>NW_023276807.1:208900045-209500045 GCF_003668045.3 Cricetulus griseus | reverse complement strand
AAGCATTGTGTGGCTGATGAGGACAGAGAACTGCTGGCCTAAAGCTCCTCAGTGAGGCATGGGCAGGGGCTCTCAGGGAACCTCCGCTCTGGGGCTATGTAGAAAATGCTGCAGGTACTTGTGGACTTTGTGCATCCAGACATGACTCTAGGGTGGAAGGGCCTTTCCCCTTCTCTACCAGGAGCCATATTTGCTCTATACTACACATGGGGCTTCAGGGCCCAAGGCACAGAAGAGGCTTAGAGCCTAACAGTGGGAGGAAGTAGGGGAAAGGATCTCAAGTGTCCCAATTTAGGCAACCAGGATTGAGACACAGGGCAAGATAACAGTGTACCTGTGTAACAGGTTAGAATATGGCGCAAGACTAATTTGAAACCAGCTCCACAGCAGTGGTGTCTGCATGGAACCTTAGTGAATGAAGCTTGCAACATGTGTTAGAAGCCATCATGCAGGGCTGTGTTCCATCCTCCCCTGATCTCCTTCCTCATGTGCCAGTAAGGGCTGGGGATAGGGGCTGTGCAGGTGGACAGTGCCGCTCTTGGTAAGTGGGGATTGGGTTTGGATAGAGGCATGGAGTGATGGAGAAGGGAGTGATGGAACCTACTCAGACATATTCCCAAACCAGAAAGGCTGCTGGGGGCTCTCCTCTGACCAGAGGAAGGGAAGGCCATGCAGGGAGACGGCATGGCTTGTGCAATCTCCTCATAATCACCACCTGGCAACACCTGATATAGAGAGATGGGTGGCACCAAACAACCCTTTATGCTCTTCCCCAAAGTGGGGAATTCAAGGCCTCTTGCCCTCAGCAGGGGATGTCAAGTGCTTTTTCACTGTGGTCCTATCTTGGGAACAGCCCGACTCTGCCTGGCTGGCACGTGTTAGTTGGTGAGAAAAGGACAGAGGTTCTGGCTAAAACTGGGAGGTGACGGCAACTCTAGTTTCCTCCTCTTCCTCAGAGCAGCTCAGTCAACCGAGTTACAGATCTCTTCTACCACAGCATTGAAGATGTGTGGCTGGTCGGCATAGACGTGGTGCGATGCACCCTCGATCTCCTGTGGACAGATGACAGTTGTGGCTCAGCTCTTAAGTCCCAGCACTAGGAAGTGGTAGCACCATTTTTTTCTCCTACCCCCAAAAAGCCCTCAGCTCTCCTCAGAAGCAAGATGCTACCTTTTCCCTGGATGTTGCACATCCCTTTGGGAAGCAATGGATGTCAAAAGCTATTTTATTTTATTTTTTGTTTTTTCAAGACAGTGTTTGTGAGCTTTGTAGAACCATGCTGGCCTCAAATTCACAGAGATCCGCCTGCCTCTGCCTCCCGAGTGCTGGGATTAAAGGTGTGCGCCACCAACACCCGGCTGTCTTTTCTGCTCGTAAGCCCCACCACTGGTTTGCTTATTTCATGCAGGAAACAGGACCATAGGTGACTCAGTGGGGACAGGAGGTACAGGAGACACAAGTGTGGCAGGCAGTCTTTCACTGCAACCTCTGCTATGTAGCCTGCTACGCTGGTTTAGTAGGGATGATGGGAAGGCAGGAGGACAGGGACCGAAGCACGTGCCTGGCTGCTCATCAGGAACCTGCCTTTAAGCTAAACTGGACTGCACACACAGAAAAAGGAAATTCCTATCTACTAGTGGGGGTGGTGGTGGTGGTGGTGGTGGTGGTGTTGGGGGATGGATTTCAAAGCCAGTTACTCTATCTCATCTGTTTATTTTCATTCTGATTTTGATCACTCTTTGTCACCCAAGACTTTCCCACCCACTGCCCACTGCAGGCCCCACTTCCTGGAAGCCAACCTACCAGGTCCCGGACATAGGAGTCCGGCCTTTGCATCTTCACCTTTTTCCCCGTGCTGGTGTCTATCCAGGTGTTAGCCCCATATATCATGGTGATGGGCACATCTTTTCGAATTAAGTGAATTCGCTCCAACATGGGGCGCCGGGCCCAGCCGAAGGACTCCATCATGGCTTTGAATGCCGTTTCCCCACTGACAGAATAAAGCAGGGAGGCAACTGACAGTTAAACAAACCCTGAAGCAGAAAATTTCAACTTGCTGCTTTCCTGAGGCTGGGCTGGACCTTACTGTCTTTATATTCTCCTCATAGCCAGTGCTGGCTCATGAAATATTGACGAGATTAGGAGATGAGTGACAGGCCTCAGGACATGCTTGTGAAACCCTCACGACATAGAGAGTTGTCCAAGAACATGGTGAGTATTTATGTAACATGTATGTATACCTGGGCTGGGTGAAGGGACACAGGAACTGGACAGATGTGCTGTTACTCCTACCCTGCTTGGAGCTAGCACTGTTGCTTATATCTTTGGAAGGCGGTGGCTAAATAAATAATCTGATGACTATGCTTTAACTCAAAATGTCCCAAGGATTATGAAAGGGGGTCAGAGCTACAGAACATGGGTAAGGGGCTTACCTGCTGAGGAAATGGAGGGAGAATTCACTAGAGGAGAACCCTGAAGAGTGAGTGTTATACCGAGAAGGAGAATGGGATGAAGAATGAAAACGCCATCAGGCTTTTGGGAGCGGGAATCAGCAGCTATTGCTAGCGGGACGGACAAACGCGAATTCAATCTCCTTATCAGGTTTGTGTGAGCCTGGGACAAGAGCCAGCTTTCCGACTCGGTTGCAGCTTTTGTGGGAGGTAGGGGAGGTTGAGGACAATGTTCCCTCCTAGGCTCTGCCTGTTCGGTGTAGCTACATTTCTGGTTTCCTTTGCACCCCAGGATGAATTCTGACTATGCCAGCAGAAGCAGAGAACATCTCCAGGAGACACTGTACCACAGACTCTGCAGTGTGTCAGACATGAATTTAGATGGTGTCTGCTTAGCAAGTCACGAAAGCAGAGTACACCTCGATTTTCTCATATACAAACTGGAGGGAACTATGTCCACTACTTTCTTAGGTCAAGATGAAAAGATGAAGAGATCCTAAGTCTAGGTGGAGGGAAGAAGGTACTACTCAGACATTTTCCCTGTGGCTGAGTTCATGTTTTCTAAAGGGCTGATGGGAATTACTGAAAACCTGTCAGCTCTAGTAAAAGACCTGGGTATTATAAAATGGAGTGATATCTGGAGGGAGAGAATGAGAGCTGGCCACCTGATGGGCTGATAATGAGCCCACAGGGGCTGAGAGGAGTCAAAGAGCAGGAAGCTGGGGGTGCCCACTTTGACTGCTGAGGTTCCTGTGGCACACTGTCTAACCAGGACCATGCCGTGAGCTATAATCACATGCAATACTGGCTCCCACACTGCATTGAGACTAATGCTCACCATATGGTGCAAGGCCGAGCTCGCCTTTCTCACTGCCTTGGGCCCAGAGTGACTTGGATAGGCTTGGAAAGAGGTGGGTAGTGTCTGTGGCTCCTGCAGGGTCAGGGTGAGGGCTCCACAGGGTGGTGCTACTAATGTGACCTGCTGGTATCAGCCTCTCACAGGGCCTGGCTGTGGGAGAAGATTACTTCCCTGGCTCTGTCCTGGTTGTCAATGCTGCTAAAACTGCAGGTCAGCAAGCTTCCAGAGCTTGCCTGTGAGTAGCCAGAGGTGAGAACTTCTCACAGTTCCTTCTAGACCTCTAAAAGAGGGAAAGGATTTTTACGCCAATTCTAAGCTATTTCATAGTGCATATAATTGAAAGAAATACATATTCTTTCTTTGAATGTATTCCAGACATGTACTCTATAGGTATATCTCATGTATGTATATATACAAAGGGACACATTCTAGGAGTTTCTCTGAAACAATGCTATACTACACATTAACCTGAAAATGAGGAAATTTAGAAATTGAAGATTGTGGATGGACAAAGACTTCTCTCTCTCTATGTGCCTTAAAAACAAACAAGCAAACAAAAAGTCTTATTTGCCCATAAAATCAAACCAAAACCCAGCAACATTTTTTAAATCAGCTTTTCAGTTAAAAACTGCCTTTTAAATGTTTCCCACACTTTTGTTCATCAGGCCAGTTGCTAATCCCCGGGGAAGCCATGAGGTCTTCCTCTAGAGAGGGACAGCTTTGGTTAATTAAATCTATTATCTTCTATACCTTTAGTGACCATCCCTAGGGAACACTCTGGAAAGAGCAAGCCTGCTGGTGCTTGTGTTCCCCTGAGTCAGGGTTTTGTAGAAGAAGAATAAAGCAAAAGACTGAAGCTCTTTAAGCTATTGCATGGGGCTGGTCCTGGGAGCTGCCCTTACCTGGGATTCTGTGCATTGCAGTGGTAGATATATTCCGAGATGGTATCATCCTCGAAGAAGTCTGCGAACTTGCGCTTGAAGTCTGGACGGAATCTCTGCACCAGCCCAGGCCCTGGGAGTGGATAGAAGAAACAACAGTCTGATGCCCTCAGCATGCAGAGGCAGGAGGATTGTTTCAAGTTCAAGGTCAGTCAGGAGATACAGTGAGACCCTACTTTAAGCCCCTACCAAAGAACAACCACCCAAACCAAACCCACAAAAAACCATGGATCGGCCGGTAGGGGTGGGGAGAATAAAGTCCTGCCTGTGTATGTTTAAACAAACTTAACCAAATTTATCTCTCTAAGCACTTATTTCCTTTATGCATTTAACATGACAGAGTGCAGAAGCCTACTGGGAAGCAGATGATTGTTAGTCACCAATGAGTTTAGTGGCAGCCTAACTAGGTAATTTTCACTTCAGTTAAGTCCCAAGACTTTTCCTACAGGTTCACAAGTTCTGTGAGGGTCTGCGGCTGAGAGAATTTTCATTTATAGTCTGAGTTGTGCTCCCCTACCATGGGAACCTTCATGGCTTTTTACTCTTCTGAAGGTAGCAGATGAAACTATCATTTTCCAAGCATTGTCTCATTTTCAGGCTGTAACAGAACACATGGAAGGGTGACCTTAGCTGGCCCAGGCTTGGGGCACTGTGCCTTTCATCACAGTGCACATATAAGTGATAAGCATGTAGGCAGACTGTGAGACTGGACCTGCCTCTTTCTCTGCCCTCGCAGGTATCTGACACTGAATATAGCCACAGGCCCTGCCATCTTCTGACACAATCCTCCATGGCTGCCAGGCAGTAACCCAACACAGTAGCTGAGGCCCTGGATGAACCTGGTCAGGTAGGTCCAAGGCCAGGAAAGGGGAGAATGGTCAGAGCAGGAAGGATGGTGGGGAGTCTGTTGGAGTCACCTGGACTCTGAGGTCAGCCCTCTGCTCACCTGCTCCTCTTTGGCATCCGTGTCCCTTGCTTGTTCCCCTTCTTTCAGAACTCCTGTGCTACCTTCTACATCAGTGCACATTTCCAACTCTTTCTTAGAAGCCATTCTGTTTCAGCCAACGTAACAAGTGACTATGAACATTTCCACACAAACACAAGCTATCAGTACAATACAGGGTCACCCATCTTTCCAATAGAAGGAGCCTGATTGTTACTTCACCAGTGTAAAAAGCTCCTCAAAGGGAGGGAAGCCTGTGGCAGTGTGAGGTGAGAACCCAGAGCCTTTGACACGCACACTACGGTGTGGCCTGCGCTTTCTGTCTCTTTCACAGAGAATCTTCTGAAACCCAGAACAGAGGGAGCTGGGGGGTTTCCCCACAGCAGCACACAGCTCGCAGGGACTTGTCTGCACTGTGCTAGGTTAGAAGCTTAGGTTCAGAACCCTCCTTGCTGAAGGTGCTGTGAGTCATGGAATGGAACCCAGTGGTGGCCACTGCACCCGAGTCACTGGCAGGTTGTCAAACAAACTCACAGCAGAGAAGGCACACGTCATAGCTCCTTCCTTCCTCTGGGATCTGCCAACATATAAGGCAGCCATTCTGTTCTATCTGCTGATGCAGATGGAGGGGAAATTTATCAATCACCTGAAACCTCCAATTAAAGAGATCTGTCCTGATTATCAGTTTTAGGTGACAGTGCCAGGTCAGGCCTCGGTTTTATGAACAAATGAGGATGACAGGGGACCAGGTGCACCAAGGCAAGCTGTGGTGAATGTGGTGGCCTCAATTTAAAGACAGAGTTCTTCTCCTGGAGGTGACTCACCCCAAGGACCAGCCACTCGAAGAACAGCCAGAGGATTAGAACGTCCCAGGACAGATGCCACAGCCTTGACCCAGGTTGGAGGTGCACGGATCTCACTGGGGTCAGTTGGTCGTAGGGGAAAGCCCCATGGGTCCACCAGGATAAGATGTTTAACTCTACATTAACAGAAAAAATAAATAGAGGATATACTGTATTTGCTTAGAGGTATCACGGCTCTTAAATTCCTGGGAAATGAGAGCATTATTGGAAATAAATACTGGAATGTGCCTACTGAGGCATGGAGTCAGCTCATGAGGGAGGAGGGTATTGTCACATTACCTTTCTGGGTACTTGATAGAGTAAGATGTGGCCAGGAATCCCCCCAAACTGTGCCCCAGGAGGATCATGGTGGGGATTCCCATGCTCTCCCGCCATGTCTCTATTGAGGTCACAAACTCATCTTCAGCTCCTTCTGGGTCCCTTGGGAATGTTGGCCTTGAGCTTCGCCCAAAGCCAAGCAGATCAAAGGTGTGGAGTGTGCGGCGGGCACTCAGTGAATCCATGTTGAGGATCCAGAGGCCCACACCGCCCCCAAAGCCATGTACCATCACCAGAGGGGTGCGGTCCTTTTGCTCTGGGCTCACAGTCACTGTCCAGATCTTGTTCTGGTTTGGGAGGGAAACATAACGGGCCAGGAACTTGTTCTGGAGACCTGGGAAGGGAAGAATTCCAGGGTAAACCAACAAGAATGTGTTCTGAGAACACAGACATTTTGCCAGGACTATACTTCATTTTCTCTCTTCCTAAAGGTCACCTTAGGAGGCCACCCAGGTCTCCATAGTGAGTTCCAGGACAACCAGGCCACTAGAAAGACCCTGTCTCAAAAAACAAAAGTAAATAAAGGGAAAACAATCAGAGCAAGCCAGAAGGAGCAAGCCAGTAAGCTGCATTCCTCTAAGGTCTCTGCTTCAGTTCCTGCCTCCACACTCCTGCCTTGGCTTCTAAACTTCGTGATGGATTGTCAACTATAAGCCAAATAAACCTTTCCTCCCCAAGTTTGATTTGGTCAATGTTGTAGCTTGGAACAAAAAGTGAACTTAAACAGTCCCCAACCATCTCCAGCTTCCTTAGCCTGACCTTAGCCTGAATCCTAAATCAGATTACCAAGGCAAGTCCCTCTCTCAACCCTGGTCTTTATATTTGATCCAGTCCCTTGGATTCTACCTTTGATTTGATGTGTAAGGCCTTGACTTTTCTTCAGCAAGAATCTTGTTGAGTCCATTTAGAAAGAACTCCCTGTCCTTGATGTCTTTAGTGATTCCCATGCTGTTCCTTAGTCATAAATGCCCAGTTGTTCTTGTAGTATGAGGAACCGAGAATGACATCTTCCCAGTGACAAGTTTTATGTAGTCATTCAAAGACTTAATAAGTACTAGAGTAATTTTCTTTTATATTTCACATACTAATGAATTCAAATCCAAGTGAAATTTGTAGACCATTTGGTTGGTAGGCACTAAGAGGGATCATATTATTTCTGAAAAGATTCCCTTGGGTCCCTGATGTCATACAACTCTTGAACCCATAGTTCTTGAATGTGCACGTGTTTGGAGATGAACAGAGAGAACTGTAGTCTAGCCAGGTAGAGGTGGTGATGGGAATGGGTTGAGCCTTGGGCTTACTCCTCTTAGACATTGAGGTGGGCAGGTTCCCACCCACTCTCTTTCTGTCTCTCTGTCTCTCTCTCTGCTAGTGTGGCAACAGTCACATGAAAAGAGCTTCCTGGGTGAGTCAGACTGCATCTGGATGGAGGCTTGAAAGCTGTGGTTCCTTTCAGGCCCAGAGAGAGTAGCCCCAGCTGGGCAGATCAGCAGGTGGATCATGATTGGATGGGGTATGGGAAGGTAAGGCCCCAGGGTCTTATTTGAATCAAAGGCTAGTCACCCTTCTTCAATATTGCTCATGGCATCTGGTCTGTGTGAACTCCAAATAACTCTGGTAACCAGACAACTGGTAGGCTACACCTGAGCAGAAGGCAGGAAACAGCAATATTAGATACACAGGATTGCTGACACTCAAATAGGAAGGTGGTGAATTAAAACATGCTTAGCTATGTGCTTAGAAGAGAGGAAAAAAGGAAGAGGTAGGAAAAGATGAAGGGAGGGTAAAATATGTGTGTGCCTTAACGCACCTTGGAGGCTATCGGTTTAAGATGAAGCTGTAGGATGTAGAAGCTGTTACCAGAGGCCTAGGGAGTTGGGGACCACTGTGGTGGAATACTGTGTCCTGTCTGTCTCTCCCCTCAAACCACTGAGTTTCTTTCCTCTGGCACATGCACTGCTCATCAGGAATCAGTGGGCTCAGTGGATCCAGCTTGGGGAAGATCTTGTGCCCTTCCCGGACTTTTTAAAGGGAGAAGCAAACTGCCCCCTCTACTTACACTGGAGGATCCTGGCTTCCACATTCTTCAGCTGAGACATGGAAGTGGGGCGCCAAGTGGGGAGCCAGCTACTCAGCCAGCCCTGAGGCCTACAAGATAAAGAGGCACTTGTTGGCAATGCTGAAAAGGAAGCACTGATGTCCTCAGCCTTGCTGACAGCTCCATGAGTTATCAGGGCACAAGGTGTTTCCCAGGCTCAGGAGGCCGGTCCTTCATGGCCTTCAGTGGCAGCAACGCCTTAGCAGTCTGATATAATGTTACTCTTCCTTGGCAATAGCTGTTAACAGTGGCCCTTCGTAGATATCAGAACACCATGTCCACCAAACTTGACTTTCCACATTTATTATCTTCCTGGAGCTTTACAACTCCCTTCTTTTAATGGTTATCATATTTATGGTCAAGGAGATTCCAAAGGGAGAGGGAGTAAGTTTAATATTTCCATTATTCTTTGCCACCTCCAGAACTAGTTGTTCTTTTAGGATAGGACGGACAAATTCCCACACCATCTGTTGTCTTCCACGATTCTGGAAGTATGTGCCTGTTAGTCCCTGATTTCGAAATCCATTAGCCCTGAACTTGGAGCTGGGGTAAGCAGGGAGCAGGGGTGGGTTATCTGAGTTCATGTCCTAATGTCACTGAGAGATACAGGTTGCCTCTGGCCTATTTTTCAGGTTGTAAAGTGAGAAGAGAGCTTACCTATGTCCTAGAGTAAAACTGGTAACTCACCCTGCTTTCTCCTTCACACCCAGTGACTAAACCACGGAGGTTACAAGCCCTGGTTCTGGAGTAAATAGAGATCCTGGATCTGAATCACAGATCTGCCACTGATAAATAGACTGGCTTTGAGGACTAGATATGAAAGGAACCTGGTCAGGTACCTGTCACAAATTTAATTGCTCAATGAATTATAGTTTTTATTCTACCTTCCCTATCTTTCATGTTATACCTCTTTTTGAGAACCCTACCTAGGTGAAGGCTATAGGATGGTGTCAGAGCTGCATCAAGGGCTTGTGGAGAAGACAAGGGCATTTTATGGAGGAGCCATCCCATCTACGGAGAGCACACACAATAGGTACCCTGAACATCATGTGAAGCACAGATTTGAGATTAGGATGTTTTCTTGGAAATCACCTAGTCCAGCCTCTATGTCACAGGTGGTGGTCTGATGCCCAGAAAGGTCACCAGCAAGTTAGAAAAAGAATGCCATCTCTGTGGGTCTTCCGGCCTCCACTTTTTGAAGCCATATCTGAACACTCTAGTACATAACCACATTTTATTTCTATCTGTTTTCTGAAGGGAATGTGATCTAAAGCCAGAAATTAGAGTTCTAATCCCAGTATAGCCACTTACCAGCAATGAGAATGGCATAATAGTTTACTGTGTCAGTTTCTTCAGCCTCAAAGGGGAGGTAATTGTATCTACCTCAAATGTTTCTAAAAAAACGTTAACTTCTAAAGCATATAGAATAATGCTTAGCACTGATAAACCCCAAATCAACATTATTTTCCCTCAGCTGAATCATTACCTGTATATATTATTACTATTTTTAAGTAGGTACTGTCAATGAAAATTTGAGGTTTGAAAGAAAACCTAGCATTGCTGTGGGAGGAGTACACCAATGGTTTTGGGCAGATGAATGCTGTCAGACTCAACCAATCTAATCCTAGGGACACCCAGGACCCTCTTAACAGTCTACCAGAATTCCCTGGATGAAGCACCAATACCAGGACCACAGATCTTGGCTAGTCTCAAAAAAGAAACTTCCTGTCTGCATTGTAGAGACTGTAACAAGTCAGATCATGACACCTGAACTCCCCATATCTGTAACTGTCTTCAGCAGAGCTCAAGAGAAATGCCCGTCCTACAGACAGCAGTGTGGTCCACACAGTTCTAGAAGGCGTGGGGGTGTGGAGTGCAGGGAGCAATGTGTACACCTTTGCCTTTCTTCTCTAAAAACCTATCCTGAAAGAAAACAGGAAACGGTCCCTGTCACACTGTGTGTAGGGAAAGTGAGACAGATAGATAGCACAAAGTCCCTTAACCATGAACTTAGCCTGGCCTGGGTGGTGCCTCGTCCTCATGGAGTAACAGCAGTTCTGTGGTGGGAGAGAACCTGTTCCAGACCCCAGTAATGTTGAACAAGCCCCTGAACTTCGATGGGCACCAGCATCTGCTGCTGTATTTGTAAAACGGAGCTGAATGACCTGCATCTTTTCTGGCTCTAATGCTGTTTCCCCCAGTCACCGTAGGCATCGTAAATTTCCTCTTAGAAAGCAATGCTCTCCGGGGCAGTTCCTTCAAGTCCCCTAAGCTATTATTTACTATTGTTGCAAAGTTAATTCCTTCTGCCAAAAGGACAAATATTAGGTCAAGGGAAGGCCCTGTTCCCATGAAACCTTTGGAGCTGAGTCATTCTCTCTATGCAACTTTTCCTGATTCTGTTAAACCATCATCACACCACCCACAGGTGGCATCCCAAACTTGATGCCCTTGGATGAGCGGTATTCCTCCCACCCAATATAACAAACCTAATTCTGAAACCACTGCAGTAAGCAGGTGTTTATAATGATTAAAAACATCACCAACTAGGATTGTAAGCAGAACGTGTCAAGGTGACCACGGGCTAAAGGAAGTTTTAAACCAGTTCCACACTGATCCCAGCACAGTGGAGACTTCTCCCTCCTTCCCATGCCTTCTTCAGGGCCTTTCACACCCACGACTTCAGTCTCGGAGCAAGTCTCGACAAGCACCCGGCTGCTGCCCCCACGTCCGCGTCTCTCAAGCTTGCTTTGGGGGCGGGAAAAGCAAGCTTATCCCTCACACATCACCACCAATCAAATTGTGATACCAACGGGAGATCGTGAAGACTAAGTGGAAAGTCAGAATCCCCAGGCTGCACACAAGCTCATCCCTCAGCGCTCCCCCAGCTCCGCAGCCTCCTCAGCGCACCCCATCCCTCCCTGTAAGCCAACCTGAAAAGGAAAGGCGGGGAAGTCTGAAGCTGTCCGCAACCACAGACAGTCCCCGGATCCTGGCCCGGACAGACAGACAAGAGATAGAAAGAGAAACGGACAGGAGTAACTCACTGCTGCTCCAGATCATCAGCCATAGTAAACAAGCCCTGCCGGGTTGAGCTGAGCCAGCCCATCTCTCCGCCTGACGCCAGAACCAGCTGACCCAAGGAAGTATCGGATAACAAAGGGGGCGGAGTCGGAGGCGGGGCCTAGGCCGCCAGTGGGGTTCAAGTACCTGCGCCCCTGGCCAGCTGGTCTGCTCTTTGCCTGGGCTGGAACCAGTTGGGTGCTTCTTCTGTTTGCTCCCGCTAGCCTGCGTCCAGGCTTAACACTAGGGTCTAGAAAAAAATAGGATTCTAATCCGCCTCACCCACCTTTAGGGGACAGCGAGGGAGACCCGCAGTTTAAAACTTCGCCCCTCACTGGAATGTCACTAGCCCCGCCTCCACTTCTCCCTCAATTAAAGAGTGAAAGACCTGCCTCTTTCCCTCACACTCTGGAACTTCCCTTTACAGCTCGGGTTCCTTTCCTAGTCCTTCTGTTGAAATTGTTTATGTTCGCGGAGCCATCACAGGTTGCTCCCTACAAACCGGCAATGGGTATTGTAACCCAAGAAGATTTCCAGATTCCAAACCACAAAAAACAAAATACCTAGTTAAATTTGAGTTTGAGACAGAAAGCATCTTTTAAAACTAAAGTATGCTCTACGCACTATTTGGGACATCCTGTATTCACACCTTTAAACAAAGGTGTGGCATCTGTCAAGATAAACATTCTACTGCTCTGGGGATGTCTGGCCAACCTAGTTTCTAAGGAAAAAGTAGCTCGATCCTGCTTCCACTTGGAGGACCTCCGGGCCCCAGAGGAGGGCCAGTTAACTAGCATATAAGGTTGGGCAAGCTTCATGTATGTGGGTGTGGGATACAGGAGGGTGGGATGTGACATGACTCCACCCATCAGCACTGAGCACATTTCAGGTGGGTTCTTCGGGAGAACCAAATCTTGAAGCTGGCCACAGAATTCATTTGAACTGGCAAAGGGGGTGCGACATCCCTGGGGTTGCTTCATCTCAGATTATCCACCCAGGAAAGAGAAATTTACAAAAGTATCTTTCTTTTTTCCCCTTTCCTTCCTACCTCTTCTGAGATTTTATATACATATACACTGTGAGTGTGAGTGTGTGTGTGTGTGTGTGTGTGTGTGTGTGTGTGTGTGTGTGTGTTATGCATCCCAGGCTGGCCTCCTACTTGATGTATGTCTGAGCATGGCCTCAAACTTCTGATTCTCCTGTTTCTAATTCTGGAGTGCTGGGATTATGGTGTGTGCTGCCAGGCATAGTGATTCAGGGTGGGGACTGAACCCAGGGCTTCCTGCTTGCCAAGTAGACACTTGGTCAGCTGAGCTATGTTCCAAGTCCTAAAGTATTTTTTTCTTTGGTTTTCTTGAAAGACCTAGGAGATTCTGAGATTTCTTCTTCCCTAAAACAGTGTTTAACTGATCTTTTTTAGGGGCTTAAAGTTTAACAGAACTGGAATTTTCAAAAATTTTCATTCATTCTTTTAGCCAAGTTGAGTGGCCCTAAAATTCAGTACATGAAACCATTGTAAAACCTGTTAACAACTCAGGCTCCCAATTCCTCAGGTCCTAGTTTGTTTGGGGGTTAGAAAGTTACAATTTTTCTGAAGCATTGATGGTGCTGGTGTTCCAGGAGACCCACTAGTTAATGAAAAGCATAGGACCTATGGTCATTAGCCTGGGCCAAGTTTAAGTTCTTGGCTTTGCCAATTATCCATTTCCTGATCTTGGGCAAGTCATTTTATCAGGTTGCTTCTTCCTCTGGATTGTGTCTTGTGAGAATTAACTAAGATACTTAAAGGAAACTTTTAGCAAATTTACTCTAAAAGGTTACATCTTATATTCAAAGCCAAACATTATGTTAGCACAAAGAATCCAATACAAAGAAAGGAAATGACCTCCGGACTTCCCTAGGCTGGCCTTGGGGAGCTGGCAACTATGTAGTCCAAACTCAGTGATAACTTCCCCCATTCTAAAAGAGACCTCCATCACTCTACCACATGACTGTTTTCTTCAGAACACCATGGAAGGATCTTGCATTTTTCTTACTCATGTTTCCCTCCACTAGAGACTAAGTTTTGTGGGTAATCTTGTTTATCTAGAATGCTGCTTTGCTCTCAGCACCTAGGGCGAGTGGTCTGGTAGGTGCTTGGCACTTGATAAATAGATGGATGAGTAGTTTAGTAAGCAGAAGCATGAATGCTTGCCTACGAAGGACTAAGTGCTAGGGTGTGGGGCTGTAATCTAAATGACACTATATAGAAATCCTGGGCTGTTTTCACAGGACAACAAAAGCCCCCACTCTCCTGATAACCTATAAAATGCAGGTCCTTTTGAGGCAAGGCTGATCAGGAGGAACTGGAATGTTCTAGATTCTAGAACGTATCTCACCACAGTGCAGACAGCATTTGCATTCTGTCTCCACGTGTGCCAAAGCAGCTTTAGCATAATTTCCCACTGTAATATTTGTTTAGAAGGAAAAATTTTGAATATATGGAAAATGCCTTTTACAACTAAATTTATCCTTAAGATATCTCCAGGACTGAGATGACTCAGGATTGAGTAGATCTGCTAGAATTATATACAATGAAATGGACCCTTTGCACCTATCTAGACAGACCTCTGCAGAGAAAAATGTTTTCCCCTTCTTATCTGGAAGTCAAGTCATATGATGTGCACAAATGGAAGAATGCACTCTCCTGTCTACAAGGTTATGATTTTTTTTAAAAAAAATAAATGATTTTATGTGCTATTGAAGTATTGTATTCTTAAAAATTTTAAGGTTATTTTATGTGTATGAGTGTTTTGCTCAAATGTGTACCACAAGAATACTTGATGATCTCCTGGAATTGGAGGAATGGATGACTGTTAGCCTCCTTGTTGGTGCTGGGAGCCAAACCCAGGTCCTCCACAAGAGTAGCCAGTGTTCTTAACCTCTGAGATCTTGGCAGCCCTATTAATATATTCTTTAGGAATAGAATCTAATTGGTCAACCTCCTTTTCCTGTGCCTGCAAGCCATCATTAAACACTTCAAAAGTAGGTGGAGCAGATAAGCTGATATAGCCTAGCCCTGGAAGAAATGCATCATTCCTTCAAATGGGTGCGGCTGACTTTTGAATGAACAAGGTGGGTCTTAGACTAAACACAGGGACTGACACAGCTTCAAAGTCCTCTGGCCAGTGATAGCTGTATGTGGCTTAATTTTTTTAAGATTCAATTATTTGTGTGTGTGGGGGGGCAGGTGGGTGAGGTAGGTACACGTGAGAGTGGATGTCCACACAGACCAAAACAACTTGTCAGATTGCCCCTAGAACTGGAGTTACAGGTGTTTGTGAGCTACCTGACCTGAGTATTGGGAACTGAACACAGGTCCTCTGTAAGAGCAGCAAGCTCTCCTTACTGCTGAGCCACCCATCCAGCCTCTGGCTTAGTTTTAAATGAACAAAAACCAAATAAATTTTCCTTGGTTACTCTAGCTATATTTCTTGCTGTTCCTACATTGATTGGCACAGGCATTTTCATTAAAGAAAATTCTACTGACAGACAGGGTAGTGCATCTTAAGCATGGTGCTGTCAGATCCATTGTAGGGAGCTCAACAATTCTTCGGAACCCTCTCCAAAGGCAAATGCTACTCTTATAAAGAAAAATATGACAAATTATTTTTTGTTGCCAGAGAAGACAAGACTGAAGGTGTGTGTGTGTGTGTGTGTGTGTGTGTGTGTGTGTGTGTGTGTGTGAGATGGGAATGGGTTGAGACAGTTTCTCTGTGTAGCCTTGGCTGTCCTGGAACTCAGTTTGTAGAACAGGCTGGCCTTGAACCCACTGAGATTCACTTGCCTCTGCCTCCCAAGTGTTGGGATTAAAGATGTGCACCACTACACCTGGCAAGATTGGAGCTTTTATGGAACCCCCAAAGAGCTGGGGGAGAAGGAAATCAGACAAAGGATTCTGAGTTGCTGCACTGCAGGAATGACTGGATAAAGGGAGACAGGCTCATGGAAACATACATGGCTTGATCAGAAAACACAGTTGAGAAAACTCACTTGTGTTGATTGAAATTTGATTCCATTATAATGTTCTGTTTGAAAAGAATCTTGTGCTGGAGGTATAGGTCAGAGGTCCAGTGTATGCTTAGCATGCTAGATTCCTAGGGTCACAAAGCAAACAGGCAGCATGCTTTATTGGCTGAGTTAGGGAACCAGCAAAGATGGGTCTTGGT
The DNA here is from genome assembly GCF_003668045.3 of Cricetulus griseus. NCBI lineage: Eukaryota > Metazoa > Chordata > Mammalia > Rodentia > Cricetidae > Cricetulus > Cricetulus griseus. The sequence goes on along the minus strand of NW_023276807.1, from coordinate 209,484,302 downwards.
CTAATTGGGATCAAAGTGTATAAAAAGTGGATGGTTACATGATGCCACAGCAGAAAGAAGCAAAAGGAGTCACGGCCAAAGTAAAATACAAAGGGAAAGAACTGAGAGAGCCTTTTGTCCATGGAGAGTCTTTACAAGAGTCTTTTCCTACTCGAACTTAGGCATTGTATCTGACTTAGTAGAGAACACGATTTCTTGTTACAGGAGAAAGGATGTAAATCATGGACTTTGCCCCCCAAGGGCACCCTCTTGCCTCTCCCATATCTTATGCTGTTGAGCATCTTAGTCTCTAAGGTCTTCTCTGTTTTCTGATTTAACTCTAAATCCAATTTCTTTTGCCAGCCATCTGATTTGCAGTCCTGGTACCATCTTTTGTATGCCCAAATTATTGGAACTCTGTGGTATGGTCAACTTTTAATTATTTGGAGAAATAGAGGAAACAGTTCATATCAGAATGAATAATTGTTAATAAGAGCAAACACTTTCTGAACATTTACCATTCACCATGCACTTTGCTAAATGTTTAATGTTTTACATTAGCTCATTCAATCCCAATACAACACTGCAGTGATCCATGTATTGTTACTTCCATGACACAGAAATGGAAAATGAGACCTAGGTGTCATAGTGGTGCATGCCTGTAATTTCAGCACTGGGTAAGCAGAGGCAGAAGGACTGCAAGTTTAAATCCACTCTGCAATACATAGTAAGTTCCAGGCTAGGCTACATACAGTAACTTTTTCAAAAGGAAACCACAAATTAAACACTAAGCGATCAGGCTTGGATTAGATAATAAATCGTAGGTGGAATCAATTCAAAAGCATCTTTGTCTGACTCTGGAATTTGCACTTTTATCTACTACTCAGACCATGAACTTTTACACATACTAATGTTCTGACTCACACAACTTAAAGCCAACAGTAGTATGATTTCCTATTGACAGCTTCGCTAAGTTCATACATTGAACACAAAACAAAACTTTTTTCTTATTAAGTCAGGTAGCTGAGAAAACTTTTAGTTCATTATATCAGAAAGGTGTTGTCTCAGAATGGTGATGTTTGTGTCAATATGTAATGTTTTGTGCTGATTCTGTCTTCCTAGGGAGTTCCTATGGAGATGTTAACAGTGGTAGTTGACACTGTTCAAAGGCTAAACCAGTGCTGGAAGGAGCTAGAGTGGTATGGAAACTTCTTGAGGAATTTATCATTGGATGATTAAAAGCAGCCACTTGGTCCATTTGGTTTTAGGTTGAATAGCAGAGGAGTCTGCTCTCCTACTTGTGATAAGACAGGGAGAAAGGTTCAATTGCAGATGCATGCTATATTACAGGGAATAGGAATCAGTCTGGCTATTCTTCCTCACCTGCTCTACAGGAACACAAAGCACTGAGGCTAAATTTCTCAAGCAGTGCAATCTCGTTTGTTGTGGATATAGATTTACCTCTCCTAACAGACTAAGGCTTTCCAAGGACACAGTTGATTCACTGGAACCTATGAGAGGCTCTTTACTTATCAAAGGATTGTGGTGCTGAGTATTTCCAGGCTAAATACAAGTAACAAGGGACAAGGGAATGTTGTTAAGTTTCTGTTTTAGAAATTTTGCTCATTTATCTAGCAGGTAGAGTTTTCAACTGAAAGGTGAGAGATACTATGTTTAGAAGGTCTGGTTATTGTGAACTTGTAAAGGCAATGCAAACCAGAAGGCAGAGCTTAAGTTTTCTTAAGTTAAAACCTCAAACTTTCACTTCGTTTTTTATAAAATGATTTGGAGAGGGTTGGGTTGAACCAGACGTGCTCTTGCGAGCGTTTCAACGTTGCCATCTCGGGATATTACAACAGATTTAAGACATCAGTTTGGGACGGATTGCTGCTGACTCTGACCCTGCACTCTACCCACAAGTGACTACCTCCCTTATTAGACAATGACTGTTTGATTAACCGGAATGTCCCTATAACTTAACCCACACGTTATTGGTCCTTGTTGGTACCCTGCAAACGTTTGTCGAATACCTGCTGGCTTGGGTTCTTTGTTGGGCCTGATCCGGCCTTCTAGTTCAGGATCCTGTAGAGGTCAACCCTCATCCGCCAGTGTAAACCGGCGCTTGCCTGGGATAAGCATAGTTCTCACTGCGGGGGAACTTGACCTGCTCTAACGATTTGTCATTAGGCAAATTTGTCATCTGCAAACAGAGCTTTTAAAGAGAATTAGGGCCAGGCAGGTTGGATCCCTAGACCGCCAGCTTGGTCTCTAAAGCTGATTCTCACTTTTGACCACTGAGGACAGGGGGAATCAGAGAGTCGGAACTCTCTGGTAAGCTACGCTGTCGGCGGTGAAACCTTAACCCCTGTTCCTGTTACAAATCTCGTCGCCAGGGCAACAGTGGGCGTCATCAAACGCGGGGCGGAAATAAGGATATAGTACACGTCTCCAGCGCCGAGAAGCCCCCACGCAGGCGCGTTAATCTATTTCCGGCTGTAGTTCTCAGCGTAGAGATGCAATCTGCGTCTGCGCACTCATTGTGACGCGCCAAGGTCGACCTATAGGCCTGCGTGGGCGTGGCCAGGGCCCTCCAGTGCGCACGCGCGAACCGCGTTCCCTGTGCCCGTCCGGTATCCGAAGTGTCCCGCGTTCGTCATGTCGGCCTCGGTGGTGTCGGTCATCTCGCGGTTCCTGGAGGAGTACTTGAGCTCCACTCCCCAGCGGCTGAAGTTGCTGGACGCCTATCTCCTTTATATACTGCTGACCGGGGCGCTGCAGTTCGGCTACTGTCTCCTCGTGGGCACCTTCCCCTTCAACTCGTTCCTCTCCGGCTTCATCTCCTGTGTGGGCAGCTTCATCCTAGCGGGTAATGATTCTGTGTCCTGGTAATAATTCTCCACTTTGGCGCGCAGCTCCGTCCTCACAGTGCCCTTTGGTAGTTTGCAGATGGCTGTCTGTCGCCTGTGAAGTCAGGCATACTTCTTTTCTTGGGATCCAGGAAACAGGCTCAGAAATGTTGTCACGTTTCTAATGCCTAGGAGCTGGAACTGAAGATGTGAGGAAACTCTCTTCTGGTGATTCACCGCAGTTAATACTGCTCTAAAGAAACATCCCATTCTTAACTTTGATGTAGCTTTAATACAAGTTTAAAGTTGATAGACCCTTAAATGAAAAAGCCAACCCCGAGCCGCTTCTGTCACCTTTGGTCTAATCCCTACTCCATCCAGGGGAAGGCAGGTATAGGGATATAAATATTGGTGATTGCTCATGACGCTATTCAGTGGATGCTGGCTCTTTTGTTGCCCCCTCACTTTGTGTGTGTGTGGGGGGCGATGATGTGCCCCTGTTTTCCTCATTGTCCCCGAATTCAATTTTTTCCCCCCACACAATTGTGTGTTAGCTTTTCTTTCTGGCTTTCCGAATTTGCTAATCTTGTATACTTCCAGATTTAATGAGGATTACTTCCATGAATTTCATCCGAAGTCTGATCTTTCTTGTCCCATGGAATTGAGTGAAAACTGGGAACAGGTTTGGCTCAGGAATGTTAGCTACGACGTGTATTATGGTCGGCAGTGTTTTGGGGGGGGTTTATTAGCTGTTGCCTCCCCCCCCTCAGCGAATTAAAGCTGGTTTAGTCACAGACTATAGCATTGGACTTCTCTGGACACTTGACTTACAGTGATACCTCTTTAACATAGATCTCATGATACATGGACACATTCACACTGCTAGCTCAGGCACACTGGAGATAATTTTACTTTTCAGAACTTAAGTAGGCCTCTGGACATCATGACTCGTGCCCTGTCAGAGCTGGAGCTGCAAAGTTAGCTCCTTCAGTAGTCTTTGGATTTGGATTTTGGTTCAGTTTCTCGAGGCTGCACACTAGCCATTGGGATATGTTAGCACCATCAGCCAGACCTGACAAACCTCTTCACTTCAGGACGATTTTATTAACCAACCAGGGGAAAGAACTTGGCTGAGAACCTCTTTTTTTTTTTTTTAATTTTTATTTTTGCCTCTAGTTATGGAAGTATAGGAACAGGGTGGGGCTGAAAGCTGATTCAAAATAAGCCTTCTCCTGTTGAAGCCAACTCATTTTCATCAGCCTCTGGGTAACGTTGGCTTCCCAGGACTACGTAGAAAAGAACGCTCTGTTAAAAAGTTAAATTAATGTGATAAAGCCAGAGAGTTTGGCTTTTTCTTCCTTCCCGCCTGCCCTTCCTCCTCCCTCCCTCCCTCCCTCCCTCCCTCCCTCCCTCCCTTCCTTCCTTCCTGTGACTTTGCTTATACCAAGTACTGATTTTTTTGTTTGTTTGCTTTTTTGTTTTACAGACAGGGTTTCTCTGTGGCTTTGGAGACTGTCCTGGAACTAGCTTGTAGACCAGGCTGGTCTTGAACTCACAGAGATCCACCTCTGCCTCCTGAGTGCTGGGATTAAAGGTGTGCGCCACCAACGCCCGGCCCAAATACTGATTTTTAAAAATTTTTTTCTTTCAAAAATATTTTTGTGGGTGTCTGTGTATATACAGTGTTTTGTACATGTCTGTGCACGCATGCATGTATGGAGGTCAACAAGCAGTAGCATTCATGGCTAGATTGGACTGGCTGGTTGGCCAGAGAGCTCCAGGGGGGGTGTCTTTCTGTTGTGTAGTGAATTGTCTGTCCCCCCTCCCATTCTCTCCAGATCCACAGTTACAGATGTGAGTACCACCATACCAGGTTTTACTTGGGTGCTGGGCATCTGAACCATCAGGTCATTTTACTTTGAGGCAGGCAGTTTACCAACTGAGATAGAAATCTCTCCAGCTCCCAAGTCCTGTTTTTGTGCCTGTTAAAGCTAAAGTTGTCAGGTTCCAGTGGGAGCTGTATGACTTGTTATTGGATAGACTGGTTACCAAAAGAACAGTTAGTAGTGAGACTGGTGTCAGCAGTGAGGGCATTATTAGTAGCGAGGACATTATTAGCAGTGAGCACATAATCAGTAGTGAGATTGATATCAGTGAGATTTTCAAATCTTTCAGGTAACAGGCAATAGAATGAGAGAAAGAAAAGTGGATTCAAGGAAAAAAGAAAAAGGATCTCTGATAATTCATCATTGCTGCAGAAAGTTATCATTTGCATACTCCTCTCCCACTGTGAACGTAGGGGCATTTTACTACTGAGGTAAAATCTCAAATCCATCCATCCATCCATCCATCCATCCATCCATCCATCCATCCCTTTTTTGAAAGAGGATTTCAGTGTGTAGCCCTGGCTGACAGGGAACTGATCAGGCTGACCTTGAACTCACAGAGTTCCGTGTACCTCTACTTTCTGAGTGCTGGGATTAAAGACCTGTTCCAGCAGCCTGGCTGCCATGTTTCTTTTGGCAGCATTAAGTTTACTAAATCTAACCTCTTGGTAGCCTCCATCATTGCCATAACTTGTTTTAATGAAAAATCTGAAATTTGCATGTTTGGCCTTTGTTCATATTGTTGAGACAGGAAATCATATACCTGCTGAAGTGTTTTTTGTTTTTTTACTTTTCTATATGTTTTGTTGGAAGAGAATGGAAGGGACAGTTTGACTGTGAAGGGATGTTGCAGGAAATTAGGTTGGACTTAATTGCTAATTAGTTAAACCAAGTAATTGCTAATTAGGTTAGACCAAGTGGTGTTAAATGCTGGAGCTTTAGATGACAGACCAAATTATTGTAGGAGATCATCTGAGAATTAAAAATGACAACATGGGCTGGTGAGTTGTCTCAGTGGGTGAAGGTGCCTGTCACCAAGCCTGAGAGCCACTGAGTTTTATTCATGGGACCTGCATGATGGAAGGAAAGAACCAACTCCTGCAAATTGTTCTCTCGACTCCACATGTACACTCCCTCTAAGTAAATAATAAATGAAAGTACTTCCGTAGTCCAGCCTTGGCTCAGGTTCAGGTCCTGAGGTGGGGAAGGAGCATTGGAGCAAGGAGAGCTTCTGACTACCAAGTGGATTGCACTCCAGTGGTCCCGAATAGCTCGAGCCCTCTTTATTTATACTTAAACACAGTTTTTCTTACCAGGGTTACATGAACAGCTTTATTATTGGTTCCTATTTTTGACTTTTAAGAAATAAATCATATTTTAAGGAATACAGCGTAGTCATTATGAAAGCCTCTATTGTTCCTTGTATGTTTCCCCCCAAACACCTTCCCATCCCCTGCAGAACCTTATTCTATACATAGAGCTCAGCTATTGCAATTGTGACTGACAAAGTAAAACTAAAAACTGCCGAAAGAATCAATAATATAATGAGAGAGAAAAGAGCCTGCAAGGTGCATGAATTTTACAAATTCTTACACTGTCCAGTGTCCTCGACAAGTAAGAGTCTTGGTGCGTTGCACCAAGGAAGCCTGTTGGTCAGGTAGTCATATGCTGATCTGAGACTAGGCTGTACGGCTGCCGACAAAGTACAAACCTACCATCCAACAATAGTTCTTTTTCTGGAAGTAAAGGATAGACCTGAAGTTGATCTAAGTTGTATGATTTGGAGGAGGATGCTCTTTAGCTTGATTCTCTTCATGCTTGACTGGTTATTCCTTTTGCATGTGCACATTTCCTCTTTGGAAATTGGTCAGTATATTTTAAATCAGTTTAGAATGCTACCATCAAACTCCCCCCCCTCCCCCCCAGACAGGGTTTCTCTGTAGCTTTGGAGCCTGTCCTGGCACTTGCTCTGGAGACCAGCCTCTGCCTCCCAAGTGCTGGGATTAAAGGCATGCACCACCAATGCCCTGCTGCGCCATCAAACTTTTAAAAGCCTACTAAGACACAGTGGTGTCTGCTGTGTCCCCATGGCTGAGTGACTTAGGAAGGGTCTTAGGAAGGGAACTGAGGTGACTGGCCACCAGGATGAGCTTGTTCAACAGTATAGTAATCAGGTTTTTAAAAGGACCTCAAGGGAGTAATTTTCCTTTCCTATTTCATTCTCGAAGCTGACTCTTTATCTTATGGTTAGCTCTTACTAGAGGAAGGACATCTGTCGCTTCTGAGTTAACATTCCAGTGTTGGCAGCCTTCTTAGTTTCCTTTTTTTAACCTAACTGAAATCTGCTCATTTCAAGTACTACTTAGGGAGAGTAAGTGGGGAATAGCTAAGTCTGTTCTTATAAGTATGGCTAAAAATAAGTGTTAGTAGGCAAACACTCCACCTGCGGCTTTATCCCCAGTCTGTGAAATTGTTTTAAGTCACTTCACAACTTTGGTCTTTCTGTTCTCAAAAGTAGGAAACAGTTTTGCCTTTTGAAAAAAACAGAGTTTGGTAGCTGGAGAAATAGCTTAGTAGGTTAGTGTGCTTGCAGAACAAGCATGAAGGTCTGAGTTCAGATCTGTGTCACAAGCCAGGCATGACACACATGCCTGGTTCCCCAGGGCTGGCAGCAGGATGGAATCAAGAGGATTGCTGAGTCTTGCTGGCTCGCAGCTCAGGTTCAGTGAGAGACCCTGTCTCAAAGGATGGGGGTGAGGGGGAGAGAGAGTGATCGAGCACACACACAGGACACCCAGTGGCTTCTGGCCTCTGAAAGTATACACACACACACACACACACACACACACACACACACACACACACACACACACACACACACACACACAGGCATGTTTATCTACACACACACGCGCCACATTCGTACACCTAACACATGCACTTGCACACACAATAAATTTAAGACATTTACAAAATTAAGTTTTGTGCTCCCAGTTAAGAACTCCCAAAACGAGTTTGATTTTCGAGACAAGGAGACTAGTCCAGAGTGTTTTCTGTCTCAAGGGAGGCATTGGCTTATGTGGATTGGGGTCTGGCAGCTTTAGGGAGTGTCTGTTAGGTTTGTGGGTCCCTCTAAGCTGCTGACCAGGAGATTGGGAGTTTGCCAACTTCATGGCTGATTGTCCAGTTTCTAAATGTCCTATCCATCACTACTTTTTTATTCTCGGTACCTCAGGCTGCTTCCTGATTGTGCAGCCTCTGGCATCTTGTTTAGCTTGATTTGTTTACAAGTTTGTGTTGCTTAACCATGTTTGTCTGTGGTTCCCAAAATAGAGTTTTTGTTTTGTTCGTTTTTTTCATGACACATAGGCTGTCTTGGGAGCTGGTCTCATTGATCCCCCCCTCTTCATCTCTGCCTCTGTCCTTTGTCCTTCAGTGCCAGAAAGTTACCTGCCACTCCAGGAGCACTGAGGTCAGCTCTTGTACCTTTATTTGGCTGTCTTACACCTCTCAATTCAAGTGCTTCCTCCCTATGGAGAGCTGTTCCTGACTCCCAGCAGACCCAGGCCCCTTGTGTTCTTGCTTCACCCTGTGTGTGTGATGGGAGTGTGGTGGGGTGGGGGCGTTAAGGAAGAGGAGAGATGGGACTTCTCCATTAGGCTGCATTTGTTGATTGTCTGCCCTCTGGAAGGTGAGGGCAGGTGCTTTCACGTCTGCACCCTTGGTTAGCACTGTGCCTGTTGAATTGTGACATGTCTTAATTTAAGGAACATCGAGCTCTGTTTGCCAGGCTCTCTACTAGGGTGCTGCAGATTCAACTGCAAGGCACACAGATGTGGTCCCTATTCTTACAGATTGAAGAGAGATGTAGACAGGTAACTGGGAGTGGTGCTGGTGAGGATGGGAGCCTGGTGGGCTCCCCAGCCCTTCCAGTGGTCCTGCAGTGTGTCCCTTATATTTTCACTTCCCCAAAATGTGCTTTGCAACTTCTCACGCTTTTCTCCATTTCTTTGCCTGTATTCATAGTTTATATTGTATTTTAGTTTTTTACTAACAAAGTGAAAGTAGCCAGGAGCATCTTCATCTTCTGTTGACTTGCAGACTGCCTGCCTTATGCTGTCTCACTGCTTCCCACTATGGTATGTGGTGTCCCTCTTGTGTCATCTGCCAGCTCCTCCACTTATTCAGAGGAACTGTCTCCTCTTGTTGGCTGAGCAACTTCTGCAATTATCCCTTCATTCAGCACCATGGATTTTCTCTCTGTCAGATCATCCTTATCTTTTAGATATTCTCTAATACTATTTAATTTGAAAAAGTTGAACCAGGCACGGTGGTACATACTTTAATCTTAGTGCTCGGGGAGGCAGGAGGATCTCTGTGAATTTGGGGCCAGACTGGTCTACAGTGAGTTTCAGGCCAGCAAGACCCTGTATAGAGACCCTGTCTCAAACAAACAAAATAATTCCATTTGACCCCAGGCACTCCTACCAACCATCTGTTTCTTCTCCATCCCCGTACTTCTTGAGAGAATAGTTGCTGTTTCTGCCTTTCCCCCTTTATTCCTCAGTGCTCTTGTGGTGGTCTGCCTCTACCATTTCTAACTATCTTGCCATGTTGCCTTGTGGGTCAGCCATCTGCCTCACCTTACCTCCCTGCTCAGCAATTAGCTCAGTTGGCTTCTTCTTTGAGTGAAACTCTGGCTTCTCCACACTCTTGTGGTTGCCTCCTCCTTACTCCTTCTCACCTGCCTTTCCCTCCCTGCTGTGCTTGCTGTTTCATTTTGCATTTCTTTCCATAGGTGAATTTAAGTTCCATGTGTATGTGTGCAATTACCATGTTATTTATGTTTTTAGTTTGAACCTCTCCAAATTAGTAAATCCAGTCCCTGACTTGCTTTCTGTTCTTGATGTCTGTCTTGTCTCTCAAGTGTATATGTCCCAAATAGAACCTTCCCTGCCCAGCCATCTGCTTCTTCACCAGCAGTGTACAGTGTCAACCTTGGGTAAACTGCTCGGCCAGATAGTCAAGAGGTCTCTCTGATCCCATCATTTCTCTTGACTCCCACATCCATTTCACCAGCAAGCTTTTGTCATCTCCAGACTATATAGTGACTCAGTCTCTCTCATTTCTGCCTCTTTTTATCTCCTTAACCTTGAGCTCTTCAGTTCCTTAGCCATTCATCTCTAGTCCTACAAACCATTCTTCACGGTGCAGTTGTAACCTTTAGAGACTGAGTCATTTATGTCGTGCAGCTTCTCAGACCCTTTAACTAAGTCCAGACTCTTTCCTGAGTCTTCTGCTCACCGATATTTGGTGTCTCTGACTTGTTATGCCGAAGACGTGTCAAGACTGATTTACTGTTTGGTTGCTCAGTCCTGGATCTTTATGCGGCTGGCTCTTTAGCCTTCAAACAAGGGCTTTAGGAGCATTTAAAAAAGACAACTTTCTAGTCTTCTTATCCTGCTCCATTTTCTTCACAGTGTGTACCCTGCCCAGAATTTTTTTGTTTGTTTGCTGACTTGTGACTGGAAACACTTGTGTTTGTCTCCACAGACTGTAAATTCCTTGGGAGCCAGACTCCTGTCTGTCTGGCTCTGTGCCACATTCCCAGCATCTAGAATGATGCTTGATAAATATTTTGCTGAACAAATGAGCATTTAAGGAGATAGATGAAATAGAACTGCTGGGAGGGAACTGGCTGCTCAGGAGTTAGTCGTTTTCCATCTTTGGAAGTACTCAGGGAGACACTGAAGGCTCATTTCCGGAGCAAGCATGCTTCTTTACCTTTCTTGTGTCCAAAGCAGCTGAGGAATGTGACATGTTTATGGGTAACACAGGTTCTGGAGGGGTGTAATTCTCATGGGGCAGCTTTTCTGACCCTGGACATGGTAAGTAGCCTTTAGAAAACTTCCCAGGTTATTCTTGGAGGCTCCTTCCAGCACACCTGTCTCCTACCACTTCTAAGACGGTGTCCTGCTTTGCTTTGTATTGTCGTGATAAACACTATGCAACTTGGGGAGGAAAGGGCTTATTGGCTTACATGTTATTGCTCATCATCAAGGAAAGGCAAAGCAGGAACGTGGAGTTAGGAATTGAAGCAATGACCATGTAGGACTGCTGTTAACTGGTTTGCTCTCCATGGCTTGCTCAGCTTGCTTCTTTTTATACAACCCAGGGCCACCTGCGTAGGGGTAGCATTGCCTACAGTGGTCTGGGTCCTCTCATATCAATCATTAGTTAAAAAAATGTTGGAGAGACAGCTTAACAGTTAAGAAACACTGATTGCTTTTCCAGGAGACCCAGGTTCAATTCCTGGCATCCACATGGCTACTCACAACTGTCTGTAACTCCACTTCTAGAGGGTCTGACATGTTCTTCTGGCCTCCTAGGGCACCAGGCACACAATGGTAAATAGACATAAGACATTTTTTTATAAAAGGAATGAAAATGCCCCCAAAGACATGCCCATAGATTATTCTGGTGGAGGTAATTTTCCAGCTGAGTTCTCTTCTCTCAGCTGACTCTAGTTTGTGTCATGTTGGAAAAAAAAAACAACAACAACAAAAAACTCAGCTGGCTTAGGCATTTTATGCATCAGTGGGGTGTTGGGAGAGGAGGAGAGATGGCACTCAGCATTTAGCACTGGCTGCTCTTCCAGAGGACCCAGGTTCCATTCCCAGCAAACACATGGTGGCTCACACCCATTCATGCGACCCCAGTGCTGGGGGATCTAATGCTATCTACTAACTAACCTGGGCACCAGGCAGACATGTGATGCATGTATATACATGTAGGCAAGACGTCCATCTATACACACAGAATAAACATTTTTTTCAAAAATGGGGTCTGGATGACCTCTGAGGTACGTTGGATGCTTGTGGGGTTGATTTGTGCGCTGTTACTCTATTTGAGTTATTGTGGTTGGTTTAGGGTTAGCATCAGTCCATGGCTGTATCCACCTTCACAGAGCTTTTCTCTTGTTCCCTTATAGTTACTCCAAACACTACTTCACTTTCTATCCCATTGCTGTTAATAGTTCTGTATCTTTTTCTCTAGAATTTTTGTTAGATTGCAACCAAGTAATCGAATATTTATATATAAAAGATATAAAACATAATAATTATATGTAAAAGTTAAAGTTTTAGAAAGAGCAATATGGGGCCTGAGGCAGAGAGCAGTTGCTGCAAAAGCATGAGGGCTTGAGTTAGGGCCCCCAGCACTCACAGGAAAAGGTAAGGTGGGCATGCCACATATGTCTGTAGCCCAAGCTGGGAGAAGTTCATTGGCCGGCAAACCCAACTGAATCCATGGGCTTCAGGTTCAGGGAGAGACCCTGCCTCAAGAAATAAAGTGGGTGGGCTGGAGGGATGGCTCAGTGGTTAAGACCACTTTCTGCTCTTCCAAAGGATCTGAGTTTGGTTTTCAGGGCCCACATCCAAGGCTCACAGCTTTGTGTAACTACAACTCCAGGGAATCCAATGCCCTCTTCTGGCTTCCGGGAGCCCTGTATATACAGGTCATTCAGAGACAGCATACAGAGAAACACACAGAGACACAGACACACACAGACACACAGACACACAGACACACAGACACACAGACACACATACTCACACACACACACAGAGAGAGAGAGAGAGAGAGAGAGAGAGAGAGAGAGAGAGAGGAGAGAGAACAAATCTTTAAAAAAAACTTTGTGGGGTGTGAATGAGGAAGATTTCTGAATTCAACCTCTGGTTTCTACACGTGTGTGTGTGTGTGTGTGTGTGTGTGTGTGTGTGTGTGTGTGTGTGTGTGTGTGCACCTACCCTTATGCACATGCACACATGAACATATACATACCATATATACAACATATATATATACCATATATAGACACATAACAAAAAGAGACCTGGAATGAGTCAGTGCTTTTGGCTTCTTTTTACTCAGTAAAAGTCATTTACCTGATTCTGAATAATTGCATAGGATTTCATTGCAGGTCTGAAGTATAATTATTCCCTTTGATGACATTTGGAACATTTCCTTTTTTTCTTTTTTCTTTCAAATTTACAAACATACTATGTTTTGTAAGACACATTCATTAGTTAAAAGATAAAAACATTTTAAGTGTTAAGTAGGATTGCCAGTTGCTTTCCCCAAAAGATGGTCTAGCCCAACCTTTCATGGCAAGATTTTAAGTGGATCCCTTACTTCAGTCAGTGTCCTTCATTAAGATCATTGCACTTTCGTGGTGTTTCTGTGCTTAGGGTGATGAAAACTGTTGCTATGGTGATGAACTCTGGAGCACTAGTCTGATATATCTCTCCTTTGAGTGGCTGCTGCTTTGTTAATGCTGGAGTGGGTGCTAGCCTGAAGCAGGTGTGATTATTTATCACAGCCATAAAGGTATTTGATCAGAGAATACCCCTGGAGCTGCTTTTCATGTCTGGGTGACTGGCTGCTGCCTTGTTAAGAGACTTGAGGGATACAGAAATGTGGCGGGAGAGATCACTGTCAGGAGTCTTGTGTGGGTCTTCCACAGTCTTTTGAGATGGATAAGCAGCTACTAGAACTTTATCAAAGGTAGTTATTTACAGTATGAGGTCTGCAAGGGAGAGCAGCTGTATTCATAATCTCTTCCATTTATTATGCATGCCTCTTGTAGAAATGTTTAGTATTTCATAGGGCTGTCATTCAGCCCAACTTTTGTTACTACTGTATCTATTGCCCCATGTAGGTGTAATTAGACACCTTGAAGTCAACTAGATTAAAAGAGCTTTTAGGGTTTTAGCATAACTCTGGGGTATCATTTTTCTCCTTTATTTTTCCTTTAATAAATAATAGTTAAGATTGTAAAAGAGAGCCAGGCGGTAGTGGCACATGCTTTTAATCCCAGCACTTGGGAGGCAAAAGCAGACGGAGCTCAGTGAGTTCGAGGCCAGCCTGGTCTACAGTAGCTAAAGCTACACACACAGACACAAAAAACAAAAACAAAAACAAAAACAAAAACAAACAAACAAAAAAACCCTGTCTCAAAAAACCAAAACCAACCAAACAAAAACATTGCAAAAGTATATAATTTGATACATTTTTCGTTTAGTTTTTGCAGTTTTTATTTATTATATGTGTGTATGCTTGCCATCAGAGTTGTTGGTAAGTGCTTTTTACCAGTAAGCTATCTCACAGCCCTATTTTTAGTTTGTTTCTTGAGACAGTTTACCTTGAGCTTGCTGTGGAGTGGAGGGTGACACTGAGTGGTTCCCCTCCTCCATCTGCCTGGGAAGTGCTGGGGTTACGGGTGTGCTGCACTGTTGTCTAGCTTGGGACGAGTTTTTAAATTCTCTGATTTAACTACGCCCCAGATCAAGGCAGAGAACACTGTCATACCATGTAGGGTTCCTCTCTGTCCATGAAAGATGAGAACCACTGTCCTGACTTATTTTGCCTAGTTTATTTGTTGTTATTTTGCTTTTTTTGAGACAGGATCTTAATTAACTCTGTAGCCCAGACTGGTGTCAAACTTGTGGGAGTTCTCACTTTCCCTCTCCCCCACCGAGTTCTGGGACTGCAGGTGTGTGCCACCAGTTTTGTCTAGTTTTAAGGTTCTGTATGTATGAAATCACGTAGCATGTACTCTCTATGTCTGGATTATGGTGCCTAACATGTCATGCAGTTTATTCAGCTTGTATCTATCAGGAGTTCCTTTTCATTGCTATGTAGTATTTCTCTGTTTACATGCACTATGGTCTCCCCTCTGTACTGTGAATAGACATTAAATGTTTTTAGCTTGGCGCACACTGGAGGAGTCATTCCTGTGTATGCCTTTTGGGTGTATAGGTACATTCGTTTTGTTAGGGGGGAATTTTCTTCATGGGATGTATTTGTATACTGATTAGAAATCACTTGTTTTATACTTCTAGAATAGTGATTTTTGTGTTTTGTTTCTTACCCAGTTTGCTTGAGAATACAGATCAACCCCCAGAACAAGGCGGATTTCCAAGGCATCTCTCCAGAGCGAGCCTTTGCTGATTTCCTCTTTGCCAGCACTATCCTGCACCTTGTCGTCATGAACTTCGTTGGCTGAACTGCTCCCATTTCCTTAGTTGTGGAGTTGGAGATTGGCAGAACGTAAGTGGTGATCACAGCCCTTGCCCTGTTGTGTTGATTTTAGCAGGTGAAATTAGAGGAGGTTGGCTCTGCTCCTAGTTGGATGAGTTCTCAGAGTGCTGTGAGATGTTTGCAGAATTTCCTGGAGGTTCAAAGTGGGTTTTATCAGCATGGCCATCAGCCTGCTGTTCTCAACAGTCGTATTCTTAGTATCCTGCAGATCATTAAGGCACAGAATACAACGTACTTAATACAATGTATTTTACTAGTAACTATGAAAGAAATTAATTCAAAATTTAAAACTTTTCCTTTATTTTTCTTGTTTTAGGCAGGGTTTATCTATGTAGCCCAGGCCAGTCTCAAGCTTGCAAGCCTCCTGCCTCAGCCTCCTGCCTTCGGGGATTTCAGGTGTGTATACCCAAAGGTTTTTGAAGAATGATACATTGCAGGTTTTTCTTTTAGATTTGTTCTTGAAAATTTTTCTAATTTTGATAGCCATTGTTGTTAAATGTGGCCATTGTTACCTGATAGGCATCAGAGTAGTGTGAATAAGTGACAGTTGGTACTTAACTAGTATGGATCCCAAATGGGAGGAGATTTGGAACAGACTGATAGCATTTGGTTTATTTGCTTCATTCCATGTTGGGCACTAAAGCCATTCCCGCCCCTCAAACAAATGTTACAGAATACTGATAGAAAAACAAAAGTGGGCCTAGGTCCCTTTTATACAACTGAAAGCCTCTCCACCCTACCCCCTTCATAGGTTGTATGACTTCTTTTACCCTCTCCTCTTGTCTTAGTTACTTTCCTCTTGCTGTGGTAAGACATCATGACAAAGGCAACTTATAGAAGAAAGTGATATTCATGTTTGCAAAGGGTTTGAGTCCATGATTGTAATGGTAGGAATCATGGCAGCAGGGAGGCAGACTTGGTGTTGGATCTGAAGCTGAGAACTTAGATCTTGAGCCACAAGCATGAAGCAGAGAGCTAACTGGAAATGGTATGGGCTTTTGAACCTTAAGGGCCACTCCCAGTGACATACCTTCTTCAACAAGGCCACACCTCCTGATCCTTCTCAAACAGTTCCAACTCCTGGTGGAAGCGTTTAAACATACGAGCCTGTGGCCATTCTCATTCACACCTCTGAGTTAGTCTTAAAGCTGTGATAGGTACATGGATTTTTTTTTCATACACATATCCTTTTATCCTTGTTCCTTTTGTATGAGAAAAGGGGCCCAGAACAGCCCAGTAGCTCCTCCAGCTGCAGAGTTGTGTGGTTGTAGAGAGTAGCCTCTGTCTATTGATTCTTTGGCCTGGTGCTTGTGTAACTCACCAATGAAAGTTTGTGCTCTTTCCTTTGTCTTTGCATCATAAAGATTAGGATTATTGTTTCTAGGTGGTAGGAGAAGAGAATCTTAGAAAATAGTAACCTTTTGGGGGAAAATCTCAGGACCAATCTCACTGCACACTACATAGAAACCTGTGTTTTTGTACTGAGAGTATCAGGACTCTCACCTGAGTGACGCATGGCTGAGGGCATGCAGTGATGTGCCGGTGCCTGCATTTCGTTTTCTAGCAGGAATAGTCACTTGCTTGAAATGGCACATGAATCCACCCTGAAAACAATCCTGTTTGTTCAGGTAAAACTTCCATTTTAGGTAGTGGTAACTTGCTGGGATGCTTTAGTCATTGAAAACATTTGAGAACCATCCTAATACAGTTTCAGTCCCTGGAGACCTGATCTGCTCTCCATCCTTCCCTCATCCCTGGTCAGTGCCTATTACTGGAATGCAAGGAAAGGAAAATACCTTTAAAAGTGAACAGTTGAGACCTATAGCTCAAAACATGTAAACAAAAACAAAAGAAAAAAGGCTGGGTGTCATAGTTAGGGTTTCTATTGCTGTGAAGAGACATGACCATGACAACTTTCACAAAGGAATACATTTAATTGGGGCTGGCTTGCAGTTTTGGAGGTTTAGTCCATTTTTGTCATGGCAGCCTTCAGGCAGACATGGTTCTGGAGAAGAAGCTGAGAGCTCTACATCTGGATCCACAGGCAGCAGGAAGTGACAGTGAGCCACTAGGACTGGCTTGAGCTTCTGAGGCCTCAAAGCCCACCCCAGTGACACACTTTCTATAAGGCCACACCTGCTCCAACAATGCCACACTTAATAGTGCCACTCCCTCTGAGCCTATGGGGCCCATTTCTTAAAATTTATTTTTATTTAAATTAGGAACAAGCCTGCTTCACATATCAATCCCAGCTTCCTCTCTCTCCCCTTCTCCCCACTACCAACCCCATGCCCCCTCCCCTCCCCAGGCCCTCCATGGGGGACCCCCAAAGTCTGTCATATCATCTGGGGCAGGGCCTAGGCCCTCTCCCTGTGTGTCCAGGCTGAGAGAACATCCCTCCACGTGGAGTGGGCTCCCAAAGTCCATTCATACACCAGGGATAAATACTGATCTACCAGAGTTCCCATAGATTACTGAGGCCTTCTTACTGATACCCACGTTCAGGGGGTCTGGGTCAGTCCCATGCCATCAGTCTGGGGTCCATGAGCTCCCCCTTGTTTAGGTCAGCTGTTTCTGTGGGTTTCTCCAGCCTGGTCCTGACCCCTTTGCTTATCACTCCTCCCTCTCTGAGACTGGGTTCCAGTTTAGTTCAGTGTATACCTGTGGGTGTCTGCCTCTGCTTCCATCAGCTACTGGATGAAGGCTCTAGGATGGCATATAAGGTAGTCATCAATCTCGTTATCGGGGAAGGGGGCCCATTTTCTTTCAAACCACCACACAGGTAATGTATTTCATTTGGTAGAGTGCTAAGGGTTCAATACCAGCACTGCACAAACCAGACATGCCTGTCATCCCAGCACTCAGGAGTCTAAAGTAGGAGGATTAGAAGTTCAAGTTCATCCTCAGCTGCATATCGAGTTGGAGGTCAGCCTGAACACCATGAGACCCTGTCTTAAGTAAGGTAAAAGACCCATAAACATGTAATTAAAACATAACATGATTAGCGTATTAGCCGAGATCAGAACAGAGTGCCGTGAGGGATGGAGAACAGGGTGACTGTGCCTGGGAGAAGCAGTGATGAGTGAATCACAGATCCTACCAGTTAACCATTTCCTTTGAGTGCTTGAGTGGAGCTAGAAAATGGAGCCTCCGGTGTTGACCACCTCGGGTTAGATTTGTGAAGGTGTTTTCTAGATGAGTTACTGTATGTATTTAAGAAGGGACAAAACACATTTCAAGGGTGTTCTCAAGGCTCAGAAAGATAGCAGATCATGGAAAATTATGTCCTGTGCTGTCATGATTGGAGGAGGACTTGGCTTCCAAGAACTCTGTATTTCAAAATTATGACAAAGCAGACAAAAAAGCAGGCTCAGCAGAAACGGAGTAGTGCAGATCATATTAACAGCCCAGGGCCAGCTGGGAATTATGGGCTCAGAGAATGCAGAATCCTCCAGCCTTGGATTGCAGTGTTCAGTCACTTTGGAGAAATAGGCTCATAGGAAAGGTGGGGACCCCTTCTCTGGGGGACCGCCCAGCAGGCTTTCCAGACACCTTCCACTTGGCGCGCACTACCCTATCCCACACGCTTGTTTGTCCCATCTGTATGGTTTTAATTTAGCTGTATTCTTACAGTGCCAAATGTGTTAAACGTAGTTTCCAAGTGAGAACTCAATAGAGAAGGATGCTGTGAGCAAACACTTATTTATGAGACACTGTCGGAGTCTACATCCTTATTCCTGTGAAATGAAGTGTGGGGTTATAGGGCAGCACATTCGGGGACTAGATTCTCATGTTGCTGCCTAACATTCTTAATTTTCAATTGAGAGTTGGATGTTTAAGAAATTTGTGATGTAGCTGATTTGTAATTAATTTGAAGCTGACATTTAAAACCATGGAGAGAAGGCAGATAAAGAAAATGGCATCAGGCTGTAGAAAGCATGTGGTTTAGAGGAGCCGAGAGGAGCAGGTAGCGTTCTCACTGGATGCTGTTTTCAGTGTTGTGCAGGATCCTTTTATTTCCAGATGGCTGCAGAAAGACGAGCTGAGAGATCCAGAGAGCCTTGTGAGAAATCTTTTGTTTGTTTTGCCTCAGGGAGTCCAAGGTCACTTCAAACATGTATGTACTGAAGGATGACCTGTGACCCTGATCCTCCGCTGTCTGCCTCCCACATCCTGGGATTACTACAGGCATCTCCCAGACCCAATTTCAGATTCCTTTTTTAATTTTTAAGCTATTTTTAATTTTAATTATGTATATGTGTGTATGTCTGTGTGGGTTTGTGCATGTTAGTATCCACACTTGCCTAGTTACACACCGCAGTCCGTTTAGTGCTGCCTACACACCATGGGGCTGGGACCATCTGCCACAGCCCAGATGTCACCCTCTAAGCTCTGCTGCCACCTAGTGGATGTACACTTCCTTTGCTGAGAGTGCACTACATTGGAGGAGTGACAAGCTAGTTCCTTTCCAGTCATAGGAGGGCAGCAGAGGCTCAGGTGAGCTGAAATGCTGACCCAGGGGTTGCTTTACATCCTGGCCAGCAGTGGGCAGTGCTGACCTAGGAACCCTCAGCACACCCCAGGGTTGTATTCACTGGGTTGCCCTTTCTTGTCAGTTGCCATTATTCTAGACCCTTTATTGCCTCCAACAATGAGCTCTTGCTGCTAACAGTCTTTAATTTTTTAGTTGATGAGTGGGTTCTATAACCTTTTTGCAGTTCCTCAGGGGGCTGGAAGGTGAGATTAATTCTGTATGATTAGTTTTAGTAGTTAAAAAGTATTAATTGACTTTAATTGGTAGCTGAACTCTTGTGCTTGATCTTTTTAGAGAGACAGACAGATGTATTAGATTCACGTGTGTGTGCGCGTGCATGCGTGTGTGTGTGTGTGTGTGTGTGTGTGTGTGTGTGTGTGTGTGTGTGTGTGTGTGTGTGTGTCTGTGTGTGGACTTGTGCAGCTATGGCACATGATCAGAGCACAGCCTATGGGAGTGGTTTCCCTCCTTCCATCACGTGGGCCCTGGGGCTGGAACTCAGCTTGTTGGACTTATCAGGTGTCTTTGCCCACTGATCCATCTCATCAGCCCTATTTTTAAATTACTTTAAATTTATTTTCAGTTTTGTTTGAGACAGTCTTGCTCTGTGGCCAAGGCTACTCTTGAATTCATGATCCACTCCTTTGCCTCCTGAGTGTGGGACTGACTACAGGAGGTCACTGTTGTACCTGGCTCAGCTAGGCAGATCTGTGCTAAGAATTCTGTTGCTGTCCTCATCCCCTGGTGACTCAACCCTAAGTCGCAGCCCCCACTGGGCTGCACGGGACCCTGGTCTCTGGGCTCTCAGGTCCACAATGCACGCCTCTCACACCCTGCATCCCTCTTACTCCTGCCCTGCACTGCACTCCCAGGTCCCTGAGGGTGGGGACCTTAGGGCTGGTGGCAGGCCTCAGTTTCCCTGCCTGTACAGGGAGGAGCTTGGCCTTCGTCACCGCTTCTTTTCGCTGATGGCCACTGTCCTGTGGACATTTGGTTTTGCTTTCTCTTCTTTTCCCTCCAGATGTTGCTTTTTATTCACATCCCACTGTCTGGTTACTGAAGGTGGACATCACAGTGGGATTGCTCAAGATAAAATGTGCAGTGTTAGAGCCGACTAGCTATAAAATGCTTTGCTGCTGCCACATCCCCACGGTTTTAGGCTCATGTTTCTCCCATATGCACCTTTATGTCTGTGCATATAAGCTTTTTTGCCTGCCCTGTGGTTGGGAAGACAGAACCGCACTCCTACTTTATACGGAGGAAACAGCCTTGGCCAATTTCAGCTGACTTTAGTCCTTGGCACTAAGTGACTTGAGTGGGCACTTCATAGTGGATGCCTGGAGCCTAAAGGCCAGTGTGTTGCTCGCTGTTTTCAAGAACTTTTGAGTGATGATTATGTATACACATAAGTATATAATTTAACTAATTGTATTAAATACAATTGATATAACATATGATGTAAAATATAATATCTATAATATAGTACATATATGCATATTATACATAGTATATGTATGGTATATTTCCTGTTAGATTGTGTTTGTTAAAATATCTTAAACTTGCTTTCTTTTAAAAGGGAAAATTGAAGAGAAGTTCATAAGAAGACACAGATCCTTAGGTGTTTCTGCAAAGTCAGGCATCATTACTGTAGCACAGGAGAGCTATAGGGGAAAGCAGACTGGGAGACTTGACGTCATCCAGTGAGGGTGGCTGTGTGTGGGCACTTTGTTCTGAGTCTGTACTACCTACAACAGTAGCCACTGGTCACGTGATTGATGCATATCTGAAAAGGGACTTGCTAACCAAGGAGCTAAATTTTAATTTCCTTTTTATGTGTTTAGGCAGGTTTGTCTGAGTCCTTGGCTAGCCTTGAACTCAATATATGGCCAAGGAAGACCTTGAGCTTCTGATCCTCCTGCCTCCACTCCCCAGATTCTGATACTATAGCCAGGTGCCAACATGCCTGGTTTTATGGAGGCTAAGTACGAAACCCAGGGTTTCATGCATGCTGCATAAGAAGTACTCTGCCAACCGAACTATATCCCCAGCCTAACCCATAATTGCACCTCATTGCACTAAATTTAAATATGTCTGTGTAGCTGCTGGCTACTAGGTTGAACAGCACAGCTCTGGGTAAAATTTCCAAGCTATCCAGGTCTATTTTGTCATTTCTAAGATGAGAGGATTAGCCTAGTTGATTTCTGGAGTGTCCTTCATTTTTAGAAGTTACGATCTGGGCCTTATAACATTAGAGTGATTCAGACTGAACTCTGCCCAGTGGTCTTTGATTTATGTTACCCCCAGTTTCAGTTTTAATTGGGGGATCAGAATCCAGGGATGGATGGATTTGATGGCAGCTGTCCAGATAGTGTCTGAGTGGAGAGCATGCTGGGAAAGAGCACATCCCAGGAGGGGAGCTGCCTGGTGTTACCATGTTCATCTCTGTAGACAGTGTGTTCTTCATCGTCCCTTTTATTTCTCCTTGCAGATCAGGCCGGGCAGATGGCAGAGTTCTCTGCCTGGGTGAAAGACGGGACCTCCTGCTGCCTTTCTCAGTAGCTGTCTTACATTTTGGGTGTCTCACTCTCAGGGAGGAGGTTTGCAGCAGTTTTTTGATAGCCTTTATTTACAGTTGAAAGGGCTCTTGAGTTGTCCACTGAGCTAACATTTCAGAAATCCCGAGGCCTCTCTTGTTTGAATACTCGCTAAGTACATCTTCGCTGGAAAAGAAGGGAATTGATCTTTGGGAGTTGGGTTTCTGAAAATACTACCAAAGACGCTTTCTTTCCTGAGCCTTTTCCTCTCTCTGTGGGCTGGCCTTAGTGTCTCAGGTTCAAGTGTTTTAGTGTCAGAAGTCCACCCAGCTCGAAGCAGCAGCCCAGCCACTTCCCATCTTACCCAAAGAACTGACTTTAAGTAAACAAGAAATCACTTCTAATGACCCTGGGCCTTTGTGAAGTTTTGAGAAACCTGACTTTTTTCTTGAGTCTGTCCTCAAATTGGACATGTGTGCTTTGTGAGGAGCTGTCGGCAGGATGCTGAGTGCTGGTGTAGATGGTGAGTGCTGGTGCAGGCAGGGTGCTGCGATGGAGGGCTGGAGGCTGGTTTCTTCAGCTCCTCACTTGCTGCCATTTTGGTGAGCTTGGAATGTAGGTATGAGCGTTGTTTTACAGACACTACTTTTACAGGCTCTTGTGAAAACAGCTGGCCTTATTCCGCTCATTGCTTGAAATGCTGTCTGGTGCTCAGGATGAGTTCAGTGGCCGTCCCACGCACCTTTTGACAGTTTAGATGAAGGCATTGGGACATGACATCTCACCTTTCTGCTTCTGTCTTTCAGGTTCACTCTTTGACATCCCCTGGATAAGAATTCTTGAGATGACAGCTTGTTGGACATTGATGATTCAGATCTGTGCTTTGCTGTGGCCCTGACTGGGTGTGAAATGGGGAGTCCAGAGACCCCCCTTTACTCTGTCAGACCAGCTTCACAATGTGTGTCTGTTAACACGGAATTGGCCTTCTGCAAATGTAACCCCTGCTCTCCAAATTAAAGTTTCTCTGCCATTCCCCGCCATGTCTCTGACTGCCATTTTTTCTTCTCACACTTGTGTGAAGAGTGTCTCCCTTCAGCTCTGTGTGCAACTGTGACCCTTCCTTTGTTTTCATTAAGTAGCTGCCATTGAAATTAGTGACAAAAGACAGTGCTGACAACCTGGAAAATGGCAGTTCTTTGTCCTTTTGCTGGATCAGGTAATCCTCTCCTAATCCTTCATTGTCTAGAACTGCACCTCTAAGCACTTGTCAGAAACTGGACTGTGTGTGCGCTTTCACGGTATATCTGTTTCTACATGCTTCTGGTGAAAAGTGAAAGGTGTGTCTCTAGGCATACGAGCCGGATGCAAAGTGTGTGTGTGTGTGTGTGTGGGGAGAGAGAGAGAGAGAGAGAGAGAGAGAGAGAGAGAGAGAGAGACTGACAGTGTGACTGTGTGTCTGTGAAAGTAGGCAAGGGTCTCTGTGTGTGTTGTGTGTCTGTGTGACAGTGTGTATGAGAGAATGTGTCCCTGTGGTATGTGACTGTGTGTTTGCCTGTCCGTGGTATGTGCACATATTGTTCTCCGAAGCTCCCCACAAGTCTCATTTCACTTGCAATTGTCTTCCGAGGTCCCAGTCCTCATTAAGGAGGGGAAGAAATGAAGCTCAGATTTGTGCTTAAGATTATCGGTCTTAGAAAAAACAGACGACAGAAGATTTCATTAAGGACAAAGCTTGCTTAGAATACAGGTCTGGCAGCTGAAGTCTAGGCATTGGGTGTCCAGTGAGCCCTGTGTCTATCTCAGGAGCAGCAAGTTTGCCATATATGGGAACAGCCCTGTTGAGTTCCACTGTAGCTGCTTAGCAAATGACCTGGGCCATCTAAGTTCTCCAGTAGGGCTGCACTAGCATAGCCTGGAGAGCTCAGCTCCATTGCCTGGGTCACACTGGCACACTAGCATAGCCTGGGGAGCTCAGCTTCACTGCCTGGGTCACATTGGGTCAAGTCAGTCTTTGGGGGTTACAACGGTAGTCAACCTAAGTGACTTGAAGGTGCGGCCAGGTTAGGAGGGTTGCTCAGGATCTATTTGGAAAGGAAACTCCCAGGCTTTGTGTTTTAACAAGGCCCCAGGTGATTGCTGTGCACACAGAAGCTTGTGACTATGATGCTCGCACACTGTCTGGAGCAGTGATTTCCAGCCTCAGTGTAGCTTGACAAAGCTCAAGCCCCCATTCATTATCGGCTGTCTGCCTAACTAGACATACAAGATCGAGGGTAGGTCGACACAGGGTTACAAGCTCTTTAGGAATGGCTGGGTTCAGTATAACGGTAAAAACTGGTGGCGGTGCTGTGTATGGGCCATGGCTCAGGACCGCAGGGAGAAACTGACTTAAGATGACCAAGACACTCATGCACAGACATCATGTAGCTTTGCCAGGACAGCTGGATGGCTCTCAGTGTAGAGTCGATAAACAGGTATTTCAATAAGAAAAGTGTTCAGATTTCAAGAAAGCCAGTCAGCTGGGAATGAGTAATAACTTTGTCAAGGAAGACACAGCAGTCCTTAACACCCATGCAAGTTTGCATTTCCCAATGATTTAGAGCCACAAGGGACAGGTACTGAGTTCCCAAGAATCAGGTTTGTTTTTGTCCCAGGGCTTGTGATTTTCCTAAATCAGCCTTGCTGGCAGACACATGTTTGGTGTGTTTTCCCCATTTACAACAGTAGGAAGCTCTGCAGATTACCTTTGGAGTATTGAGTTCAGATCTGAAAATGCACTATAGGTTACTAATTTGAGTTTTGCTGACTCAGGTGGAAGGCAGGTGCCCAAGTCCCACTGTATGGACTGAGGGGTGGCCTGCCATTTCCTGCTGCTTTTAGCTCACAGCCCATCTGTGGTGTGATTTATTTTTCATTTCCTGTGCTCTTTCTGTAGGGCTGCAAGCCACTTCCCACGACCACCGTACACCGTCCCTAGCTCTCTACAGCGAGGGGAAACGCGGCCCTTTGCACCTTCTGCCTACACATTTCCTGTCTCCACCACATGGAAATGTCTCTTGTGTTTCCCCTCAGAGCAGTCTGCACCCTTGCTCTTTGATCACAGCCTTTAATCTGAGGCCACAAAACACTTTTGTTACAATAGTTGGAAAATACTTGGGGGGGGCCTGGGGGGGTGACAGAGCTCTGTTCCCTGGCTTGGGAGTTGCAGCAGCAAAAGCATCAGCTAGTTTCTGGCACTTGGGAGCCTTACACATTCACTGTGATCCTGGTGAGTTGTGGCTCTGGGCTCTGATGTCTAGACTACTATTTGAGTAGCCCGTGACTGTAAGGTTTCTACTGAGCTGATGCAGAGGCCAGGGAGGCGGCACTGCTCACTGGCTTGCTTCCGATAGACACTATGCTCAGCCTGCTTTCTTAGATAGCAGGACCAACCTGCCCCAGGGTGGCACCACCCACAATGGGTTGGACTTTACCTCATCAATTATTAAGAAAATGCCACATAGGCTTATCCACTGGCCAATCTGAAAGGGGGCCTTTTCTCAATTGAGGTTCTCTTCCCAAATGACTCTAGGCTGTGTCAAATTGCCATAAAAACTAGCCAGTACAAGACAATGGCTAGTGGGGCTGTGGTGGCGCACGCCTTTAATTCCAGTACTCGGGAGTCCAAGGCAGGTGGATTTCTGTGAGTTCGAGACCAGCCTGGTCTACAAGAGCAAGTTCCAGGATAGCCTCCAAAGCCACAGAGAAACCCTGTCTCAAAAAACCAAAAATAAATAAATAAATAAATACTACAGCTAATTTTTAAAAGATTAACACAGAAACGAGTTTTGCCTGGGTGTGTGTGACCCTTTTCCTTGAACAGAGACTTCAGTGAGAAAAAAATTAGAAGAAATCTTATGTCAGACCAGACAAAAATATTTTACTTGCTTAGTTTTGAATTTATAGATCTGAGTACACACAAAATTCTTTTTGGCATAATGTGGGCAGCTCAGTGTTGTGCAACGTGTTTGCATGATCTAAAATGTTGAACTGAACCTGTGTTCTGCCACATACTGTGATTTGAACCTTAGTGGGTCCTCTGTCACAAAAATTCTGTAAATAATTAGGCGCCTGGCCTGTGCTCAGTAGGCACAGGGCACTAAAGATAAGAGCCATCCTTGCTGTCTGCGGTGAGAGCCAACATGGACTCCGGGTGTATCTGGCCAGTGCCCATGCCCATCTGCTGTTTAAGTTCTACAACCCCATGAGGTTCTAGAATCCCATGGGATAGCACTCTAAGTTTTCTGAATGGGGAAATGGAGTCTTGATTTGCCAGTGCTAGGATGGGAATCATTTTTTCCTGACTCAAAGCCGTCGCGTTAGGCTTTTGGGTGAGCTAATAAATAAAGAGCATGGAGGTGGAGGTACCTCCTGTCACAGCTTCACAAACACATCTGTTCTCATGGAGATGAGTGGAGCCACCGCAGCCCTCAGTGGCATATCCAACCGTGCTCTCGGCAAGCTCTTGCTGCCAGGGGGAGGCGGGTAGACAGATTGCAGAATGGGTTTTCTCCTTCTGCCATGTAGGTTCGAAGTCAGGTCATCAGGTTTGGAGACTAGCACCCTTATGCCCTGTGGCATCTTTTTTTTTATGTTTTTTTTTATTTTTTTTTTTATTAGTTCTAGTTAGGGAACAAGCTTATTTCAAGTCCCTTCTCCCTCTGCCCTGTGGCATCTTTACAGTCCTATTTTCTGTTTGTTTTTGATTAAAAAAACAATTTAAAGTAATTTTTTATCAGTTAAATAATTGGAATTAAAATAGTACATCATTTTCTCCTTTCCCTTTTCTCCCTCCAACCCCTCCCACATGCCCCGCCCCTTGCACTCCCTGTCAAATTCATGGCCTCCGGCCTCTTTAAAAAAAAAAAAAAATATATATATATACATACATACATACATACATTGATTTCAGGACTGACCATTTAGTATTGGATAGTCAATTGGGGAGCTCTTTCCTGGGGAAGACCATCTCCTTCTCTGGGTTCCTTAGTTGCCTGTCTTTGGTTAGGGTTGGGGCCTGGGTGGTTTCTTCCCTCTCGCTATGTTAGCGTATCTGTCTCCCTCTCGCTATGTTAGCGTATCTGTCTCCCTCTCGCTATGTTAGCGTATCTGTCTCCCTCTCGCTATGTTAGCGTATCTGTCTCCCTCTCGCTATGTTAGCGTATCTGTCTCCCTCTCGCTATGTTAGCGTATCTGTCTCCCTCTCGCTATGTTAGCGTATCTGTCTCCCTCTCGCTATGTTAGCATATCTGTCTCCCTCTCGCTATGTTAGCGTATCTGTCTCCCTCTCGCTATGTTAGCGTATCTGTCTGTGTCATTCTTGTCAGGTCTTGTGTAGGCAGCCATGTTGGTGAGACTGTGGGTGCAGCTTCTCTCACATTTCTAGGAAGCAGACTACCTGTTTCTCTGCTTCTTAAAAATCTCTTTGCCCCCTTCCTCAGATGTCTATGGGTGTGTGAGAGGGCCTCTTGGCAGGAACCGGTTTTCTCCTTCCACCGGATATGTACTGGGGATCAGACTGAGGTCACCAAGGTGGGCAATAGGTGCCTTATGTACAGAGCCATCTTGCCAGCTTGTCTTTTGGTTTTTCCTTATCACTGAGCTTTTGACCCATAGGGTTGGCAAGATGACTCCGTGAGTAAAGACACCTGTGCTGTCCAGGTGACCTGCAATTGACCGCTAGATTCCATGTAAAATAGAGACCTGGCTCCACTGAAATTGTTCTCTGACCTCCACACGTGTACCATGGCACACCCTCCCCACCATGGCAACCCTTCTGTCACGAGACTAGTACAGTTTGTACTAGAGGAAAATATTGCCTCAGCAGGTGAACCCTGTCCGCCCGTGCTCATTGGAGTGTACAGGGCTCTGTGTTGGCATTCTAATCTAATCCTAAAGAGGAACCAAGTAGCCAAGTACGTGCACACAGTCACAGAAGAATCACTGGAACACAGTGCCAGGTCTGGCGGAGGTCCTACTTACACGGTGGCTACACCCAGCACTAGGACTGCATTTCTGCTGTTGGGTGGGAAGTCAGGACACCGGGCTGGACCATCATGGCCTTATGAAAGCCAACTCACATGCTTCCTAATTTGTAAAAGAGGCAGATAACACTCTGCCTGTTGTGCAGGCTTGTGGACATCAAAGGCGGTAATGTTTGCTTTGGTGTTGATGCTAGACAAGGATGCTGCCAGCTCCTGTCACCTGCGACATCACTGCAGGGAGAAGGAAGGACATCCTAGAGTCTATAAAAATAGTGTCTTGCAGCCTTCACCGACAGACAGCAGCCTCTTTTAGGCTTACCCAGTTCCTTCCTGTCCAGGCTGACCGTGAAACACACCAGTTGCTCCCGCCACCTACACCACATTCTTTGATCCACTGCACTGCCAGCCCCTCCTTACATTTGTGTGCGTTTCCTCTATCTAATGCTTTCCTTTTTTTCTTGCTTGATTATTTTAATGTGGATGTTTCAGAGAAAGAGTGGGACCAGACAGCTCCACAGTGGCTTTCAGGAAGGCTTTGAAACTGTCATGAGGTGGCCTCTGGAATGGGGGTTATGTTCCCACTCCCAAAGCAAACACACCCTGGGCTCCTCTCTCAAATGTGGGCAGCCCTTTGGGATGATGCCGGGCATCCTGGCCTGAGGAGGGACGCTGCTCAGAACCGCTGCCCGTGGGAGGTACTTTGAGACACAGTGGTGTTCAGGGCTGATACAGTGATGGGCAGCAGGGAGGCCTTGGAGTACTGTGGGGCCTCGTGGTCCTGAAATTTCTCCATCAGGACTTCCCGGAAGCCGGAAGCTGGAAGCCAGGAAGGAGTGAGTGACAAGTGCACAAGACAGTGAGAAGCTGCCGGGGTCACAGCAATGGGAGAAGTGGCCATCTGCTAAGTGGGGACCTGGTGCGCCCCAAGCATACCTGGGCATCGGCGTTTTGAAGTAGTGGCCTGCTTTTATCTCAGCATGGGTGCATCTGACCAGACACAGTCAGTCTTGCATGCAGGGTTATGGTCCATCCCTCTCTCTGCTCACTCTGACATCTCACTCGCTTTATGTCTGCCAAGGGACTTCAGTTCGCTAGGAATTAGCATACCCATTATCTCTCAGTCCCTGCAGCAACAGTGAGAAGTAGGTGGGCATGCCTTTCTGTCTCCGAGTGAATAATGAAAAATTGAGACCGAGAAAAGTTAAAAGCCTCAGGAAAGAAGGTTGGGGAAGGACAGTGAAGCTTAGAGGTCAACCCCTGCTCTGCTGACCCCTGCCTGCCAGAGGAGTGCCAGTAAGATATTAACAGAGGCCAGGAAATTACAGCCACTGATGTCTCTCTCACTCACCCACTGCCTGGACTGTGCACTCCTTGGCTTCAGGCGCTCTGTTGAGTTTAGTTTATACACACAGAAATGCAGTAAACTGAGGTTTTCCAGTTTGATGCATTTTGACAGGCCTCTATCCCAGTGTGCCCCTCATCCACATTCCAGGTCAGCAGCCCCGAATTTCAAACCCTGTGTGTTCTGTTCCCACCATTCCCTTCTCTCAAGCATGTGACACCAGCATGTGAGTGCCTGCCACGGGTTATCCCTTTGGCCTGTTCTTCAGCTTCTGTATGGTGTCACAGAGTCCCTGAAATCTGGCACGGTGTCCTGACAGGTATCCCGGGTGAAGAAAGCCTTGGTTCCTAAACTACCTAAGAGAGAATGTTGGTACAAAGTGGGAAACTGAGGCTGTGGCGTCACAGATTATGCATCCTGAAGCCATGGATTCTGGGCCAGCCAGCTTCCCATATTCCATCTGCCTGTGCCCTCCTGGCTTCCAGCAGGGTGGCTTCTCTCTGGGTTCCTCTTGTAGGTGGCTCTCATAAACCTGGGCAGGCAGTGCCCCCTGCTGCCTGAGTGCCTGACCCTGGACTCTCGCGGAGTGGCAGGATCACGCAAGTCTGGAGTCCGGTGCAGTGACTGGCACAGGGCAGGGCTTGTGAAACAGAAGTCACTTGCCATTTTATTTTCCCGTGGAAAGAGTTTTTCCTAAGCTGTGGGGATTTTCCTTATCCAGAATAGACCAAGGGAGAAGCAGCCTTTTTGGTGGAGTACTTCTGCCCCCGTGTGGGCATCTTGGGGCACTACAACAGAGTGGGACACCAAGACTAAAGGTTTTCAGGTCTCAGGTTCTGTGACTTCCATGGACCCTGAAAGACAGATGTCCACCAGGGCTACCATCACTCGACACTTAAGCCTGGAGTGGGAACGAGAGAGTATGGGGCTTCTTGCGGAACGTATCCTTTAAGGAACCAGCCTTAGCTGTGTTTGTGGGCAGATGAAGCCTTCGCATCCTGTCCTGCGCAAGGTGGGCTGGACATGGGCTTTCTCTCTTGAACTACGTATATAGAATGGTCTGATTTGAGGGAAATAGAGATCAGGGGAGGGGGATTTCTAGAGTGGAGGAACAGTGCCTCCCCAGCCGGTTGTTGGGATGGATGTTAGCACCAGGGCCTGCAAGCCCCTCCCAGTGTGCCTCTTGGCCTTCTTTTTTGCACCTGTGGTTGGGCTGCGGTGTAACGGCCCAGCCTACCTCTTCTGGGCACGTGGCCTGGAGAGATGCTATCTCTAACTCTGTATTTTTAACTCTTCTTTCCAGAGGATGTGGCTTCTGCGGGAGAGCTTCAAAGGGTGCCCTGTTTGCCCCTGTCAGCAACCATGACGTCACGGAAATGGGAGGAGGGTACTCAGCCCCAAACACCTGGAGGGAAGTGAGAAACTTTTTCCATTTCCTGTTCTACTTTTGGCGATTGAGTCAGTATCTGACCAGCTAACCATTTTAGGGTGCAGCTGTCTGTGTGGTTCTTGGAGGGGATCCCATGCCTTACGTGTGTGTGCAAAGAGGCCCGGAGCTGGCTGTGTTGCTGCTCATGTGGCCTTTACACAAGGCAGGGGCTGGTGGTCCTTCAGACTGCCTCAGTATCTGCATTAGCAATAGTCAGGGTATTACTCTCATTCACTCTGGAAGTACCCTTTGGAGAAACAGCCCTTTCTGTGTGGGCAGAGACAGCCTTCACTTCCTGTCCAGGGCAGGGTGGACTGGACACAGCCTTTCCCCCTTGTACTAAGTAAGGCCAAAGCCCTTCTTCCCACGTGTTGCTTGAGGGAAGTAGGTTTGAGGGGATTCGTGTGTGTCACAGGAAAAACTGAAGTGGACATAAAGTGACCTTTGACCCTCAATGTCAGTGGTCATGTGTAACTGGAGCTGAGACTTCTAGAAGCCTGTGTTTCCTAGTAACTGTCCTCCAGGGTTCAGTGTGCCTATGAGTGCTTGCATGGGGTGCCCTCATCAAGAGGCCACCACTCAAGTTTTCATTATTCTGATAGTTTTTGCCAGCTTACTTTATTCCTTGCAAAACTGAAGCAGTGGCTGACCTAGCCACTTCCTCTATTAATTTCACCTTTCTTCCTTCTCAAGCTCAGTTCCCTTCCCAGTGACTAATTGTGTGGACCCTCATTGGTTCATTTGTTGGTGTCTGTCGGGTGCCAGGTCCTGTCCTCTGAGGACAGACTGGTGAGTAAGGTACCCCTCCTACCCCCAGGGGCAGATACGGGTCCAGCACACTTCCCCGCCTTGATGTCACCTGGGAAGAAAGTGATGTCAGGGTTTCACATGAGATTTGGGAGTCGAACTCTGTGGTGTACCCCAACCCAAAACCAGACAAAGCAAACCTTTAAGTGTCAGGTGGCTGCCTGAGTGGTCAGAGCTGAAGCTCCATAACCCAGGCCTGTCCAGCCTCTCTTCTGTCTGCCTGAACTGTGACTCCAGTTGCTGGAATGGGGGTAGGAGGAGGTGGGGCAAATCTCTGGGGAAAGTCTCAAAACACCATCCACAGTTTTAGTCTTGGGACATTGGGGGTCCATTTTTCTACCACCCGAGATGGTCTGTATAAAGCCCTTGAAGGAGCAGGGCGTTTGTCTAGACTCTAGACTCTAGAGGCATCCATTTTACAGCTGGCCCTGGCAAGATGTTGGCTGTGGATGGGTGCCTTCCCTCTGTGAGTTCCTTCAGGCTGGTCAAGATGCAGTGGCAGCTTTGGGACCATTGTATCTTTGTTATGTCTTCAGGGTTCCTCAGTAGCCCCTTCCTTCTAGACTAAGCAGTGGTTGGCCTAGAACCAGCCATGAAGGAGTCTCTGCCTGCTCACAGCACATGTGCAGCCCCTGTGGAGACAGCCCCAGCTGTGGGGGATTGTCTTGTTCTATTTGGATGGACATTTCTCTGGGGGTGAAGTTGACCTTGGTCTCCTGATGGCCTCCTGCCTGCCTGGGCCTTGTTGTAGCCTAGCTTGGGTTGGGCCTGGAAGGAGGAAGCCTTACTCCCAGGGATATGAGTGGATATCTTCAGCCCCCTGACACATCCCTTCACTATGGTCCTCAGGTAACCGTAGGGTTCTAGTGACTTCTGGATGTTGCTTGTCTGGTGGCACTGGGCTAGTATGGTCCAACAGAGGCCTGGGTCCCTTTCAAGTCTAGGAGACTCCTATATTTGGCTCCTATATTGCCTTCTAGGGTTCTTACTCAGCCAAACGCTCACAAGATTCCCTCCGGCTTCTGCATAACTATAGCCAGTTTTCAGGAGCACGCCTACTTCCCCAACCACCCACACTTTCTTTGCCTGGATCTTTTCTTTTTTCTTTTTTCTTTTTTTTTGTAGAACAAAGTGAATTACCACTTTAGGAGGGGAAAAAAAAGACAAACTAATTTGCCCTAAGATTTTTATGGTTGATAAAGTCTTGCTCTCCTAACCTTCCCAGGGGCATTTTCATTTAACACAGGGAAGAGAATGGTTTAATTAAAAGAAATTCCCAGTGGTAGTTCCCTGGCATGGTGTCAGACAGATGGGGAGGGGCTTGGGGAAGAGGCCTCGGAGCCCCTCCTCCCATGCATGAGAGTGGCCCTGTCATGGTGGTGTCCCCTGAGCCTTTAGTAATCTTAAAGGCTTCTGTGTAAGCTAGAGATGAGGCAGTTTAGAAATAATGACATTCTGTGGTTGCTCTGGGAATGGCTTTCTGCTGTAGGTGGCCTCCAGTCCCACCTGACACTTTATGGTTGGTGACTCTGAAGCTCCCAGCAGGGAGGGGGCATGTCCTAGACCACCCGTTAAAGCTGGCAGCCCCATCTCCATGAGAAGAAGCAGACCTGGCTAACGGCTGGGAGGATTTGAATACTTCTGGCTAGCATGGTCATAGACACACCCGTGAAGCATGGAAGGACTGGGCTGTGGTGGTGGTGGTGGTGTGGGGGGCAGTCCTGGGAATTTGTGAGTCCTTTTTGGTCTTGAACAGGCAGCTGTTCATTGGTCTCTGGAGTGTGTTCCTATCAGAATTCCTGCCCTTGGGGAAGACTGGCAGCGGAGGCTTGGCAGAGAGCCTTGAGCTCTGAGGCCCCAGGGACTTTCACTTATGCTCGGGGCAAGAGTTTAGGACATCTACTCCCCTTGACCAAGCCCCAGCCATAAATTTGTAGGGTACAACACAGTTTCAGTGATAAGCCAATCTGAGCATGTAAGCAAAAAGAACGAGTCCCTGGAGGGCAGGATCCAGTGGGTGACAATGTTGGGGATACTTGTCATTCTTGTCTGGTAAATTTCAACTACAGATCAGGACACCCCTCCCCCATGTTGTCGGCCTGCTCCGAGTGGCCTGAGGCGTGGTATGAGCTGGGATGAACACTTATAAAAGGACCTTCCTGGCCCTTGGCCCAGCTTGCTTAGTGGGAATTTTTAAGAGTTCATTCGGAGATGAGATTGGGCAGCGTGATAGGCATAGACCCGTTTCTCTCTGCTGAGCTGGCGATAAGCAGTGTGAAAATGCCCCCACCAAACCCAGTCACATAGGATCACAGTTTCTGTTCTTCTGAGTCATCTTTAATGAAACCATGGACAGCATAACTATATACAATGGGGCTCAGATACACACAGTAGCAGGGAGGGGCTAGACGATGAGATAATTTTTTCTACATCTTGAGGAAAGAGTAAACAAAACTAAAACCAAAACCTGTTCTTTACAACATTCTCCAGGAGCTGCAGTCCAAGAGATTCTACTGGGGATCTGCCACAGCGGATGGGGGTGGGCGGGGGGTGGGGGTGGTGGTGGTGGGCGGGGGTCTTCATATCCAGAAGAAGTCGCAGCCCCTGTCTTCCTGTGAATGGCCAGCAGCAGTAAGGGAGTGGACTGGGTGCAGTGGCACTTAGCAGCTCTTCAGCAATCTCCATCACAAATTCAGGAGATCCAGTTGGCGGGATTTTTATGAGGTGGGAGGGCTCCTTTTTGCTTGAAGAGGGAGAGGAGGGGTGATGAAGAGGAAGGAGCTTGGGAGTTCAGCCTCTTTCAGTCTTGCCAACCTGGAGTGAGGAAGAGCAGAGGTCAGGACTCAGGGATGCCCTGGGGATGGCTTTGTTTGGGGCTGTGCAAGGTGACTGGGGACCTTGTCAGGATGGAAGCATGATGACTCTAGCCAGGCTTAGGGATAGCGAATATAGTGTCTTCAAGCATCATGCTGAGAGCTTGCTGGGAGAAAGGACACGAGGAAAGGGGTTTCCACACTGACAGGCAGGGACAAAAGCACGTGATAAATAGGCATCGGAGTCAGAATTTTTCTCCTCCTTTACTCATTGCCTGAGTGCCCTTGATGTGACCTGGCTTCACTTTCTTCATTTCTAAATAAGGGTAATCAGAGCTGTTCCTCGTGTATCTTAGGAGGGGTGTGGCTCAGCTGAGGGTGCTGAAGGGCCTGTGTTCTGTGAAACACATTCGGGTCACTGGTGTCACAGCAGCTTGTAACAGAAGAGATAGAAAAGATCTGAGGGTCCAGTCTTAGGATTTAAAGGCAAATTCCTATTGGGGGAGGATTTGCTCTCAGGGATGGGTCTTTCCCCGAACCCCCTACCCCTAACCCTTCTCCAAGCTTTGATGCCTCCTCACCTCAGCTGGACCACAGTCGAAGCGTCATGAGCAGGTTAAATCCGGCCACTTTCAGGAGGAGGATCCGGAGTCCCATCACTGACAGGTTTTGAAAGTTTAGGTTCATATCTGTGAAACCAAGAGGCCATAGCCGTTAAGGGTGTGCACACGAGAGGTCTGTACAGCAAGGTGCTGTGGACTTTCCCAAGAACTGGGTAGGCTGGGTGTGGGTGACTTCAACTCCTGGATCCATTTCTTTAAGCTTTTGCATACATCCCAGGGCAAAAGCATTTGTGTATTCCTCCAGGGCAAGAACATTGTCTTTTAAGAGAAAAACCACCAGAAGGACTTAGGCCATATAATACTCTGAGGGCCTGTAGGCTTTGGGATGGGGTTGGGGTAGATGTTTAGAGCATGTGTCACAACCCTGTGGGCCTGGGCCCCTCAGTGAAACCATAGGAGTGATGACTCAGTAATGTGGGGGCACTGAGACTAGACAAGCCTGAGGCTATATGAGTTCTACTGCCTTTCTAGAAAGGTTTTTTCCAAGATGTAGAAGGTCAGTGTCCTCAGAGTGACATGGTTAGTTCAGGGCTGCTCTGAAGGGACTCACAAGCTTCACGGCTGGACAGCGAGCAGCTTTCTTTGGCTAGCCTTACAGAGGAACTACTAAGAGACACAGAGGCCTGGGAGTAGCTCAGTGTCCTGTGAAACTGAAGACACACCTTGCCAAGGACTTAGAATGGAAAATGAAGTTAGTCATGCTGGAGGGATTCAAGACAGACCCTGGGCAGCTGGGAGCAGTTTTGGAAGTGCTGTTCCTATCCCCAGACCCACTTCCTTCTCCTCCCCTAAGCACTAAAGGTTATTATGTACTCATTGCTTCCCCAGCATCATGCAAAATGGGGCAGGTCCTTCTCTTACCTGTTTCAAAGCTTTTCTCTATCAACTTGGCATTGCAGGGAACGTCTAAAAGGAAAAATAAAGAAATCATCTTAGCGTCTAAAGCATGCTGATTCTTCTGTGATCCTTTGGGAGAGAACTGGGAGACATATTGCCCAGGGGCACCTAATGGCACAAAGGTCCCAATAGGACCAATACCCCGACTTCTGGGCACCCTTTCATTCTTTCAACAAATACTGGCTATGCAGGGGGGCTGCTGCATGCCATGACCACAAAGTCAAGATAGCCAGTTCCTGGACTTGGGCAGGTTTCAGTGCAGAGACCAATAAAGGCTTGGAGACATATTCACAGTGTCTAGAGCTCTATATTTTCATGTATTGCAGAAAGTTCTGATGCCCAATTCTTTTCCTTTGTTGTCTCTTACTTAGTACCCAATCCCACTACTCAGAGGCCTTCCTTGATGCCCCATGGCCTTTCATCTCTGTATGGTTCCATCCTTGAAGCCCAAGTGGTGTTGGCCACTGGAGTCCCTACCACCACCTGGTAGAGCCTCCATCATCTCTCTCCTGTATTCTCTGTCTTCTGCTGGACCTACTATCTACCCTCCACTCAGCAATCAGCCTTTTATTTTATTTCGTTGTTGGAGACAGGGTCCCAGATAGTCCAGGCTGGCCTTGAGCTTGCTGTGTAGGTGAGGATAGCTTTGAACTTCTGACCTTCTTGCCTTACATCTTTCAATTCATTCCCTGCAGCTTTCCCTTGTTCTCAGCATTCTCTTTCCTTGGACTTTGACAGGGTCTTTTCTGGCCTAGGCCTGGCTGGTCCCTCTCTTTCTTTCTTTCTTTCTTTCTTTCTTTCTTTCTTTCTTTCTTTCTTTCTTTCCTTTTTTTTTTTTTCGAGACAGGGTTTCTCTGTAGCTTTGGAGCCTATCCTGGCACTCACTCTGTAGACCAGGCTGGCCTCGAACTCACAGAGATCCGCCTGCCTCTGCCTCCCGAGTGCTGGGATTAAAGGTGTGCACCCCAATGGCCGGCTTGGTCCCTCCTTTTCTAGTGGTAGTGTGATAGCATTTCCTCAGAGCACTTCTCTGAGGTGGTTCTTCCCTCAACTGTAACTTAATGCATATATTAATCACAGTCCAACGTAATTGACATGTCCCTCCACTGAGAGTTGGCCTTTCTTCATTAGAATGGTGTTCCCTAGGGGCAGCCCCCTCATCTGACTTCTCATGTCACTGCAGCATCTGAGACTGTACCCACACGCTGAAACCAGGCAGCTAGGGAGTAGGGAGGGAGCATGGAAACTGTGCCTGGGAGAACAGAAAGGGCAAGTGGCTCCAACAAAGACCGGAAGGTGTGTGAGCTCAAAACAGTGAGACCACTGCTGGGCCAATGTCCTGTATCATGTTCTCTTGTTGGCTTTAGGGTCAGGGCATTTGTGGCCTGCTAGGACAGGATACTAATCAAACAGGATGTGGATTTTGCTGACAACTGATGAGTACATGACCTAAAGAAGCTTTTAGACGCCATAGACTTGAGCTGGGCCTCTTCTGAAGTAAGGGCACAGCTTTGGGCAACACTCACCTGAGAGGGAGTAGGAGGTGTTCTCTTGGAAAGTGTCTTTGCAGTTGAAACT
Organism: Cricetulus griseus; assembly: GCF_003668045.3. NCBI lineage: Eukaryota > Metazoa > Chordata > Mammalia > Rodentia > Cricetidae > Cricetulus > Cricetulus griseus. The sequence continues at coordinate 209,446,910 of NW_023276807.1, read as the reverse complement.
ACTTTGGCTGCTCCAGGCAATGACCGCATTGCTCTTGGAATCCATAGACCTCATTTCCAGCACAGTTTTGTCGGAGACGAACACGTCGGGTGTCACTTTCTTTGACACATTGACTTGAGAACTGAAGTCGGTGAACAGGCAGACGCTACTATTCTTGTTCTTAGTGTCTTTCAGCTGGTACACAGCTGGCTTTGGGTTCTGGATGTCTGTGGGCCAAGAGGACTGAGGTTAGAAGATGCTCTTTTTTACCTTTTGTGTCCTAACCTAGGCCAGAACTCAGATGCCAGTGACAGGCAAGAGCAGAGCTCTCTGGGTCAGCTGGTACTGCTCTCAGGCTTTACGCCGGAAGTGAGGTCTTAGAAACCAGCTGTTCGTGATGGTCTCCGGCTTAGGGACAGGCACAAGTCATGAGTCCTGGCCAAGATCTTAAGTTCTCTGCTGTTGCTCTCCATGAGGTCTGGAAAACCATAAAGGTGGGGCCACCAAACCATCTTGCCATTCTTTGACTTAATGACATCTTCAAAACCTCAGTAAGTCTAGTCAACGATTTTGCTCTGGCAGGACGAAAACAAGCGTAGGAAAAGGGGCCCAGAGGACCAAGCTGTCCCTCTAGAGGGCTCACCCCCAAAGTAGGCTGGATACTGATGGGAAATGCAGGCCTGTGATATTTAGACATTAACTTGGAAAATCTATCATATCACCAGGAGATTTCTCTCTTTGGTAAATGCTTTGAGTAACAAACCAAAACCACCCACATCCAAGCCTTGGCCACTGACAGCCTTGGTTAGATCACCAGGCGGCTGAAGGCTCAGAACTTTTACCGATACAATGGACGAGTTGCTTCTCCCACCTTTCCAACTAGGCAGTGCTGAGAAATGACTATTTCTCCAAACCAAATGAACCAAATCAAGCACACAGCACTGCCAGGGTTTCACCATGAAAACATACTACTGAGCAAAACAATCACTGTCCATTCCAGGAAGCGGGGGCTGCCGGAAGCCCTTCCTCAGGGCTGAGTCTTCACTTCTTCTGAAGCTCCTTGTGTTTAATGTGACTCTTACTGACTAGTTTCCCCACCCTTCCACTGTCAGAAGAAGAAGCAGAGGCGGGCCCGGAGGATTTAACACAACAGCCCACCTAGGGAGTTTCCAGCAGGGCTGGGACCTGAACTTCCTGGCCTGTGCTCCTCACTCCCAAGGCTCTTCACTATGCATGGAAGTTTAGGCCTGGGTGATGCTCTCTTCTCACTGAGACAACTAGAGTGGCCTTGGCAATGCAGACTTCCAGCTGGATCATGAACCAAAGAAATCAGGGCCTGGCATAGCTCTAGGATGCTGAGTCAAGACAGCGCCGTGGGGCCCATGCACAGCTGGGTGGGCGCCTTGGTCAGACACGGAGCTTTAGCCCCTTTCAGACAAGCAGATAAGGTGGCCGCACAGGAGCTTCCTAGTTTTTAGCACCTTTCATTTCCAGCCCCACAGATATCTGCTGCCACCTTACCTTTCCCCCTGAAAACCAGAAACAAATCACCTTTAATTGGAGGTCTTTGGGTTTCTGTCTCCCAGAGCCCTGTGGTGAGAGACGTCCTATTCCTACCTCATAAGAGAAACACATTTTACCACTGAATGGCATCGGAGGTCACTTTAGCAGGACTGGATCAATTTTTCAACTACAAGTTCAGCTGTTCTAGATCCTAACCTGTCATCACAATTCAAAACGAACACATAAGGCCATGTCTGAACGTATTAGCACTGTAGGTCCCCGGGGATATTGCAGTGATGGAAATACCCTGTCGTTAGGCACTGGGAACTCACAAATGAGAGTTACAGAGAAACCCATGGTTGCCGTCCTAGGATTCCCTGGCCACCCGTGGAAAGAATTGATCCCTCACATTTCACAGAAGACTGGTTTCTCACTTCTTGTGGCTGGCCCTGGTCCCAATTTCTGTATTCTCTGGAAGGTTCTAGTATTCTTCCCTTCCTTCCTTCCTTCCTTCCTTCCTTCCTTCCTTCCTTCCTTCCTTCCTTCCTTCCTTCCTTCCTTCCTTCCTCTTCTCCCTCCCTCCCTCCCTCTCCCCTTTCTTCTTTTCTTCAAGGCAAGGTTTCTCTGCATAGCCCTGGCTGTCTTGGAACTTGCTCTGTAGACCAGGCTGGCCTTGAACTCAGAGACTCACCTGCCTCTGCCTCCTGAGAGCTGGGATTAAAAGGATGGGCCACCACCACCTGGTTAATAGCTCCTTTCTGTTTTGTTCTCTTAGTCCATTTTTATTATCAAATTTGCCTACACAGGCCAAAAGGCCTGTGCCTTGTTTATCCCAAGATCAGATCTTCTTTCTTGTTACCCTCTGCCGGAATTCTGCCTCCCTCCTCTCTCCTACCCCTACAGATGGCATCAATCTGTCAAGGCTCAACAAATCTTTTCTAGCACAGAAACAGCCTCTGTCTAGGGCACCTTCTACCAGGACTTTAACCCATCTGAATCTGTTTATCTACACCAACAGTTGTGGACACTAAAATAGTTTGTAGGTTGCTAAATGGATAATAGTTCTGAAGCTTTGGCGGTTTTTATGCTGTTTGGGGACAGGTCAAACATCTATCTTAGGCTTTCTTATTCTCAGCCTAACATTATCGAGAATGATAGCTACTTAGAAGGCATTTAAAAGTGTCCATTGGATGATTAAAGTCATTTTTTAATGAGTTTGACCTAGAGAAACACAGATATTTAAGATTGATAGTGATGCCTTCCCCTCTTGCAGACCTCTGTAAAACAATTAGTACAATACCCCCAGTAAGCCTCACCCTGCCATAGGAACAATGGCCATCTCCAGGGAAAGGATTAATGACACTGGTCTACAGGGTTGCAAATGGTGCCACTTGGGATGACTCACCAGAGATGACCGCCACTTGGGTCCCTTTCCCGAAAGTTAATTTCCCACCTACTCCTCCAGTATTCACACTGCAGGTGACACCTTTACAAAAGCTCAGGAGACCTACCCTGAAGATGCTTTTCCCTCAGGGTGGAGAGTCATAGTCTTTTTTTTCTTTTTCTTTTTCTTTTTTTTTTTTTTCCGAGCAGGGTTTGTCTGTGTAGCTTTGGAGTCTGTCCCAGAACTCACTCTGTAGACCAGGCTGGCCTTGAACTCACAGAGACCCACCCGCCTCTGCCTCCCGAGCACTGGGATTAAAGGCGTGTGCTGTGGCCACCACCACCTGGCTGAGAATCATATTCTTAAGACTTAGCTCTTTCCTCCTGTCCAGTTCTAACTGTGGTGCCCTGAAATGAAGTGAGTTTATGTGATTTCAATGAATTAAGTAGAATTCATGAGATCGGAACTCCCTGCTCAGAATGGCAGTACCTTAGAGCCTCTAGTTGAAGGACCTAGATTATCACTGGCCTCGTGACTGTCAAGGGTCAATGCAAGGATGATGTTTCCTCAGTACTTAGTGATGGGTGGGATGGGTTCTTTCTAGAACCATTTAAGGTCGGGCGGTGGTGGTACATGGCTTTAGTCCCAGCACTCGGGAGGCAGAGGCAGGAGGACCTCTGTGAGTTTAAGACCAGCCTGGTCTATAGAGCGAGATCCAGAACAACCTCCAAAGCTACACAGAGAAACCCTGTCTCAAAAAACAAAAACAAATAAACAAAACAAATAGAACCATTTAAGATCCCACAGAAGAAAATACCTGGACTCAAGCCAGTGTCTTGTACATCGAGGAAGAGAAAGTACTTGTGTGTTCTATACTTGCCTCATTCTCTGTACATGACGGATTGCTTAATTTGGTCCCTGCTCCAAAGATTAGTCTGGGGCTAGAGCTGAATCCCCACTCAGGTAAGGTCTCTGCAGAATCCTTTCTGATGATACCACTCTGCTGGAGCCCACTGGGGTCTCAGGACAGTACCCTAAACTGTCATCAAGTTCTTGTTTTCTTACAACTTCTATTTACCAAGGAAGCTGTTGCCCTCTCTTTTTTATAATAATGTAAACTGTAGAATGGCAAGGCCATGAGACTATGCCAAGGATGTATGCATTAGACACTCTCAGTGAAGGATTTCTTGTTGTGTGCAGGCAACATCTCACCTTATGTTGTGGTGCTATCAGCTTGTTGCTGAAAGTGGAAACAGTGTTAAATATGGCTCGTGAAGGTGGGGCCTGTCACCCAGGCCGGTCATCCTCCTTGTCCATCTCTGTCTCTACCCATATTATAACACAGAGCACACTGGCCATTCACAGGGCTCAGTCATTTTTACCCTTGGGCTCAACTCAGTTCTGGGAAAAGTCTCTGTGAACTGGTGTCCCATTACCACATTCATTAGCTAACCCACGAGTTTAACTACCTGCTGCAATAAAAGAGAATTTGTGTTCGCCATTAACTCATCTCTTCTTCCCCAAGGGCACTTAGCTAATTTCCTGAATGTTCAGGTTATCTGGTGCTGATCTTATCAGCTTCACATGGAAGCACCGAGTATCTGCAACTCTTTTAATTTTTCCCCTATAAATTATTCTGTTCAGATTTTCATTTATTCAGTTGCTCTTGGCACCTCTCTGACTTCAGTATGAGAACTGGGAACACTTTAGGCGACCATAAGAGCCTGTGGAAATAAGAAATGATGCTTCACACACCCCCGGTTTGCTAGAGAAGACACTAACAAGTCATCAGGTCTTCTCGGTCATTGGCATGATCGTACTCACATGGGCGTACAGCCAGTCTGGTCCCTGATCCAAAGGCCAGCGTATTGAAGCCACCATACAATACACAGTAAAAGCATGCTTTACAAGAACTCTAACCTGGGCTGGATGCAGTACTTGCCTCCTGCCTCAGTTTACCAATCTCTCTCAAGTCAGCCTTCCTTTGATGAAAAAGAAATCTCACCACTGATAATTTTCCTTAGGAATATAGTCCCATAAACCTTCCTGTCACCACCCTGGAGCCAGTGGGGGCTTTCCTGAAAGGTAGGTACCCACTCTGGCTTCTGCAATGTAACTAAAGATGTAAGAGGCAGCTTTGAAGGATGTGAAGATCCATGGATTAATTGTAAATGATTTTTAAAGCACACATTGTTTTCTTTTCTGACAGGGTCAGCTCTGTAGCTGGCCTTGAGCTCATGATCATCCTGCCTCAACTTCTTGAGTGCTAGGACTATGGATATGCATGCGCCACCATGCCTGGTATGAAATGAATCTTGAGGGAAGATTGCACTGGCAACACATGGCAAACATTGGCACGGCTTAGTGACAGGATGGGGTGGAGAAGGGCCTCCCTTAAGAAGATGGTGTCTTTATTCGAGGGTACCCACAGACTACAGCCATCAAAGCGTATCCACAAGAACACAGGAAGGAGTGCTGCCTCTTACTGGGGATTGCCATGATAAGGACTGATGCCATATGGGGTACAGACCCTAAAGTCTGAGAACAGCGAGGACGCCGCAGAGCCTCAGTCCTTCTGAATTTGTGTGAAAAAGGAATCCGAAGCCCAGAAAGTATGGGAAGTGTGTAATGCATTCCAGTCCTAAAGACTGACAATGCACTCTCGAATTTTAAAGTCTGATAAATCTTACGATAAAGTAAGCCAGTGCTTCTCAAGCTTACTATGTGAGGTTAATGTTACTATTTATTAATATCTCATGTGTGTGTGCGTGTATGTTTATTTCAGTCTTCGGGTGTGCCTTCCTTCTCTAGCTGAAGACATTAAGATTCCATTCTCAATGCCAGTCTAATTTTCACCGTTAGGCTCTCTCTGCTCTGAATCGGCTTGTTCTCCTATTCATTCCTGCGGCCACAATTAGGGGCCTTGCTGGTGCTGATTGTTTCTCTCTAATCATTATGAAACAGCTTCATTTCCTTCCCACAATTGCACCTAGGCATCTGAGCTGCATTGGCTTCTGCCCCCTCCAGCAGTCCCAGACTCAGGGATCTGCACACACAGACAGGATGGTATCTTCCCAATAGGTTTACCTGCCAGGGACAATGTCAGCTTGGAAGCCTTTTCCAAACATACATTCTTGAGTTTCCTTCCACAATTTCCTGCACACCTGGGAGCTGTGAATTTCAAAGAAGATTCTGGCCCCAATGGGAACATTTCCTCAGCCAACCTCTTTTCCCGGTGGGCCCTCAGATGGATGGACACACAGACATCACGTCTTTACCATCACATCTTCCTTTTCTGCTAAAACCCGTTTGTTGTGCCCTCATTACAGACATTTTTATCCTTTTGCCACTAGACCCTGGTTCTTCAGAAATATGGTGAGCTTTCTAATCAAGGTTAACTGACCCTTGGCAGGGCAGAGGCCCTTGATGAAGCACAAAGGCAAACAGACACACAACGAGGTCAGGCACTTACTTGGATAAACTTGGAGTCTTGTTCCACTCCCCCAAATGAGCTGGCCCACTACCTGTGCCCCCACCCTGGTACAGCACAGTACAAATACCTGCCCTGTGCCCTGGCAGTTGCCAGTGACCACTCAGAGCCTTTTAGGGAACAAAGCTTTTATGTAGACCACTTCATGATTTTAATATTAATTCTGCTTTCTTTGTAGGTTAACACCAATGGTCCTAATGTTTCTGTTTTCTTCTCTTATGTACCTGCATCTTGCTAATACAAGCATGACTCTACGTATGCCTCCAGAAATGCTGAGTCACTATGCCAAGGCTACTATGGTCAGAGGGTTAGGATGTACAAATGTTGGACCAAACTTCCTCACCTGAGGAAAAATTTATACCCAGGTGGCTTTTGAGGTGTGGGGTCTTCCTTCACATAGTACAAGTGGGATGGTGGCAGCTGGGCAGTGGTATGATTAATAAATAATAAATCCTGATTTCACTCAACCTTAGTTTTGTTTTTCTGAGTGGTGTGATCTTTGGCAACTTTCTTACTCCAAGTCTTTGTTTCCTTACCCATAAAATGTGCCTAATATCAATTATCTGTCATTAGGATGGATGAGTGTACTGGTCTGAGGAGGACATAGCCCAGTCGCTGGCATGCCAGGCATGTTGTAAGCAGTCGCTATTAATATTATTATAACTCCCATCATGCTTTACATGGAGAAAGAGATGAGGCTTCTTGTAACCAAAGGAGACCCATTTTTGTCCAGAATTCCCTAGCATCCTGGCTGGGAATCTGTGTTCTAGGAGAAAAGATGTCATTGACTGAACAGGAGATGGTGAGTGTCTGAGACACAGAGGGAGCAGGAGGGTGGACTCTGTGCTTGCCTAGAAGAAAAGGTCTTGAGAAGCCTGACAAGAGTAAAATCTCTTCTCTAAATTTGGAGATTTGCTCTTTGAAGCAGAGCCCTTATCCACTATTCAGCACAGCCGCTTTAGACCTCACACCCCGAACCCCAGCACGACAGTCACTCCTATTTGGCAAAGGACTCTGTATTGAGGGTAGGCCACTCCACCCTCTCCCTGTAGGACGTTCTTCCCTGACTCAATCTGTTCACAATGATTCCCCAAGGGTCACTCCTGCAGTACTCACAGGGATGAACAATGAGGCTGGTCCCTCTCCCAAACGTAAGTCGGTAGTTTCCTCCTGAGGTACACAGTGAGGGAAGCCTTTGATGAAACCTGTCTCCTGGGACTTCCCTCTGCTACCAGTCCTGTTGTGTTGGGACAGCAATCCAGGAAAACACTGGCTACACTCCTATGTTTGTCAGAGAGCCCTGAATCCTGGTGCCTAATTGGATGGATGGGTACCAAGGATGGGTGCTGGAGACTTCCTCACCCCCCAATCTAGTCACCCTGAGAGCCTACCATTCCCTTGTCAGCATAGAAGGAATGCCCTAATACCACCACCACCAACCACCTTGTCTGTGGGGAGACAGTCTGGTCTGATTCCATTTCTATTTTTCCAGATGCAAGGGGCTTCTGAAAGTGCTCTGAGACTGGGGACACCAGGGAACTTTAGACAGCTTTTGCTGAAGCACCCTTAAACTTCAGTCAGGGCTGTCTTCCCTCTGTTCCAGTTTTCTTTCCCATACTCTGATGTTTTCTATTCCCAGCCTCCTGCAAAAGCCCTGTCTGAGCAAGGCTCCAGGCAAGATCAAGGCCCTTCCTGTGACTTGGGCTTTTATCCCATCCTCTTTTCAGCCTGCAGATAGGAACCCAAGGCCATCTAATTTTATTTATTTCCAGTGGCCCTGATTCAGGCAGGCCCCTGGTTCTGTGAAATCCTAGGTCAGCAGAGAAGATAGTTGCAACTATTGAAAGACACAAGGAAACAGAGCTCATGTTGCCTACTTCAGAGACGGGAATGCTCCCAGAAGTCACAGCCTAGGCTGCAGTCTGAAGCTGAGGAGGGTACTTCAGCCATCTTTGACCCTTACAGCTGCTGGCTCCCTGCTGATCTCCTACTGTGCTTGAGAGTTGTCAGTGAAGAGCTATGGGGCTTCCACTAAGATCCCTGCGGGTCCTTATTTCTCTGTTCATTTTGAAACCAAGCCTCAAGGAATGGTGGGGAAGGCTTTATGGAAAAAAAAAGGAGCTGCTGACAGAGAGGGTAGGAGAAAGCAGGGCTAGCTGAAGCTTAGGGCCACCCGAGAGCCTTGTTTGAGCAATAGATAACAGATGGATGGTGTGTACTCTCCACTGTCCTGGAGTCAGGAGAGGGAGTTGTCCAGCACCATGGTAGGGAGAGGTGAGGGGAGGCTGTAGTAGAGGGTCACTTGCGGAAGAAGCTCCTAGCTCACTTACTTGGTATCACCACCACCTGGGTTCCCGTCCCCCAAGTCAGCTTGTTGTTTCCATAGGCCCACTCTGAGAAAGAGCTTCACAAAAACGACCAAGTTTGGGCTCTACCCTCTCATGGAGGATACACACCCTTCACAGGAGCTCTGAAGCTGAGACCCAGCAACAAGTGATCGTGAAGTATTTCCTGCAATGGGTCTTGAGCCCTTGTAATGAGAACAAACAGTGCCGGCCTTCAGTGCTACCCATCACCTCCATTTCCCTCATCACAACCAGCAATGATCACCACTGTTTTTCCTCATCTGGGAAAAAGCAAAGTCTTTACAGAGCTCTGTGAGACACTCTGCTTCCTCTGTGAACTGGAGGGAGCAGGCAGCCATTTTCTCAACCTTATCTGCTACCCTTGCATGGAAGATCCTGCTTTCTTGTGGATAGATGCAAAAATTATGTTTCATTTTGCCTGGAAGAGCAGAACCAAGAATACATGCAGCTCACTGAACTGGGGCACATACTAAGAACATGCCAGGGCCTGACTCAGAGCTGCCATGCTCGCTCTCTCTGGGACTGAACAAAAGCCATGGGTGACTCATGCTTGACTCAGTCCTGTCTCTGTCCTCATGTCACTCTAGGTATTAATTGCTTTTTTGTCCTCAAAAGGTCAGACAAGGCAAGGAAAAACCAAGGACGCATTTCTGAGAGACAATAAGGAGACATGTAGAGCAAAGCACTGTGAGTTCCATGTTGATATTGAGCAGAGAGATGGGAACCGAATGAGCAAAGAAGAAATCACTCAAATCACTCAAAGGAAACAAATGGCATCCCCCTGCAGTAGCTCATAGTGATTCCCTTTAAAGGGTAAAAAGAATAATACAGCAGAAACATATACTCTAAGTCAGCAGTGTCACTGGGATCAGAAACAAGACAGTTATAACAATGATCACTTACACACCAGTACAACAGCTGCAAATAGCAAAAAGCAAGCTGAGTGGTGGTTTCCATCACTCACCAGGGCTCTCTGTGACATAAATCCATGCATGGTGGCACCTGTAGCTGGGTCTGGAATCCCGAGGGCACACTCAGGTTTGTTACTAAGTGTTCCAGGGTCTGTGTACATACACCAAAGAAGCGTGGGGCATATCATTTTAACCTCCACTTTCCTAAGATGACTGGAAGATGAAATAAGGCAGAATCCTATAGGAGAATCTTCTCTTACTAGTATTCAGTCTAAAAAGTCCATTCATACAATTAGAGTTTCCTTCTTAGATAGGACCTATGGCAATTTTCTGTATTGCCTTGTCCTATTCATTATATGCGGTTTCCATGATACTCATGGATACTACATGTAATGTAAGACTATTGTCTACTTATTTAAACAGCACACAAAGCCAAGGGTAACTCCCTATCTCCCCTCAGAAGACAAAGAAAGAAGTGAGTGAAAAACAGATGTCCTTCCTTCTGTAATATAAATCAACTTACTCATTGAACTCACTTGGATAAACCAGCAGTCTTGTTCCTGTCCCAAAGATAAGTTTGTAGCCTGTATTGCTCACAGTGATTTATCCTGTGACAAAATGGGCTATTTCCTTCACTTGCCACCCTCACAACACAGCTGGGCACAGAAGCCCATGGTAAATCTTTAGCCTAATGCTTTATATGTTTTCTGTTCATGAATGAATCTTGTACTCAACCTGAAAGATGGTCATTCATTCAACAGTGGTCACAGAATATGGCCCCAGACCCGGGTCCCAGCTTCTAGTCCCAGCCTAACTTGCACTAACTTTAAAAAAAATGATATTAGATGATTAAAGCAACACTTCTGGATCTTAACTGCCTTTTAGGAAGAAAATAAGGTTCTGAATTAGATGGTTTCCAAAATAAGAGCTAAGTGGTCTATGACCTAGCAATACTCAAAGTGCATTTTCCCGTAACTCACAAACAGCCAGGCACTTGCAGACAGCTAACCCATGGCAGCTGTGTCTGGGAAGATGGAAGGAAAAGTGAGGGAAGGGGAGGGAGTCAGCATGAGGAGTGTCTGCCATTTCCCATTTCCTTCTCCCAACCAGGGCAAACCATCCGAAGAGCCCTATGCTCTCTTGAGCCACGGAAAAGAGAAGAGAACCCTTTAGAATGGGGGCAGCTAAACTCCGTGTATTTCCCTACCATCTGTGAATGACACTATCTCTCATTTGTAAGTGAGCCATGACAGAGCTGTGACAACATGAAGTAGAAAGGACAGGGCTTTGAGATCAGACAGGGTAGCCAGGTTTTGGGTCTTTCAGATAACTAGCCATAGAATTTGGGGCAATAACTGCTCTGAGCCTCATCCCCCACCCCTATAAAATAGAGAATACTGCCCCTTAACTTACAGAGCTCTACACTCAATACTATATGTAACACTATACCCAAATATCATAGGCACTATACCAAATATCATAGAACTGACACCTATTGTCAGTTCTTTTCCCCTGATGATGATGATGGTAGGGTGTGTGTGTGTGTGTGTGTGTGTGTGTGCTCTGGGGATTGAACTCTCATTATCAGGCTTGTGTATGAAGTGTTTCACCTGCTGAGGCATCTCATGGACCAGTTATTATTTTTAATATGCTGAGTTAGATTACTGATTAGTGAGGATATTCATTAAGATTACATAATATGCCCCACCCCCGAGAATTTGTCTCTGAAACATTCCATAGGTTCCCAAAGGAGAGGGCTTTTGGACCACAGATGTCTACATCCCTTATCTCCTGGGTGAGTCTGAGGATCATAGAGGGGTGATGATTTGTTCACTATTACACAGCAAGTTGGTGCCAAACTTGCTGTGTAATATTATTAATATCAAATTAATATCAAATTTAGCTTCTTGTCTGAAACTAGAATCCCTGGGATCCCTTGTTTGTACCTTGCCGATTCTTTGAGGACAATGGTTGGTGTAAATGGGCACTCAGTCTCTGGAGTGAATTTGGCTTAGCTTATTTGGGGCATAGGCAAATGGACCTCAAACATCCTCAATGGTAGTGGAAGCATAAAAGGCCTATTAGACAGTGGCCATGTAATTTTCTGCTCTTCCAGCTGCCTCTGTCCATTCAACTCTACTTAGCAAAATTTTCAGGTTAACACTCTAATGTTAGACAGGCTTCTGTCAGCCTCAATTCTTGAGAAAAAGGTTTAATAGAATGCTAAATTCCACCTCAGAGAAAATATACTCAAATCAGTTTTAAATACTACCTCGAGATTGCAATCTTAATACTTCAGCATTTGATTATAATGAATTAAAAATGAGATACAATGACAACATCACACCATGTCACCATTCACTGTCCCATGTATTTACTGAATACACTTACTCAGGTCCACTCTTAGCTGGGTTCCCCTTCCAAAGGTGAATTTTGCTCCTTCCCAGCTCCCACAGTGTCTGAGGCCTCACAGTAAACAGTCTTCCATGTCAACCCTCTCCTCGCTTAACCTAATGACTTGGAAAACACCTGAGATTTAACATAATTGTTTGACTTATTCAGAGGAAGAACAAGCTCTCCCTTCACAACCTCAAATGGATCAATTCCATAAAGTATTGATGGAAAGGGGCAAGAAAGACTATTTGAGTCCAGGTCACAATTTAACGGGGGGGGGGGGGCAGATTCTCCAGGCCTGAAGCCTGCTGTGAGTTACATTTCTAGTTGGCAGCAGAAAATAGAGCATGGATCTTTTTGATTCTCAGTCTAATATTTCCCCCCTTTCTCTATATCCTTGAATGCCCTGTGCCATTTGATTCACCATCCCTCCCTTTGGCCTGGAAATTCTGATGTCTCTGGGTGCTCAATTTCAATTAAACAAACATTTATCAGATTTGTAAAAGAACCATATTAGCTATTGCAAAGGCTGCGAAGAACCTTTGCTCTCACAACCCTGGCTGTACTGGAACTCACTCTGGAGACCAGGCTGGTCTCGAACTCACAGAGATCCACCTGCCTCTGCCTCCTGATTGCTGGGATTAAAGGCGTGAGCCACCACCACTCGGCACGATCTTTCACTTTTATCAGTGGATATTCTTAGCGATGAGTTTCCATAGTTCTACATGTTATAGATGAAGACAGTATAGCTAAATTCATGATACAGAAGGTAAGAGGACTATGAAGGATGCCCAAGGGAAAGAACACACATTCCAGGCTTTTCACGCTAGGTTATTTCTAGAGAAACTACCTACCTTTTCCTGATTTTCTAGGGTGTTAGTCTGCATCCCATCCCATTCTAGTGACTCAGCTCTACTATTACTTATAGCTTGTCTCTTACTTTCTTGTTCAAATGAAGAGCTCAGGAAGAAACAGCCTTAAATTCACACGTTGTCAACCAACAGAACAAGGAAACATGAAAAAGGAAACATGAAACACAGCAAGGATTACAGAGACCTTAACCCAGACAAAGGGACACAAAGCAAAGACGAGAGCAGCATTTACCTGGAGAGACTAGCAGCACTGTGCCCTTTCCAAAAGTGAGTTTGTTGTATCCTGTATTCACACTGTAGCAAACCCCTACACAAAAATGGCCTGCAGCCTAGGGCTTTTCAACCCGTGATTTAGTTTGGAAGGAGAAAGAGAGCTCATCATTTATGGAGAACATATGATATGCCAAGAGGATTAACAACCTACATGTATTACATCACCTCCCTAGGACGTGACACTGGACATTATTATCCTGCTTAATAAGTGAGGAGAGGGAGACCTAAGGCTAAGCAGACTAGACTACTAGCACTGCCAGTAAGCATTAAAATATTTGTGTCTACATATTTTAGCAGAGGACTCACAAATCTCAGAAGACTCCCTTTTTCTGTCTAATGTGGGATTTCTCTCCCCCCCCTCCATTTTTTGCTAGAACTAGTGGGATTCTAGTAACAGTGACTCAAAAAAAAAAAAATCCTAGTTTGTCCTTCATTATGGAGCCATTCCTTGGAACATAAAAGCATTTACTCTTCCCATTATTCCTTTCTTACCCCACTTACCAGGACTGACCAGCAATCTAGTTCCACTCCCAAAGACCAAGTTATAGCCACCACTGCCTCCACAGTGCTTCTTAGTCAGTCAAAAACACCCAGGAGCACACATACCCACACCCAGAGCTGCAGCTTCTCATCTACAAACAGGCAGTACCTTAGCTTTCTTTTACATTCCACCAAGAGCACTGGTCATTTACTCAAACCTGGGGCATTTGTGGTGCCAAGTTTAGCAAGTTGCTTTCTGCCCATGTCTCTGGTTCTATCACCATCACACTCCCAAATTTAAACTCTTTTTTATCTAAAAGATGTATCTAAACTTTCTCTCATCTCCACAACTGTTGTTTTTAGATTCTTACCACAGTGTCTCCCTAACTTTAGCATCAATTGGCAACTTCATAAAGTAGTGTCCAGATCTTTATAAGTAAAGGTTCCCGCACCCCAGTCAACTCCTGCAAGCTAGAGGCTTACTCAAGTTGCCTTCTGATCCCCTGATTATATAACACAATGCTTCACCCTTGCTAAAGACAAACAGACACCAGTCCTCTGCTTTGGCTTTGTGAATCTGCTGTTCAACATTTGGCCCCACAGGCAATGTCTTAGCTTTCTTTCCTATTAGAAAAGAACATGGGCAGAACAACACTATTAAATGTTAAGGGATGGATGAGGGATCCAATAAATGCTTTGCTCCAATCTCCTGAAAATGACCAATAAAGAGGTCTATTGCATCCCATTATGTTTTCCAATTGCTAACATCTCAGAGACGACAACTTGAGGGAGAAGGAACAATTCAGACACTGGACTTACTTGGGATGACTTGGAGTTTTGTCCCAGTTCCAAAACTCTGGTAAGTCCCAGAATTCACACCGCCAGAAAGGTCTTTACAAAATGGCTCCTTTCCCTTGCTTTCAACTTACTACACTTCCATGAAAGAGAGAGTGTTTTTAACCAGTGCTCATGGCGAGAGGGCCACATGAAAACAGCCCCTTTACAAAGAATGTATAGTGTCTCTCTTCATCTTAAAAGAGTTCTACTGTCTGGCCCAGCTTTAATTTTTTTTTTTTTTGTTCTACGGACACATATTTTATACGTGGGTAGCACTTAGGAATCTATGAAACATTTTTTAAATACATTAACTTACCTTTATAATACTCATGAGGTATTATTAAATACTTTCTTTTTACGGATAAAACTGGTCCAGTGCTCTAGTCAAACCAGATTTAGAAGATGTGTTCGCTAAGCTGCCCTTTCTTTAGGATCAGTTCTCTGAGCTATTAATTCTAGGGAACCTTCATGACTTCATGCTCACAGCCAGTTCTGTGCCCTTATTTTAAAAGTTTTCTTATACAAGAGTGCACTCGTCTGCATGAACCATTAATTCTTTGACACTTGTAGCTCACAAATACTGCAGCAGTCTCGGTGGGCCTCAGCCACCACATTAAGCCTCTCTTTAGTGCTGTCTTGTCCCACTCCTCAAAATGAATATGTTGTAAATCGTAGTCCTGGGCTGTCTGACAAAGATGCCCAATCTGCTGTGATCATACATTAATGTGATCAGCATACAGCTATCTTCCCTCATGGGAGCTCTGCTGGGGATTCCCCCCTTTGATTACTGGAAGAAAGCCTAAGCCATGGAATTAAACCCATGAAAGCCTCTTTTCAGGGTTCAATAACAGTGGTACCATAGATGTAGCTGAAAAGCCTGAGAGGGAACCAGCTGATAATTCTCCAGCCAATTCTGAAACACACTGCTTTTAAAAAAGATTTGTAAAATTTCACTAAGTAGGTTTTTTTCCCCCCTAGTCAAAGGCTGTCCCTTCTGATCCTCATTGTAACCTAGGAACCAACACCTGTATATACTTTTATTTTTATCAGTGTTTAGCAAATTGTATACATCCTTCTAGTAGTTTTTCTTCCATCATTTTAAGCTATTAAAGTAATTATGACATATAATTAGACATGGGATGGAAGACTGCATCCATTAATAATATTCAGTTGCTTTTCTCATTAAACCCTAATTCTACTTTATGGAGATGATAAGAAAGCATGTGATATAGGCTATGTGACAAATACAGGCATTATAATCAATAGCTGTCAGGTACTTACTGGAACTGACTGATACCATGGTTCCCTTTCCAAAGATCAATGATGTGCCTGCCTGGTAGGCACAGTGAAATGTGGCCCTGCAAATTCCTCATTTGCTCACTCATTCAAACTCAAGTATACACAATAGAAATCATATTCTGTCCTTGCTGTTGGCCAGGAGCTTGAGCTTTCAGTGTCTGCATCTACAGTGACAAAACTATAAATTTCTGAGAATGAAAGGCAGGTTGGTGGTTGGATCTTAATTCACATGGTAACTTAACACTAGCCCCTGAGGAAACAATGAAAACCACTCACTATCCCATGTGACAGTAACATCTAGGAGTGGGGAAACAATAAACAAATATACAGATTTATGAGGTCAAGTGATCAAACGGAGTGCATTAAAATCAGGTTGGGTGGGGGAGAAGGAATGGGGGTGAGGAGAGGGAGAGGGAGAGGGAGAGGGGAATTACATGTGAAACAAGCCTGTTCCCTAACTTGAATTAATAATAATAATAATAAAAAATCAGGTTGGGTAACGGGATACTGGGCAACCAGGCAACAGTGTGTTTGATGGCTTGTTAGGCTGGTGAGGCAGAAAATTTCCCTCTGAATATATGGAGGAGTTAATCATTACCTTTATTGACAGACAGCAAACAGAGGGCAGAAAGATCAAAGCTTGGCTCTGAATTACAGTGTGTCAGTGAGGGACGTTTACATCATACCTCTTTCTGCTGATGTACTATTTGTGAATATCACCAAAAAATGCTTTCTAAGAAAAAGATAAAGATGGACAGATGGGCTAGGGAGATAACTCAGCCAGTAAACTGCTTGCCATGCAGGCATGAGGACCTGAGTTGCATGTGTTGTGTGCATGTGTTCAATCCAGCACCAGGGATGTGCAGACTCTTAGGGCTCTCTGGCAACTAGCCTTACTTAATCAGTGAGAGACTTTGTCTCAAAGACCAGCATAGATGACCCCCCCCCCCCGAAACAACATCTCCTGACCTCTGGCTTCAGCAAGAATGTGTAAACATGTATGCACAGCTACATGCATGAGAGACTGGGATGCTAACTCGGCAACTGAAAGATGTGGCTTTGGCTATTTAGGGCATTGTGGTCATCAGATGATGCCAAGTGGAAGAAAATGTGACATTTCAGAGCAGCTTTTTTCTCTTATTGGGATTGGGTTGGCTTCTGGGCATAGGAAGTATCTCCATTCTGCTTGCAAACAATGTAAACTATTGCCTGCTTCTCTGTGGGGAAGGCACAGAGTGCATCGTTTCTTATGAAACCTGGATAACCTTGATAGCTTACTTAACATGTCCCAAAAGCTTGCCACTTGTCTCAGCAGTGAACCAAGCCAGAATTCATAGAAACACTTACTAGGATGCACTTTTAACATGGTCCCCCTTCCAAAACTCAGCTTCTGGCCACCAGAAGATGCCACCGTGATCTCCTTCACCACAAAAACCAAATGGTGCCCAAGCGCAAAGCCCCCTCCAGGGTTCTTTTGCTTGGCTGAGATATTATCCTATGCTAAGCACACATTTTGTTAAATTCAGGAAAAATATTAAACTCTCATGCTCTTTCAGATGGAAAGAGACCCCGGGAGTCACTTAGTATACTCTACAAAAGCATATTTCTCTACAAAGTGATTGATTGCAGGTTTGTGAAGATCTCCAGAGAAGGCCTGGTCACTAATTCTTATGATTTTTTTCCCCTCACAACTGGAAAGCCTCACCTTATTTCCAGATTCAAGCCTTCCTCAGCCATAGCCAAAGTCCATCAAACTTGTTCACTCTTCATCCCTCAGATGGCATTTTGCATAAAAATATACCATAAGATTCACTAACCATCTGCCTAACCATACGTTTGCAGGCCATTTCACAAACATTATCTCAGCTCAGTCAAGGAGTCCTCTGGGGCAGGCAGAGCTGGAATCATGAAGTCCATGTTACACATGAACCAAAGCTTAGGGATCTCAGCAGGCCTCATGGAGGCATGGTCATTAAAAGGATGGGCTGGGCTTGCTGTTGTTTGGCTTCTAATTGAATGCCTTAACAGTTATGCTGTGCACGTTCATATATTTGTCTTAGCAGCATCTTGCCTCTCAAGTACTGTTTCTGTCTTACTCCCCCTTCCAATCTAATAAAAAGTCCCTTCTTTCCCCAAGAAAATAAATAAAATGAAGCCCCTTCTAGCTCAACTCCTTTGAAAGCTCGCCGTCTTTTAAACCCTTACACACATTCTGTGAGGCAGGAGATAAGGGTTACCAATATTTCAGTTACAATAATTGGGAAAAATGAGATCCAGGGGGGATAAATCAGAAGGGTACTTACAGAGGCTACAGCTGGGTACACACAGCAATATAATGAACCTTAGAAAATGTGGTCCCATGCCCTGCCATTGTGAACGTGTCTGAGTCACTTAACCACTCTGAACAGAAAGAATCACCTTCTCTGCTTCTTGGGACAGTGAGACAGGCTTATTTTAGGATATCTGATCCCAGAATACATCAAGATAGCAATATCCTTTATCTGCACTGAGTTCACCCATCCACACTTACGTAAGAGAAATACTGAACAGTTTAAAGCCAAGTTTAATACAGATTAATTTGGGCCAAGCTGTCATACTTCACTTAAAAATTGATGACCAGGGTCCTCTTTCAAGTTTGGGAGTGGAGCTATGGTTCAGGTCCAAATACTCACCAGGCTTGACTAACACCCTGGTTCCTTTGCCAAATGTTAGCTTGTTCGCTGTACTATAGTCACACAGTGATCTGAGGCCCAGCAAAAACACAGGGACCAAGGAAATCACACTCAGCAGATACTGGGCAGAGGACATCTACCCCCCACCCCCGGCCTGAAAAGATGGTGAGCTTTCAGCGTTCAGGGCACACATTTAAATCTGAACTGTTTACTTATCTGATTATTTCCCAGCTTTGTTCAGATCTTGTATTCAAGGGTAACAGGTCTGAATCATAACCTCATCAAGGAGCCTGTTTGACTATGTTTAATACATGAAGGAACCAGGAACTCTGGAACCTTCAAAATCAGGCTGTTATTCATCTAGAATGGAAAGGCTGAATGTGCTGGACGATGTACCTCCTAACCGAGTGTCTTCGTTTCATTTGGTACCCAAGGAAGAGGGAGCCTTTAGTCCCGGGTCTGCGGTGCACTGTGTCTCAGCTTTATTCCCCTCCCTTAAAGTTTAGATTTAGAGAAGGTGGTAAGCAGGCACCTTGGGGGATGCACAGAAAGAATATCCCACAGAGATCATTCTCCACAAACAGTAGTCAACAGGGCCTCTCACAGGGAGACCGTCAAGAATCACGGGACCCAGGAAAAGCCAATCCGTACAACTGTTCTTCAGCTGGGCTTGCCTGTTCAGGTTGTGGGAGTCAGCCTTTTGGAAATGTTGGTTATGGTCATGTCCAAAGCAGGTGTTTGGGGATGCTTCAAACCTTCCAAGCACATCTGCTCTCCTATGTTCCCTTTGGTAGGAACCACTATTCTCCTCTCCTGGGCTCCTACCAGGGACTTTAGGCTGTCTTGGCCCTTCTCTCTGCTTTACCATACCAGGCTGCCTGGGTTGTGGTGAGGGAAAGAAATACTCCCATTTCCTTTTTTTTTTTTTTTTTTTTTTTTTTTTTTTGAGAATAATGGAATTCATTTGTCTCCATTTAAAATTTCTGCACAGTAATTTGTCCCTGGAGTAGAAAGGACCCCACTCACCAGGCAGGACTGTCAACTGGGTTCCCACTCCAAAATACAGCTTCCCCAAGGATGAGCCTCTGTCTACACAGTGATAGCCCCCTTTACGCAAACCTGCCCCTGGTGTTACCCATCCTCTCTCCCTGGCTTCCATCCCTTCTAAGCAGCCCCAGTTTTTTTTTTTTTTTCTTCTTCTTCCCCCTGAGCAGCCAGCAGCTAACGTAGACAGTCAGTCTCAGAGGCTGCATCTTAAGGGACAAATGATCTGTGGCAACAATAGTCTTTCCGCCTTCAGAGTCCTCTCCTATCAGAAAGCAATTACACAGCCTTTTGAGAGTGTTTAAATTGGAAGGACCTTCGCTCCCCTGGTCCTATTTCCCAGTCCAAAAGGCTGCTCAGATACTAGGACTGACATTATGCTTGGATCCTATTCCAAAGCTGAACTTGTGAAAACTTCGGCAGATCAGATCTGTCCTCTGCAAAATCACCCCACTTCCCTCATTCAACCTCTGGTTCTCCTTCAAGCCATTCCTTTTCTCTCTTTCTTTTCATCTCTAGTACCTCTTTCCCCCCATTTACTGCACCGAGAAATCACACTTCATTATCTTTTAAGTGTAAAAAAAAATCTCTGTGGGCTTCAGCTTGTGAACAATTTGATGGCCTATTTCTTGGCTCTCAAAATAATAAAAATAGAAGAAACAGGTTTAGCTCACCCCCTTTCCTTCTATGCTAGAGTCACAGGGGTCTTAGCATTTAGAGTTGACAGAAAGTCAGAGCTGATCAAGTGCAATGTCTAAAATGTCACAGGAATCCCTTCCACAATGTCCTGTGCGCTGGCTCCGAGGACCCAGAGTAAAGATATTGCAGGGTTGTCTCCAGACTGTGCAGAGTAACCTGCCTGCCCACAGCGCCTCTACCTCTTCAGAATCTTCCATGGGAAGCTGGGATATGTTTTCATTTACTGCTTTTGATTTTGTCTTTGGTATTAATCCTTCCCTCATCCCCGTAACAGTTCTTCAAATATTGGGAAAAGCCATCTCTAAGATTCTTAGTGTGGTCCAGAGACAGCCACAACAAATACATCACTGTAAAGGCTTCCGTAAGAAGGAAGTCCATTTGCCAAGGAAGAAGTGGTGAGGAGAGGCAGGAAAGCTAGGGTTCTAGCCGAAAAGGAGAATGCATTCTGAATTTATTTACTTGTCACCAACCTTACTTCCCAAGTGAAATTGCTCAAGCATGTATCCACCATTCTGTTTCAAAGCATTCTGGATTTTACCATTTCACTTACTGTTCTTACAGTCATTTGATTCCTGTCCCAACAGGAGCTTGTAGTTATCAGAGCCACAAACCTCAGCAAGACCCTGGTTATAAGAGTTAGCTGTGGGGACATGCAGGCCTGCCCACTGGTCTAGTGTGGCCCTCCATTGCCTCTGAACCATTAGGTAACTATTCCAACTTTACCCTTGAAAGTGGGAAAATGTCTGCCCCAGAGGGCCATCAAGGGGGCTAAATGAGATAAGGTGCAAGGGGCATTTACTTAGGGGTTTTGTATATAGCAAAGTTTCCGTAAATGTTAGTTATGGGATCTTTTATGAATGCATATAGTATGCCACATCTGCTTTATGAAATCCTAGGTTCTCAGAGGTACTTTAAATTACATCCACTTTTTTGATGTTGCATGTTAATTAGTAAAAACAGTAGTTTTCCTTACATTGAGAATTTTCCTTATGAATGGTATCAAGAACACACTTGTCTCTTTCAGAATGCTTATGGAATCATGGGATTTGTTTACTCCATATCTGTTGGAGAGATGTAGAGACAAGGAGCACTAAAATAAAACACTGGGCAAGGACCCAAAATAAAAAAAGAATTCAAAGCAAATACAGACTGAGAGGAGGAATTTAGTATAATGGGTGGGTAAGCATAACTTACTTGGTTTTACACTGAGTTTGGTGCCAGATCCAAAGTAAAGTACATTGTAATTATACACAGTGTTTAGCACTCTCACAAAAAGTCCTCTTCCTCAAAGGGAGGCTAGATATGAAAATGTGACTAACCAAGTTATGGGAAGACCAGAACAAAGCCCACCAGTTCTTTGCTGTTCTATGGAGAAGTCAAGGAAGAGCAGTGAGGACACATTCATTATCAAAGACAGGCAAGATAAGGGCAACTGATTTTCTTCAGTATTCATCGATTTCTTCTCTCTAGTTTTCTGCTTGGCTTCTCTCCTATGTCCTCTGTGCTCTATGCACACAATATTTGGAGCCTGATGCTGTGAGCATACTCCTTGCCTTTCTAATCATCAGTGAAAATTCCCCTCAGGTGGACTTGACTGGGAGGAAAATCTAAACTAAAGGCAGTCTTTAATTCCAGGGCTAGCCGAAGCCTCTCTTTTAGCTCCAGATCTGGATCTGAATTGTTCTTGGCAATTGGCCTTGAGCTTCTCTTTAGGACATTCTGAGCCATGCAAGCTAGCTGGGGGATTCTGCACTTGCGGCCCTACCAAGACCACACGATCCTGTCCGACAGAATACCTTCTTTATACAATCAACTCTGTCTTGACATCCATACTGACAGTCCCCTTCTACCTCCATGGAAGAAACGAGACATTTCAGTTTTTTTTTTTTTTTTTTTTGCTTTCTGCTTGTGGATTCCCTTCAGGAAAACAGAAACAAAGAAAAAAGAGTCTGCTATGTTGGCTGTCATTTGCAAGTCTAGATGAAACATTATTTATGGGCAAAATATTTTGCTGACAATTTCAAGAGAAAGGAAACCTCAGTGCCAACAGTTGCACACCCACGCTGTTTGAATTTAGACGGATCTTAACAAACGAACACAGTTAGGAGAAATAAAGTAGAGGTGACTTCAGCCTAAGCCAACTAATTATACTACTTAGGCAACTTTGAAGTGCAAGGGGCTTGCTTGCTCTGACTTGTAAAAGTGATAAGCAGGGTGTTACAGGAATGCTTTGCTGGTAGGGCACCGAGGACTACAGAAAACAGAGCTTAATTTAAATATCTTAAACAGGCACCCTTGTGTTAAAGGACTTGTGTAGCATAAGCTGGAATTTCTAAGCTAGAAATGTAGCTGCCTAACTTGGTGAAGTTTTTTAAGACTGGGTAATGCCATCTTGTAGCATTTGGTTTGGTTCTAGTGGAAATACAGTGAGCATTGGTGCTCCCCTTACAGTCTGCAGGCATGGTACAGCAAATCTCCTGGGACCCCCTGGCTTCTGCTCCACTCACTTCTGTGGAATACTGGTCAAGCTTCTCTTTCTACGTGGTCTTTGGTGACTGACTCTCTTCCATTTTACCCTTCCCAGTATACATGGCTGGTGGCTTTCTCATTTCCACCCCCAGGCTCTCAAAAGAGTTTATACACAGTTGTTTCCTGATCAGTTAGTATAAATAGGAGTTAACTGTAGTGACCTACCAGGTAAAACTGTCAGTTGGGTTCCAGATCCAAAGGTGAGTTGCCAGCCTCCACTAGAAGATGCACTGTGATTTGCCCAAACACGAAAACCTCAGCAGAGAGGTCAGAGTACAGTGTAGAGTTGGAAGCTCCTTCCAAAAAGGTCTGCATCCTTCAATCTAGGCTGTCTTGGAGTAACCAAATCACTAATCTACACACTCTAAATGAGTCCTTCTTTGTCTTTCTAATTATGGCATTAGAAATTCCATAGGAATTAGATCCCATTAGGGGAATCTTTGATTTCCTTTTTTTTTTTTTTTTCTTCAACCACAGAGTTCTGAGCATCAAATATGTGTCTCTAAACTCTATACAGTAAATGCTCTTTGATTTTTAGATGTCAAACCAGCATGCAGATTTTCCCATTTAAAGAAACTCAGAGTTAGAACAGAGAAAATCTCTACTGTGGGCACCAATAAGATATGCTTCCAGAAAACTGCCCCAATTCTCACATCCTAAGCCTGAGCTTGTAGAAACTTAATGCGGTGGGCATGGAACTGGCATCAAGTTAATTTGGTTCCTACTTTCATAATGAAATAATTTTGTTAGGACCAAATTACAAGAAAATTGCTAGTTTTCAATTTCAATTTTAGGCATTTTATTTCTCATTCTCATATGTGTGTTGATTTTTATCCGCCAATGGTCTTTAAAACTTCAACAAAAGTCACTTTTGATCTTTCCTAAGGTAGTAAGAATAGCATGCAAGGATCATGCCCAGGAAGGGTCAGGTTGTGCTTTGGATCGAAGGCGGAAACAAGGGAACCCATGTGTAGCAGCGGGTTCTGTGAGGCCATCGTCACAGTAGTTCTGATTCCTGCTGGATCCCTGGCATTAACATGAACCTGACATGGGGTAGGGCACAAAGTCATCTATCAGATGGGTCCTGTGGATGTCTTAGAATTTAGGTCCTAGACTTAAGGTCCAGTCCCAATTCAATCAGAGAATGGCTGTGTCTGGACGATCGGCGCCTTCTCTGGGCTCAATTTTCTTAATGGTGACAGTCCGAAAGAATGATTTCAGAGTCTCTGCTCAGTGGGTCTATACCATATGGACTTTTGGCCTAATGTTCCAGACGTGAGAAGTGCCCTTCAGTACTCACAAATACTTTTCAGACCTTGACAGAGACTCATCCCTTACTTTGGTCAGTGATAATTATTTACAAAAGATTCATTCTAAACAAGGATGTAACCTCAAACTGAACAGCACCTCAGAGAGCTCATTAAGAATTAGAAATCTTGTCACTGATTACTGCACAAATCCAGGGCTACGATCCCAGCCAAAGCCCAAGGCAATCCGTCATGTATCCTTAGTCCCAACACACACATATTCTGGAAGCAATTCCCAGAGACATTCCTCCACGGCTCACTTTGCACGGAACTGCCAGACCCTAACCAAGGAGATTCCTGGCCTCCTCTTTGACACTCATTCTCCCTCTGTAGGCATTCTTTGTATACTGTATAATTGAGTCAAAATCAGCCCTTAATCCACAGACATTGCTTAATCCAAGGATATAATTTTATACTTACTGGGCTTGATAGATAACTTGGTTCCCTGTCCAAAGATAAGCTTTCCTCCCTGGTTATAATTCACACTGTGTTACATACCCTGTCAAAAACACGTCCAATCTGCCCGAACACATGTCTAATCCTCCACCCCCAAATCCGAAGCCGATTGCTCCCACGCCACAGCATGAATCATGGCAACATTTCTTACTGTAACTTTTTCTTATGAGGGAGAGTAAGAATATTCTCACACAGGAGTCTGATAGGCAATAATGAGAAATCTTATTTATCCAAAAATGTTTCCAGTGAATGCCAAAATGGTGTCTCATTTTTGCTTAATGGCTCTGGATACTGTTGTTTGGGGGAAAGGACTTCCTTCCCAATGTGTTTCTCAAAGGTTTACTTAGAAAAGAATGACACACAAAGGTTAAGTTGAAGGGACGCCAAGGCTTCATGGAGTGGGGCTTACCTGGGGTGACTATAACCTGGGTCCCTGTTCCAAACTGCAGTTTCCCCAAACCGGTAGTTGTCACACTGTGACAAACACTTCTACAAAATGGCTTCCCCAGAGAAGACAGCTGCTAAATGAAGACAAACTGCTCATAGGGAAACAATCTTGCTAGAAAACGAGGAACTGCATGATGTGAGGGACGAGCATTTTCCTCTTCTCTTTTAATTCCTCTTTTCTCGAGACATTGAGGCACACTCTCTGAGCAGTGCAGCCAGAGAGAGGCATTGTGGGGTTAATAAAGCCTGCACTACTTCGAGACTGTGCCATGATGGGAACCCTCACTTCTCAGAGCTTATCTGATCCCAAACCCCTTCCTTGGTGCCGCTGGAGTGCAGCCACAGCGGGTCTCAACTCTTTGAAAGAGCCTGTGGTTTGGATTCTGGAGTCCAGTGGAAAACCTGTATCAGTGCCAATTACTGAACTCAGTTTTTAAATCGAGCAAGTGGGGTTGACTATGCTGGAGTCTACTACCCAGCAAGACTCTGGCAGCGTGGACAGACCCCAGGGCTGGAGTCCTTGTGCGATTCTTCCCCCTTCCACCCTTGTCTCCTCCACAGACGAAGAAGGTGACAAGATATTGGGCCTTTGTCTGTCCATGTACTTTTGATTCAAGGAGGCCCCCTGCCCCTGGGAAATAGATTGCCCTTTTGGAGATAATCTCACTCAGCGCATAATTCAAATTCTTTGCCACTTACTTGGCTTCATGAGCAGCCTTGTCCCTGTCCCAAAGGCAGAGGAGACATTTTGTCCTGCACAGTACTTGTCTCAGCATCAAAACCCAGCTCAGGTCTCCCCACCCTCCACCCTGGCCCCACGAAGCACCCCAGAGAAGGGAACACTATTGCAATTCCTCCAGTGTTAGTCATCTCCAATAAGTAAACTCTCCTTCTCTGTCCTTCAGCCCTTCCAGAAATCAAAGGGGATCTCGGGCCTCAGGTCCCTCCAGCTCACCTCCACATCAGCCCTGTATTCACTGTGTCTTCTCATTAGGCATACTTACAGGGAAGCACAGATAATCTGGTGCCAAGACCGAAGGTGAATCCCTTGCCATAGTTATTTCCACAGTGCTTCTGGGCTCAGCAAAAACTCACTAGCACTTCCTCTCTGCACCCCAGGGCATCTCAACACTACAAATGACTCAGGACCTGGAACCTGCAGCTCTGGCTTTAGAATAAAAAAGCTATCCCATTTGTCTGTTGAGTCTTGAGAACAAAGGGAGTGTGGGGACCAAGCAAGCAATGGTTCTAAAACCTAGCCCAGTAAGCCATGTATGCATCCTGAAGGCTGGAGCTCTGCATTAATCAGTCTTGTATTTTCACAGAGAGAGGCTCTGGAGGCTGCAGAAAGTTTAAAGAGGTTCTCTCATTCCTCCAAGTGCCCGAGGCAGGGCTGCACTTCACTCACCCCTGATAGGAGGTGTCTATCTCCTCTCAAAAATCCTCTAGAGAAAGCACTCTGGAAATGACTCCTGACAGCTCATTTTCACTGTTCAAAAACCTATTAAGAAGGTTTTGCCACTAACGTTACTCCCTTCTTGCAGTATCAGCTGCATCTTATGCTCTGTGTCCTGGCCAGGCTGGAGAGCAACACCCCTCAGTCTTTTCTAATACATATTTCCCAGACTTAGAAATGGGACTGTACCCACCTTGCCCTCACCAGCTTTCCCCTGAAATAAACAGTCCTCATTGATATCCGCGGACTATGCTGAGCTCTAGGCTGGAGAGCTTTGTCAGAGGCAAAAAGAGTTTCAGAAACCAAATTTCTAACGAGCATCACCACCCAGAAGAGAAGGACAATTTGGGACAGGTCACCCCTCCTCTAAAGTCTCCCCTGTTTTTTTTTTTTTTTTTTGTCATGTGGAAGCCCCCTTTGGGAAGGAGGCTCCAGGTATCTTGGAGGAAGTTGTGCTGGGGTCAGGTAGGTGGGTCACGCAGCTCTGTGGAAACCTCGCCGCTGCCTCTGACACTGTGATGGTTTTTACTGAAGTGAGTCAGGGCTCTTTCTATTTTCAGTTTCAAATCCCAGGTGAAGAATTTCA
This sequence comes from Cricetulus griseus, assembly GCF_003668045.3. Taxonomy (NCBI): domain Eukaryota; kingdom Metazoa; phylum Chordata; class Mammalia; order Rodentia; family Cricetidae; genus Cricetulus; species Cricetulus griseus. The sequence goes on along the minus strand of NW_023276807.1, from coordinate 209,419,926 downwards.
GAGAACAGGCTGACACTTCTCCACCCTCCCTTCTATTCCATCTCTGCTCCTGATGCGTGACAGAGCCTTGACAGAAGAGCCCAAAGGGTGAAGCAAAAGCTCTACCATGCATCAGAGATGACGTATGTCATTATTATTAATGGCCGGGGTTTAATGATAGCTCCCTGCGTTTCTGGGCACTATGCTAAGTATGTGAGCTGTATTATTTCATTTGATCTTCACAATAACTCATCGGGGTAGATATATTCTTATCTTCATATCATGGATGGAAAAGCTGAAGCTCAGAGAGATTAAGTAACTCACCCCAGATTACTCAGCTGGTTAAGGAGTAGAACACAAATTTGAATTCAGACTTTTTTTTTTTGTCTCCAGAGCTCATGCTATACTACTGGCCAGCCCATCATTGCTTCAGTTAAAATGCCCAGAGGGGCCATAGAACATTTCACAGGAGTCTCAGAATTGCACTGAACCTCGTGTTACATGGAAGATACATATTTTTCTTAATGCAGATGTACAGAGTCCTCCTGGTTCTTTTCAGTTATTTAAATTGTAGCAGGGGATCAGAATTAAATGGGAGAAAGTACTTTCTGTCATCGAGGGTTGCTAGATTTTGGAAATGATTACAGACAGAAGCCTGAGGACTTTTCTGCTCTTAACCATTAGACAGAGCCAAAGTGCATCCCACATGCCCAGGGAGCTTGCCAGGAAGTCTAGTCGAAAGTGGTGGGGTACTGGATTCCCTAGAGGGCCTCCTAATGTCCTCAGTGGCTTAAATATTGTTTATATCTTTATTCCCTCCCTCTCCCCCACTCCTACCTCATTTTAAAGCAGGGAAGAGAAACAGCTCTTTTTTGGCCCGAGGAAAGAACATTAATAAAGAACCCAAGCAGATGCATAAGATTAAAGTATTTTTCAAACTAATGATTTGATTGATTTCCCCTAAAGGCCCCGGCTAAGAAAGAGGCAACTTACTCGGCTTCACTGTGAGCATGGTCCCATCCCCAAAGGTTAATTTGCCTGCATTGGTGTTACACAGTGCTCCCTGCTTTTGCAATAACCTTGACTGGGGCCTCTAAGAAGACAGGTGGAGGTGGGGGAGGCAGGCAGGAAAACAAAACCTGAAATGACTGCCCATGGCCAAAACAATCTCCTTGTAATTAGGTTAGAGTGTGGGAGGAATACTGATAACCAGCCACTTCCCGACTCCATCCTATTTGCCATAATTTTCCTTGAAAGAAAGAGTCTTCGAGAGAACTCCTCCTGGGAAATTCGCAGAGTGGCTACTGCCTGTCTCTTGGGGCTGAGTCTTGTTACTCCCACAAGCCTTCTGTCTGTTTCCATCCAGTTCTTGCCTCTCAGCCTCCTTGCTTTCCCTACACCTTCCCCCTCCTGGTGGTTCACATATTTTCTCAGGGAGCGACTACATGGATATTAAAAGCCCAAGTACAATGCCTCAGGGAACATGCACATTAATAACCTTGTTTTCCAACTGGTATCCCAAACCACACAACACAAACCAAGCAACGAAAACACCACCTGTGTTTTGACAGCCTCCGCTTGATGGAGGGTGGGCTTCTTTCAGAAAATAATTAGCTCGCAAGAGGGACTTACTTGGTATGAATGAGAGTTTGGTGCCTTTCCCAAAAGTGAGCTGGTTACTCCCAGTGCCGGGTAGACACAGAATTTCCTTTCTTTGCAAAAACCCCACAGATGCTGAGAGACTCAAACTCCACAGCATAGGAACCCAGAGAAGAAACTGAGACCGAAGGAAAGGGCCATGGTCAATATTGTTTTTGTCCTTACTTGAATTATTTACAATAAGAACATTTTCTGTATTACTTAAGAAAACTAAAATGTGTTACTAATTAAACATTAAATAGAAATCTACAACGGATTTAAAAGTCACCCCTTGGCCCCTGACAATCCTTTCTGTACTTCTCCAGGTTAAGGGGCCTCAGGTTCTCTGTCCAAGGCTTTGGACTCCTGGGGCCAGGGGAGAGGACTCCCCTGGGATGTGTGTGTGGTCAGGGGAAGCAAGGGGTGTGAGACACAGCTCAGAGTAGGGTCCTGTGCTTGCCCACAGCCCTCTGACTGGAGTTTGATTTACAGTAGTATGACTGATGCATCTTTCTGCTTAACCCTAGTGACTTAGCTCCCACCAGATGTGACCTCTCTCTCATGGTTGAACAGAGGACCTCATGTATGCTATATGTACACCTGATCTACACCCCCAACCCCTAACAGACCTTTGTTGGCGACAAAGGCATTCCTAGGAGCACTGAAGAATCACCAGAGGCCAGAAGCCATTGTTGATGAAGGCTAGCTAGAGCTGGCTAGATACTTTCAGCCACAGAAAGTCTTGCTTCCTTTCCGAAGACAAGCTCCCCACTTCCTGGATTCCCACGGTGACCATCTTCCTACTCACCCCCACCCCTCACCCCAAGTGCCTGGCCCAGTATTTTTCTTGGGCCTTTCTTCTTGTTAATAATTTTTTCCTGGTAGAATCATCCAGAAATCTCCCTATTTAACCATAGCTGTTATTTTCCTTTGAGTCCTTATCTCTAACCCTTATAAATGACAGTCTAATAAAAACATGTCTGGCTTTGCTGTCTACCCTGACCATAGTTTCCATAGGCAGAGCTGTGATCCAGGAAGGCTTTTCTGAGCTCCCTGAGAATGTCCAGCCCATTGTTAGCCTGAGAAAAACATCCCAAAGGAAATCCCTGGTTCTGGCCTTATGATGAGCACTTCGCTGTGTCTGAATGTATCACAGACATGAAAAGAAGGGGCCATGTCTCTCCAAAAAGAAACATGTGAAAGTTGTGCAGAGTGAAAAGACTCCATGTGTGCTTTTACCCTTGGCCAGCAGCTCATCTCTGTTGTATCAAATGGCTCTTAAAGAAGTTGTGACTGCCCAATCCTGGAGCAAGGGACATGAGGAAGCATGGGGGCAGAGCCAGGATACCAGCAAAGGCCAAACACAGAAAGTAGACCTTTTATAAACGACGGGGGAGAGACTGTGGGAGTCAATAAAAACAAAACAAAACAGTGATTATTTTTAGTTGGAGCCAAAAATCATATTTCATGTACAGTCAGCTGGGGACAAGGGGGGGTAGGGTGGAGTGGGGTGGGGAGACTTGAAAATGGGTTCTGGACAAAGTTTCTTGATTTTCCTTTGACTCCTCACACTAGGTAAACAATGAAAAAGATCTTTGTGTTAGGCGGAAGAGTAAGAGCAATTTCTTCTGCGGTAGAGGTAGAGGATGTGGTATTTGGCTGACCTATGGAGTGCCCTGGACCCGAGGGCTGCCCCCCCCCCATGTCTCAAGAGTGTAAGAAACTTTCCCACGCAACATTCATCACACCTTCAGCTCAGTGGGAGAGAATGTCAGAACATTAGAAAACGGAGCAGCACTTACGAGGGAGAACATGAAGCTGGGTCCCTTTTCCAAAGGCCAGTTTGTAAGCGTTTGAGTCACACTGTGATTGGGACCATACCCAAAACTTCTAGTGACAGTTTTTGGAAAAGCTATATATTCCTTGATGGATATTTCACCTTCATGGGACTTAGCAGATGCCACATTGCTTCTTTTGCTGTAATAAACAGCCCTCATCTATTTGGCCATCCATCTGTGTATCCTTGTTATTTTGCCTGAATTTTATGCTGCTTATTGACCTCGTTTGACACCAAGAGTGAATTATAAAAGCAGCAACTCAACAAACTCCTTTAGGATATCAGACACAATTCTGTTATTGCAGGCAAAAGATGTCTGGCAGGCAGCCACCAAGCTAGACACCCTCTCTCTAGAGCCTAAACAAGGATGTGGATGGGAAGGGGCAGCTTGGGTGGGTCTCACAGCTGTAGGTCCACCGAAAGGAACTGCTTTGCAGATCTCTCACCTCACACTCAGAATGAGATGTGAACTTGGGAACATGTCACATCACCAAACTGAGTCCATTCTCCTCAAGTCAAGCAAATATCTGTTGTGCCCATTATGGCCTTCTGTAGCTGGGGACAGTGGAGACCACCCATTTTGGCTCAGAGGGATTCCTGCTTTTGGGGAAATGTACATATATAGCCCGCAGATATTCTTTTACTACAAAGAGATGCTCATCAACTCTGAAAAGACCCCTGCTTGACACTCAAAGAACAAGTTGTCCCCTCTTTCTCCTCCTGGTCTACCTGATCCCACAGATGCACCTCATCGCAGTCATTGAAAGAGATGGACATGAGATAGTTAAACTATCAACTCTGAAATAAAGTTAGGGAGCCAGCAACCCACTTCTCTGTTTCTCAGCATTGCCCTCAGCAAAGCGCTAGAAGATAAACTACCTGGTTTAAATCTCCATGGTTGCTCATTCCAGACTCACGATCAGAACCTGTTGTAGGCTTTAATAACCTGGCCAGTCAGTTTGATAACACTTGCCTCTTAATATTTATTGCCTGACTTTTTTGTGGGTCTTAGCCCCTAAAATAGCAGCGTGGAGAAAATTGATACCTTATGAGCACTCCTAGGGGTTGCTAGGCTCCTCAATGCCTTTCTTCCTCACCCCTCCAATGAGGTATATTTATAAGTTTTTATTCTACAAGGAAGCATTGATTACTGAACAAGAACCTTGTCTTGCCTGCCACTTTTTCCATGATGAATTTCCTTTCAGGTATTTACAAAACCACCCTGAACAATCAGTTCTTCTCTGGATGACTTTCTCACACCCCATCCCTTGCCCCCACTGCATTTGAACAGCCAGGCTGCATTTTAGTGGAATTTGACCTGCTTGGATGATGAGACCAGATGTGGACATTCACTAAAACAGGACAGTGCAGGGATTTCCTGTTAGTCTTTTGGAGAATAAATATGTGTTGAGAAAAGAGAAGGTTCGTTATAAATATTATTAGCATTGAAAATGAGATAGATACTCATTTTTAATATAAGACAAGTTTTGTGGGCAAAAATCATAATAAACACACAAATCATTGCAGAATATAGTTTTGGTGATACTGAGGCTGTAAATAACTCATGGTTTCAGTATCTGCCCTGCGAAAGAGAGCTGAGTTACTATATTAAAGGCGATTTAGGATGGTCTCATTTCCCATCTATTTATTATTATTGCTGTATTCTCAACCATCATGAATGTTTCATGTGCTAAAATGAACATTCACTTTAAGAAGGACATTTGCTTTCATAATAAATTACGTCTCTGCTATAGTCACAGCATTTACTTGTTTGGCCAAATATAAACAGAACACAGACACTTACTGGGCTTCACCACCAGCTGGGTCCCATCTCCAAAAAAGATTCTGTTATTGTTATTCCCACAGCATTTCCTGCCTTTACTGAAACCCTTGGCAAGGCCCAGCCAAACACACAGCATCACAGAGAGTAGACAGACTCGCTATGCTTTGTTTTTTTCTTCTTTGTTTCTGGAAACTGCCTTTTCTCATAGGTAGAAAAGGAGTTGCTCTACTACACAAAGCAAACTAATTCTCCTTTAAAAAGGCCAGACCTACAAGCTCTTAAAACTCTCTCACCCCAGCATTTCTAAGCTGAAATCTACCCAAGCTGAATCAAACAATTGGTTAACAATTCTGTCTGCTGTGTGGGCTCAGTCTCAGATATGCAGGTATATTTTTGAAGAAAAGTTAAGATATGCCCTAAGGAAGCAAGTTCCTAGACAAGCTGATTGTAGAAACAACTAGAAATGGTGTATTCCTCTGTCTACAGGGATGTTCAGCAGCCACAGGACCATCTAAACTCACCCTAAACTTGACCTAGGCTCCATGGTCTGGCACATACTTACTGGTTGACTTATTTTGGAGCCTTCTGAGTGTACGACAATGCTTACATAATTTACATATTTCCTGGAGAAATTCCACCATGGGCTGCTATGTGGTTTCAGTCAGAAAGGGTTAAGAGTAAAAAAAAAAAAAAAAAAAAAATCCATGATCTCTCACAACCTTAGGAAATTAATGGAAGTGAAAACATCTTTTGTTATAAAAAAGTTTGTATAAGAAAGGATAAGGGTGCCAAGGGCTCATTCATCTCCAACTTGTACTTCATCAGGGCTTTGATATGCATTTTATTAAAGAGAGAAGGTGAGCCGTCCAGGTAGGGACAGCAGGACACCGACTTCCTGGGTTAAAAGTTGGGGTTCACGGATAGCATTTAAAGTTTGGAGAGAGGATGACTTTATCATACCCTCCAGGTAACTGTGATGTTGATACATCAGGGTTGAAGAACAGTTCAGAATGGATTTTATTGTCTCCTTTCTAGTCAGGGAGAAACAGGTGTCCGGAGTGAAGAGAAAGGACTTCTCCCACGCAAAGTGGAAAGGGAGCAAATGCAAGAACATTAGCTGGACCACAGTTCAATGATGGAGTTAACCTACTCCAGCCTTTGTCTCCCTCCCCCACCAGTAATCTCATCGAAGATGACTCTAGAGTCTCTATGGGAACAGAGATAGAGCGTAAGGAATCTGATACAGAATCGTATGAACAAATCCAGAGCGGTTGTTCTGCACGGGTTGATCACAGCTGATCAGTGGCTAGAAAGCATAACCCAAAAACAGATGCTCTGTAGCATGCAGAGAACAATTTCCCACAATAGATTTTACACTCTTCCTAGGGTCTATCTTAAAATTAGCACAATCTCCTCTTCCCTGACTGAAGTTGCCATTCAGTAGAGTGGGGGAGGTTTCAGAGTCCAGAGTCCAGAGTGACAGACAAAGGAGGACACAGCAGGCAACAAAGCCAGCCTTAGCCCTCCTCAGCAAAACTTCCCATTTGCCACAGGAAAGGTCTAGTACATAAATCTCATTATTTACGTACCTGGCTTGACAGAAAGCAGAGTGCCAGTCCCAAAGATGAGCCTGTTGCCACTACCCCCTAATTCACACAGCCCTTCAGAGCCTTACAATAACCTTCAGGAAGGGCCATGGAAGATGGGGTTAGAAAAGCATTGTGCTCTTTCATGTCAAGAATATCTTAGCACCACTGTGGCAAAAATCAAGAACCAGGAACCCTTTAACTCCTGACTCTTGTAACACTGCCTTTTCATTGATGTCATTGTGGGGTTTGAGCTACATCCCCCAGCCCTGAGTAATCAGAAAGTGACCAAGAACTTTGCAGGCATCTGCTCTCCACACAGGACAGGGGCCCAAAGCAAGGGCATCAGGAAAGCTGCAGCCACATTGCTTTTTACCTTTATCTTTGCCTTTTCTCTTTTCTTTGAATTTATTTTCCTAGTGGGATGGGCTGGCTTGTCTTTGGGGAAGAATTCTAAACATACCAGAGGGAATTAGACATCGCCTAACCATTTGGCTCTGCTATTTTAGAAGGCTAGACAAGCATTATTCATTCTGGAAGCAAGTAGATTAAACAAGGGAGTCGGTGGCTGACACTGCCTCTCTCTGGGAGTGAAGACCCCATTGGGCTGAGTGCATTGTCTCCAGCAGGCTGGATTGTTCTTAAAAATATAATTTGCATGCTACACTTCATGTATTATTCAGCTGGTGCCTTCTTTCTTACTGTCATGTATCAGAGACTTACCTGCCTTTATAATTAGCTTGGTCCCAGAGCCCCAGATCAACCGATAGTTGCTATCCACACAGACACAAGAACCTTAACAAAAACATTTGCTGTCCTTCTGGGGAGCCTATTAGAGATAAAGCTCAGATAAAAACTCCAGAGTGAAGCACATAAAACAATGTAGGAATATTGACTATTGAAGATTATTTGTTCATTTAATTACATCTGATTCCCTTGCCCATTATAGATTCCAGACACAGATGACAAAATCAAATGACTAACCATCCAAAGTCAGTCTTGGTTTCTCTGCATATAAGGGAGGCAGAATTCACAACTGCTTTCAAATTAGAGAAGCTGAACTTACTTTATCTTTCCTGATATTCTAAATAAAATTGTAAATGAGAAATAGATCATTTTCTTGGCATCCTAAGGCAGCCAACTCTCTAGTGTCTCATTTTCAGAAGATTTGTGTTCTCAAACAGATGAAACAGATTTGTTTATGGAAGGTTGTATCTGAGAGAAATGACAACCTGTGCTTCCATGGACACAACAGCCAGAGACATGAAGAATGCCTGCAAAACCTAGTGCTAGGCAGGGTGTCCTGAACATACTAGTTAAGGATGGGGATTTATAGAAAACACCTTTCAAATTGCTTCATAGTTTCAGAACTTACTTGGTGAAACTTGTAATCTGGTTCCCACTCCAAAGATGAGTTTGTTGGTATTGGAGTACACAGTGATATCAAGGTCTACAAAAACTCCTGACCCCATGTTCTTTCTGTTTCTGGTACCAAATGGCTACCAGGAGCAGGGATTTGGGATACAATAAAGTTCTGCATGCTAAGTTTCATTTCCTGAAAATGTCCATGGCTTGTGCTCATTATGTTTTTAATTTACAAACCAAGAACTCAAGATGATTTACCCTGGGAAAGGGGCACATCTCAAGCTCTACACTCAGTTCTGAATTTTTTGGCTTGACTTAAATTATTCAAGTCTTCTGCTCATCAGCTTTTCTGTCTCTGAAATACGTTTGATGACATGTGATCCTTTTGATTTTATTAGAGAGAGTATGAAGATAAGAACGGCTGCTATTCCCGTGGGTTACAGCACTACCATGGATTAATACATTTTGAATAATGTGAGGGAAGATTATTGAAGTCAGGGTACTGTTAATCTGAATAACAGAATATTTTGGCTCAAATGTGTTGTCACAGCTACTAACACAAAAACTTTCTTAGTGAGAAATAAAGGAGAGTATGTCTTTCTTGTGTATCTTTCACAATACAGTTGGCAGACACAACCACTTTCATCTACCAGAAAAGACGATCATGGAAAAAGGCCATAGAATTCTGAAGTCTAATGATGGGGGAGAAGACAAGACTGTCTTCACAGAAGTGATGAGCATAGATTAATCACCTGGACGAGCTATTCCCCTTGGCTGTTGGCAGCATTAAAAGGAATTAGTCTAAGTTATTTTAAAAATGAACTTGACCCTTTTAATAGTTAAACTTGGCCTTTTAAATAGTTAAACTGGCTGTGTCTGTAGATCCAGAAATTGTATCCTACCAGAGAATAGCTATAAACTCAAGGAACAAGAGAAGGCACACTTACGTGGTTTAACAATCACTTTCGTGCCAGGTCCATATTGCAGTGCACCCCCAAAACCTGTCTGCCCACAGTGGCTGAATCTATTACAAAAACCTCTTCAGAGCTGCATAGTCCAAGGTGGAAGCTAAAACTTCTTAGGCCTGAGACAACTTGGATAATCTTGAAAGAGGTGCTATTCCTTATTTGTGGGGCTCTTCCTCCTCATGACCTCATCCAGTCCTCTAATAGGCACCTAGGAATCATGACACCGCCCGCACAACTGTAGGGGCTCTGCTGAAGGTTCACCAAAGAGGACTCTCCCAGGTCCCCCAACCATCTGAAGATCATTCAGGGAGCCAAGAAACTGCTCAGAAATATAGCAGACTTGCTAAAGAGTCAGACAGTGGTATATTCTTGGGTAGTGGCTAGGGATGGTAGACAGAAATTCAAAAGAGAAAGAAAGGAGGGTTACATAGGTGTTAGAGATGAAGGGACCAGAATTGGAGTAGGGGATTGTGGGAGGAAGACAGTAGACAACTAAGAGCTGAGAGCTAGACAGTAGACACACTAAGAGCTGATGGTGCCTAACTTGCCATTCTTTGCTTTGTGAGTACAGGTGATTTCTGGGAGCAGCTGCCCTCACCTGTTTAGATTCTTCCTCCTGGGCAGGTACTCAGTGCTGCTGAGAAACCCACACCACACATGCTGACCACCTCCCTTCTTGCTCTTGTGTTACCAAGCTGTCTGACCAAGTGTTCTACATGAGTGGCTTGGAACTGCAGCCACAAAAAAGACACTCAGAATCTGTTTCTCTCTTCCTAATTAGGCTGTCAATCTGTTTAGCTAATAAGTCGTATAAAGTGCTTTAATCTCTTCCATGTAAAAGAGTCATATAAATGCAAAATAGCAGCAGCAACAAGTCACGTGGCTTGCCACACGCCTTTTCTTTGTGTGAAGAGATGCTGTTTGGATGGGAAGCTTTCCGTGAGGGGAGGCCGAGCGGGGGAAAACACAGCAGCATTTGTTTTTATTAGGCCGAGTCTATACGGCACAAAGTAAAACAGATTCGGCAATTATTTAGGTAATGTGACAGTCAATTCAAGCAATGTGAGCCCAGAGAAGTTTGCTTAGAGGGGTGCCTAACTATTTGGATCAGTTGCTGGCATTAATCAAATTAACTGGACATTGGTGGTTTAGGGACACACACTGACAAATGCACCTTGATTTGGTTCTTATAAAAGGCTACTATTTTATAAATGTAATGTTACAACTGCCTAGATATTTGCACCTGTTCTCTTTATTTTCGTGGTGCAGTCGACACTTCCCACTTGTTCTTAGAATACCTATCTTACATTAGGACTGCAAAGGTAAGAGTGACCTTCACCCCTGAGAGTCTTAGCAGGTGAACGCATGGAATCTTCATTTAGAAGCCCATTAGTCGTTTGGGCTGTAAAAGCCCATTACAGATGAAGGGCTTTTTCTCAAGTGGTAAAGGACTTACGAGGAAGAGTGGCTAGTCTTGTTCTAGTCCCAAAGACGAGGCTGTTTGTCCAGTGTTTCCACCCAGTTTAAAAAGCTCCTTCTTACTCTGTTAAATGTGCTCGGTTACCCTCTACATGCTTGCCAGAGATATGCTACACATTGTTGGACCCCTACTTAGTCAAAACCACTCAATTAAAAACATGCTATATTATGTTTCTTTTAACAACAACAACAATTTCACCACAAACAGCCCCCTGGTTTTTCAATGGAAATCTGGCCAGTTTTCACACTGTTTCTCCTTGTAGGACAGACAGTGCTTGCAGAATTTTGGAGGCTACAGTGGTGGCTTCTTCTTTAGAATACTATTATGATAAAAAACAAACCAAGAACAACCTTATCTCTTCTGCGAATCAACCAGACTTACATTCCTTCTACCTTGGCTAGAAATTTCAGAGCCAGCTCACTGCAAATCTTGCCTCCTTGGCCATGAGCTGAAACAAACAGGCAGAGGAGCTCTTGCTAGTTACTTTACGTGACTTCTACATCATGAAAGGAAAATAGAACCTGAAACCAAGAGTTTTTAGTTAGACATAGAAAAGGCAATGAAGACTGATAAAAAACCGAACCTAAGCCATAGTTGTGGCTCATGTGGGAGCCTTCAGACCCACCTGGCTGCACCTGCAAAGTTGTCCCTGGCCCAAAGATGAGTTTCCAGTTGTTGTTAGTTACACCCCAATGCTGCACTTTACAAAAACTGTCAGTGGGGTGCATTTTTATCTTTCCTTCCTTTTCTCCAGCTGTCTAATTTAGCCACAGTGAAAAAATACTGAACATTGTAAAAACACCTCTAAACTGTTAGCTGTTAACCTCACATCTTGGAAAGCTGATTGGAAACCCCCATGTTAAAATTGGAGAAAATGAGGCATAAAGAGAACAACCTGAACAACACAGCAGAAGAGGAAGAGAGCCCTAAGGAGGAGCTCCTGAGCGTCTCTGGAGGGAGTGGCTTCGAAGGAAAGGCCAGAGCTAGAGCAAAATCAGCTTCTTCTATGATACAAGGTCACAATAAGGCCCCAAGCCACAGAGAATACAGGGCTATAAGGTCTCTGGGGGAACCTTTGATGGGGGAAGTATTCCCTGTGTGGTCACTGACTTGGAGATGGCCTCAAGTCTTGAGAATTCCCAGAAGCACTTGGCTGGTGAGAAACGGTATTTATGAATAGCTCATGTGGAGGGGAGTGCAGGATGAACAGTCCAACTTTCTCCAACATTCAGTGCTCTCAGGTAGCCCTTCTGAGGTGAGACAACCTAGTTTCCCTGTTAAAAAAAGAGCCTCACACTTCACCTGCCTTCCTACCACAGCCTTTTTGATTCCTTGATCTAGTTATTTTGATTAAGCAATCGGCAAGAACCCAGCTTCAGTGGGCAGGAGAGAAATAGCAGCTAGAATGGATAGTTTAAACATTAGGAATGGAAAAGAAGGCGATTCTGGGATTTTTTTTTTCAAACGGTACAGACAGTTAACATGAAGACTCACTTGGATTTACTGCCAGACTTGTTCCCAAACCCCAAATCAGCTTACGGTTGTCACCAGCATTACACAGTTATAGAGAGCTTTACAGAAATGGAGCAGCCAATGAGGACCAGGAAATCCCTTTCAATCTCCAAATCCAGACAGCATGCTCTTTCAGCTGGGACCCTGGCCAAGGAGACCGTGGGGAAGACAGTTTATTGTTGTGGTTAGTTCAGGGTATGGGCAGGGTGGAAAGGCTCAGCTGAGATTAAACACTATCCTTCCACCCAGGCCCAGCTGCTAGCTCTCTGACCAGCACAGCAGGGAGTGATGCTGTCTTGACAACACTGCTTCTGGATTCCCTGACTTCAGTGCTCATCTTCCCTGTGCTGAAGAGTCTTTAGGTTCTGAATGCTTAAGATGAAAAGGACAAGGATCTAATCTCTCCAGTGTACTTGTTTCTACACCACACAACTACTCACGTGCCCATCTTCACACATACATATGCCACATCCATACCAGACAATCTTTAGATTAGTAGAAAAACAAAGCTGAGTAGGGAAAGCAGAAAACCAGGCTTAGAGCTATGGCTTCTTTATGAAATTAGAGTGCTCGTTATTGATTCAATAGAGATACTCACGGGGTTTGACCATTAACCTTGTTCCCCCTCCAAATGTGAGCTTGGTGCCTGCATTATTATTCACACAGTGATCTTCAGCTCAGCAAAAACCTCCTACGAACTGAGCTAAGTTTTCCCTAAAGATCTGCTGGAAGGAGTGATGCTGCGAACATAGAGAATATTAAGTAATTGTCACAGTAATAAGCTGGCACAGAATCCTAGCACCAGCTTGGATTTCAGGTCTGTTTCCACGTTGGACAAGTGAAGGGTATTCTTTCCGAATATTCGAAAGAAGGCATTCTCATGCACAAGCCCAGAACGGTGACTGTCCAAATCCCAGCACATCTTCAGAATTACTTTAGATAGTAATTCTCCAGGGTTCTGGAAATCATATACTTCATTTGGACAAAATAGGAATAGTTTATGTCCATACCTAAGACTGTCACTACAGTGAGAGGGATTGAAGGAAACTGTCACTGTCTCCCTGGTAAGAGAGGCCAGAGTGTTGATCCACAAGTATTTCGACCACAGTCCACACCTAGCTCTTGGTACATCTAAGAGGATGGTTTACTCCTTCAGCACTCAGAAGGACGGACAGCCACACACACTTCTTTGCCCACACACACTTCTCTGCCCCTGGGCTCAGATACTCTTGGTCCTCTGCTTAGATGGTCACCAGAAAAAGGACTTCCCACCTTTTATGATCCTTGTCCTAGGGGAGACTTCTCCATTCTCATCATCCCTTCCCAGGAGCCAGCAGAGCTCAGCAACTAGCCTGAAATCATTCCCTTATGATTAAGTAATTTCTCCCATTCTCTCTAAGTGCCCTCCGCCATAGAGACAGGAAGAGTAAGTACTCTTCCAATTTTAACACAATCTGAAGGAGAATCTGAGTCAAAAGCTCCATGGTACATCACTCGTTGCCAAGTGTCAGCGTGGCCTCCTCCACCTTTCTCATCCTGGACCAATTTCAGGAGTCAGTGCTTAACAACTGATAATCAGGAATCCCCCCCCCCCCGTGTATAAGAAACACAGAAACTTACAGTACTCTGGCCTTCTTAATATTTAAACAAAGTTTACAGTTTTTCACATCTCCTTGTGAAATTAGGTCTGGTGACAACTGTGCTGAATTTCTAGGCAATGTGATAGGAAACTCAAGTGTTTCCAAACCTGTACAAGTCTGAGTGGGGTAATAGGCCAGGAAGTTTGCTGTATGGACATAGGGCATGCAACTGTTCAGGGGAAACAGTTTGCCCCGGGACAGAGAGTTTACTGGAAATCAAATTAAATCAAATCAAATTAGAGGTCAGGAAATGCCCAGGTTTCAGAGGGAGAGGCAGGCCAGGCAATGGATATGATCAAACCCTGAGATAAAACTATGAGTGCCCAGACAAAGCCTTAGGTGGACAGAAAAGAGAGACGTAGCGAGGGACAGGAAAGGCAAGTGAAAAATGTGAACTGAGGATATAGTTATGAAAGAAGAGAACCAAGAGCATAGACTTGCTGTTTTAGAAGCCTCTTGCGGTCTCAGATATTTCTTTCCATTTGTTATATTTTACAACAAAGTCTTAGTGGTGTAGTCCTGGCTGGCCTTGAACCTGTGACCCTCATGCAACTGCCTCCCAAGGGCTAGGATTGCAGATCTGTACCACCAAGCCTGGCTTCATTAGCTTTCTTCTCTTGAATAATGAGAAGTCCATTATCGTGATTCCCCAGAGCTCTTTTAACCCTTTCTGTTCAGATTTGAGGGACTTAGAGCTTCTTCAGAGAGCAGTCATTTTAGCATCTGTCATTGTTTGTAATGGATATTTCTTCTGCTTATCCTTTCCCTCACCTGTACACATCAACAGTTTTAAAATCAAGTCTGTCTTGCTTGTACTACTTACTTGTTAGAACCTTCAGTCTGGTGCCTGCTCCAAAGACATATTTGTAGTTTCCTGTGTTAGCCACAGTGTTCTGTGTCTCTACATAAACCAAGGTAAGGCTGCTGCTGTTAAAAATTAATACTCAGCACTAGAACACAGTAGGTACTTCTTCCCAGAGAAGACTCAGTGTCATGTTTTCCCAAGAGGAACTTAATTGGCATTATATCTCTTATCTATATAGAAAGCCCTTGTTCTTTCTGTTGGGTTTGCATTTGCAAAGCTCCCTCAATTTCATGCTACTATCCTGTGTGTTCATGAAGTGAGCCAAGAGGCTGATTTTTAGCAAATGTCCCAGGACTCAAGCAATTTCTTGAACTCTGCAAAAATTCTCCTTAAGATTCTCTCTGAGAGTTAGTGTGTGAGCCATAAAACAAACCAATGACATTTTTCATAGACAGACTTCATTTTAGATTCCAAACAGTATTGGCAATTAGCTGGAGTCCCTTCTTGATTGATGTCTTTTTCTGAAAGCTTTTTGACATTAACAATAGTGAAATCTACTTTCCAAGGATGAAACCATCATGGGTTGCTACAGGAAGAAAAGGCTGTGTCCTTTGAGGGCCATTTCAGAAGAGGAAATGGCCAGTGGGAAAGTGTAGAGTACTTTAAGCTGGGTGCTTTGACTGGCACCTCACCAAAATGTACAAGTGCTGCTGTCAACACAGAATCCTATCACTATATTATTTTACACACTGAAGATAATTGGTGAAATATTACAAAAACACGAAGTGGCAGCCACTTATGTAAAAAGTGTGTCTGCATGGAAGGTCCTTACTTCTGCAATTCCAGCAGAAACAAAACAAAACATAACAAAACAATGAATGGAAACCCTACCAACCGGGAAGGGTGGGTAGCCTGAAAATCTTCCATATTCTTCCATTTACTCATCTCTATAATGCTCTCCCCAATGCACTACTCTCAAGTCTGCTGCTTCATCACAGATAACCCTGAAGAGGTGGGAAGCCTTCTAAGCCATTGGGGTGCTCAATCTCTCTCATAGGGTCTCCTTAGCCTAGACATATAGCAATGAGATGGTCCTAGGGTGAAGAGGAGGGCTGTCCAAAGAAAAACAAGCCTATTGATGTGACAAATCTAGGGTTGTCCTCTGTCTAGAGAAAAATTCCATGGTTTGGCCATTTGCTCAGAATGAGAAAGCCAGGAACTTCGGCTGTCCTCTGCCCACCCCATCCTCAGCCCATTTGCCTTATTTTTCAGTTCTGCTTAGGTGACTTGACATAAACCCGATTGGGTCCTCATCACTTATCTGTTGAGGACACGCTTCCTTGGCTATGCACTGCTGCTTCAGCAGACTCCCTTTTCATTCGTTTGTTTCTGTCTCTATCGCAAAGCTTTTCTTCTTATCTCTGCCTTTTCCCCAAAGCCATAACGTGCTTTGTGGACCTTCGAGAGAAACACTGATTGCAGTATTAGTATAATTCATCAAACTGCCCATAGACCTGATAACCAAATCCAGCCTCCAGGGAGACATGTATTCATATCTTGCTCACACATCCAACATAGTTAACAACTGCATGCTAAACGAAGCAATTAAATTTAGCTGTGTTTCAACAGGCCCCAGTAGATTTCTTTCAGAAAGGATAATTAGTTAGCCACAAGAACTTACTGGGTGTGACCAGCAATGAGGTGCCTTTGCCAACATGGACCTAGCGTTTGAGACCCACAGTACATTCTCTTGGAAAAAAAAAAAAAAACCCTCATCAATTCTCCTCCCACTGTTCCTTATAGAAGCTAACATCTAAAAGCCAATCACCCGGAGTCATAGATCATGGCTCATTTAGGAACCTCTTCCGCAAGACCATCACTGAAACTATCACTGTGAGATGGGCTCTTACACCCAAGGAAGTGCCATCCTGGGAATGGGGTTTGCTAAAGTTATGAAGCCCAGAGCTTGCTTCCACCCAGCACAAGAAAGTACCAGTCTGCAGTGAGAACACCAGGGGAGTTGACAAAAACAGTTCTGTAGGGTTTATGGGGGAATACCTTATCCCCTCTGATACTTAAGTTAGCCTGGTGCAGGCTTCGAAATCTTTAACACTTACTTGGTTGAACAGAGAGTTTAGTGCCTTTCCCGAAGGTTAGCTTTCCTAAGCCTCCTCCAGAATTCACAGTCATTTGGGGCCTTACAATAACCAGCCAGCAGGAAGGACCGAAAGAGACCTCATCTTCCCCTCTAGTGGAAGCCCCACTCCTTGCAGCCTTAGTTCCAAGGTTCTTGGCAAGCTTAGAACATTCTCTAAAAACAACAGCTGGATGTTGCTACAACATTGAATTCTGATGGTCTGCTCTTGCTTAAGACTTACAAAGACAATAGAAAGGTCAGGTAGAGGTGGTTAGCCTAAGGGTCAGAGAGTGGCAACTTTCCGGTGGGTAGCACCATGCCTCCTTCACAGGCAAAGTGTTTAGAAAGAATAATAGTAGCAAAAATAAATCAATAATCGATTAACCAGTTAATCAACAGATATGACTACACTTCTCCAGTGAGGCAAATACAACAACCTTTACATGAAGGAAACCAGATGCAGTTGCATGGCCCTCAGAAATGGAGTGTGTGTGTGTGTGTGTGTGTGTGTGTGTGTGTGTGTGTGTGTGTGTGTGCGCGCGCATGCATGCATTTGAGGAAAACATGACTTTTGAATTGTTAGTCTTAATTTTGTCTTACATGAATATACATAAATCACCCTTAGCATTTCTGTACACCCTGAACTAATGAAGAAAGAAGCAGTAACATTAATTACTTCTTGACCAAATTCTTGGAATGGCCAGAATTCATTAGCTAAGAGAGGTCCACAAGAGAAGGAGCCACACGAGACGGAGTATTGAGCAGCTATATAGTTCAAGGTCAGCCTGGTCTTCACAGCTAGTTCCAGGATAGGCTCCAAAGCTGCACAGAAAAGCCCTGCCTCAAAAAACCAAAAAAGAAAGAAGCTACAAACACCGATCTTGGAGGTAGTGATGTGTACCCACTGAAATTGTCCAGAACAGCAAAGCCACCCACTCATTCTGGCTTTGGGATGGGCTCAGTCATCTACTTACTTGGTTTTACTGTTAGTCTGGTTCCTGCTCCAAATCGTGCGGCGGCGGCGTTGTTATTGCCACAGTAATACACACTCTAACAAAAACGTCCTGGGAGACACTTTGTAGTTATCTCCTAGGTAAGGACAGGGGACAGCAGGATTTTCTGCAGGAATGCCGTATTTCTACAGGAATAGGGTTATTTGTCACAGGTCCACACCGTGAGTGCCTGCATTTGTCAGTGCATCCAGCACACCTAACTGGAACTCAAATTGGTACTCCGAGACAGCTAATCAGCTTCAAACAGATCCCTGAATGCTACAAAACCCACCATAGCCAAGAAATCATGCCCAGGTACACAGACTATCTTTAGGGACCACTGCCTGGTGACTTGCTCCCAAAATTCTACTATTTTCATCTTAATTGTAGGTTAAGAATGCTCAAACTCATCTTCATCGTTCTGTCCTAGCTATCATCAGAAATTTCACGACTAGTAAATAAGGAGACATAGTAGTGCGTTAGAGGAAAAGATCTGTCATCTGGTTCTGTTCTCAGAGGGTCAAGGTTTTGCTTTGACTCCACCAAGGTCCAGTGAGGTGAGTCCTCCCAGAAGGCACCTGCACGAGGAAGCAAGTTTCCCTAGGGTCTCTCTAGAGTGCCCATTAAAAGATCACAGTAGCCTATTTCCCCATGTTGTACTTCTCACCCTTGGGAAGTTGTCAGAGTGACTTGTTATTCTCTATTTGAGAGCACTTTCACCCTGTTGCTAAGTGACAAAGTCCTGGTGATAAATTAATTTCCAGTTCTACTGTTCCAGGGAAAACACACAGCACAAGGAAGTCTGAAGAAGCCTGGAGCAGAGGTTACCCTCACAGATGGAAATCAAGAGAGAAATCAAGATAACATGAATAATAATTGAGGGCTGGTGTCCTCCTTGAGGTCTCCTCCCACTGGAAGGCAGGGAGGACTCTACCCAGCCAGGACATTTCTATAATACTTCTTCTCTTAAAGGAATATCCAGAAGTTACTTCATGGTCCCTAGTACCTACCAAGGCTGACCTGAAGTCTTGTTCCAGTCCCAAAAGTGAGTTGCCTGCCACTGCCAGTGTTTACACTGTGAGACACGCCCTAACAGAAACCTGAAGCTGGACTTTCCACTGCCTGCCTCAGAGTTCTCCCCATGGCTTATTTCCAGACAGGCAGCCCTGGGAAAGCTTTCCTGCTGAAGTATCAACTCCTGTGAGGGCAGAGGGCTCTGGTCAGATAATTTCTTGATGAGCATATCCTGTCAGTTGCCCTTTTGGCCCTAGTTGGTCATAAGCACTGGCTAGTTGATTAAAACCAGGGAGTTGTCAAGTTCAACTCTGAACACATTGGGACTCGAGTTCTTTGCCCTCTCTCTTCTGGGTTTATGTTAATGGATCTGTCTTGTCATTTTTGATGAGTGATTCAGCTGAGAAACCAAATGATTAATAACTGCTCTACTTTAGGTCCATAAGTCAGGCTTAGACGAAGCCACGAAGACAGAGAAGGAGACACAATGAGTCTCTATTAGCACACCCATTGCAAAGCTCCCGTTAAAATGGTTTTCCTGCAGACATGCTGCTGGCCAAGTGGCTGGTATATCTTTATGTCTCAGTCTTGAGCACATCTCTTTTGTCTGTGGGTTTCTAGAACGCACCACAGTGGACATGTAGTCACATACAGAGGTAAGGGACAAATCTCAGGAGTCACCCCAATACACGAACTGTGTGACTTCCTTCATCCACATGGCTCAAAGCTTTATACACGTAGAACAGTATTATCTGTGGCAGTTGTGCTAGGTACTTGCAAACAGGATTTGAAAATGTCCCCATAGACCTCTCCCTTAGAGTCCCACTTCCCAGGTGGAAGCACTTACAGGGCTGGATGATCAGCTCTGTTCCTTTCCCAAAAGTGAGTCGGTTTGCACCTCCTGTATTCACACTCTGAGACAAGCCTTGACATAAACCTCTCAGCCACAAACATGCATCCTGAGCCCCCAAGAGCCTCTACAGAGGCAGCACTAGCTTATTAACCTGGTCTATGCCACTGGCCATTTCATCCTCTGCCTTGTTGCTGGCATGAAATATTCACCATTTGTCACCAAGGCAAAGGCCCTATATAGTTACCAATTGCAACACTGCCCATGTCTTCCAGACATGTCTGCCATAGACTCTCTGGAAGTTCCCTCCTACCTGGAAGGGGTAGGTAGAATGGAGGACCTTAGCCAAAAGTATTTAAAAGACTATAAAACAAAACCAAAACAACATGATGGTTTGTATATCTGAATCTAAGGGAGGACAGATCAAATGTCATCCTGGAGCAAACAATAGGAAAAGGCACAGAAAAGACCTTACTGCGTGCTGACATTATGGGTCTTCCTGCTATGAACGCCCCCATCCCCAAAGCCAGCATGTCTACACTGCTGTTTTCCTCGCTGTTGTCAATAGCAGCACAGAAACAGAGCTGGCACTCGTCACCAACCTCTTCTTACCAACCCGGCTACCTGGGTTTCTCCTCATGCTCATGCAGAATGCCCTGCCAGCCAGCAGTGTGCAGCTTTTCTCACAGCCAAGTCACAGGCTAAGGACAAGAAAGCTCAATTCCACAGTCCATGCTTTCCATTTTGCAAATCTAGACACCAAACAGCAAACAGCATGGTCTGCAGAGCAGGCAAAAAAATTTTTTTTTTGTTCCAAGTTTAAACTCACTTTTCAAGATGTGGGCCACACCAGAGGATTTGGTGTGTATAGTGCTCTCCAAGGCAGTGTGTGGAAATTCTTACATGAACCACACCAGTGAGGTGCAGGCACTGCACCTGGAGCTTTGTTTGTTTCTTAGAACCAAATACTTCTAAGCTAGTCTATTCAGGATGCAGACAAGATTAGGTTGGGATCATGGTAGATCAGAATGTGTTTGGTACTTACAAGGTCTGACTCTCAAAATGGTCCCCACGCCAAAGATCAGCTTGTTTCCATAGCTCACACAGCCCCAAACTCCTGTACAAAAACTGCACCTGAACGTGGGTGTGGTGAGTGTTCGGGGAGTGGGATGGGGTAAGTGGGTGGGGGTGAGTGACTTGCTGCTGGATCTAGGCTCTCCTACTTTCCATTTAAGCCCTGATGGTATTTGGCCAGAAAGCTAAAGTCATCATACTAATTACAGAATCTTATAAATTTCAAACGGTTGGAGGTGTATTAGAATTTGCCTCCTGTTTGCTCTTTGCTGCCTGGACTAGGATTAAGGCTACAACCTCCTATGCTTCACTGTTTCTATTCTCTCAGGACTTTTTTTTAGCCCTCTAGTCAGAATTGTCTTTCATCTCATGAATCCCATCAGATACTCCTGTTCTACGTGATTCCACTCTGTTGGAATGTCTTCCAACTCCAAACATAGCCACTGCCTCCTCCTGACATCTCTGGATTGTCTGTTTGGAGGGTGAACTTATGGCTTCCACATGGTGTTCAAAGAGGTAGTCTGTCCCCTTCTGGAAAAACATACTATTCTGAGTTCGCTATTAGTTGCATTTCCTCTGGGTGTACCATGGTCTCTCCTTGAGATATTTCTCTGGATGTTTCCAGCAACTATAGCATCAGGGAGGGAGCAGGCTGACAACTACTGGGTCCCCAACTCCCATGACTGAGCTCTACACTGTCACTCTTCAGAACTCTGAGCCACCTGTCCCTGGATTCAGAGTGAGGAGACAATTTTCCTGTCTATCTAGAGATAAAAGAAAAAACCCAACAACCTTGGAATCTGAAAGTGCCTTATCCAGCCTGGCTGGAAGGTGATTGATAGTATATGTCTCACTGTAAGAGTCTGAACCGCACAGATCCTCAGGACTCAGGCTTCTAATTTTCAATGCAGAAAAACAGAATTCCTCTAGGAAACACAGTGGTTTAGACAGTTGGGAAATCCCAAGTTGGAGAGGTTCCATCCTCCTAGTTCTTGCTCCTTCAGTATGGCTTTTTGCTTTGTGATGTTGCTGTTGGTAACATGGTGAACACATTTAAACTTTACAGCTTTTAACTGTATCTGCTCTATCTGCCTCATGTTTGCACATTTCTCTGTGGATATACAACATGTCTTTGTATCTATTATCCTTATCTCTCACTTCAGAGTGTTCAGTGGTTAATTCTAGATCTCCAGTTTGCAAATCTAGACACTAAGTAGTACGCATCATGGTCCACAGAGAGGGTAATTTTTCTTTTCAAGGTTAAGCTCAGTTTTCTAGCTGTGGACCACGTCACAGCGTTGGTGTGTATTGTACTCTCAAAGGCAGTGTGATGAACTAAATGCATGTTGCTGCCACAATGACAGGCTCTGTTTGGGGGTCGGGGAGAACCTGGAATTTCTTCTAAATCTATTTTCCCTTCTTGTTTGGTGCTTCGCTTTCCTACCTTTGTGTACCTCTGTCTCACCCACAGCATTGGTGTTCCCGCCCTTCCCAATATCCTTGCCATCTGCAAAAAGAGACACAACACTGGATTGATTCTATAACGTTGTTCTGCCAGGAGTTCTCTGTCTGCATCTATACATCTCCCGAGAGTCTCTTTGATAGCGTATGTTTCTATCATTTCTTCTTAACACTTCCAATACCCAAAGTTAAACGAGATCACACAAGATAAACGAGGAGACTGGGAGGCATTCTAAGTACTCTTCACATGTCACGTTGGCACATGATGCCAGCAACAAAAACGGAATTGTGAATCATATTTTCCAGTTATGAATTAAATATTCATGACTGGAGTTCCTCCAGAAAACTCAGATACTTGGCTGCCACCTATCTTTGTCAATAATGGAAAAGGATGTGGAATTTCCCTAAGCCTATATAGGCCAGTTTGGTCCCTAAAATCTAACAGGCTGGTTTCCCAACTAGGATGGAGTACTTACTGGGTTTAATGGTGAGTCTGGTTCCAGCCCCGAAAGTCATTTTCTCATTTCCATAGTTGGCACAGTGTGCCAAGCCATTACAAAATCCACCGTGCCAACTTAGTCAACTCCCTGCAAGCCTTACCAGCTTCTTGTGAGCCTACTCCCTCTGACACCCCCACAACTGTTTCCTCACACTGCCTGCTGCATCAGCTGGGGCAACAGGCTGTTGTTATCCGGAGAGTTTGGTAGGTGACTTTCTGCTAAATTTGTCTTTAGAGAGGACAGGAACCCCTTTTTTTTTCTGTCTGGGTGCTTTCAGTTCAGTTCTGAGCCTAAGTTCAGATACAAGCCAGGGGGCCTCAGCCATGCTTCTCACGCCCTGATGCCTCCCCATTGTAATTTTCTGTGAAGTTTCTTCTTGTTCTCCCTGGTCTCTGCCCCTTGAGTCATCCCTTCAGCCTCTGTCCCTGAGGTGCTACACTGCGGTGGAGACTGATGTCTCTGATCACTGCAGCCTTGGAGAATGAGCAAGAGCAAAGACGACTGCTGCAAGCATCCATTGTCTGTTCCCCTCCCCTCAGGAACTAAGACTTCTCCTGACAGACACCATCCTGCAGGGAAGGCAAGGGGCCCTAGTAGTGTTCCCAAAAACATTCTACCCAGGATCAGGGGAACCCAGTAACAAACTTTTGATAGTTCCTTCTGCAGAATGGCAATGGAAATTGATTTGACTTACTTGGAATAACAGTCAAAGTTGTCCCTGTCCCAAAATAGAGGCTCTGGGAACCTGAGTTCCACTGTGACAGGAACCTCAACAAAAACCAGCAGAAGACAGTGCTGGAGTCTACACCTGGGCTCCCCATGTGGGCAAGTGGGGAGTGACAGGCTGGCTGTAAGGACACTTGGCAAGGATATTAGAAAGAGGAAGTTCCAGGGCTTAAAGTACCTGGACCCTTTGCTGCTGGAAGGTGGCTTCCTCTTAGGAGAGGATTAGAAGGACAACTAATAGGCATTTGCTGTGGCTTACTGTCCAATTTAGGTGTAGGGCATTTGTTTTACACTTGGGTATTTTTTTTCTTTTAAGACTTAACTTCTTTCTTGTTGATTATATGATTCTGAAACACATTGTAAACCCAGGACTTCTTATGAATTCTTTTGACTCTGGGGAAGATTTTATTTCTTTATTAAACTGTCTGGGTTAATCTAGACTGAAGCTAGGACCACTTTGCTATACCCCACTCTGCCTCATTTCTCAGACACCTTGACTTTGGATGGCCATCATTCTCTCCACCTTAAATACCTTGAATATTTGGTGAGAATGTAGTAGCAGACCATAGATGGTCTGTTCATCACCACTATCAAGGCCCACACTCTCCAGGACACCTTTTAAAGACTAAACTTACATTTGCCGTTCTTTGACATATTTTCTGATGAAAGTTAGTAGACCTCAAATCCTTTAGCATTGTGTCCTCACTCACACTGCCACTGAACTCCATGTTATGACTATGAATCCTACCATACTCCACAGAAACCGTTCTCAACTTATGGGTCTTGACCCCTTTGGAGATTGAATAACTTTTTCACAGGGGTCGCATATATCAGATATTTATACTACAATTTGTAACAGTAGAAAATCACAGGTATGAGTAGCAATGAAAATAATTTTATAGTTGGGGTCACCACAACATGAGGAACTGTATTAAAGGGTTGCAGCATTAGGAAGATTGAGAACTACTGCTCCACAGACAGCATGCAAACTTACTTGGAATGACTGATAAGGATGTCCCCTGCCCAAACACCAGCTTGCCGTAGGAAGAGGATGTTGCACAGCAAATCAACCCTTTACAATAACTGGGCAGGTGACTCTTAAAAAGTAAAGATCCTAGCTTTTTGTGATACAGCTTCAAAAGGTGCCTTGGGTCCTGTTCAGTCTATGGGCTCTGAGTAGGAGACACATTTTGAACTCTGTTTGGGATAACAGTGCACTTCCTAGGGGTATGCAATTCTCCTTGGTGTCATTAGAACCCCAGGCATGCTGCAGGTTTTAAAAGGCACCACAGAGCTCCCTTGTCTTCTTCTCCCATCTATGATTTCCCCACCCTACAGCATTTCCATCTGTATCTCATTTCCATCTCCAAGCTAGCTTGGTGACACCAGGTCCTCAGGCCTCATCGATCTACCTTCTTGGAGACAGCAGATGTTCATCAACACATTGTGATTAAAGGCCTAGAAATGCCAGGCTCTCCAAAGCTGAGATCTGGACTCCTTGCACCTTACCTCTGGTCAATATGTTGTTCTCATTTGTCTGGCTAATGAAGGGCTGACCTTTCTAAGTGGATGCGTTTTGCTGAAATGACAGCTGCCAGGGAGCTAACAACAAAGATCACGCTCTGGAGGCTCTCTTGGCCTTTTAGACCCCTTTGGCATATTTCAGTCAATTGGATCTGAGCAAAAATGTCAGGCTGTCAGTGCTGGTGCTCACACTCCTGGGCTTGGGAAACAACAACAATGGCGACAACAACAACAACAACAACAACAAAATGAGCAATACTGGTACAACCGGGACTCTACTCATTAGAACCAGACTTTGCTAGGAGGTATCTCGCAAATTTGGTACATTTATGCAACCCCATATTGACCCTCAGAGCAGTATTGCTAACAGCCTCATTCCACACCTGCCTGGTGTGAATCTGCGCTGCTAAGGCCAGATAAGAAGAGTCTCGTCCAATAGATACGTCCTCCACACACTTAGAATCTGTGCTCTCTGCTTGCAGAGAGCTAGTTCAGCACGGGACTGGACACACATCTCTTTGTGAGAAGACACTGTCCTTGGTAGAGATCCTGGGATAGCAACTATAGTGGTGACACCTTTCTCTTGTACACCTTCCTCCAGATTCAGTCCTACCAAGCAGCACGGAAATATCTATTTCTGCTTTTTAACTGTTTCCTTTCCTGTGTGCCACTCACTGAATTTATTACTTCTAAGCACCCACACTCTCCAAGCTTCAGGATCTCTTATTTCATGTCTATTTGGCTCCCTTAGGATTCCTACAAGAAAGATCTAAAAGGCCTGAGGTGGGGAAGTGAACAAAGATAAGTGGGGACCCTGAGTTGGGCCTCACTTTCCAGCTTGTGTGTCTTTCCACACTGGCTTTGCCTTCTGTCACACATCTCTCTGCAGTGGGGTTTTACAACAGATGACAGAAGGAATTTTATGCATCTTAAAAAATAGTCACACTTTCCTCTCTCCCCAGCGGGATCCAGACACAAACACACCAGAACCAAGTCTTCCTATCTGCTCTAATTATTTGCAAGGATGCAAGTTACCATGAGAAGAAAGGTTTTGAGCCCTGGATCTGACACTCTTTGGAATTAATTCTAATTTTTTTTTTTGCCTGTGGTTTCAGTGATAGGGAATGGACATAATAGCCACTCTTTTCTGTCTGTCCTTTCTTTTTGTAGTTTTGCATTTATAGATGTAGTTAGATACATGCAGAGAACATAGAGGTATTTGAAATTAGACCTTACAGTCCCATCCAGTTGTCTGTTTTTCCTTCTCTGCTTCATTTAAAACCCTTCCGAACTGAATACGACATAGCTATTCACACTCTGTTCTGATTATCTCTCTCTGCTGGGGATGTCTCCAGCAGAGATGGACTTAGCTGTGCCAAGAAGAGTTTAAGATTGCTATAAGGGGGACCTTTCTGGTAGGGAATGCCATGAAGTATAAGATGGGTTACTCAGGAGGAGTCATTTGGAAAGAGTTTCCTCCTCCCTCCAAAATTAAGAGCCCCACTTCCAGAGAAAGCTCCAAGAGTGGTAAAGATCCTAGCCTCCCAGTGTTAGGATTGGCTTTACTCTTACAGGGGGGTAGAGACTAGATGAGGCTGAAGATGACAAAGGACCTTGAACAGCAAAGCGTGGCTTCTAAACAACGCACAATTCTTTTAAACCCGACACCAGGGGTTATCCTCAGAGTTCCCATTGTGCTGCCGTGTCCTTTCTCACTTACTTGGATGGACCCTGAGGATGGTCCCTTGTCCAAATGTCAGCTTTCCAGTGTTAGCGCCAGTGTTAGCACTGTAATAGAGGCCTTTACAAAAACACTAGGTGGAACCCTGAGGCTCACAGGTATCTTTCTGTTTTAGTCTTGGGGGAAAATAAACTCACCCAGAAAGGCCTAAGCCTGTGAGGCTGAGCATAATTCTCTGAAGGTCGGGGCCATTTCTACATTTGGTCCAGAGATGCTGACCAGGGGCAAACAGGGCCTGCCTCCCACCCATTTCCTCTGGTTTCATAACAAGGCTTACTGATTTCTCCCGTTCAGTGTTCTCTTCTAAAGGTCTCATTTCCATTTTACAACATCATTTTCAGGACAATTTCTCTGTTCAGTTTTCAAGGCATGTCCTCCCCTCCCCTTGAGGTGTCACACATTTCTGGTGACAATGAATTGATTACAAGGAGACAGGAGGATAGTGTTCCGCCATTTGGAGGCTGACTAGAATGAGATGAGGCTTAAATTCCAGCCCTGGGAGACGCTGTCTCCTCAGCTCCCTTCTTGCTTTAGCACAGGAGAGGGAGATGTGGGCTGAACCGAGCCTCCACATAGCGTAGCTTTCTGTTAGTCTTGAACTGATGATGTGTAAGCAGTAGCCCACAGGAAAGTTTATCTCTGAGCCCAGTTATCACAGTTAACTATTTGTTAATGCAGTGAAATGTTTGGGAGACCTCTCAGTCTTGGAAAGAGCTAGTGACCCCATCATCTCAGCAGAGGTGTGCAACCTTACAGAGCAGGCCTGGAGCTACAGTGGAGAAATTAAAAGAATTTCATCACAGGTTTGTTAGGCCCAGCCTTGCTTTGTAGCCTCTGCAAAGAAAGAGCCCACTGTGTGGGGAACCTCGTGTGCGTGCAGTTACAGTCCAGCATGCCAGAAGGATGCCTGTGTGGACTCCTCATGGCTGCAGACAGCTTACCTTGAATCTTTCATTAGTGTCCCTTTCCTGGGGCCACTCTTTCAAAGAGCCTTGCCTGGGCGGTTTCACCACAACCCCACCCCACTGTGGCTCTTCTGTTGATCACAGAAGACAGAGCTGAATAAAGGAAACCAGGAATCTGGCTTTTATACAACATCCAGACCATGCAGCCTATGGCGGGAAGGAGACTCACCCCCTTCAAGGTTTTCCTACTTTTACGTTAGCTGATTTTTAGAACAGGTCAGTTTTGAAGTATATTCTTAAAACCCACCAGCAACACCGATTTCTTTTAAAAAGTGTCAAAAGCAACCACAGTGACTTTTCTATAAAGTTTTTAACTGTCTCAGTGCACACCAGAGAGAGCAGGAGTGTACACGAGGCAGAGACTGCTCAGAGGATGGACAGATTCCTCCAGCCTTACGTGAACTAAGCAGAGGCTGAATCATTATTTTGTTACCAAGAATATAAAAGGGGTTAAATGCTCTGCCCAGAGAACCAGACAGTCTCTCCTACAGAGATTTCAAGCACTCCAGGAGGGACTGAGTAAGAGAAAGAGCAAGAAGGTAAAAGAAAAAGAAAACCAGGCTACAGAATTCCCATTACTAGTTAATGAAGTCACAGAGTCCCATATTATTTTGGGGGCAGTTTTAGTATCTGTGTTATTTTTGGTTCACTAAATTTGCATAGTCACAACCTGCCAATTGCCTCTCAATCTTTCTGGAAAATCCTTTCCGGCCTTAGCCAAATCCCTCTGGACCCTGCATTCAATTTGTCTCCCTGTACAAATAATTTCACTTAAGGTAAATGATTGGGATATTTTTGGCTAGAGTCAATTTAGTCTTTGTGCAGCAGCATTGGGCACCATCTCTCCACAATAAATCTGTTCAGATTTAGGAGCTAGGCTGGAATGCTTTGGAGGGACAATGCTTGGAAAGAGAGGCTTCTGAAGGGTCCCTTCTGTCATACCCTAAATACTTACTTGGATTCACAGTTAGGAGAGTTCCTTTCCCAAATGTCAGTTTGTAGCTGCTGCTTCCACTATTCCCACAGCCTGGGGAGGCTTTACAAAAACAGGAACCTGGCTGCTCTTGCAGAAGGGCCCTGGCTGCTCTCATCCCCACACTGCACTACAGACTTTGTCAAGACCCGGGCTTCTAGAGGCCATTGGAGGGCTGTGATATATAAACTGAAATATATACATCTTTAAGCCTTAAATACGGTATTTTTATTACTCTTTTTATGACTAAGCTGCCACCTTCATTTTGGCAAGCCCCTTCTTTCTCTTCCTTCCTAATTGTTTTTTCTTGCTCAGTGCTCATGTAGTTTCTAGTTTATTGCACTTTTGGGGGGGGGCACGATTTCTCTGCTATTTATTGAATTACTTATAATCAATTCACTGGTTTCTGGACTATGGGAAATGATTTCAGAAGAGAAAGAGGCCAGGGCACAGGTATTCCGTGAGGCTGAGGGCTTACCCATCGTTCCTGGAGGAGTGGGCAAACCATGTGTGTCTCTCCAGCAGACTTTGGAGGACACAGCCTAGAAGGATGGCCTTGGAGACTTACAAGCAGCTTTGGCCTCCATATTTACTTGGGTCAGCCTGTCCCTTGCCCTTCTAGAAGCTGTAGTAGGAATTGTGACACATCACACAGCTTTATAAAGCTTGTATACACATTGTATAGCCAAGCCTCTCTCCTCTCTTGAAGAAACCTGGTCAGGTTCCCAGCAGTCAGGTCAGCTGTGGAGAATGGCCTGAGCCTCACAGGCAGGAGGGTGTAACTGCGCCTCCCTGCTGTGCTCATCTTGTCCTCCACAAAGTCTCCTTTACCGGTTGTAGAGACGTACTGGAAACTTCAGTGCCTTTGTCAGACATTTAACATCTTTATCTTTTTCCCCTTCATAGATCTTAACTTCTTTTCCTCTCACCCTTCATCCAGCCTTGGCAGAGCTTTCCCCTAACACAGCTGGATTAAAAGAGTCTTCACACTTAAAAGTCTCCTGAGTGAAGTTAAGCTGGCTTCCCACTTCAAGTTTCTGGACTGACTCTGGGGCCTCCTCTTCAGGGACTCAGCACACCGCTCTCAGACAGGAAAGGTTAAAAGGCACATGGAGGAGCCAAGCAGGAGCCTGTTCCCAGGAACCCTCTGGTCCCTCTGTGCTTGGGTGGATTTATTTCTGAACACCTTCACTTTCCCTCCACAACCCGCAGCTAGGTCATTGTTGCTAACAGGGAGCTGTCCTCAAAATCAACCCCAGAGGACCCATCCCATATGCCCTCTAGTCTTGAAATGAGACGCGGCACCCTTGTCCTCCCAGTTTCTAGTTGTGCAACATGAGAGGATTAGGAGAAGATCTGTTTGCTTCCACCCTCCTCCTGTCCCTCTTTAATAGTTTCAAACTATTTATAGAAACACC
Organism: Cricetulus griseus; assembly: GCF_003668045.3. Classification (NCBI taxonomy): domain Eukaryota; kingdom Metazoa; phylum Chordata; class Mammalia; order Rodentia; family Cricetidae; genus Cricetulus; species Cricetulus griseus. Next base: position 209,389,958 of record NW_023276807.1, on the reverse strand, counting down.
CCTTTAGGTTAGAAAAATGTGCTAAGTCTCTAATCGCTTCATCTTTTTTCTTGCTATCTATTTACTGCAGTCATATATTTACAATCTAAATTTCCATTTCATTTCCATTTTAGGAGCTCCCTAATGCACTTTTCTATTACTTCCGGAACACTGTGCAGAATGACAAACCACAGAACAAAACAAATCACAAGGACTTTTTAGGGCTAGAGACTGACATTTCTGTCTGCTCAAGACAGGTCTGGGATGAACATATTATTATGACTGTTCCAGGCAAGACCAAATATGCAGTCCAGGCAACTGGGCAACGAGGCTCTCAGGACTGACAGGCTATGTCTAAGGAGCTGTCTATTGAGCATCACTCCTTGGGATTACTTTGGATTTCCTCTTTAATCTACTTCTCAAATGTCAGCTTCCTATCTTTTTCAGAATCCCTCTGGCAGGGAAAGCTTAAGGTAGATCTCGGGGATATGTTTTGAACCTCAACTGATTTTTCATCTTCACACACATCACAAATAGAGGAACGGAAAGAAAGAGGACTGTAACACTATTGGTAAAGAATTTAAAACAGTTCCATGGGAAGTATGAACATTATAAATAAAATAGAGTTATATACCTTTTCCTGATTATATTTCCAGTATTTAGAGATCTCTAAACAGCCAGTCCAGTCTGGAAATGTAGCAGATGACCTGCCTGCTCCTTGGGTCCCCTGAGAACCACAAGACACACAGGCCAGCATCTCAATCGTTTTCTACTTGATGGTGTTTTAGGCATGAAGGACTTAAGGAAGGTCAAATAGAGGCAGCACAGTGATTATGAGGACATCCTGATTCTAGCCTTTCTAATGTGGACAATAATTCAGCCATGCAAGTGGATTTACTTTAAGATGCCCAGCCGGGTAACTGGTATTTTGGAATTGTGAGTCAATGTTAACCCCTAAATAATTATTTAGAATGAGCTTCCATTGGTGTAGAAAATAGACATTGTCTCACAAAGCAAAATTTCAGCAAGACTGAAGTTAATTGAAATTGGGTTTGTTTTGAGAATGGTGCAGTCCCATTCAAAGCTTCCTTCTGGCCTTGTGGGGCGAAGAGAAGGGCTGCCCATATGCCTGGTCTAAGAGTAGCTAGTTTGTCAGCAAGAGTACAGAAGTGAGAGAGTATCAAAGGGTCTCCCCTGATGTACAGAAGTCAGTCCTGGCAGGGATGCAGACATTCCGGAGGACCCAGTTAGAACACAGCAATGAGCAGCATCCTGGGATGTGGTTTCAGAAGCTCATGGTCATTCTGACTCATTTGAAATATGCTTTAAATGTTGCCTGACCCCTAAATACCAGCTTTTCATCATCGTTAGTACCAAAGGATCTTGTGGAACTTTGCTTAACTAGCTGGGCTCCAAGACTTTGCATTACAGAGAGCCCAGATAGCTCTTTCCCTACTTGTGTCAACATGGAAGCCTTGCCTAGTCAAAGATGTAAAAAGAAGGTGGTTATTCAGTGACCAACACACGCCTCACTGTCTCCTCCTGGGTCAGGCTGCTTGTGATCCTACGGCCGCTGTCTCGAGTCCATCCTGTGTTCTCCTCACCCTCCTTCCTTTCTGGATGCATTCTGCTCCTGAATACTAAAGCTTCAATTCAGCAGCCGTTAGTCAGACATAACCCCCTAAACAGAAGCAGGCTTAACATTCTCAAGTGTTTGAAAGTGTTGGCAATAGTCTTAAAGTTTCTCTTGTTAGGGGCCGGCCACCGTGCCATTGTGACCAGTTAGCAACACAGTGAAAGGTGCTAGTAGTAAGTAGGTAACTTGGTTGTTTCCATTGAATTTTAATGGTGATGGTTTATGTTTAGAAACAAGTAACTGTCATCCAAACGTACCTGGAGTGACGCTCAGAATCGTCCCTTTTCCAAATGTCAGCTTATTGTTGGCTCCAGTAGTCACACAATGACACATGACTCTACAAAAACTCAGTGGTCCAGACTTTCCCTGAAGCTTCAGTGTTTGCTTATTGGTCTAGAAACCTCCCCAACAAAGCCAGCATTGTATGCTGAGGAGCACTGCTCATAAATCCCCCTTTCCTTGTAGTTACAGCCACTTTTCTGGGAGCATGTTAGCATCCGTCCCCTACTGCTGCCTGCCTTGCAGCACAGAGGCCCAAACTCCTTCTTCTCCCTCTCTCCAAAATTATTAAAGAAAAGAAGAAACCTCAAGAGTCAGTTCATTTTCTTTTAGTTCCATGGAAAATCCCACCAACTGTAATTTTAAAAATCATATGTTTAGTAGTTTGAATCCTAGTGCAAAGGTCCAGTGTCATTCTCATCATGGCTCACACGTAAATAGCATGTAGGATCAAAGGTGGTGTCCTGCATATGTCAGGAATATACCTGACATTGTTTGGATTGGAATCAGCCAATGAGACTGCTATGGTATGGATTTGGGTTACAAGACAGAATAGAAAATGTGCATATCAGGGTTCTGGAGAGTAACTTGGAATATTAGAAATTAAAACTTACATAAATTCACTGTCAGTTTTGTCCCCTTCCCGAAGGTGAGCTTCTCAGATCCTCCTTGATTCACACACCTACACACTGCTTTACAAATACTATCAAGACTTCTTTGCCAACTTCCAGGTGCCAGAGTTCCACCAAGTCTCACAGGGGAGGGACAAAGGCAGAATCATGGTACTGTGCAATTATGCAATTACATGGCGATTCCTGAATGGGCCAATAGAAAATATTTGGTCCCTCTTCTACCTAAGAACGTGTTAGATCACTGCCTTATTAATTAGGCAAGTAATCAATCCAGTTGGTTGGCAGGTACAGTTAATTTGAAGGAGATCAAGGCTCTGGGGTCAGAGATGAGGTTGACACCAAGGGCAAATACCTCGGTTTCTCTATCTGCAAAGTGAGAGAATGGCAGCAGCTTGTCAGTGCTGCTTTAGGGACCAGGGGTTTATGACTGGGTGCCAGTAGTCTGGTCAATCCTGGGCTGTCTGTGAGACATACTTCTGTTTTTTACAACTACAGAGAGCAAAGTGCCAGTGGCTTTCCCCTAGACACAATCTCAGTAGTAAACATTCATCTCTGGTATCTGAGCTAAGTTTCAAATTATTCCTTCCTTTTTTTGTTTATTCAGTTTTATTCATTTTTTTTTCTTTGCCTGGGTCTCACTATGTAGCCCAGGCTAGTCGGCAACTCACGATCTAGACCAGGTTGGTCTTGAGCTTTCAGTGATCCTCCTGCCTCTGCCTCCCATGTGCTGAACTTACAGGTTTATATCGCTACTCCCGGCCCTTGTATTCTCTTTCCTACTGCATGGACTTGATGAAATTACTTTGCCTCTCGAGCATCCTTAAAAACAGGAGTTGTCTTAAAATGAGGGCTGTAGCAGCCCTGAACCCAGAGCCATATAAGAATTATGTGTGACAATGCAGAGGAGGCTTACAGCAGGTGGTTGACAGACCCTCATTGCTATTTCCCTCCTTGTCAAATGCGTTGTGCATGGCCCTTCTTAAAATGATGACCCAAAAGTTTGGAAACCTGTGTGAGATTGTAGAATTATGGACTTGTCTCTTTACCTGAAGACCAGCATAGCATGAAGGGCATAGAGGAGCTGCAAGACAGTTTGATATGGGGGTAGGGGTTGTTAAGTGAGCCTGTGGGAATTTGGACAAAGCTCTATCCACTTGCAGGTAGATCTCAGATACTTTTTTTTTTTTTTTTTTTTTTTTAAACCTGACCGGACTTGAATCTTGGCACACATGGGGCAAGAAGCCACATGCCCTTTAGTTGATGTAAAAAGGATCTCAAATCACATTCAGAAAGAGAGTTAGATACTCCCACACTTACTTGGATTCACTGTGAGCTTTGTTCCCTTCCCGAATGTCAACTTAGAGCCACTGACTTGCTGGGCACTGTGCTGAAGGGCTTTGCAAAAACCCATGGCATCGACTTAATGAGCACAGCTTTGCAGAGCTTCCCAAGGGCTAGAAGTTTCCTCTGCTGTCCGAGTTCCAGAAGAGGAATAAGGGATACCCATTCTCTTAGGTAAACTGGGGTGCCAGAGCTGAGGCAGTGCCCAGAGACAGGATTTTTACTTGAATATCCCAGAAGGCTTTGCAAAGCCGATTCTATATATGTGATCCACGGTCCAAAGCCATCACATCATGCAATCCCAGCAAATATAAGTTCCTCTGGGAGAGAAGTAGCTGTGCAGTGTTGGACAGCTATGGTCATTTTCTGAAGGCAAGGCTAGTGTTTCACCCAGGCTTTTGCCTTTCCTGCCTTTGCAGGTAGCCGTTCCTTTCTACTGTTACCTAGTTCAATTGCTGTCAGTCATTGTCCCTGCTTCAGTTAGCTTCCCCCAGATCCAAGGAGCACATAATGATTTTATCTCTTTTTGGAATCAGAAATTCTACTTTGGCCAGACTTTGTATAAAGATGTATTGTTTTCCTCCATTGGGTCTGGGCTGCTCAGGGTTACGAGGTTTCTTGGCTCTGCCCTGCACCTTGGTATTGGGCACAACTTCGTGACTTTGAGTGACTTTACTTCCTCTCTGAGTCTCACTGTCCTTATTTGCAAAGTTAGGAGGTCATTAAGGACTTTGTAAGCTGTGAGGTTTTCGTTTGCTTCTCTGGATTTAATGTATTCAAAAATGCTGTGTCATTTTTACCCCCTGGCTCATCTAACTCGCCTCATCTCCTAAACAAAATCAAACAAAAAAGTAAAAAAAGGGAAAGTAGGTCTCTGCTTAGCATACTGGGAAATGGTGGTTTCCAACCCTACCATCTGCCTTAGTGTTTGATCTTCTTAGAGTTTGAAGTCAGAATTTTGGAACCAAATCCTTAGGGAGAGCTATATTTTCTTAAAGGAATCCAGATAATTCAAAACCCAGCAAACAAACCAACACCTTTGGTTTAAACACAGTTCTTCTCAAGCTTCATGCCCTTCAGCTGTAAATGTAGTTTTAGCTCTTTCTTTTCTGCAGTACCCACTGTCTGCCCTTGAATCTGAGACCCATCAGAAAGGGAGACTGACCTCCCACTAGATAAGGTAATTCACTATGCAGCGTCTTCCAGGCCTCCAGGTTCCAGGTGCTCATACTGAGGGCTTCCGAGCACCTCTGAGCGAGGCTTGCTGGGCTGACAGATCACTAAGCACCTCAGTGTCCTTCACAGAGCACTGGGTGTGTTCCTTAGTGTTGGACAGAGATATCCACCTCAGTTTCCAGTGAGATTAGGCAGGAGTGGAGGCCAGCATCTTGAACTGTCATTTGAGGTTCTCTCTCTTTGACTAGTGCAGCCTAAGATGCAGGCCATGAGAGGGAGAGACCAAGAATGTCAGGATGCTCCAGATTTCTTGTCTGTTTTCACAAGGATTGGAGAACCTTCTGGAAACATTACTAGGCTGTCTCACCTGGCTGTTCTATAGGTGATAGAAAGGTAACTCTTGGTGCTTTACCACTGACTATAGCAGAGGAGAGCTCTGGGGGCCCTCGAGTATACCAGGCCAGTCAGGCTTCCCTTTCCACACTACACTAAGACAGAGTACTGCCTGCCCTCCCTTGTGTACCAGGACCCAATCTCGGAAACACTGTTCTTCAGATGATTTCTCCCTGAGGACTTCAGTTTAGGAAAACTCTCTATAGTGGGGGCAAAAGCAAGAAAACACATTCTAGAGCCCGTCAGAAAGTGACACTGTTGATTACCTGGCGTTGAAGGCTATCCACGTCGCACACAGTTTTTCTGAAGCCACGTTGCTCAGGACCACTGTTAAATAAGTCTTGGCTTCATGATGAAAACTGTCCATCCACAGCCCTGGCCCATTGACAAAACCTTTGTCTCTTTCTTGGGAAAATGACAATGTCGTCTCATCAATCAGTCTGGATGATCCTTGGGAAAACTGTAGGTGCCCAATAAGCATTTGTTAAGTTGAATACATATTAAATATCCATATTTTGTTACTATTCCTCAAGGAACGCTTCAATCTCTTTCCAACAATTTTCAGGTGGAAAAAAGTAATTCTGTCAGGTATTATTTGCTGAGTTTCATGATTCTTTCAGTCATGGCTCCAAATGCCAGTTTCCTGTTAATTTGGTACCCACAGAAGCAAGCACCTTTACAAAAACTTGCGTGTCAGCATGGTTCAAAGGCAATGGCTTTTCTCCTTCCTCACTAGAAAGGGACACCCTCTGTTACTCAGAGATGGTCACCTTCCCTGAGAAGGGGTTGGCCTCTTTTCCTCTTTAGGAGTAGACATGGGAGAGAGAAGATTCCATTTCAGGATGAAAATGATAAATAATATTTCAAAAATCTTATCACATCAAGCAGACTTTTTCTTTCCAAATTGATGGTTTTGCTAAAGGCTGTTTTCAGCACTTGTCTTTCTCCCAGATGCAATAATAACTGGATTTCAAGTTGGCATCTGGACATGGACCTCCAGGCTCCCATGAGTCACACACATTGAACCAAGACATCTGCTACCCCCAAGTAGAGAAAGATACTTTCCTTTTTCCTCTTGCTGGACAATGAGGATTCGAGCAACACACACAGGGTGGTAGAAACTCTTAAGCCTTTGGTCAGTGGTCTATACAGTGGCATGCTGGAGTGAGAGACCTGGAAGGGCTTTCCCAATGTGCTCACTGGAAAGATAAAGACAAATTTGCTCAAGGTCATGTAGGTAGGTTTGAATCATAGCTAGCACTAGAATTCAGATCATTTGAGTCCCAGTACTGCCTTCTGCCTCTCTCTGCATGTGCCACAAGATAGCAGGACTTTCCCTGGGCAATCTCTCCCTACAGGAGCTATTGGCTGGCCTAGGGAATTATTCTCCCTCTTAAATAGTGGATTTGGCACCATGAAAAAGGACATGGAAAATGAGAGATAGAACTTCTTCATTTATTTCTAAGGCTGCAGGCAATAACAATCGATAGCAAGGGAAATGGCCCGTGGGATACCCAGGGAAGCCAAGGAAAAGACAGAGATCGAAAAATTTGCCCTTTACCAAAAGGATAATCCAACAGAGAGTTGGCTGTGATTAGTGTCTCTGCAGAACTCATTATAGGGAATGACTGCATGCGTGGATGGCAAATTCAAAACAGTGTGGTCCTGCCTTCACTTCTCGCTCCCGTCGTGGAGACTGTGAATAGAAGAGCACCCTTTCCCTCTAAGAGTAGATGTGGCCAAAGAATGCTTCTTACCAGTGTGCTCCAGGGAGCCACTGCCAATTGTCAGCTCTTGGTAATTGAGATGCATCCTGTTGGCTCTCGCTGGTCAAGAGAACAACCGTGGAGCAGCTCCTGCAGATGGCCAAGAATTCTAACTGTTGGGAGTCAGACACAGTTCCATCATAAAAGGTATCAAAGGCCTGGTTGGATGAAGACTGTTCTTCCCACAGGCTGCTCCAGAGGTGGCATCAAGGACATTGTGGAGTGTCCCATCATCCTCCAAATGTTTTTCTAAACACCAGCTTTATAGAGGATAGCACTGGGGTAAAATCATGGTAGGGTTCTTCATGCTTATTCTTGTCCAAATCTGAAAAGTCTTTCCCCAAAGCAGGAATCTGGAGATGTGCTGGCCCCTGTCTTCCTTTGGAGTACTTCCTGGTATTCATCAGGCCAGGCTGTTCCCAGGTGCCACAGGAGGACGGTGATGCCAAAGCTCTTTCTCTCGACACTTGCTGCATAGCCACACATTCCAGATGCCTCTAAAGTTTCCCTTTCAGTTACATATTTGTGGCAAGTCACAATATATCTAGTGCTCTGTATCCATCCAAATAAATTTCCCTGTTCTTGACTGGCGTTAGGCAAAAATGTCTACTTCCCTGGGTCTCTTAGAGTAATATCTCATTTCCTTGAAGCCAGATCTCTTTTAGTGACTGGTGAAGAATGGGCCCATAGGACTGATACAGAAGCAGCTGCCAGGCTCAGTGATGAAAGTGGATGGAAACAGAAGAGCAGCTTTGAGATCAGTTATGAAAAGAGTTTTCCTTCTTTGACCTATTTTCTGTTGAGCTCCAGATGACATATTTATGGAGATGGGCTAGTTAGAGCAGCAGAGGGCGCTGCAAGGTCAAAAACAAAGTCACCCAGCTCAAAGGACACTGGGAGGAAAAAAAAAAAAAAACCAAAACCTCTCCCTTATTTTATTAATTAAATTCATTCTTCGGCAATTTCGTACATATCTGCAATGCATTCTATTTTCCTTTATCCCACCTTCTCTATCTTTATGCTGCTCCAGCCATTCCCCTTCTGCCTTATAGGCCCCTTTCCCATGGTCACGACTTTGTGTTTTGTTTGGTGACCAACCAAGCTAAGCCAGGGCCATCTGTGTGATTGGGTATGGAGCTATGCAATGGAGCCTGGAAGGATAACTGCTGGGCACACATCTGAAGATAACCTGTCCCACATTCCACCATTACTCAGTAGTTCATCAGGGAGAGGTAGGGCCCTAGGAGACCCCTCTTCATCCATGACTGGCGGTTGATAGGTCCAGGCTTGTGCAGGCCCAGTGTAGGCCCAGTGCAGTAAACTGTAGCTGGTGAGTTCCTGATTACAGTGGCCAGGATAAACTCAGAAGGTAGTATCCAGTAGCCTTTCTCTCTGTCTTCTGGGTTTTACATTGTCTCCAACTTTCTTTTAGTAGTATGAGTTATCAAGATTCAGACTGAAGGATAGAAGAGGTTTTATTTACCCCTCTTGAGAGATGATTTCAAGCTAATGAAGGTCAGTCCTGATTTTTAGGTGGTTGGTGGTGCCTGCAAACTTTTAGTTCCCCGAGAGCTTCACAGGCTGCCAATAGCAGTGTGTTAGGGAGATGGTTAGATCTCTTGAGGGCATTAAGTTAGTAGTGGGCTATCACATCCTGATGGAGCTTTGGGCTCACTTAGTCATACAAAAGTTGCAACTTTTTGAAGACCTAAGAACAGTGGGCATGAAGACTTATTTTTCATGTTCCCCAGATTCTTTGGATTTGGGGGAGAGCACAGCTGGCTCAATCTCAGGGGAGCACAGGGCTCTATGACAATGTGTCTATGACAACTCAACATGCATGTAAATGTCCCTGATCCTAAGTATGTTGGCCAGAGTTCCACCCCCAGATCCACAAGGTAGAAGGAAAGACCAGAGTTCTGCAAGTTGTCTTCTGACTGGCACAAGTATGTTGTGGTTTGTGAATAATGCATGTTTGTTCAAACACACACACACACACACACACACACACACACACACACACACACACACACGCCCCTTTAGAAACATTAAAAAGGTATGGTCTTTAGATATTTCTTTTTTAACCATTGATTGACAGGACAAACCTTCAGCTAAATTTAACAGCCATTTTTTTCATATTTAGTTAGCATATTTTCTCTGGATAGTTTTGATACCTCAGGACTATATTAATCTGTATATTTGATAAGCAGGTGCTGAAGGTGGTATAGACGTAGCAGGCTGACTGCAGAAACCCATCTGGCTTACTGTGTGGCTTCCTCAGAAGTGTCCTTTCTGAAGAATGCCTTTCAGGAAAAGCTAGGGGGACACTAGAACTGGGAGATACCACTTATGCCACCCAGCACTGCATCCAGCATCTGTGCCTCAGTGTGAATTGGCTGCATGTGTCCTGTGTGAGGGCCCATGAAGCCCATGTCTGTGCTCTTGCCTTTGGTCAGATGTCACTGAGGTAGTGTAATAGAAGAAGTCATCAAGAAAATGGTTCAGTCCAGGGGTGGGTTGGGGACCTGGAAGTTCTGAAAATGACTTCTGCCAGTAGGGGCTGGGCTGTGTGCAAGGATCCCTCCAAGTCTCAGCCTTTGAGAAGGAGGGCAGCCCTTTCGCCCTGAATCTTCTTCTCCAACATCCAGGGCTTTAGGGATGCTCACAGTGGGATGTTGGCCCAGGTGGTATTTCCCTTAAGAACTCTCCCTGCCTATGGTTGCCAGATACAATTCAGGAAGTCAAGTGAAATCTGAATTTCTGATAAATAATGAGTACTTTTTAAAAAATGTAGTGTGATGTCCCAAACACGGCATGTTCCAAATATTAGTAAAATTTCAGCTGTCACTTGAGGCAAACATTGACTGCTCTCTTGTATTTGTATTTGATACACCTGGCAACTTAGTTTGTGCTGCTGATGGATTCTTTCTTTTTTTTTTCTTCTTCTTCTTCCTCCTCCTCCTCCTCCTCCTCCTCCTCCTTTCTTCCTTTGTTCTCTACCCTCTAAGATGGAGCCCAGAGCCTCAGTATGCTAGGCAAGTACCCCACCACTGAGTGAAGCAGCATTTTTCTTCTTCCATTTTTTAATTTGAATTAGAAGCAAGATTGTTTTACATGTCAATCCCAGTTCCCTCTTCCTCCCCTCCTCCCCTATCACCCCCACCCCAACTAAAACCCTACCTATCCCATACCCTTTCTGCTTCTCAGGGAGGGTGAGGCCTTCCATGGGGGGGGGTCTTCAGAGTCTGTCATATCCTTTGGGATAGGGCCTAGGCCCTCCCCCTTGTGTTTTGGCTCAGGGAGTACCCCTCTATGTGGAATGGGCTCCCAAAGTCCACACCTATGCTAGGGATAAGTACTGATCTACTATAGGAGGTCCCATGAATTTCCCAGGTCTCCTCACTGACACCCATGTTCCTGGGGTCTGGATCAGTCAGTCCCATGCTGGTTTCCCAGCTACCAGTCTGGGGACCAAGAGCTCCCTGTTGTTAGGTCAGCTGTTTCTGTGGGTTTCACCAGCCTGGTCTGGATCCCTTTGTGAAGCAGTATTTTTATATTTATTGCACATCTAGTTATTGAAAGACAAGCTGGGGGTTAGGGACACATCAGTGAAAAGATGAATTCTTTCATTAGTCTTGTGGCGCTCATGCACATTGTGTGTGTGTGTGTGTGTGTGTGTGTTTGTGCATACATGTTGAGATTGAAGAATATATATTATATATATATAATATATATATATATTATATATATATTCTACAAATCTAATGATTTCAGACAGCAATCTGAGGGAAAATTTCAACAGAGTTATAATCCAGGGTGGCAGTGAGTGAGTAACTAAGTGGAGTGACCAGGGACATTTCACTGGGGTGACATTAATGAAGAATTAGGATCAGAGTCTTAGATAACTAGAATAAGGAGGCAGATGGAGGACTCCAAGAAAGGCTGTTAGTGCTGAGGTAGACTGAGAAAACAAGGAATACATGTAAGGCCAGGAAGGAGGCCAGGGCCAGAACTTTGCAGGGTCTTAGAGACAAAGAAGAGCAGTTCACAATTCTATAGACCTGGAAAATGGATGGTTCAGAACAAGAGCAGGACCAGTCGGGACTCCTGGCAGTGGTCCTTGTGAGGAGATGATGATGTTTGCACGAGTGGGTGGTGGGGATGAGAGAAAGAGATGGGCTGGTGATTAGAGTACTAACAGGTCTTGCTGGTGAAGCCGATGTAGGGATAAGGGAGAAAGGAGCCATTGTAGATACTTGTGGGGGTTGATGAGTGAATTAGTGTTTCTGACTCCAGAGCAGGGCTTCCTAGATACTGTGTTCTGGTTTATATGGAAAACCGTATTGTTAAGGCACGTGACTGGAAGGGCATGGCTCAGGGGCTCCAGCCATGCCGGGCATACAGGGCTTCTCAGAACAAGCTTGTAGCTCTCTCTCATTGCATTTTACCCACCAGCAAGCTCTCTTTGGGGCAGTAATTTTATATCTGCCACCAAGTGTGGGCTGTAGACAGTTCCAAGAGACAGGAAGTCATGTGGTGTAACACAGTAAATGCTTCCAGGATCAGCAAGTACCCCCCCCCCCCAAGTATCAGACACCAAAGACTTCTAGGACCCAAGGCTGGGAAAGGTTTTAGAAACAATCTTGTCTGACCATCTTCCCACCTTTATTCAGAGGAGTAAGAGACTTAATTTGTTTTACACATTGCATACCACACAGGTACTTGCTAATTTGTTTGGTTTATTGAGCTCTACAAGGTGGATATATAGATGTCAGGTGCCCCGAGACAGGGCTACCTGAAGCGTGATTCCTGAATTGGTGTTGGTCTGGGGCCAGAGAACACAGGAATGGAGAGAGAGTTATTTTATGTATTAAGTATGCCAAAGCTTGCTGTCGTGGGGACTGCAGTTTCCTTCCCTTATCCCACTTTCTCAAACCCCCTCTGTCCTCCCCTCCACCCCTTTATTTTTTTTAAAGCAATTCATTTTCATCATCAGAAGTATCAGTTCTAGATGAAGACGAACATTTCTGTAAACTACAACAGCTCCTTGTGAAGGCACTTACCTCACAGTTTCAGCTGATCCAGTCACATGGCAGTCATGTGAGAGGCTGTCCACCTCCCCTCCTATTTTCCTCCTATCTCCTTCCTGTCCAAAGCCCAGTGATGGCTCAACAGACTCCGGCGGCCCTCCTCCAGGCTACGCCTCCTGCCCTCACTGAAAGGATGATCCTTGGCTTGACTCTCAGCCTTTTGTTCACCTGTAAGAAGCTTCCTTCTTTTGCTCTGCATCCCGTCCCCTTTCTCTGACCTTTAGAGGCTTGGGTCCCTTTTTCTTTCTTTCTTTGCTGCTAGTCATTCTCTGCCTGTCACTTTCATCCCTGTTCTCCATTGAGTTCTGGGATGCTCAGTGTCTGGGAATGCAAAAGCTACCATTGTGTCATTTCCTCTTCACAGGCAAGGATGCCCTGTGTATCACATTGACCCAGGACTCCTCGGACAAGACAGTGACAAGTGGCAGCCAAGTAACACTGTTTTGCACTTATGATGTGAATTTTTACAATCTAGATTTATTTTGGTATCGAAAAAGGCAAGACCTGTCCTTTCAGTTCATCCTTTATAGGGATGACACGAGATCCCATGATGCAGAGTTTGTTCAAGGCCGATTTTCTGTGAAACACAGCAAGGTCTACAGAACCTTCCACCTGGTGATCAATCCCGTGTGGCTTGAAGACAGTGGCACTTACTATTGTGCCTTAGGTGCCACTGTGATGCAGGTGCCCAGGAAGCCTGTACCCAAACCCCTGGCACCCAGTTTAGGAGCGGCCCCCTTCTACAGGAAGTCACATGGCAGGTTGTCAGGTGTCCTTCTCAGTCATTTGTATTCCAGTCCCCAAATGACTACTAATAAAAAGCCTGGTCATAGCCAGGGGAGACTCTGGCTTCCAAGGAGCCGAGCATCTCACTTTGGGTTCCCTGGGTCTTTGCCACCTGAGTCTCCTGTGATTGGCTATGGAGAACTATAGCTTGAGGTAATACTCTCTCTGCCCTCATGTCTGTGCTGTTTGCTGTGAGGGTATCAGAATGGTGCAGGTGCTGGACCAAGGACGTTGCCATCAATGTTTTTTTAGTTTATATCCCCCATTGCTTACTCATTACAGTGTATTAGTAAGCTTTCATTTTGAGACTCAAGTGGTTTCTTAAGCCCACCCCTATCTTATCTTCATTCTGTATCTTGTTATGTCTAGTTGTGCTTCCTCCTGGGTATTCCCCAAAGCCTCCATTTTACTTATTTTATTTGGACGTTTCTGTCTCTTTGCTGAAGAACATGCCTGTCCAGTTGTCTAAGAACTGAACACATTTTTTAAAGTGCTGAGTGTAGAGCTTAATGGTGTCCCAAGACAAGACCATTTTCTCTAGGAGAAACTGGCTGTGTGACATTGAAACAGATGTCCCTTCAGTCTCTGAGACATGGTCTCACCTTTCTCTACTTCTCTGTTGATGTCTGCATCTTAAATATACAATCATAGTTACTAGACAAAACCCCAGGGATGGAAGAGCCCAAAAGTAAGAAATAGTTTCACAATCTCAGCTGGCTCAGGACAGCCAGGGGCGCCATGCTGGACTTGTAGAACTCTGTTGCAGCTAGACCCTACGAGGCTTTATCAAAATGAATTTGGGCAGGAGTTTGCATGCACTTTAGACATAGTAAGTGAAATGTAGCCGCTATGGGGAGCAACAGAGAAGATGAGGTGAGGGAGTCACAGGTTACCGCCCATCCCAAAGCAACCAAATCTTTTCTGGCTCCTGCCTTCAATCTTCACACACACACACACACACACACACACACACACACACACACACACACACACGCACGCACGCACGCACGCACGCACACACACACACACACACACACACACACACACACACACACACACACACCGGTTTCAGGGAGGGAGAGAACCGGTGGAATGTGAGAGAGTAATGGAGATGATGGTAATCTGAACAAGATAATGACATGCCTGTAGGAAAATCTTATGACCAAACTTGTCATTTGTGCACTAACAGATATTAATTTCAAAAATTCGGAGGTTCATTATGGTGGAAGAAATTTATAATCCCGTGATGTGGTAGGATTTTATTTTTCCTGCCGTGCTGGGTCAGAGCTGTCTCATTTGTTGCTGACAAGAGGCAGTCCTGAAGCTCACTGTAGTCACACTTTGATTGACACATCATCCCCATTTTGGTGATGCAGTGAGCTCTTGGGACAGTAACTTTGGGCTGACAGTCTTAAGACCTTGGTTCCATTCCCAGAAATATCTCTGCCTTACTGAATGACTTTTGACAAACTACAAACATTTTCTACGGGCGAGGGAGTGGGGTAGGCAGGGCAAATGTTTTGTTCCAGCTGAAAAATGAGGATTCGATCTTTTCCAGCAACTTCAGAGTAGCACTCTGATGTCCCAGCAAGGTAGCAGAAGTGAGTGTTTTGGGACTAGGCACTCTTCCTGCATACCAGGTGAAGTGTGGGATGCCCTGATTGCTGTTCCCTGGGTAGACCTGGCTTATCCATCTAGATTTCCTGAACCCAGTGACTCCCAGCATCACTACCTCCTTTGGTTTGGAGTCTGTGGTTGTTGGTGGCAGGGGAATTGCCCGTGATAATTGCTTTTTCCCACGTCACACCATGATCTCTATGCATCTCATAGGAGCTGAGGAAACCACAGTGCTGAGTTGCTAAACCTGCTACCTTGGTGGGTATACCAATAAAGCTGTGGCCTTGCTGAGCTGGGATTAACAGAGCCGAACACCACGGAAGGTGTTGCTATTCTAACTGCAGCAGGAAACCAGTCCCCTAGACAGGCAGCTTGGGCCTGCGGATCAGGAAGCTGTGGTGTGACCGGCATGCTCAGTCTGGCTTCCTGCAGACTCATAGCTCAACAGAGGCGAGCGCCCTCTTTTTCTGGTAGTCCACCATGAGTGAAGGCAGAGGTGAGCAGCTTAATAAATGCAACAGAAGCAGGCCTGAGAAGAAAGGTGGAAAAGTACTGGCATCAAAGACCGAGGCGAAAGGATCTGTGCCCAGTGATGTCAAAAGCCCTGGGCACAGACCAGCCGGCAAAAGACAATAAACGCGCTGCCTTTACAGGGAAAGAGAGGGGTCACATTGCTGTCCCTGCTTCTGAAACACTTGCACAGTGAATCGTTGGCAGGCCGGGCACAGGTCTTAATTCTGCACCCTCCGTACTGCGCCTGGGACTCAGCCAGTTTGAACCGGTTAAGTCAGTTCACAGAAAGCGGTGTCCTTCCTCTCTGTATTTTACTTTCATCTTTGGTAATAGAGTGGAGAATAATTAAATGTGATTGTAGAAGCTTTATTGCCTACTTGGAGCACATTAAGGAAGCTGATTGTAAAGTATCAGGAGAAGCAGAGAGGGCTAAAGTCGTTCCGCACCCCAGGGCTGCTAGGAAAACTCTCCTGCATGACTGTGAGCAAATACAGAGGTTGGGCCATACCTGCCTCAGGAGAGGAGGAGGGGGCGCTGGTTAGGAGTGGGTTGAGCGCAGCTTTCCACATTTAGCTAGAAAGATACATGTTCCTTCTCCCAAGACCATTTTCCTCCTGGGTAATTAAGCTGGTGATTTACTGGTCCCCACTTTCTAGTTCTGGGTAAACAAAGACGGATGGGACACGATTCTCGAAGTATACCAGTTATAGGGGTAAAATAAAATAGGTCTATGTTTTCATAGCTTTCCATGCCTTTATAAGGCAGGGTGTAAAGCCAGGCCCACAAATCCCACTCTTCAGGGCTTTTGCTTTTCAATTAGACTGGATGATTAGCTAGGCTTGCTGCCTTCACAGAAAAGCTGGTTTTGTTAGCAGCCATTTAGATGCCGTGGTGATGGGTCAGTTTGAAGCATTAAGGAGATGGTAACCTTGGATATGGCATCTTTGTAGGCTTTTGATTTCTTTCAGGAACCATAGTCTCCTCATGCCAGCCAGCCTGTAAGTAAAGGAAAGTTGTTACAGAATCACAGACCCTGAGCACTGGAAGGAATTGTAGGGGTGATGATATTTTGGGATGGAGGGTATCTACCATGCTGCACCACTACAGACATCGATAACCAATTGTGAAACATGCCTCTGCTAGCATGGTATAGCTAGTATAGTAATCAAATCCATTTGCTTTCTTGTAATCATTTTTAAACCCAGACCCAGAGAGGATAAGCAAACTGGCCATGGTATCAGGAATCTAGTCAGAAGGTCAGGACTAAAACTGGGTTTTCTGATGCCTAGGGTAACATTCTTTATACTGCTGTGCCTCCTGTGACCTCTGGACTGTGAGTGAAGTAGTAGGTGGGGCTAGATACCCATTTGGGAATGACTGGCTGTACTTACAGATTAATCCAACCCTCAAAATCTAGGGTCATTCCTTGAGCAGAATTGGTGAACATTTGGATATACTGGGACAGATAATGGAGAGGAGCATTTTATTTTATTTTTTTATGTGTATGGGTATTCTAACTGCATGCATGCCTGTGAACCATGTGTGTGTAGTGTTTCTGGAGGCTGGAAGAGGGTATCAGATACCTGGAACTCGAGTTACACATGATTGTGAGTTGTCATGTGGTTGCTGGGAATTGAACTCTTATTCTCTGGAAGAGCAGTCAGTGCTCTTAGTCACTGAGCCATTGCTCCAGCCCCAGGGAAGAGGCACTTCATAGGCAAGTCATCTCTCTCTCTCTCTCTCTCTCTCTCTCTATTTCTTTTTCTCTCTCTCTCCATCCCCTCCTTCTTTTCTTTCTTTTTGAAATAAGGTCTTGTTAAATAGTCCTGGCTGGCTTGATCCTATATAGACTAGGCTGGTCTTGAACTCACATCTATCTCATTGCCTCAGCTTCCCAAGTGCTAAAATCATGGGACTGTACCACCACACTTTCCTTGTTTGTTACTGTTTCCAAACCTCCTTTACAATTTATAACATAAAAATTAGGGTGGAGCTGGGAATAGGAAGTGACCAATTCTTACCTTAAAAGAAGAATAACTTGGTGGTAAAGAGAAAATTGATGGCGACACTCTTAACAAACAGCATTCGGAGCCCCAGCACCATGAGGGACATCTTGTTTGCCTTCTTGGTGTGAACTACGATGGAGTAAAAGTAAAACAGTGGCTTCAGGAAAGACCAGATTTCTTTCAACAACTGTCACCAATGTGCTCCAAATGGCCATGGTTCTTGCTGGCCTGCACACCCAGCTTGGTGCCAGATAGCGCCATGGGCGCTCAGGCTCCTGTGCCCACCCAGAAGGCCAGTTTGGGAAAAACCAGCTCACAGCCTGACAAGCTCTGCTGGGGTGGAGGATAAGGGAACCAGGGAACCGGTGGGCCAGTGGTCTCAGTATATCTTTTTTTCTTTTGAAATTTGATGCTTTGAGGTCTCCAGTGACAATGACAGAATTTGTTTTAACCACTTGATTTGAACTAACCTTTTGGGCCATGACAAGTCTCTGAAGTTTGTGTGGCATTTTCCTCTTCTGGTGGTTTTATATTATCTAGAAAAACAACAGTGGTCAAGATTATGTTGGCAACTAAGAGGCAAAAGGAGGAGACTCTGAGTTGGTAAACTGAGGACAAGAGGGTTATATAACTGTTTATACAGACAGGATTCTTCCTGTTTGGAACCTTTCGGTATCATCAGGACAACATCAAGATGCTCTCTAACTTGTAGGCAGAATGAGGATTTTTAATCCTGTGATGAGACAGCTGCCTTTGTGGAATTTTGGTATTTGTGCTGGAGCAATGATACCTTTGGTGCCAGACATTTCTATGAAAAAGACTATGGTTAGTGAAGAAGAGGGATGGGGATTACATGGTAGGAGAGATACAGAATGCTTCCTTGCTTCTTAGCCCAGAGATGAGCACTTTTTTTTTCAGCACAATGCTAAATCAAAAGTGATCTATGGTGGGTTCACACTGATCACTTCTTTTTCCTCCAGTTTCCCTATCTTTGCTTCGTCAAGCTAGATACTCACCAAAAGAGTTTTCAAGTGGTTCAAAGTCAGTTGAGTGCACAGTTTCACTGTTGTGCTGAACTGAACATGTCACTGAATTAGAATCTCCATACTGGCCAAGCTTGACAGCACTGTACTTCCCGCTGGGGGAGATGACTATAGCAGGGTCAAATTCCGCTATCTTCTTGGATGATTTGAGACTTATATTCACATCCTTGGGATAGAAATCCTTCACCAGACAGGCAACATTTGTTCCATTTTTCATGATGAAAACAGATGGTTTGGTAGGAGGCTGAATTTCTGAAAATATAATCAACGGAGATGATAATTTACAGCCTTATGAGAATTAAATGAGTGTTGGCTAGAATCTAGAATGCTCTATACCGTGTTAGTTTTTATCCTTGATATCATTTCATGGAATTGTGGACAAGGTGAGAGGAAAGAAAGGACAGTTAGTTTGGCTTCTAACTGAAATGAGACAGGGTTGGAAGCGAGAAGGGGTATAGCGACTATAAAGAAGTTTCTAGAACTGAATCTCTGGTAGAGGGTCCTGGGTGTGATCCTACCATAGTGCTATATACCACTTATTCCAGCAGGGAGGCAGAGGCAGGAGTATCAGGAGTTCTAGGTTATCCTTGAGTACCAGTCCAGTCTTGGCTATATGATACACTGGTCATCAAACCAAATCAAAACCAAATTCCAAAAAAAAAAAAAAAAAGGTTGGATAGCTCATTTGGTGAAATACTTAGTCTGCAAGCATGAGGACCTGAGTTTGATTTCTAGAACCCACATAGAGATGCCGTGCATGGTGACATGTGCTTATAATGCCATCATTGGGGAGGCAGAGACAGGAGATCCTTGGGGCTTACTGGCCATCCAGTCTAGCCTAATAGGTGAACTTGAAGCCAAAAAGAGACCCTGTCTCAAAAAAGGTAGATAGTATTTCTGAGGACAATACTCAATGTTGTCCTTTGGCTTCCATGTGCTCATGTGTGCATGCACCTACACACACATGTGTACCCGTGCACATACAAACTGAGGTCAGGCTGAGTATCTATCTGTGTCAGTTGGTTAGTTTTAAATATAAGCACCCTTGGAGGAGATTATGGGAGGGACTCATATTTTGCATTGTGTCAGTTAAAAACACAGACTTCTAGAAAGGTCTGCAAGATCAATTCAAATTCAGAGGGCAGTAGTTGGAGTTATTTGTTGACGGAAGTTTCTGTTTACTGCCTGGTCCTGCAGCAGTTTGGTCCCAAATAAGCACACAGAGGCTTATATTAACTATAAACTGTTTGGCCAATGGCTCAGGTTTCTTATTGGCTAGCCCTCTCTTAATTATTAACCCATTTCTATCAATCTATGTACCTCCACATGGTCTTGGCTTACCGGGGAATGCCTGGGCATCTTATCTTCCTGGTAGCTACACGGCGTCTCTCTCCGACTCCTCTCTGTGCCCCTCTTTCCAGAAGTCTCCTAGTCTGGTAGCCCTGTCTATACTTTCTGCCTGGCTACATCTTGCCTGCCCATTGGCCAAACTTTATTCATCAACCAATAAGGGAAACATATTCACAGCATACAGAGGACACCCCCCATCAGTTATTGTAGGGTGTTTTCCCTATTTTGTAGACTAGAAGAGATCCCACTGAAAGGAAATGGTGGATTTCTCTTCATTTGGGTGGACACTGATTCTTTTTTAAGGGTCTGACTACTACACATTCGGAGTGTTTTTTTCTTTATTTATGTTTGTTTGAGATAGTCTTTATATGTACATCAGGTTGTATTCAAACTCTTGATCCTTTTGCCTCACTCAGCCTCCTAAGTGATAAGATTTCAGGTGTTTGCTACCTTCTTGGAGTCATTTCTTTTGGGACAGGTTCTCATGCATCCCAGACTGGCTTTGAACTTCCTATATAGTCAGGGGTGATCTTGAACTTGTGGTTCTTCTGTTTTTCATCTCCTGAGTACTAGGGTTATAGGCACATACCATCAGAGGATAACTGTCCTCAGAAAGTGCTTGTAGACATAAAACAAGCCAAACCCATTTCTTGTTTTATTCTAAGAGGGGAATGAACAGTGGTGGCAGAATTGGATCCTCTACCTGCCTCCTTTCCTTCTGTACCTTGCTTTGACTACAACTCACTGCTATTCTAGGTATGCACTTTTTTCTTGCCTTAAAAACTGGAAGTCTTCATGCTTTGAGAAAGACGGCGATGATTCTCTCATATTGCCCGATGAAGCCCCTGAACTGTGATAAATTTTGTGCCCACAGAGACTTGGCTTCTACATTATCTTTAAATAATCACCAGAGAAAGAGCCTTGTTATTACCTACAATAAGGAATGGCCACTGAGCTGGGAATAGATTTCTAATCCTAAGATTAATTTCTGATTTTCAACAGTAATTTCTCTTGTGAACAGAGCCCATAGTCTCTACTAACAAAGAGCAGGGGTTGTTGGTGTCAAATGAAAACGGTGTTGAATTTCAATGCACTTTTAAAAAATCTCTTATGGGTTATGATCAAGATACCAGGTCTCTTACTAAACAGAAAATCTGGGTTGTGCATATGCTAGTAGAAAAGAATTGACTTTTCTAATGCTTTATCCAGAGTCTGGGTTTGAGTTTCAGCAATGGAGTCCATGGTAGTAAAGCCATAACCAAATCACTTGGCCCTATTGGTTGAGAGGAATGACTATTAGTGAGAAGGTACTTGCTGATCTCCACAGTATAGTTAGATCATGGCAGATCAGGGGTGTCCCAAAAGAACAAGCTGTGCTGAGAAGGCTTCCTCATGACTGCATCATAGTTCTACATTTATTTTCTCTCCACCAAGAAGCTCAGATGAAAGATTGGGATCTATTCTGGCACCCAGGGCAGGAGACAAATTCCTAAGATTTTGACTATTTGGGCTTTAGTTCTAGACTAGATTTGGTTTCTTTTTTCATAGAGTTTCTTAGAATTATCCACTCTCAACCTTCATGAGAAAACCTTTGCTTTTTTTCTTTTCCTTACACACTGAAGTCGCTGACAGCAAAACTGATAACCCCAACACTAACGGCTGGAAACCACAAGTCTTCATTACTTGTGTCTTTTCAGGAGCCTGGCATTTCTTGTTCATTATCCTGTTTGTGGCTTGAAATGTATTGTGGTTGATTTTCAAGAGAGTTAAGAGTTAGAAATGTATTCAATAAAAAAGTCAAACTAACTAAAGCAAACGCAAACCTATCTTATCAGTTATTCAAGAATATGATTCAATTTGAATAAGTTGGACAGTGAAGGCTTGATTGGATTTTTTGCTGTTTGAGACAGGGTCTCTTTAAGTAGTTAAGGCACACTCAATCCTTCTGCCTCAGCTTGCCGAGTGCTAATATTATTGGTGTGTGTTTCTGGGCCCAGCTGCTTGGGTGGGATTTTAAAATCTATATGCATCAAGAAGTTATCATCATTTCTGAATAACATGAATATTACAATATAGATGACAAGGTGGATGTCTGAAGACATCCATGCACACACATGCTGAGACCTGAATGTATTTATTGGGGTTTCAAATTGAACACAGCACATTGATTTAGTAAAACGTTTTCTCAGTCGCTCTTCCTAAGTTAAGATCCATATGTTTAATACAATTGAAAGAAAAGTTTGTTCAGTCAATTCATTGGCCTCTGATTGGCATGGTAACTAAAGAAAACAGCTACCTGGTTTGAGTTGACCCTTTCTTTTTAAATAAGTAGAATGTACTCCATGTAGTTGTCATATGGAACTTAGTCTATTTTGTATTTGATTTAAACAAATATTTGAAGATAACACTTAAATGGAAGATTCATTGTTTATCTTTTGAGAACAGTCTCTTATTATTCCAGGAATATTACTATATTCCAACACTTTCTTTCAAGTGTATTTACTTGGACAATACTATTTTGTTTTCAGACATTCTCTTATGAGCACTTACACAGTGCTAAAATTACATGCTGGCAAACAGCAGAAAAGATGAGGGAACACCCTCCTTAAGTGCTCTTTATGGCTTACAAACTTAGCTATCATCCACTGTGGAACTGGGCAGAGCATCTTACTGGTTCTTTAAGAGTTGTGACACCTATAATACTGTCACTCAGAATTTCAAGGCTCTTTGCTAGTCTGGGATTTTGCTGATGCCTTAAAGTTTGCTCTCCTTGGTTATTCTCACTTGGTTAACTACCTGTCTCCAAAGCCTTTCTCGCTGTGGGATATTTGTGCTCTGTAAGGAGGCCTGGTGACTAGACAGCTTAGCCAAAGGTATGTGCAGGAAGCAAACCATTTCTTGGGGAGTTTGAGCCCAAGTGCCCCAGGAGTGCCTCCCTTCCTCCCAGTGACACATTTATTAGTATAACTTTCCTCTGTTTTCTAGGTTGATCTGAAGACTTAAGAAATAAATGAGCACTAGAGTTTTAGTATCTATCTATTAAAAGTAAAAATAGTTGCAGACACATGCTCGCAGTTCATTGTCCTCACTCTGGCCCCCTTCCATCTTCTGCTCCACTCTATATCCCTGATAAGTCAGCGAATCTACTAGTCATAATTTATAATATAAGCTGGGTGCTAGCTCTAGTCTCAGGGCTCAAATTATCCATAGAAACATAGAAAAAGTCAACTTACGGGGCTCCACAAAGAGCTTTGTACCAGTTCCAAAAAACATCTGCCGGGTGTCCCAGGAGCACATCATAGCATTGCTTTACAGATAACCAGTCTGGGACGAGCCCTGGGTCTGAGCTTGAACATCTGTGCTTTGACTTGCAGCCTGCATCTCAGTCTATAGAGCCTGCAGTTCAGAGAATTACAAAGTTGTCCTTGATGAGACAGGAGGCCAAGTGGCAGAATGTCCTCTTCTTTTGAGCTAATAGTAGCTGAATGTTTGGAAATGAAAGTGAACAGGAAATCTCCATCTAAGAGGTGTCCAGATAGAGCTGAGGAAGGGCAAGAGAGGGTGACGGACAGCTGACTTCAAGATGTAAAATGTAACTCCCAATTTATTGAGAAGGCCTTCCAAGAAAAGCTCACTAGCTGTATACAGAGACAGAATACTAAATTTCTTACCCTGGCTGAAAAGAAAGGAGAGGAGGCCTTAGATACATCATTTTCTCATACTTTCGTTCCCTTCTCCTGAACCACAAATGATATATCTTGATTTGAATCCTATTTTCCCTCCATTATTCAGATGAGTTTCATGGTAGTAATGGGTTTGCTTTCTAATTACTGAGCCTAGAAAAGGGCCAAGGACCTGAGAGTTGAGGAACAAAATGGCTGTGTTTGGCAGAAACCCATTGGTGCTGAATAGTGCATGTGGGTTGGGGGGTGGTCAGTCCTTGTGCTGTTATCCTCAGTTTTGTTTTATAATTTCTTCTGATTCTGGAGCCAGATACAAGTCTCAGGAATGGATAGCCATCAACATGACTATGTGGACCACACTATCTCATCATCAAACTCAGGAGGTAGAGCTAGAGCCAGGGAGAAGAGAATGGTAGTTAAGGAGGACCATCATTTAAAGTTGAAGCTCTCAGACCTGAACACTTGGTTTGAAATTCTTGCTTTGCCCACCCAGGCTTCACGCATCACATTCCTTTCCATCACTTTGGGTAGAAACCAGAGAAGAAAGTAGAATATCTTTGGGAAGTGTGGTCAGCATCCCAATAGAGACTAAGCTTTTACTTTTGCAACCTTCTTTCCCCCAAGACTCCCAAAGACACAGCCTCAAAGATTTGACTCTTAACACAGAAGACAATTCTGAATTTCAAGTGGAAACAATTTAGAGAGAAAATGAAACACAATACTTTTTGCTCAGATGCAATTTGCCAAACATCAACCAGACTGCAATCAGCTATCATATAATTTTGCTCCCTCACTTCTCTTCATCGCTCTGATGTTCTTAGAAATAAGAACACTAAGCAAATCCTGGAAGCAATAGGCAATGGAGAACCCTTACCTATTAAATAAATGAAAACCCTTAAGTTTTTATTATCCTCTGAAAGGCAGAGATCAAGCGGACAGCACCAGTCACTTAAGAGTGGCAGATTTACTGTTTCTCCATACCTTCTCCACTTCTTTACTTCCTGTAGAATGAGTAAAACTCATATGTAGGAGGTAATGGCTGCTGCATTGCACTTGGCATTTTGGAAGTCATTTGAAAGACTGTCATAGGGGTCCCTAATGCCTTGTGCAGAGTCTCCAGATTCACAGTTAACAGAAGACGTAAGCATGACCCTAGCTAGGATGGGATCTTGGGGATCACTTTGTCTGTGGCCAGCTTTGCTGGTATAATGCACCGTCTCAAAAGAAAAAAGAAAGAAAAGAAGCCAAGATGAGATAGGTAGGTAAATAGATAGATAGGACAGATAGATGGTAGAGTATATTTAATGGCTTCTTTTGTGCCTTTTCATTGTTTCTAACCTTCCTTCTTATACCATGACCACAACTCTTTTTCCTCTGAGAGTGAGAGAGACTCCTCTCAGCTGGAGCTTCTGTGTTCCTAGTCCCTGAGCCAGAAACTGACCTACAGCTTTTCAAGGTAGTTGTAGAAAGTTTATTCTTATTAATCCTCAGGATAGACTTTTCAGTTGTGCATTGAGTATTTTCTTAAGAGAAACCCATTTCCCTTCAAATTTTATTCTAATTCATTTAAACAAACAATGAGTTTAAAATTTAGATCCCCCACCCCAATGTCCTGAGGAGATTCATTTATTGAAACTGTGCTGCAATAACTCTTGAGTCAGTGGTTCTCAACCTTCTTATTGATGTGACCCCTTAATACAGTTCTTCATGTGTGGCAACCCCAACCATAAAATTATTTAATTGCTGCTTCATAACTGTAATTTATGTAATGTAAATATTTGATATGCAGGACATCTGGTATGTGACACCTGTGAAAGGGTTGCTCAACCCAAAGGGGTCATGCCCCACAGGTTGAGAGAGAACCACTGCTCTAAGGGGATGTGCAGTTGATTCTGTGATGAGTGGGTGCCCACTTCCACAGTTAAGCAGCACTGTTATAGTACCAGCTTAGGCATCAGTTAAATTCTTGGCTTCTCATCCCTTTCAGTCCACTTTACCTTTTTGGATAAGGCTGGTGGATTAGGATGAGGGTAGCATGAGGAATAGAATCTTGTGATGGTTTCTGAGAGCTAAGCATTGCATTTTGCAGCCTAACTCCTTTTATCTTCTAAATGTTTGCATTTAGGGACGTCCCTAGGTTTTTGGCTACTAGCTCCTTAACCTGCCATTTTTTTTAATACCTAGATTTTGCTAAAGATTTCATTTTCCCTAAGGGAAAGGAAATGTCTTGGTTTTACTGAAATGTTAAATGGCCATCATAAGCAAAACTAGTCATAGGAAGGCTCAAGTAAGCCAATGACCACCAGATCATGCAGCAACTGGACAGGGAAGGGCAAAGTGCTCTAGGGCGAGGGCCACTGAGAATTGAATCTGTTCAGGAGTTCATAACAAGGGAGTTGGGTCTGTTGAAGAGTTCATAACAAGAGTGTTGGGTCTATTCAAGAGTTCCTAGTAACTATGTAAAACACCACCCACATCAAACCTTATACTATTTAAGGAGATAGTGTAACCAACTTCATGAGCTAATGCTGTCGTTGGAGGTAAAGATTGCAAGTGTGGCTGGGTCTTTAAGAACCCAGTTTCCATTCACTGAGCCAGGGAAATGGGTAGTAGAACTGGAAATAGCACTAGCTCTTATTTTCACCCCCTGTGATCAAACACAGGCTGATAGGAAGATACATAGAGAAAGTTGAATCTCTTTCCATCTTATTTTTCACAAGATCACAGAATTTCGATTGGTCACAAGATATTCACAATGCTGGACATCCCTGCATTTCTTGACAAATTTGGCCTTGTTATTCTCATAGTGTATCCAATCCAAAGGGTTCCTTGGAGCTCTTTCATGTAACCATAAGAAATTAGGAGTCGAGTGATGTCACAGAGTTGCCAAAGAGAAGGAATGAAACTTGGTTCTGAGTTGTCATTGAACAAATTTCTCATCACGCCTCTGACCACCACCTACCAGGATGACAGCCACTGCCTGGGCCAGTGTGTGGTGAAAGCACAGATGTTGAACCATTTTTCTGGAGGACAATGAAGCCTTGCCAGAGGGACAGGAGATTAAGAAGGCTAGTTGAATCACAAACCCACCCTACATTTTACCAGGCATTTAGTCCCTGACCCTAAAATCATCCCTTGGGTAATTAGCCCCACTGGAGGAAGTTTTCATTAATTTGAAACAACTGATCTGGTGACTTGGGGAAAAAGGTGACAAAGATAGTGTCAAAAAGCAGTGGTCACAGAAGAAAGTGAGTTATGTGATCCGACCTCTGCATGGACAGGCTCCTCCGGGAAAGATGAGGTTTGCCTCAGCCAGTAAGCCTAAGCCAAAAACAATTTGCTTTTCTTTTATAGCAACCCTCACTTCAGATGCCAAGCTATGTGAGATCCACTGGGTGGGGTTTCCTGTCCCACTGCTCTTGTTTCTTTTTTTCTAGGTGCTATCCTATGAGACAAACAGAAGGGAGCGTCTACATCATGTAGAAATCCAAGCTTCTTCCATGTTACATTTTAACAAAATTTGTTCTCTGAAAGAGAGACAAGGAATGCAGACTGGAAGGGAGTTTTAGTTATTATTATTATTATTATTATTATTATTATTATTATTATTATTATTGTTATTTATTTAAAGTAAAAAAAGGTATAATGTTGGTTCTTAAGCTTTGGGCGACATGAAGGTGTGGCAAAGCTCCACCGAGTTATGGACTTTCCTGGGCCTGATCTTTCACAAATTCCGTTTCAGTTCAGTGAGAGCACTGTGTCATTGCCGAGTGTGTGCAGCATCTGTACCTTCTAGTGCATACTAGTGTCAGAGTCCCCTGTCCATGGGAGTCACATGTTCATGAATGGCACATTTTAGCAAACTTTAATGCCATACTTGGCAGTGACTCCTAAATTAGTTCTGTTATTTGTAAAACACCCCTCCATAAGATTGTCTATATGTCACTCAAAAACCCAAGGAGAGACGATACATTTCAAATTAGTTTAGAATCCATGGAAGACTGAAGCACTCTGAGAATCACTAAGATACAGGGCAGGTCTTAGCTGTGGTGAACAAGATTTCAGAAGACTCCTAGTGATTATGATCTTTATGATATGTGAGGAGCTCTGTTTGCTTCCTGATAAAGTGAAGAAATGGCTTCTCTTTTAGTAGGTTATAAGACAATGGGAGAATAAGTACAGAACATTCTGCAATCTACAAAGCACCAATGTAATTCTTAGAATTCTATTAGGTCTAGACTGAGGGAAGAGGGATTTTACTTGAAGCAGGAGAGATGTAATTTCAGTCGGGGTGGAGCTCAGATTCGGGAGGAGTGCTGGGAGCTGTGGCAGAGGGAGAAGGAATCTTGGTGTTCTTTTTGATATGAGGATGGTGCTCACTTCCTAGGCTTACAGCTGAAGATGGAATCCAGATTTCTCTATTTCTTGATCACTCATCCAAGTCAGTTATGATCTCCATTCCATTCTCTAGCCTTCCCTCTCAAATCAAAGAGTACAAGTCCTTACAGTATCTTATAAGCTACTCTTCCCCCTTCATTACCAGCTTAATTTCTCTGGTGTGTGTGTGTGTGTGTGTGTGTGTGTGTGTGCGCGCGCGTGCGTGTGTGTGCATGTGTGTGTGTGTGCGTGTTTGTGTGTGTGTGTGTGTGTGTGTGTGTAAACCAGAGGTAGATGTTGGATATCTTCCTCTATCATTGTTTACTTTCTGAGTAGGATCTTTCATGGAACCTGGAATTCATTGGTTAGGCAAGACTATCTGGCCGGTGAGTTCTAACCCTAATCTTCCCCAGTAGTAGGGTTGCAGGCATGTGCCACTGTGCCAGGCTTTTTACATAGGTTCTGGCGTTCTGAACTCAAGTTCTCGTATTTGCATGGTAAGCACTTTACCAGCTGAGCCCTCTCTCCAGGATCCCTTTCAATTTTGTTCCCTGGCACTTTTTCATTCAGCCATAGCCTCCTGACGATTCTTCAGATACTCCAGAGAGCACTATGTCCCCTTTGCCTGGAACTTCCATTCCTCCAGGGAGCTATAGGGTACACTTTGCCATGTCAAATGCCACCTTTCCAACCAGACTCCTTCATTTAAAATTACACCCTGGTCCTTTCTACTTGTGCCTTTTATCCGGCTTCTTGGATCTTGGTTTGTTGTCACCTACAGTACTATGTTACCTTGTGTCATTTGCCTTTACAGAGTAAGAATTTTGATCTGCTCTGTTTGTGCTGACTCTTTGTACCTAAAATAGTGCTTGTGTACCTAAAATAGTACCTAAAAAGAGACAGTGACATGCTCCCAGGCTACAGAGCTGGGCTCTGATTTGCTGCTGCAGTTTTTTTTTTTTTTGCATACTTCCATTTTGTTTTCCTTTTTTCTTTATACCACAACCGAGGTGTCCTCAATGGACTGAGTCACTCATGTAACAAAACACATTCAGTGTCTTAAATGTCCTTGTAGATAAGAAATCTTATCGTGTTTATCTCCATGGACCAAGAGAGATAGATAATAAATCAACAGTTTTTTTTTTTTTAAAGGGACAAAAGGACTATAAATAACAGAGTGGGAGAAGAGGCTTTTGGGGTGTGTGTTGGAAAGGCCTCCCATTTTAAGCAGGAGTTGGGAGAAAGCTATATCAGTCCCTCTTGGAAAATGGCTCTAGGTAGAGAGTTGCAAGCATAAAAACTCTATTCCCGGAGATACTTATGAGAAAGGAATGGGGGAAGGGGCACTGTTGAAGAGCTGGTTACTGGGAAGAATAAGAAAGTTACTCAGAACCTCCTGGGGGGAAGGAAAATATTCTGAACTCTGTCTAGGCCTTTCTAAGTTAGGAACTTTTAGGCCCTAAAGCCACATCTGGGTATCTGGTTTGGATATGGGGGTAGGAGCCCTGCTTCAATGAGGGAGGTGTTTGGAATTGGTCAATGGAAAGGTCACAGCGCAAAGTCCTGAAGGGGTGGCTCTCCTGAGCAGAGAAACCCTCCATATGTGGAGATACAGCCTGACAGAACAGCAGAGATCTCCAAAGCAGGGATGCTGGAACCAACAGGCGAAGGCACTCAAAAAGCAGTACTTGATGCAGGGATGGTACATAATAACAGACAGCACTGCAAGCCATCCTACAGCCCCTTTCATTAAGGAAGATGTTTCTGGGGACTGTGGCCCTTCTGTGAACCCCTGCCCTGGACACTTTCAAGCACGTGTTTACATTTGGGGCCTTCCTGCATGGTATCCCCAGGTTTATTCTCCATGTAAATTCTATTCACCAGCCTAAAAATACCTGGTGGGACCTGCTGCTGTGTGTAGATAGGCTCAGCCAGTCTAGGGCTTCCTGGGAACCTTGCAAGCAAGAGCTTGAAAGAGGCTTCCAAAGAAAGAATCAAAAGCAAGTTGGCTTCAGAGAAGACAAAGGCCCTGTTTGCAGCTGTACCTCATTAATCCAGCACTGGTTGGCTAAAAAGGAAGGCGCCATTCAAGACTATTCTGGACCCTACCCCTGGATTCGCCTTATCTTTTCTAGTTCAAAGAATAATGTGGTGCACCGGCTGGGTGTCTGGCAAACTTCAATTAATAACATCTCTTTTTTTTGGAGGGGGAAGAGGGTCACATCCATCTGTCACAGTTTGCCAAGTCATTTTCCTTAAGTTCACTCACTTTTGAAGTTGAAATATAATTAAAAGGAAACTTTAAGCCCTATGGATTTGAGAAGTGATTTCTGCTATTCTACACCTGGGGGACACCGGCCCAGTAGATCAGAGCAAGTTAACTCATTAAAGAGCCCGGTGAACAAAGGGGGATTAGGGAAATTGGTCACTACCTCACTGGGCGTGGGGACATGCTGTTATTTTATCAAGAAGTTTCAAAGCCAAAGAAACTGAAAGGCAAAAGTCTGAGTCGCTCAACTTTACAAACTTTTACTGTAACAGAAACAAAATGGTAGACAAGCTTCCCTGCCTTAGTTTAGCTTCAGGTGTCTCCTTTTTGCTCTGTGTCTCCACCATAGGTGGCCTTGGAGGGTCTGAAGATATCCCCAGGTTTGGATTTCCCTTCCTGTTTCCAGACCCTTTGCTTTCTTCACTTCTCTCACCCAGGACCCCCTGTTCCGACAGTTCTTTGAGTGAGGGGAGCCTGCTCCACTATAGTCTCCCATCTGGCCTCTCCAGAGCCTTCTCTTGCCCTTGGAAAACAAGCTGAAAGTCAAAACAGCAGAGTAGAGAGCAGTTGTTTCTTTCCTAGATGCCAGTCTGGTGACTGTGGCCACTGGTGCTTATTGCTAGACTTCTTTAGCATAGTTCAGCTTACTGGTTTAGTAGACCTCTGGCTTAGGGACGATATCCACTACCTGAGTGCAATAACTGACAGCTTCTACCAAGTGGAAAGTACTATCTTTGTTAATAACAAGAAATTGTTGAATTTAGATGGCAATTTAAATGACATTAAAAGACACCTTTTGTATATAACATACTCTTTCAACACTTTTAGTGTGCCTGCTTTAGAACAGCCAGGAACACAGAATCTGAAGGTCTATAGGGAGTTCCCACAGACTTTTAAGCATCTCTTGGTTGGAAATCCTACAAACTCACTTAATTCTTATTCTTGAATCTGATCTCCCTGGGAGTCACAAGGCTCCATCCTTGTTTCTCCACAGTAACAGTTTCTATTTGTAGTTCCAACAAATGGACATGAGTGTCTGGACACCTTCCTTCCACAGAGGACTGTGGTGACAAATTGTATTGAATGGTCACTTGTTCTGGTGTCACACACCATGTCCAGGGCACTGATTTCATTCCATGCTCTCCCAGGAGCAGGTGTTTAACCTATGGGAGGTCCTCATTATTTAAGTCTGGAGCCACTGCTATTGTATCACCGGGGCTCAGGTTCACCCTGATTCTGCCGAAGCTGCCCCACTTTGGTTTCTACAGTTTGACTTGTTTCCATGGGGCAGGCACAATTCTCCCAGGCTCTTCTGAGCCACATAGGTAATTTCAAATCCCCCAAAATTCTACCTTTTTATAGGTACCCCAACTCCTATGGAGGAGTTAACCATAGCTCGCCTCTTCCAGACATCTCCCTTGACACTATGGGATCACTGGTTTTGTCCATATTATTCCTTTCACATTTCTTTACACTCCCACCTAGATGGAAGATCCCTTAGACCCAAATCCAGACAAATAAACAACTTACTTGGTTCCACAGTCACTTGAGTTCCTTGTCCAAAGACGAGCTTGTCTGTTGCACACAGCCATTGAAGCCATTCCAAAAACCTCGATGGTTCTTCCCCACCTTCTTTTTGTTGACTTCATGGATGGAGGGTTTTCATGCTTCTATACTTTAAAGATGGAACTAGTCACTCATCTAGATGGCTCATTATTGACTTAGCAAATGTTTATAAGGATGGGTTTGTTTACAGGAGGCTGATGTTTGAGCAGCATGTGGGAGCAACATACTCAACAGTAAACGTTACCGACACAGTACACATAGAAAATTCTCTTAGCTGGACTTTTTGCTGTTTTAAACTGTTTCCATTTCTTGGACCCACATACAACTATTTGTCTCAAAAGCTAACACTGTCAGGTCTTGGATCCATGACTACTCCAGAGTTGAGACTTTTACACTTGTCGTGTGGCTTTAAGGTCAGAGAATAGATAGCACAGCAAGGGAGAGGGCAAGTGGTATGAAGTGTCAGTTAGTTCCATGGTAGAAAACTTCAAAATTGCTAAGTGTGGCTGGTGAACTGGCCACAGATGACTCAACCTCTCAACCCCATCTTCCCAAACTGCAAAAGAAAAGAACTTGGGCAAATTTCTCTAGGGAATTGACTTCACAAATTCCGCACGGAATGGTTCATTTAGCTCTTTTAATATTGTAGACCCAATGTGAAAGCACGATAAGGGTATGCCTGTGAACAAACACCTTTCACATGTTCCTCATTTGCCATGTAAGTAAATGATGAAATAACATTTTTACCCAAGGAACAGGTGTGAGGCAGAGGCCAGCAGTTGGGCTCAGCTCTTGTCCAGTCAACTTCCTGACATTTTCCCAGGCTTCCAAACAAGGAGAAAGGGCTGCCTCACTGTGTTTATCTTCCATGGTACCTGACTCAGGCAGGACTCTTCACAGGGAGATGATTCTTCACCCTTGCAGTTTTTGTACAGGTCCCCAGTGGGGTTTGTAACACTGTGCTCGAATCCCCCCAATCACGGTGTTTCAGGGCTTTACAAAAACCTTCCCTGGGCTTTGCATCATGTGTCTCTGAGAACCCCCAGCCAGATGTTTTCTGCAAGTCAAACCACAGCAAGATCAAAAGGATTGGCAGTTAGTTCAGGCTCGACTTGCCTGGCACTACTGCCTAATGCTTGCTGTCTGGCTGGCTGGATCTGGTCTGGGGTCAGAGTGGACTGTTAGGAACCATCATGCCCACTCCTATCCATACTCTGTGACCAGTCTTCTCTCAGATGGCTTCCCACAGAGGTGTGTGTTTGATGTCTGAAAGTCTCCTGTGTATTCCACATGCTGTGGGTTAGGCAGGAAATTTTTGGGGCCAATGTAATTTTCCCTCTCTCCTGCTAACCCTCAGAACCACCTCTGCCTGCCTTGCTTTTCACTCGAATAGTGTTATATAGTCCGCAAAAGGCTTTCATGTAAATTAAAAATTTTATCCTCTCCATTGACCTCCCAGTTGCTTAATTTGGAGCCAGTAGCCCATATGGCGCTTTGTGTGAGTTAGAAATGACAACCTGCTGGGCTTGCAGCGGCGGCACCATGGGTTCCAGCTTGGTCAACAGAACTCTCTTTTGTGGGCTTTATAAAAGGCATTCATTTCTCTAGCTCATGCTGCCCTGTACTAGGGCCTCACACACACCAGTTAGGTCTTCTTGCCCAGTGCCCTTGGTCAGGGCACAACCAGAGCAAGCAGAGACAGTAACTCTCCCTAAATACAATAGGTACATTTAAGTTATATATTTGACTTCTAGTTTTGGGATGAAGTCTTTCCTGGAGTCTCTCAAATACTGATCTTGTTTGTTTTTGATCATTGTGAGGTTCACTGTTAGGACATGGCAGCATAATAGGTTCATCTAAAGTGACTTTGTTAAATGTTGAATATTAATAGGAGTGTGTGAGTGTTGTGCTTATTGTTTATCAAAAGGGAGTAGGATTGAAGCAAGGTTGATGTTCACTCCCTGGAGGCCTTAGAGGAGCCCATGGCTTGATTTAGGTGTTGTTATTTTACTTGTGATCTTTCTGGTGACTCCTGCCGGCCTAGACGTGATGACCACTTATTTGCAGAGGTCCAGAGCATCTCTGCTATGGCTCCTCTTGAGGGGTCATCTTCGAAATGTCCAGGGGGAATGGTCACTGTGCTGAAGAACTAATCAAACTGATTAACTAATATTGCACTCACAGACTTTTTTCCTAGTTTTTGTGTGTAAACTTTACCAAGAAGCAGCCATGAGAAACTTCTCTGAGTGAGACTATTTCGGGAAAGAAAAAGCTGGGACTCCCCAATGTGGACGCAGGACGAAGCTGTTACAGTTACCAGCCCTTCATTTCCTCCCATCACAGATTTATACATCCAGTTTTGCTACCACATGATCTGCTACAGGTGTGATGTACCCTTACTCCTTTTTTTTTTTTTTTTTTTTTTTTTTCCGAGACAGGGTTTCTCTGTATTGCTTTGGAGGTTGTCCTGGAACTCGCTCTGTAGACCAGGCTGGCCTCGAACTCAGAGAGATCTGCTTGCCTCTGCCTCCCAAGTGCTGGGATTAAAGGCGTGCACCACCAATGCCCAGCAACGTAACCCTACTCTTGACATTGGTGTTTTGGATGCACATGATAGTGTTTCAGTTCCAAGCAGGGACTCCTCGCTGTGGATTTCTGCTGGTGTTCTTGAGCCTTCTGTGATGTAGGAATTTATTGCTGCTTCTGCCTGGGTCCTATTATATCATGGGGAATAGACTTGAACACAACCTGCATCTTGAAGCCACATCCAGCTGGCCTGCTGAAAAAGCAAGACATTAAACAACTGAAAATTTAGAGATGTTTGTTACAGAACACAGTCACAACAGAAATAGCTGAGTATTACAGATTGAGAGTAAAGATCTAACCCCAAACCAAGACCCTACACTGAACTTAAAGTCTCAGGAAGCTAGTCATTTGGATACTGCAGATGAGAAGCAGCTGACCCTGACCTCAGACACTAGCCTTGCAAAAAAGATACAGGAGTCTTGCATTTCAAACACAGCTTATCTGAGAAATCAACCAATTTCCCCATTCTGCCCTTAAGAAACACTCCTTCCTGACAGAGAGAGCAAGGAAAGAGAAATCTTGATTGAGTGAGCCATTATGGGGCTAACAAGAAACCTGGCACTAGGGAAATTACCAGGAATCCACAAGGATGAGCTCCAGCTAAGCCCCTAAGCATTAGTGGAGAGGGTACCTGAACTGGTCTTCCCCTGTAATCATATTGATGATTACCTTAATTATTATCATAGAGCCTTCATCAGCAACTGATGGAAGCAGATGCAGAGATCCACAGCTATGCACTGGGCCAAGCTCCCAGAGTCCAGTCGAAGAGAGGGAGGAGGGATTATAAGAGTAAAGGGGTCAAGACCATTTTGGGGATAACCACAAAAACAGCTGACCTGAGCTAGTGGGGGGCCCTCACTGACTACGAACTGACAGTGGGGGAACCTGCATAGGACTGAACTAGGCTCTGAATGTGGGTGACAGCTGTGTGGCTTGGGCAATCTGTGGGGCCACTGGCAGTGGGACCAGGATTATCCCTAGTACTTGAACTTGCTTTTTGGAGCCCATTCTCTTTGGAGGGTTACCTTGCTCAGCCTAGATATAGGGGGGAGGACCTTGGTCCTGCCTCAAAGAGATGTGACAGACTTCATTGACTTCCCATGGGAAGCCTTACCCTCTTTGAAGAGTGAATGGGGCATGGGGTGGGGAAAGGTGGAGGGAGCAGGAGGAGGGGAGGGAGTGGGAACTGAGATTGGTATGCAAAATGAGAAAATATTGTTTTAAAATAAAAAATGATAAGAAATAGAAACCCTCCTTCCCTTTCCCTACTATATTGTAGCTTGAAGCATGCAAGAGAACTCTGCATTCTCTAGAACTCTGGTCACTGAGTTTTTGGATCATGTGTTCTCATCATTGTCACCTCTCTGGCATTAACTAAAGCTTCTCTAGTTGTTTGGGGCTTGTCTAAACTTTCATCCTTTATTCCTTCCTACATATTGACACTGAAACCCAAGAAAGGCTTCCTAAATGGTTACAGTCCCACCAGACCCCTTCCTTCGCAGGGCTTCTATCCTTTCCCCAAGATCTAGTTTCTCACCTTTCCTTCCTTCAGTGGGTCACTCCACTCTTAAAACTAAGGTTGAATGGTGGTCAGCCAGCATGTTGCTCAGGGACCTCACCCTATCAGGGGTCAGGGTTTCTAGCTCTTTCACTGCCATTCGAGCAGAATAGGAGTTTTGTCCTCTATTGGCAGGAGTGGTAAGCTCACTGTCGTATCCTCTAACCCCATCTCTAGACCCTGAGAGAGCCATCTTTGCCGCTCCTAGGCCTACATTCAACACAGCCATTCCATTCCACTGCTCAGCACACAAGTAGGTAAGGGCTAAGCCGCTTCCTGGGGGTGCTCTGGGACATCATCCCCTGTTTCAGCCCCCAGGGATCTTGATTTCTTGGGGACTTCCTTCTGGTGACACTTCCTTCTCTGGGAGACACTCCAGAACAGGAAGATAGCCCCGGCCCATTTTAGACCTTCAAACATGGGCAGCAGCCCCTGATTCCCAAAGACAGTCCTTTGGGTTGTCCTCTAAAAGGTTTCAAACCACCTTCAAGTCAGATCTTGGGCTGGCCCCAATGTGTCCCTTGACAACCCAAACCTCTGGTCTAAATTTGGCACCCTTTAACCCTTCATTTCTAGGACCTCGACAAAACTCCAGTGAAGCAGGAAATAGAGGTTCCCCTATCTTCAGGCCTCCTTGAATCTCCAGTCTCGTCCTTCCCTTTGTTTCTCCCTTCGTTCTGCATGTCAGGTTTTACTAGGTCCAGCTTCCAAACCTAAGTCTCTCAGATTCCGGTTCAGCCGACGAGCCCCTCTTGATCAAAGCTCATCAGGGCTGCCTCCCACTCTGTTTTTCCACACACTTTTCCCCTTCTCCCATACTTCCGTTCCCACAAGCTACCCACCATTGCCCTCTGTCTCTCCCTGTATCCCTAAAGCTTGCCCTTTCTGTATCTCAGGAACAGCTGCTGGCATCTAGATTTCTTTGACACAAAAGGTCCCGTTGGATTCTGGGACTTCTTTCCTGAAGGACTCTGACACTACGGTGTTTTAAGGATAAATATTTAGAAGGCATTTTGACAGCATGTCTGGCTAGCAAAAGGAGGGTAGTAGGTTTTCAAGAGGTTACGTTAAATGCCCTTAAAAGAAGCATGACTACAGGTTGTTTTGTGCATGTGTGCTGATGCTGTTTCCTTGTATTTTAGAGACAGAGTCTCACGCTGTAGCCCAAGCTGGAACTCACTTTGTAGCCCAGGCTAGCCTTGAGCTCATGGTGATCCTGCTTCTTTGGCCTCCACACTGTTGGAACTACAGGCATGAGCCACCATGCCTGGCCTGTAGCAATAGTACTTTTGATAATATGAACAAAATGTGGCAAGAGATAGTTTCTTGAATGTTAGAACCTGGAGTCTGAAGCCATGTTACCGAACTCATTGTATTATGTTATATTTAAACAATTAGCTTTCTGAGGTTTGGATGGAACCTCCACCCAGGGATGGCTTTGTAACATCATCCATCATTCATCAGGGAATTAACTGATTCAGTGAGTAAAGCAACTTCCATAGGTTTATACTGTATTATGTAATATGAAAATACAACAGTTGTTAAGGTTGCCACCACTAGCATCTTTTCTGTTTTCATGTATACATGTGTGTATATATGTTTTACATGTGTGTGGAGGCACAGGGTTAAGGTTCAGAATCACCCTTAATTTCTTATCTGTCTCTGGATGAAGCAGGGTTTCCCAAGCAAACTTGGAGCTCACCGACATGGATAATCTTGCCAGCCAGCTTGCTCAGAGGAGCCTGTTTCTTCCTTGCAAAGCTGGAATTGCAGGCAGTGTCATGGTGGCCAAACATTGACAGGGTTCTGAGGACCCAAACCCCAGTCCTCATACTCCCATAGCAACCACTTTTCTGTGCCATCTCCCTGCCCTCCTTTGCCAGTTTTTCTTATCTGATGTTACATTGCTATTTTCACTGAAATCAGAAGACTCTGGAAGCTAACTAACTGAACTCAGAAGGTGCAGGAAGCTCACAGTTTACCAGTCTCCTCCTTAAGATTGTACAAGCAGCAAACATTCTCTGGGGAGAGGAGAGTATGCTGGACTTGACTGTGCTCTGCCAGTGCAGCTTTTGTGCGTTATTACCAATGCTCATGTGCAGTTTGGTGATGCAGTTGCCATTGAGTTGCCAATGTGCTTGTCAGTAACCCCTCTCCTAGGCTGTGATAGCAACCCCAACAAACTCACTGATTCATCAACTACACTTGGAACCACTTTCTTTGTCTGCCATCTGTGCCCTATCTGGGGTTAATAGATGTCTGTTTACATCTCCCCAGGAAAAGTCATACAATGTGTGACCAGTTCAGCTTATTCATTTTAAAGAAAATGCCTCAATTTTCAATAGCCATGGCTGCCAATCATTCTTTCAAATAAAACTGTTTCATGGAAAAGGCTAGTTGAGCTTGCAACTCAAATTTGCAGTGCTTCCATTTAATATAATGACTGTGACCTAAGTCATGTTGCAAAATGTCTTATGCACACTTCCAATTTTGTCACACAGAATACTGAGAAGCTATATTCCAGGGTTGAGATTTTTTCAATGTCTTTACTACTTTGTATATATTATGAGCTGAATTATGCCCCAATCCTCCCTTTAGTCACATGCTGAATCATTAACCCCAGGTTCTATGAACTTTCCTTTCCCTTCCCTTCCCTTCCCTTCCCTTCCCTTCCCTTCCCTTCCCTTCCCTTCCCTTCCCCCTTCCCTTCCCTCCCTTCCTTTCCCTTCCCTTTTCCTTCCTTCCTTCCTTCCTTCCTTCTTTCCTTCCTTCCTTCCTTCTTTCTTAGAGGCATCTAGAACATTGGAGAAAAAACTTCACACCCTTCAGCAACTGTCAACTCACATACACTTATATATCAACTTATGTATCTGGGGGCCCTGCATACTGTCTTTTGAGCTCCTCTGCCCACTCTGCCAATGGGTATTCTGCAGGTATTCATATATGTTCAGATTTCAAGTTAGAAATGTTCATGTTATGCCCCAAAGACAGAGTTCCACCCTCTAACTTCAGAACATGACTGTACTTGGAACTTAAACCGCCAGAGTGAGACCTAGTTCAATATAGCTGATATCCTCAGCAGTTTGTTTGCAGGTTCTAGTCACAGCAGTGGCTCGTTTGTATGCCCTTAACCTAAAAATGGTCTTTCTCTGCTGGGGGAGGTTGTCTTTTTCCATCAAGATCATCGCTTCTGGAGGGATACACACAGCATTACCGGGGGAAGGAAAGTGACACTAATGTAGCCACCCAGATCAGGTAATTTCAATACCCAGATCAATGGCAAGACAGATCTCATAGCTACATTGTCTGGACACCCAAATGATGCCCTTATAAGAGGATAATTTGGAATGTGTGCACACAGAAGAAAGCCTATGTGGAAATGTAGCAAGAAGCTGCCCACCTTGAAACAAGGGGAGAGGCTCCAGAATAAACCAACCCTGCCAGTCCTTGATCTTGGATTTCTAGACTCAAGAACAGTGAGAACATAAGTCCATGGTGTTCACGCATGGCAATCTGAGCAGACTAATGCAGGGCCCCAAGTTGTAACTATCCAATACACTAATACATGCATACGTCCATACAAACAGGCACACACAGCCTCAGAAAGCTGATAGAGTTAATAAAATGTTTATCTGAAGTCACTTTTTTTTCTTGCAAATATGTGGCAGTGAAGAACAAACACAGCAAACATTTTAGAAAATTGATGTGACTCCATTGCTTCATGTTTAGGCCACATGACATTGTATTTGCAACATCCGTGCAAATGTCAGCATGGTGGAAGAGGAAATATTGTTTCAGTATTATGAAAATAGATCTGAGTGTCATGTGTTCTCTGAGCACGTCTGGAGGTCCCGAGGGCTGAACAGGCTGTACTTGGAGAAGATTGTCCTAATTCTGTTATTTGTACTGTCAAAGCTGCAGGAACAGTGGCAGACTCCAGGCTTTCTCTACCGTTCCATCACACTACCTGCTTGCTAGTGGTTGTGGATGGCTCACAGCTTGTGCTTTCACTAATTATTGCACAATGATCAGAAACCATTTGAGCGACAGCTTCCTGTGTTTGTAGATATGATGGATTTGACCTACAAATTTTGGTGGATTTCTAGTGAAGGGCCGTGAATCTAAATGTTGTTCACTGTAATGTCTCCTTTCTGGTGGCACTCTGGAGATATTGGACCTATGGAGACTGTGTTTGGTGCCACGGGCGTGGCACAGTAATGATCTGAGAGTCTGACCGTGTTATATTCAATATGCACAGTATGTTCCATTAAATTAAAGTATTCCCTTATTTAAGTGACAAGTTTGCTGGCCTAGGAAGGTTCAACAATGATCTAAGGGTTTGACTGCTATCCTTGATATGCATACTATATTTCTTTGGCAGTAATTCAGTATTCTCATTAAAAGAAATATCCACTTATTTAGGTGGCTGGTACTTGGAACTGATGATGCAGTTTTCCAAAACCATGAAGGGGAAGAATGGACCACCATGGCTTGTTGGGTTAATGAGCCAAATAATAATTTGGCAACCTGACAGGAATGCAAATTAACCAAGTCTTTGGGCAGAGACTCATCCGTGGCCTTAAAATGTTTAAGTTTTATTGTGCTGGTTACTTATATTATTGCTATGACGAAATACCTGTCAACAGTGGCTTGAGAAAAGAGGGGTTGATTTTGGCCTATAGTTCCACAGGATGCAATCTGTCATGCCGGGGAGGTAAATGGCAGCAGGAACAGGAGGCAGGTGGTCCCATGAATGTCTGGGCTCAGCCCACTTCTTCCTTTTGCTTCAGTCTGTGACCCTGTCCCATGGAATCGTACTGCCCACATGTAGACTTGTTTTCCAACCCCACTTAACCTAATCTAGACAAGCCTTTCATAGACATGTCTAGAGATTTGTTTCCATGGCAACTCTAAATTCTGTCAAGCTGACAGTTTCAACCATCACAATTGTCAACTTCTCCTTTGGGAGACTGAGACACGTTTCGGTTCTGACAAAACTTGCTCCAACCATCTCCGTGACACCTGCTCACCTGAAGGGGATGTGAGGGTGACAACCAGCAGACAGGGGTGCACTGGTAGAACTGTGGAAGTCTGGAATGCCCTCCTCCCCGCTTCCACCTAAGTGTAACACATCTTGACTTTTAGCTGCTATTATTGTCTCAGATCTTTAAAGTATTCTAAGGCACCTTCCCACCTCAGGTTATGTTTGTGTCCCTTAAAAGAATAGTAAAAGAATTATGGACACTCAATGGTTAGTGGTTTTCTTATTCATTTGATGTGTGTATAGTTATAGACAGGATTCATTGTTATGTGAGAGATACATCACATTTTTGTCTAACTGTCATCTGGACATAGCCATCGCCCCCTTGAAATGTTACTATGGAGGAGACCTGTACATGACTGGGGCCACTGACGTGCCCGCATAGAGGGTATTGCTCATGAGTTCACATTGCTCTCTAAGAGTTTATAGGTAGTTAAGTGTCGATAGGTGGAGGGTCTCAGACAGTTCTGTCTCTCCACAAGGATATGTAAATAGTTGTTAGTTGATGGGGAAAGATTTTCTTTAGTGATATAGCCGCCCACAAATTGCTAGTGGTCCTGTGACCTCTCCCTGACACCCCTGTGAGTATCACCAACTACATTCACTGTTTTTGCCAAGTTACACTGATTGGCATGGAGTGGTATTTTGGCCTGTTGTCAGTCCATCTTACTTACTTACTCATTTCCACAGCAAAAGTTTGCACAGCATATGTGTGAGCACAGAGTTTTAACTGGTTCTGACTTCTATAGATCCAGGCAGAATTCTTAAAGGATTATGTGAAATTTCAAAACAATATCACATTTCACTTTTTCATTTGTTTAAATCTGCTGTAGATTTGTTGACCAATTAAAAAAAGGCATTCTATGAAGAGGGATTAATGTATCATAGACTCGTCATCTAGCCTTAACAATTGTTAACATTCACTATATTTTCTATTTATTTTGCTCAAAACTTAAAAACACATCACAAACATGGCAGTTCATTACTGCACACTTCAACATACATTAACTTTTTGTGTGTGTGGCTTTTTGAGGCAGTGTTTCATTCCATAGCTCAAGATGACCTAGAATTTATTATGTAGTCCTCGTTGGTTTCAAACTAGCAGCAATCTGGGTAGCTCAGCCTCTGTCAGGATTACAGGTAGAGCCATCACAATTGACTTTATTATACATTAACAAAGAAGAGTTTTTTTTTCCTCAGTCACAATCTCATTCCAATCTACTAAAGTCAATAGTAATTTCCTCAAATCACTTAA
The DNA here is from genome assembly GCF_003668045.3 of Cricetulus griseus. NCBI lineage: Eukaryota > Metazoa > Chordata > Mammalia > Rodentia > Cricetidae > Cricetulus > Cricetulus griseus. The sequence continues at coordinate 209,348,016 of NW_023276807.1, read as the reverse complement.
TAACATCTCTGTAGTCAGATTTGTTCAATTTCCCCATTTTTTTAACAAATAAAAAAATGGAAATCCATTTAAAGACAGTATAGTTCATTTGGTCAAAGTGGTTATAGTTTTCTATGTCCCTTTTATACACTTTGAGTCCTGTAACAGTTCCCACTCTCTGTTTCCCCTTCATTGTGCCTCCCTGCTTCTCACATCACTGTTTGTGGGAGTGACTGGGACTGTGTAGAGTATCTCACTCTATCAGTCTACTCTCCTTTGCTGCAAGGAAATACTCAAGCTGAGTGGTTTATGAAGTAGAGAGATTTGTTTACTTTCAGCCTTGAATCAGGAAGTTCAAACAGCAGGATGCTGAGCCTGTGAGTTCCCTATGTCACCTTATAGGGTACTTCATCAAACAGGAAAACAAGTAAGCAAGTAAGAGCACACAATGCCAGACCAGGCTAGAGAGAGCCCAGAGGGACCAGCTTTGCTCTTTTTCAGGCTTAGTTATTTTTCAGCATTTAAGAGCAGTTGCTGCTCTTGTAGGGAACCCAGGTTTGGTTGTCAACACCCATATGAAAGCTCACAACTGTCCATCACTTCAGTTCCAGGGGATCTAACATCCTCTCCTGGCCTCTCTGGGCATGCATATTGTGCACATTTGCACAGGTAGGCAAAGCACATAAAACAAACAAATAAAATAAAAGTAATTTTTTTTTAAACCAGACATTTGACTTGGGCTCGAGATCTAGATCAATTCCTTCCAAATGTAGGTCCTTCAGCAGCTGTTTTACTTCCTATTGGGTTCTGCTTTTTAAAGGCTGCACACTGCTTCCCAGTGCCATGAACATCTAAGCTCTTACCCCAAATCCAAATCAAATTCAGACCAAATCAAAACCACAGTACTGGATGTCTGGGTTTGATTAGTTGTTCCTTTGTGAAATAATGTAGCTGGTTCCTCTTTATTCCTTGTTTTTCATTAGAATTGGAAGATTAGATTGGATTTAACTTAATTTATTTCCAACAAGAATACTGTGAAGGTCATGTGCACCAAGTATGAGTCGCGCCATGCCAAGATGGACATGGGCGGCAGATAACACGGGCAACATAGTGACAGATAAACTTGCTGTTTTGTAAGGTTATTCATTCCCATCCCAACCAGAAAGAATCCTCTTTCACACGTTTTAATCCTTCTATCTTGGCATTGTTTGTCTGGGTAAGGCAGGAAGTTCATTACATTTATTTCTGTAACTGTGACTATCTACAGTCTGCTGTAAGAAAGAAATTATAAACCATTTCTCTATTCAAAAGTTAATATCTATGAGTTTGCAGTCCATCAAATAAGCAATCTATTTCTGCATGAAAAAATGGGAATTTCATTAAAATTGTTATGTCTGTGAATTGCTCATATTATCTGAAAATGGGCTTCTTTGATTTTATTTTGATTGGGTTGATGCTTCTATTATTAGAACCATATGCCCAGTTATTTTCAACAAAACAGAAAGGAGCCCTTGACATAGTTCTCCCTACTGCATGGATTTTGCTTTCCTGGATTGGAAAAAGAGGAATCTGACCCAGTGTGCTCACTGCAGATTATTACCCGGTGAGGAAGACATTAATTTTTGTGTCCCTGGACTAACTCTGGATCAAGAAGAGAATGGAGAGAGTCTGAGACTGGAAAACTCTCATGTCCATGGTATTGGTTTATCTCTGAAGTGAAGAGAACTACTGCTTACGTCCCAGGAAACACCTCGCCCAAAACCAAGTTCAAGGGGGTGGAGAGAAATTGTGTCTTTACTATGGAATGAGGGAACTTCTGGTGGACTAGTGAGATGGTATGTATGTGTGGGGGATGACATGACTCTGAAATTCCCAGTGATGCTATGCCATACTGTTTGCAAGGACCAAATAAGGTTCATCTTCTGGCTGTCTTGACCCAACAAAAATTTCCTCCACCACATGATTATTGTTATTGTTTTTTAAATTTCCCAGTGATTTAGGTTTTCCCTAGGAAGGGTCTACATTTTTCATCACGGGGACTGTTGTTTCTGTGCAATTTTCTTGCTACATTATTACCTCATTTGGCAATTTTCTCATCAGAATGAGGTAACATGACCTGTCAGGATTTGGGAATTCAGTATCAGAGTGTCCCCCCAGGATCCCCTTCCAGTCATGACTTTTGAAAATGCATCATTGTAAAAAGCTGGGATTCTGCAAACATGCTGTGCTCCAGTATTGAAATAATTTCACAACTGCTTTTCTGAGCACTTGCTTTGTTATCTACAAGGTTTAAGGTCTTTGGAAGAAGGAATTATGTAACTGATACAGATTTGGATTCAATGTTTTGGCTTCTCATATATTCTGTATGACCTAGTCTACTGGTACTTACTGCTGTCATGTCAGTCCACTTGATACACATTCAGGGTTTTATTACTGAAGACTTTGGTGATACCCTTCCTATTCTCTACTTATTGCAGCAACAATACAGAGTGAACATCTTAAGAAAAGACTCAGGATGGTGGTGGCGCACACCTTTAATCCCAGCATAAAGGAGGCAGAGGCAGGCAGTTCTCTGTGAGTTTGAGGACAGTCTGGTCTACAGAGCAAGTTCCAGGACAGCCAGGGCTACACAGAGAAACCCTGGCTGGAAAACACCAAACAAACAAATAAATAAAATCAGGGCAAGGAGGCGCTAAAGCTCCCACATTGTTTCCCTGCAGCACTCAATGGACTCTGCAGTGCCAAGGCATGGACAGCTGGGTGTTTCTGAATGTGGGTTTACTACTCTTCAACCTGTGTGATTGCCAGCACAGTGAAATACAGCAGAACAAAAACACTCTTATTCCTTTCCTTGGCGTTTTGCCATCGCCACCCTCTGCGTCAGAATCTTCCACCAAAGCTGTTCTTGTGGTTTAGTGTCTTAAAACTCAGGTGCATAAAATCATCACAATTGTAAGCTGAGTACTGAAAGACTTTAAAAAAAAGAGATGGACATTGGCAAAATGAAGAAAGCTACTTGTTATCAAACTTGGAAAAATGAGTTTAATCCACTAGCAGTGGAAATACAAAGCATCAACCAATCACTGCTTTGAGTTGGTAATTAAGGAATGCTTTTTCTAGAAAAGGTGAATGGCTTTGCATGCTAGGAGGACATTGGTGACAACATAAACTGTTTAATTTTTTGGAAGCCAAATATCAAAATTCAAAGAAGGAGCTGCTAATATTTGATTCATTCAAAGATCACAAAACCAATAGTGCAGTGTGTTTATTCAACTTTTGTTCTTTCAACAGTGAAATAGAGTTGAGTGCAGACATCCTAACTTAGCATGATCTCACAATTAATGCTTGTTCTTGGATGCCCATGACTGCCAGCTGATGGAGTTAGTTAAAAAAAAAGATAATAAAGTTTAACAAAAACAGAATAATTATTCAATGTTTGATATTGCTTAAGAAGTCTTTGAGATGTTTTAGTTTGGAGATTAGTAATATTTGCTCATAGTATAAATGTAAAAGATAACGATTTTAGTGTTATGGGAATAGGTATTGTCAATGGAACTTTCTTCAGCAACAAAGGAACAAAATCATTGCCGTTTTCATAGTAAGCAAAGTAAACCAGTTTCAGGAAGACAGATAACACTTACCATTTTTTCTTAAGAAAGGGATGGAGAAATGGCTTAGTGTTTAATAGTATGCACTCTCTGCTTCTGCAGTGGCCCTAGGTTAGTTCCCAGTACCCACTTTACCACCAACTATAACTCTAGCTCAGGGATCTTCTGGCCTTTGAGGGATCCTACTCTTACATGTTTGCATGCCCCCATCCATACATGTAGTTAAAAAGAAAAGTCATGAGAATAGAAGGGGGACTATTTGGTAGGAGGAAGGGGACAGTGAGAAACGGGGAGGAGGGTCAGGGTAATTTTATGAAGAATTCTAGGAGCTCATTTCTTCACGCTCCATTTCTTCACATCGAGACTCCAAAGACAGTGCAACCTGCTGTCTTTCATTTTGGGTAATATCTCTTAAGCTTTGAGAATGCTGCATGGTTGCTCCAGTCCTTCGCTTATGATCTCTTTAAAAATATAATTCTTCCTTATTTCCCCCCAAGTGCTAGAGAACTTAAAACCTTTACTTATTTTAAAAACAGATTTATTTGTTTTATATGTGTATGAGTATTTGCTTACATGTATGTATGTATGTATGTATGTATGTATGTATGTATGTATGTGTACCACATGTGTGTAGTACCTACTGAGGCCAGAAGAGGGCATCAGACTACCTGGAACTGGAGTTAACACAGATGGTTTTAAGTTGCCATTTAGGTTCTGGGAACTGACTCAGGTCCTTTGCAAAAGCAGCAAGTGTTTTTAACCACTGAGCCATCTTTCTACCCACCCCTCAGTATTTATTATTTTCCTTATTTATATTAGTTAATTATTAGTGCAAATTGATTTTTTTAGGACCCTTCTTAAGATTGAGTTTTAATGAGAATAAATTGAAAACACACCAAGGATGTGATGGGGGGAGTGTCCAAGAAAAGGAGGAAAGCAAGGAGCCACAGATGACCTGCTTTATAGCTCACAGGTGCCAGCCACTGGCAGCCTCTCTTATGCACTGCTAAGCCTTTAGATTATCTAGAACACAATTAAGCCTACCACTCCATCACAGATATTCTCTCCTTCTCTTCTCTTGCTCTTTCTTTCCTGCCTTCCTGCCAGGTCAGTAGCACTTGTGGAATTGTCTTATTTTTTTCATAGCTCATAAGAAAATACATTTTATAATATGGACCTTAGCATTTTCTGGGGGAGGTCAGATTAATGTCAACTCAAATGATACATACTCTGAGTGAACAAAAACATTTCCTTGGCATTAATATTTCTGTTTCTCTCTTTGTACTTTGTTCCTTTCCTTCCTATTGTAGCTGTCTTTACTAAGTAGAAGATGTATAACAAGGACTATTTTTTTTTGAGGGGAGGAAAATAATTTTTAAAAGACTTACAGACAGCCAGGGCACAGTTCCTTACAGATAACTGGAAATCAAGGATGCCCTCGAAAGACCTGGCACAAGCAGATTATATTACTCTGGTCACCAGAGTCCTCATCTTCATTGTCCTGTATTCAGAGAGACCAAGTCCTGTTGCATGTGGCCTTGAATGTCTATCTAGTGTATGTCCACTATGTGGGACTCAAAAAATGAGGGGACAAGGGCAGTGACATGGGGGCGTTATGTCAGGGTAGATTTGCAGATTTCCAAGCAGTACAAGAAAAATCATAGTACCCACTTTTCAGTAACTTCCTCACCTCTGCTTAAGCCTTCTTAAGTCTCTGGCATATTTCAACCTTCTTAATTCCCAACAGAATGAATTAAATATCAGGAGAAAGTCGACCGGCTCCCTCTCTCTGGGCAGGCATTAAATTATTGAAGAGATCATGATTATGAGAATTTCTGAGAAGCCGATTCTCATGCCTGCCGCCGTGGAAGCATCTTGGGTTGGTGGTTATGGCTCACAGCTGTTGTTGATTGGCTTGATGCCAGCAGCCCTGATTCTCCGAACTGGAAAGGAACTCAAACGTGGGGTTTTAGGGGTATGGAGAACCACAGGATGTGAGCATCCTGAGCCTCTGGTGCCTCCTAAGGAAGCTGCATCTGCTGGGCTAAGGAGCTAAAGAGAAGACTATGTCAGCAACCCATGTGAGCAGTTTCCCAGCATTTGGGCCCCACGTGACCCACCACTTTGCACTTCTTTTGGAACATGGGCCTTTCCAGGTCTGTTAGCCAAACTGCAGAGTCAGCCTGACTAATGGTGCTAGTGGGATGGCATGCACAATACTGAGCAAGGAGGTCCTTCCTCCAGATGTGACAGAGACCAGACAGCTTGGGGGGTGGAAGTTGAAGGCTATGGCAGAACTGTCTTAAACCCTGCTGGCAAGTAGTGTTGAGAGAAAGTGAGAGTAGGGGGAAAAACTTTCTCTTTTCATGTTTTCCTCATTAAATAATGGTTAGTGAGTTTTGGCCCCAAAGTATTTTCCCTCCATGTCAGTCTGTACTGACAGTTGAGTTGGTTAGTACAGGGACAACAGAGTCTCAGTTTTCATCACCAACTTTTGTATAAGCAGAAATGATGTACGGGAAGTGCAATACACATATCTAGCCAGAAATGTAGGCTGTTTAAAGATCTGCTTTCTGTAGCACTCCTGGAGTCTCTCTGTGTCAGATTCACTTAATTTTACACTTGGTCTCTGTATCAGCACCAGCTGGTGCTGATTTCACTAGGCGATTATCAACTGGACCAGAAGAGGAAGGTGTGGTGTTAGAGACGCAAACATGGACCAGAGAGCTGGAGCTGTCTAAGGGGTCAGTGTTTCTTCTGTCTTTGAAAGCCTGTGATCTGAGTGTCTTCCTCATGTCCATAGAACTTACACAGTCATTTCTTCAGAGCTTTGCAGAATCAGTACAAGTTAAGATTCAGCAGTGATCCTTCAAGGCAGTGTTAGCTCAACCACCCAACTTTTCCTAAAGATACATTATAGTGATGAAGTAGCCAGACCCGGGAATAGTTAGAAACTCTGGGATTTTTCTGGCCAGCACTTCCAAGGATGATAAGGTTGATGGAGCTCAAGCCAATGCTGTTCTGTGGACAAGTTTCTGAGTAAAGCACCCCAAAATGATGTGAACTGATGCTAACTTCCAGCCTTGGGATGGGAGGAGACTGAAAAGTATATCACCCAAATCCCAGAGCAATCACCCCCAACCAAACCAAGATGAAACACCCAGGAGTGAGAAGAGAAGAAGGGAGTTGGTCTGTAATTAATCCAAGATGATCATTGTTGGAAGACTGGAAGGCAGAACTGAGACGTGGAAAATGTGGAGTATAAATATCATTGAGTAGAGTTTACAAAGGGTCTAAATTTAAAAAGCAAAGGCCACACACAGGAGAGAGAGAGAGAGAGAGAGAGAGAGAGAGAGAGAGAGAGAGAGAGAGAGAGAGAGAGAGATTTTAGAAATAAACGTTGCAGGAGACACCAATGCGCTAGTGAATGATTTGATTTGGAACAACAATATACAGAGGATTTTTTTTTTACTTGTGTTCTGTCATAAATGGGTTTTGGTTGCTGAGAATAACGGAGAAATGAAAGAAGAAATCTCTCCACAGAGATTTCTGAAGAGATTGTACAGGTTAACTTGTACCTTGGCCTTATAACAGAAATGAGAATACACAAGAAAGCCCTGATGGGAGTGATCTTCAGAAGGGAAGTTCTGAGAAATACAAATAAGTAATGGCATTTGCATAAAAAGATAATTCCATGCTTAATATACATGCAGTCCTACTTAACGTAGTTTGGAACATGTAAATTAGCACTGGAATATTAGTGAGTTTTCAGCTCCAATGAAAAGCTGGGTCTGGATGCCTGTCAGTTCAGTAAGGAGACATAGCGTGAGGTATCTGGCCCTTGGTTCTGTTGTTTAGTGGAGTCTCATGTTCAGAGTCACTGTGAGGTGTCCTGTGTTTTCAGGCCTCTGTTTTGAAAGCTCTGCAGGGCTGTCATTGTACCTGTAGACTTTGCTTTCTTCATACCCTGTACAAGTGTGACACCTCACTCTGATGATACAGATAGCTTACTGAAAGCCCCATCTCAGACCTATTCAATGCCATTACCTCAATTAGTTTATAAGATTGAATTTTGAGGCCATAATATAGGAATATACAGTTCCTGGTTTTCCTTTCTATTCTCAAATATAACCAGATAATGCTCTGGTTACTTAGCAGCCAGCTGTGAACTACACTCTCTCAGGGACACTTCTGAACCCTTCCTTTAGATGACTTGGGAAAGGGTAAGACTAAAGACGATGCACAGTCGAAGCTCCAGATGCTGACTTGAGCACCGAAGGGAGAATAACAGCTAAGAAATATGAGGTCTTTGGCCCCTTTCCCAGAATTGCCAGGCTAAGACCTTGGCAGACACTCAACAGGAAACTGAACTCTATTTGCATATCCTTTTATACATGGGAGATTAAAAGCTTCAACCTTGAATGATCACAGTTTCTGAGAACCATGACAAGGCATTAAAGAAGAGGTGGTGTCCCGAGGGGAGTGAGCAGGGGGCCGTGCAAGGTAGGCGTGAGGTTGGCAATGACTTTCAATTCCCTTTGATTAATGGCGAGTGTATTTCATTTAGTTCTTTGAAAATAAACTATTCTTATGGTGGGTCACATAAAGGAATCAGCAGGGCAGGGGTCTTTGCTTCCCCAAATCTTGGGAATCCGTCAAAGTTGACCCCCTTTGTCCCATAGCTAAATCCTCTTTCTGTGCAGATGCCTACACAGAAGGAATCTTAGAGGTAATCCAGTATCAGCTCAGTAGTACAGATGCCATCAGAAGCTCAAAGTGGTCAACTGACTGGTCCAAAGTCAGACAGAAAGTTCAAAGTGGAGTTTAAATCCCACATGGGTTTCTAGCTCCCCTTAGCGGGTGGATGGTTCCTCAAGTCTCAAGTGGCTTCTCTCAGACCTGTGATTTGGCACAACCACCCTTCACTATTGTCTCTCACCAGAACATGAATTTCTCTGGCAAGAGAGTGACTCCGATTCCCTGCCTCCTCCTCCAGTTCTCCTGGACCAGTTCCTTGTGATTCATTAATGGAAGAATGAACATATTCATCCTTGAGCTTCATTTAGGGGAACTTGGGCTTCTTGGCCAAGTAGTACTGTAAAAACTAACCTTCTGTAGACAACATGGGCAGCACAAGGATGTGTGAATGGCACCATTCATATTAGTAATTAAATTGATCAATTTCAAGGACAGGAAAAGCTCTATTCTTGAAAGAGCACATTAACTAAGACCAGGATGAGGATGTCCCTTCGGGCGTCATGGCAGGCAGGGAAACAATACACAAAGAGGTAAGAATGAAAATTTAGTTCAGCCTGGCTTAGGCTGGATCAAACTTCTAAAGAGTGTCATGTTAGGAGGTTTATTGCCAGCATATTTAAACACAGTACAAATTGGGATGAAGTTTCCAGGATATAATCATTCCCTTTCCAAGTGTACTATAAAGCTTAAGGTGTGACTACATAGAAACTCCTTTGCAAAGTACATCTGGCCGTGAGGGTGAGTTCCATAGCTAAAAGGCCTAGAATCTAGTGTGGTCTCTGACCAAGAGAGGATAGAGTTTAGCAGGCCATAGAATACAAGTGACATCTAGCCTAAGGATGGGTTTTGTTACTGGGAGGTAAAGATAAAGATCTAGGGCTTGAGCATCTGGGATAATCATTCTGGGGGATTTGGGTGAGGTCTGGTTCCACAGAGAGCTGAAGGTCACTAGGTCATTAGCAACATCCACTGTTAGCTGTCTGGATAGAATGCAGACATTTTATCTTCTCCGTTGAGGAGACACCCCTGAATGTTTAACATCCCTGCTTTTCCTAGTCATCTGTGTGTGCCAAGACCTCTGTGCCCCGGGCGGGGGGAGGCCCTGCATGAGAGAATTCCTAAAGCTAGGCAAGGCCAAACTTTCCAAAAGTTTAGATCCTTTCCCTAGTTCTTATCCAAGATGTCTGCTCAAGTCTGCTGGAAAATGGTTCATTTAAATTTTTTTCTTTCTGCTACTCTAGTGAAGCAGAGACTTGTTTACTTGGACCAGTATTTATTAAGGAGATATCCCTCCCAGCCCCAGTGATGGTGTTTAGAACGCCCACTATCAATAGCACAGGGACTTAATTTAGAGTAGTACAAGGAATAAACAGTAGCTTCTTGGTTGGGTTACCCATGGTGAACACCCCAAAGGTGCTCAGCAACGTTAATATCACACAGTGAGGGGATTTTACCCAGAAAACACCCAAGGATCCAGAATGGGATGTGGTTCAGTGCCAACAACTATTAGCATTTTCCAAATCCAATGTTCTGTGAACTTATTCTTCCTGCTTTATGGACAGAGGATAGAACAAAGGCTTAGAGAAGTTGCACGACCTACTGTAAGACGTGGACCTCGTAAGAGGAATTGTGATTCTCACTGTTTTTGTTTGATTATTGTCACCAGTGAAACACAGTATGCAACTTGTGAACCAAATTCTTAAATATGTTCATTTAACATAAGTGAAACAACTTCCTCAGTAATGTTCATATTATGAAACAAATAATTTCAGCAATGCTAATATTTTTGTGAATGGTTATTGCATTTATTTTCACATACCACTCACTTAACTGTACTATGTTGGCACTTCTGAGAGGAAAATATACTTATTTAAATTTCGAGGTGAGACTTTTTGTTAGGACAAGAAAGCAGCTTTCATGGATCTGCAAACATGGGAGGGTCAGAGGTCATTATCTGAGACTTGGGGGAAACTCATGGCCTTTGTCTTGGCATGGTCATACCTTTGGCCCTTCTTGTTTGCTTCTTCTAGTGTCCTGTAAGACTAGGGAAAACAACTGCAATGGGAAGCCAACTCCATCTAAAAAGGAGGTATCTGACTTTCTGTTTACCTAGCAGTCCTGTCCTGTGTCTGACAGGACTCTGAAAGGGCAACTCAGGACCCTTATGACTGGTCATGCTCCTCCTTACCCTTTGTCCCAGGCAGCTCTGGATGTAGTTATTAATAGGGAAAAGACAAGTAGGATCTGAGGGAGGCAGGTGGTGAAGTCTTATCCTCAGAGAATAAGGAAGTTGTCTAAGTAAAATCACAATGGGGATGTGCTGAAAAGAAACAATCTCAGTGTGTGTGTGTGTGTGTGTGTGTGTGTGTGTGTGTGTGTGTATGTATGCATGTGTGTCACTAGTCATACTTGCAGATTTTACTTTGCTCTGCTTATTGGGGGAATTTCAATTCCTGTGGATTTTCTGGATTCCCAGTCATAGAAGTACAATATGCAACAACAGAGTCTTCCTGTTTCAGTCCCTCAGTTAATAAATACAAGTGAGTGTGAGCATTCTACCTGGTGACAACAAATATATTTTTATGCAGATGTTCAGTGACTAATATTCCCTGTCTTAGTTAATTTTCTATTGCTGTGATAAAACACCATGACCAAGGAACTTAAAATAGAAAGTATTTAATTTGGGGTTCACTGTTCTAGAAACACACACACACACACACACACACACACACACACACACACACACATCTTTTGAAACCTCAAAGCCCAGCCTAGTGACACATAGGGTGAAGAGTCACACCTCCCACCTAATCCTTCCCCAAAAGTTCTAGCAACTGGGAACCACACATTCAAATAAATGAGACTATGGGGCCATTCTTGCCAAAGGACTAAGTTTGCAAATGTATTCATGTAGTTTTTCTGGAGCTTGTTAATACTTGTTTATACAGAAGAATCCAAAGTTAAACCCATAGGAGCTGCCACTACTTCTCACTGTTAACTGGCCCCACCCCCCAAGAGGTTTATTGAACATTTAGACAAAAAGGAACCACTAATAAGGCTCATAAGACACAGATATCACATCCCATCATCTGAAGATGGTGACCGCTGCATCTCCACAGAGAAATGCCACAAAGCAGCCAGTTCAGGCAGATACTAAAATGCTGAAGGCTGAGGGCATGAGAGTGCCACAGACGCACAGGAAGCTGTCAATATCCTGGGGGCTGAAAGGGAGGCAGTTCTGTCTTCCAAACACGTGATTCTTTGGTAGAGTCTGCTAAGGACTCTGTGAAAGTATTGAGCTCAGATTTTGGCCATAGACATGGTTTAACAAGCCAGATTTTGATACACACCAAGAAAAGAAGCCTCTTAGATTGTGTGGCTTGGCAACATGCTGGGAGGACATTTGTGTGTGTGTCCTGGCTCAACTGTTTTCAATGGCATGGCCTTGGGCAATCTCCAAACCGTCTTGAACTTTGGTGTTGTCATCTGTGAAACAGAGGCAGTAACAGCAGTGGGTTGTTGGGAGGACTAAACAAATGGAACTTGCAATGACTTTGTGCAGAGGTTCTCGGAGAGTGCAGGCCAGCATTATTAACCTCATTACGGGTGACTCTGGAGTGACTAATGATTCCCACTTCAAGGGGATTTTTTCATTTTTAACTTCTTATTGCTGAAAGTCAAAAAGGGTTTCCTTTTTTCCACTAATGGGAAATGAGGAACAGCTGCTAACAGAAGGTGAGAACCGGAAGAGACCTTGGCTGTGTCAGGCCCTCCTTCTTCAGCTTACAAATGAGTGTGAGAGGAGAAATGATGGGCTCAAGTTCTCACAGGACAGATGCAGGTTTGGAATAAGTGGCAGTCATGAGTGCCATCCCTGGGCTGGTGGTCCTGGGTTCTATAAGAAAGCAGGCTGAACAAGCCATGAAGAGCCAGCCAGTAAGCCACTCCCCTCTATGACCTCTGTACCAGACTTCTGCCTCCAGGAATTTACCCATTTGAGTTCCTGTCCTGACTTTCCTCAATGATGAACAGTGATATGGAGGTATAAGGCAAATAAACCCTTTCCTCCTCAAGTTGCTTTTTGGTTATGTGTTTCATGGTGGTAATAGAAACCCTAAGACAAGTAAGTTGCTTTTATTTCGAAAAAGACAGAAATGGGAGATTCTTTGTCTCTGAATGAAAGCAGGGAAAAGCTGCCTGGCAGACTCTGGCCATTGATCCATGTGTTCTGAGTGAGTGAGAGGCCCTGTGGTGAGGGGCAGGGGTTACCCAGGTTGAGATGAGAGAGGAGCCTGGCCTTTGTTCTTTCACCAGCTTTGTGCTCAGTGTGATGTACAGCAGTAGTGCCCAGGAATCCAGGGTGGGGACTGGGGTTTTGAGGATCTTTAGAAAGAGTCAGAAACCACAGACTGGGCTTTAGGCAAGCACTCTGATTTCATCAAGAGCTTTGACTCTCACAATGTAGAATAAACTACTGCTCTGCAAGCCTTGAAGGAGCTAGTTGGGGGCTCAGCCTGGTGGGGTGGAGAAAAGCTTTTCAGTTGACTGGCGGGGATGTGGGTGGGAAGCGCCGGTGGGGGCAGATTGCTTTCTCGTGGCTCTCAGATGTCAGAGTCTGCTGGAGAAAGCTCTGAGCCAGAGATGGGCAAGTTGGATGGGAAGGTCACCCAAGTCTTCATTTTTATTTTTGACAAGCTTAGTGAGAGGGGCTGGGTCAGGCGGTGATTTATACTTCCTTCACTTCTAACACTATATGGCAAGAGTATGGTAGGGTGGCTAGGATGCCGAACTCCAAGGCTTTCAGTTGACTCTTCCAGAACCTTAACCCCAAGCTCCTCTCTGACTTTAGTGTTACTTTGGTCTGTGTGGGGTGTTGTGTCTTTACATATAACTTGCTGCAGGAAGCCTTATTTACTTTTTTAGAAAACTGGGGCAGTTGGCCCTTTACCAACTACTCAGGGTTAAACCCCAGTTGTGATATAAACACAGCTGAGGTCTTTATGCAGGGGGGACACCTTTGATGTGACAGAGCTGTGACCACACACCCAGGCTGTGACTCTTTGGCATTGTCCCTGTGGGTGCTGACTTCCTTCTCATTGCCTTGTCAGATGACAAACTCAGATGACAAACGGAAATGGAAACAAGCGCTGGGGCTTTCTCTGGGCTTTGTGGTTCCAGAAGCCCCAGCACCTTGGGCTGGGTAGGATTGTAAAGGCATCCCCATCTTTCTCAGGGTCACCCCGTTCCCTTCAAGTGCCTGGAGGAGGAGAATCCAAGAACCTCCCTGGGGCAAACATCCTTGATTTCAGCCTCATTGTTTACTAAGGCAGTTTGGGGAGGACACTGATCTGCCAATGCAGACTAGGAGGAGGAGACTAGAGTCACCTGGGATGAGGCAGGGAAGTAGTTCATGTTCTCCACATCCTTTCCTTCTGTGGCAGACAGGGTGAGCTGGTTCCTCTGTAGAATATGCTCACTTAAAGAGGGAGACAGTGGCACACATCCTGTGCATTTCCCACTTGCCAACAATTGAATTCTGTCTTCTGGATCCCATCCATGCTGTTGCCTCTCACTTGTCCCCTGGCAGATAAAATCACATTTTATCATTCAGTCTTAAAGAAATGCCAGTGCCTGTCGAAGAATGCTTAGCAAGATAAGGGAGAACCTTCTGACTTACAGAAAAACTGCTGTTATATCCTAAAACTGGAAAAAAGTTAATTTTGACAGAGGTGTTTAGAAAACAGACAAACATCAGGCTGTCCATGTGGAAGCCCCCACTGAAGTATCACTTTTATTTTACAGCCTTTTTGAGAAGTGCTAGAAAACTGTACTCTCACCAGCCTTTCAGAACACTTTCTGTGAGTCTTTTCTTCCCTCTCCCCTTCCCTCCCTCCCACCTTTTTTCTCCATTCCCCCCCTCTTCACTCCCTCCCCCTTTCTTTCTTTTTCCTTCTCCCTCCTTCTTTATTCTTCTGTATGGACATTATCACCATGTAACATTTGCTTTTAAATTTAATTTACCATCTATTTCCACTAAAATATAAACTCCCGAGCTTCCAAAAGCCACATTCTCAGCACTTTAAAAAAATGTACCCAGCACACAGTAGGCACTTAATAAATTGTTATTGAATGAATGAAGGAATGTTGTTACATTCTATGAAAGCGATTTTAGTCTCCAAAAGTCTATAGTTGAGATCGATTTTTCTCTCTTAATGATTTGTTGTCATAGTGATATATTTACACTGACATTTCTGTTTCTGAGAGTTATAAATACTCATGAGGCTCTGCCCTTAAGCTAGGGAAGGATAATTTAACCCTCCCTATTGTATCATATGCGTACAGGTGAAGAGGAAACGTAAGATTGCTGGATTTATTAGTTAAACACAGCACTTGAGGATCTGACCTTCTTTTAATGTATACAGCTGTTACATTCATTCGACTTAACTTCCTTTGTCCTGTCACCAGGTATTTTTTTCCAGGCGAGTGTGGCGTGCTGGGCAAGCGCCCAGCTCCTCTGACTGATGTCTGCTTCTGGAGCCCTTGGGCATCTCTAGGTCATGTCTTTGGGGAGTCCTTTCCATATTTGTTGCATGCTACTGCACACTGTTACTGCTCATAGATGTATGTGTACAATGTTTGAAACATTGCAAAGACCCCAAAAGATTCCATATTCTTGAGGAGTACCCGAATCTCGTGGTAGTGGTAGGGTTGCAGGGCTGTTAGGAATCACACATAACAGCCCTTTTGGTAGCGAGGATGGAATGGTCTTTCGCTTAGGAAAGTGAGTTATTATATGTTTTAATGATGCAGTAGCAGGCTCTTATGTGTCTGGGGAGAAAGTGCAGAATTCCTTCTTGAAATGAAGTAGAAACGGCTTCTCTAACAGCCCAAGGCACAGGGTATACGGCACTGGAACTCATCCATGAAAAGAGTTGGTAAAGGGGGAAACTCTAGCACCCTCCCATTTTACATGGCCATCATCTGGTGTCTAGGGAACACGGGAGGACTGATGGCTGGCCTCTCAGAGCCATGTCGCTGGTGTTTGTGAGCGATGGATTGTCAGCTCTTCAGAAGTTCTTGTGGCAGCGGATGGCCTTTTTGGTAGTGGGCACTCAGCCTGAGGCAGAGCAACTCAGAGGACACTAAACACAATCTTGTGCCCACAGCATCAGCACAGGGTGGAGCACATGGCTCTCATGGTGTTAGATTCATCCTTCAGTGAATGTCTAATGTGCTAGACTTTCCAAATGCTGGAGTTAAAGAAAGAATAAAACAGAAAAGAAACCAAAAAGACCCTTGCCACCAATTACCTGTATTCCACATGTAGGCAGACATGAGAGGTATTATTTGCTCTATCAATAACTGAAGTCTCTGAACAACAACAACAACAAAAAGACCAGAGCTCTATCATCATGTCATTTCAATTAATGCTGAGGGAAATGTGTTCACCTAAAAAGGAAGGAAGGAAGTAGATTCTGGACTTTGCTCATTTTATTGGCATGGAAAAGTTCCCAGGCAGCACACATGGCCTGAGGCACTGCAGTGTGCTTATGACCTGACTCACAGCAGGGAAGATTTGGCTAGAAATTAATTTCTGTTCTTTGCACAGCTTTTCCTGCACAAGAATCCACCATAGTACATAATGAGCACATTACTTCATCTCTCAATGTTAGATTCATCCTTATTGATATCAGATCTTAAGCCCATTTGCTGGATTGTCTAACTGGTAAGTGGATGAAAATTAAAAAAAAAAACAATTTGAACATTTTGCCTCAGTGTATGGATATATATGTGTGGTAAAGATAGTAATCCTGTGGACTTGACAGAACCCACAGAATTTTCCCCAACCCTTGTGACTCCTGTCACAAAGCTTCGTCACCATCATTTCAGGTCTCTGTGAGGTTAAAAAGGCACCAAATCCATGAGAGGCCAATATGATACTGCCTTTGATGAGCATCAGCAGCAAGAGGCATATGGGATCATTTCTCATGTTTTGGCCTGGGAGCAAAGCAGGACAGATGGGGTGGAGTGGTACCCAGTGAGAGTAAGGCATCCCAGCAGAACACCTTCTGTGTTGAAATTCAAATGATGTTTTAAAGTAGGGAAGGAAGATAGAGTGGTAGCAAGAGTCACATCCCCATCCCCTTCCCCCTGGAGACTGATCAAGGAATCCAAAGCAACCTTTGCATCAGCCAAGATGATAGGATTCCACGCACTTGATCTCAGTCATTCTTTAGGCAGGTAAGGCATTTCTTCAGCCTATCCCACAGCCCATATCCCAGGACAAGGACAACCAGCCTTCAACCAGATCTAGTTTCTGGGTCTGCTTCTGAGGTAAATTGTCCAGTCTGTACAGGACTCAGTACCCCTCTGTGTACAATGGAGCTGGTAATGACCTTATGGGGTTGTCACAAACACAATTGAAGTAAGGAGACAGGGATGGAAGGGAAAACAAAAGGTCTAGTAGGGTGGATAGTCATCGAAGCAGCAGGATGCTAGAAGAGGAGTCTGGCCCTTGTTAGACAAGATGACAGTGCATACTAACTATTTGGAGCTGAAGGAACAGAGTGATTCCCACTCACTTTCCCAGTCTCTCTTAGTACACTCGGAGTCAGGGGGTACATGAGGAGAAACTAGATGCCATCTTAACCACATTTCAGGCAGAGTCTTTTTAATTACATCACAGCCTTAGAACTTTGGGCATATAGCCAAATGTTTTGTGAAGCTTCAAAAACATTGTCAGAGTAAATGCAACAATTCCTTTCTCTGCTCCACATTGGGCTGAAACCCACAGAGGGACTGCCTATCTGAACAAATAGGAATGCACAGATAAGGTTAAGAGTGGCTGATCCCCAAGTAAATTATAAATTCAAGAAAGCCATGGTCTTATAGGACTGCTGTTTACATAGATCTCAGTGGTTTTTCAGCTGCTCAGAAGTAACCCGGAAGCAGGTGGCAGTAAGATCCTTCAGATGCCTGGATAATATTGAGCAGAGCCTGGATGCTGGCCACCAGTTTCATCTTGGAACTTGTCCTTGAAATAGAGCCACAGGTATTCTCACTGTATGAAAGTCTGCATCTGCATCGGTCTAGTCTTATTGTGCTAGTTAATTACAAGTGGTCCCTTCTATGGAGTATCCGAGGGCTCCCCAGGGTGCCCGACTGCCAACATGAGATATCAGCAAACATCTTCTGTGAGTCTTGAAAGACAAGCTGTGGAGGGGTCCGGTGAGGCCTGAGGCTGAGACAATTGCATAATTGCATGGAGGCACTGTCTATTACTAACATGTCCCAAGACACCGGGTGCTTCTTGGCTTCTTGGCAGCTCCTCCTCTCTTCTTCCTCCTTTTTTTTTTTTTAATTTTTTTTAAAGCTTTTCAAGACAGTGTTTCTCTTTGTGGCACTGCCTATTCTGGCACTCACTCCGTAAACCAGGTTGGCCTCGAACTCACAGAGACTCACTTGCTTCTGCCTCCCAAGTGCTGGGATTAAAGGTGTGTGCCACTACCACCAGGTACCTCTTGGCTTCTTACTCTTGCTTGATTTTAAAGTTCTGGCTGTGACTAATCTGCAGAAGATGAGATGAATGAGGAAGAAGATTCTCTTGTGGTTCCTCACCGGGCTTCCTTGGCTGCCTGGGTATCTTCCCCCTTCACTCCCTGCATTTTTCTGTGACATGCTTGCATCTGAGAAAGTCAGCTCTTGTTTCCAACTGTCCCATTCTCCCTTTCCCGTAGGAACACTTCTCCCTTTATTCAGGGAAGCACCGTGTAACCCAGTCTGACTCTGGAGTTTTATTTCTCTTCCCTCAGCTTCCCAAGGCCGGGATTCCATGTGTGCACCACCATACTCTGCCCCAGAGGAATCTCCTTCTGAGCATTGAGTCTTGCAGTGTCTGCCTCCCGGTAATGAGATAATTAAAGCACCTTCAGGATCTTCAGTGTGACCTAGTGAGGCCACTTGAGAGGCGGCTGAGGCGGCTTATTTGACTGATGAATTGATAGCAAGGTTTCTGTTTCCTTCCCTGGAAGTAAACATTGATATTGTTACTCTGTTTTTAATTAGATGTACCTGTTGGACAGTCTGCTGTGATTCTAACAGCGAGTATAGAGAAGAAGACTCATTGGCATTTCTGATGTAATCAAAAGAAGCATCAAGGAGATCGATATGTGTGCAGTGACTGGGAATGTTGCAATGATTGCTGTGCAAACTCCCTCTGGGCACAGTTGGACAAGGATGATCCACCTCTGTGTAAAAGAACAACCCAGTGAGACATCATCTCCCAATTTGAGCCATTTCCTGATCTTTATTAGTTTATCTGCCCTCTTCCTCCAGAGTTACCTATGCTGAGTTAGGTAAAACACTGTAAAAATTGTAGATAGACCAATTGGTTGTCCAGTGCAAAATGATCAGCCCTGAAAACATACATACAAGTAATGTTTATGTGTATACAAGTACATATATATGCGGACAATAGTAACTGATGAAAAAAGAGGCTATGAATTGGGAGGAAAGTGGGGAGGGGCATATGGGAAGATTTGGAGGGAGGAAAGGGAAGGAAGAAATTTGTAATAAAGAAAAAAAGATACTACTGCTGTATCCTGGTTTATGCCAAACTAAATTTACACTAGTTTTTAAAAGAGGGGAATGCTTGAATTCTTTTAACTTATCCTTTGGAAGTTGAAAACCATAATCTTTGAAGTCAAACAGGTCAATTAATAATAGGAAATATAGGGTGCAGGAGGAACTTTGAACTGAGTCCGTGTCAAATAGAAAGGCAAGAATGGGGGTCTCCCACAATGTTTGAGTGGATCCAGGACCTACATTTCCATGCTATGAAAACACCCTAAGTTCTCATTATTTCTCCCACACTACAGGGACCAGCGATCCTGAGAAAATTTAGGTAGAAGTAGTTGAAGCTTGCTGGCTCCTGTGGTAGTTGCTCTTTCCATTCATCACCATTGTCCTTCACTTGGCCCCAGTGTCTACTCTCTCCATGAATTCTGAAGGACTGTAAGGATGCTCAGGGTGGGCACATTACTTGCTATTACAGATTATCTCATCAGTGTTCACATGAAGGGTATAATGGTGCTTGATGTCTATAGCACATTAGAAGTTGCCAAAGGCAATCTCCCTGGCTTTAATACGTGGCCTTCTCATAACAGGTGTCTCGTTGCTGGTATATAAGTCTAGGTATTCTACTGTGTAGCACACTCCGAAGATTTGCTAAAGAATGAATGACAGGTGTGGTCTCTTCTCTCGTGGTGTTTATGTTTGAACTTCGCAGCCAATCATCACTTAGATATTTGCATAGTCAATTCCTTCATCACAGCAGAGGTGAGTATACAGCAGAAACAGAAAGATCATGAGAGCTTGGTTCATAGCACAGGTTCTGGCTAGAAAGGAGGGCAAGCGACTATGGAGCTGGCAGACAGTCTTCTTACCGGCAGACTGACCTTAATGAATTACATCCACCTGCTTTCTTTGCTTCTTGGCATTGCCTGTGGTTTGGCCAATGAGATGCAGGAGGAGAGGAGAGTCTGGAGGAACAAACAGTGAGGGCCAGAATCCATTCTGTAGGGCTGGTGTTGGCAGAGGCTGCCTTCCTCCTCGGAGACTGGTTTTAATGAAGCTCCCTCCTGCTACATTTCAGACCCAGGGTGTTGCCAGCCCCTGGCTATATTTTTTTGGTTTCATTGTTTCTTTCTTTTCAAATATTTACTTATTATTTGTATGAGTGTTTTTGCCTGCATGTGTGTCTGTGTACCACATACATCTCTGATGTCCTTGGAGGGCAGAGTTGGCACTAGATCTCCTAGAATTAGAGTGACAGGTGGTTGTGAGCTACCATGTTGGCGCTAGGAATTGAACCCAAGTCATTTGGAAGAGCACCCACTAATTCTAGCCATTGAACTCACTCTTCATCCCCATTTATTGGGTTTCTTACACACTCACTGTGGTAGTTTTCTATAGCTAGGTGGTTTAAATTTTGTCTCAATTCTGGAGTCTAAATATCTTAAGTCAAGGTGTTAGCAGGATCATGATCCTTGTGAAACAGGATTGTGGGGAAGTATAGGGAGCACTTTCTTGCCTCTTCCTGCCTCTAATGTTTTGTGGCCAGTCTTAGGATCTTTTCCAGAGTATAATACAAATGGCTTCTGGTTCCCAACAGGGCCCTTTTTTCCTTCAGAGACCCCAAGAGCCCAGGTTCCACTGCATGTATTCCTATCTGGTCTTTTGAACTTCCCCAGAATCGCCCATTCAGCTCTGTTTACCGAACTCTAGGGTTTTCTAGCCACATCTCCAAAGTCTTCCATGTTCTTCCAGCTTCAAAGACATATGAATTACATGGACAAGATAGACAGTGCTGGACAACGTCTCCATATTATGGTACCAGTCTTGGTGTAGCTTGGTTGTCTTATTGTTCTTACCAAACCAAAATGAACACCTGATAAGAAGCATCAAGGGAAAGAAGGATTTATTTTGGCTTGCAGTTTGAGGGAGCAGTTCACCACAGTGGGGAGGCATGGCAGTAGGAACTTGTTCATATTTGGGTGGTTGCTACGCAGAGGAAAGAGGGTGAGAGTGTTTGGCTGTTTTATTTTTTTTTTTTTTTCAGTGTGGGACCTTAACCCATTTGGTGGCACTACCCATATTCAGAGTGAATCTTTCTTTTTCAGTTAAATCTCCCTGGAAATGCCCTCAATGCACCCAGACATGTGTCTCCTAGGTGACTCAAAACAATGTCAAGTTGTCAATGAACATCAGGCATCTCACTGGGCCTTCTAGTTGTGGCTCTGAAAGTCAGGCCATCGTATCGTATCATATCATATATCATATCATATCATATCATATCATATCATATCGTCGGACCTTCCATTCCCCCCTACAATCCTAGGCAGAGGATGTGGTTAAAAGGGAACTGCTGACCCTTATATGTAATCTGCCATGGGTTTGTCTTGTTTTTCTCTTGGTGTAGAAGGGCAGCGATGGCTGTAAACATGTGGTTACCATATCATTTTCAGAGTCAGAGTGCTTTCTTTGAGGACCAGACAAATCAACCAACAGATGAGAGTATGTTGGGGAGAAGATGTTGTTTTACCTCTTTTGGGAATAGAAGGGAAAATAGGGATTTAAGGGTGGAAGGGATCTTAGTAAGTGTCTAATCCCCATTTTAGCCTTCACTTCTCTGTAATCTCAGGCAAAGCTTTGTTATACATTCATTCTTCAAGAGAAGTCCTTGAATTCTTACCCAATTTTTATTAACTTTAACTTTTTTAAAGATGGTGTACTAGGTGATGTTTGAAACATGTTTACACGGTGTCATTTTTAAATTGGGTTAAATACATTCTGGAACACTTATTCTTTGATATAGTGAAAACATGGAGGCTCCTTTCTCCTGTTTTGGAACATGCAGCCCGTAATTGTTATCCATATCTTCTGTCTAACCATGACTTACAGCCAGCTAATCAGCCTTTCTCCATCTCCCGGTCCCCATTCTCACCCGCCTCCAGTAACCACCAACTTCTATGAGATGCTTCATGAGTGGATCAAGGAGTACTTGTCTTTCTGTGCCTTGTGTGTGTGTCACTTAATAATTTGCATAGACTGGTGAGCGGTCGGCCCCCCACCTCTGTTCGCACAAGCCTCAAGCCAGTCTGGAAGTGGTCCTGGAGCTCTCCTCACTGCCCACCCGCGTTTTCAAGCACACGTTGTGCTGCTGTGGAAACACCAAATTGAGATTCACAGCACCCAGCTCTGAGACTGACTCCAACACTTACTCCAACTCTCATATTGCTAGGCTTCAGTTTACAGGACAATTAAATAAAAATAGTTCTGTTCCACATGGGTGTTGGTAGTCATGAAATTACAGTTGTGACCAACCATTTGAGCTGTGTTAGGGGATAGCTGGTCAGTGAGAAGGACCCAGGCTGAAGTCTGTGACCTGGAGGCAGAGCAGTGGCGCTGAGGGTAGGGTGACACAGTCATAGTGTGCCTTCTCCATCATGGTGACTACAGCAATCTTTGGGGGACTTGGCTGGCTGACTCCCCACCGTTACCAGGAAAGGAAAGAGGAAGAATTTGCATTGCAAGTATTTACTTCTTCTAAAAGAAACAAATGTATCTAGTCTTCATTATTCAGAAAAACTATCTGGTTTAATCTTTGAATGAAAAAACTCAGCAAAAGGAGATAGAGAAATCACGAAACAATGCTCTCTTTCTTAGTGCAGGAGGGTGCTATGTGTGCTATGCGGGAGAATTGCCATCAATAATCTTGCTCAGCTGTGGATCCTGTATACAACAGTATCAACTGGCTAAGTGAGGTGAATCAGCTGATGCAATAGTGACAAGTCTGTTTTTGGGTAACCAGCTTTCTGACTAGATTTGATGCTTACTCCACAGGTGGGACTTCATGTTTGATACTGTACGATTCGTCAAAAGCATGTGGCTAGGGAGGTCATGTGTCCTAATGTGGAAGCTACTGTTGTTGTTTTGCTAAATGGACAGGATGTGTCTGTCTGATTGGTTTCTAAATTACTATGTTTTCACCCATAGGAACTACATTTTCTGCTGCTGTCAGCTTTGGTTCAGGTCAGAGAAACTTCTTGTAATGGTCAGTGGTGACTTCAGAGACTCTAAATTTAGAGAAAAAAAATCCTTATCGTAAAAGGGACACATCTACAACTGCTCCAAAGCTCAGGGAACATACTGGAAGGAGTTGAAAGAATTTAAAAGCCAGAGAGAATGGGCATGGGGGAGCCATGTGGAACACCGACTTCTGGTCATGAGGTGAATTTGTACTCCTGAATTTACGGCAAATATGAGTACTTGCACAGTATCTCCACAAGACTAGGTCTGTCAAGGAAAGAGAAGGAGCTTATAAGGCCCCACAAGCTCTGTGGGTTTATTCACAGGTAACAGGTTATAGGGAAAGGAGAGACATTTTCTTCAGTGGTGTAGCCAGTGCTAAGATGCACATAGCTCTGTAAACAAACTCACCCCTGCTCCTGTAAACAACCCTAATGAAACTCATTGGGCCATATAGAGACAGCAGAAGTAGGGCTAATGGGGAAGAGGTGGGGGTTGAATGGGACTGAGAGGAATACAAGAGGGTAGTAGGGTGAATATGATTAAAACAATTATATACACACATAAAATTGTCATAGTGAATCATATTGTTGTGTATAATTAACATATACTGATAAAGGCATTTTTTAAAAAGGAAATTGAAGAGCAATGTTAGAATATTAAGAGATTGAGGCATCAGTGTAGGATTATAAAGCCGTTTTCCTTTTCAGTCTTCCCATAAATTCTATCCAAGGAGCATTTCTGTAGAGTCAAATGGAAGCCGTTTGGAAGGCATCTGCTGACTTTTATAGTTGCTCAGTCTTAGGCTGGTCTGTAGGGAAGACAGTGTTTTCAGACCCAGGAAATTACACCCTTGGGATTCTGAGGTTCCAAGGTGCTTTCCTTATATGGCAGGGCAGCAGGAGGACAATGTGCAGATGCCCTATATGGCTTCCTCTAAGAACTGAGGGGTTCTGCCTCCAGGACTATCTTCTGGCCCCTCCTCCTCTTCCACTTCCTCCTCTTCCATCACCTCCTCCTCATCTCTTCCTTCTCCTTCACCACCTTCTTCACCTCCTCCACCTCTCTTTCCTCATCCACCTCTTTCTCCTCCTCATACTTAACATTCCAGAGACTGACCAATGCTCTGGCTTACTTTCAGATTGTATTAGTCAAGGTTCTCTAGAGTACAGAAGTTATAGAATGAATCCCCCATATATATTTAATTTATAATATATTATTATATTATAGTGTGTGTGTGTGTGTGTGTGTGTGTGTGTGTGTGTGTGTGTGTGTGATTATATGTCCTTATATAGGCTTTTGGCAGAAGGTGTGACCCAGATTAGAGGCAGACTTTCCAAGATCAAATGATCTGGACTCAAGATGTTTCTTCCTACCTCAAAGATCCAGATTAGAAGTGGATCTTTCACTTAAATGAAACAAAATCCCTCACCCTCACAGATGGGCCCTCCATATTTGGGTCTTAGTTAATTCCAGATGTAGTCAAGTTGTCAACCAAGAATAGCCATCACACAAAAGAAGAGAAAGTAGCCTGAATCAGCAGGTATTCTGTCCCTAGAAGTAACCTTGCCTGTTGTACAGTCTGGGCCTTTTTCTATCTGCTGCAAATTGAAGCATCTCCTTCCTAGAATAAGGTTGAATTGGTTAGAGATGTTGATATTTAGTTTCTGACTGCTATTAATGCTTCTTTGGCCTCTATTTGTAGGTACTTCTTTAATATTTTATTGCCATTTATTTATTTTGGATTTATTATTTATATACCAAGGCAGCTGTTACCTTGGAAGAGAGATAGATTATGCAAAAATGCCAAATTCTCCATCAGACAAGACTCCATAGCTGTAGCATGGAACTTAACAGAGAACATTATTGCATTAATTCGTTTTTAGCAGCAGCTAAGTGCTTACCATACTATTCTGCCCATATCAAATGCCTTATAGATGTTGTTATGGACTAAAGAAAATAGAAAATTAAACAAACATAATGGAAAGATGAGTCAGCAGAACAGACATGGAGATTAAAGGAGGAAAATCAAACCTCAAACACAAGAAAACTTAGTGGAGTGTTATAGACTTACCCTCTAAAGGGCAAGGTATACAAACTAGATACGAAAGGGACTAGGGTAGCTTAGACAGCAATAGGGAAGTGAAGGGAAGCTGATGAGGTGATTGCCATAAGCTGTTCAGCTTTGACCCACATTGGGTTACCTGGGAATCTTAAGAGTTACTAAAGACTGGCTGTTACTTCTCTGGAGTCTCCTTAGTCAGTCCTGGACAGGTTCTGGGAATTAAGATCTTAAAAATTATTTCCAGAGGCTGGGGAGATGGTTCTGTGGTTAAGAGCATTTCCTGTTCTTCTACAGGACCTGAGTTCAGTTCTCAGCACCCACCTTTGGGCGGGGGGAGGGGGGGAAGGGGGGGTTCAAAATCACTTGAATCTCCAGCTCCAGGGCATCCAACACCCTCTTCTGGCCTTCATGAGCACTGCATACATTTGGTATATTTTCTTTCTCAAAAAATAAATCTTAAAAAAATCATCCTGAGTGAGGCAACCCAGTCACAAAAAGATAAACATGGTATGTACTCACTCACTCATATATGATTTTTAGACATAGAGCAAAGGATTACCAGTTTACTATCCACACTGCCAGAGGAGCTAGGAAACAAGGAGGACCCCCAAGAGAAGATTGCGAAGTTCCCCGAAGAAGGGGAGGGGGACAAGAACCCCTGAACAAAGTGGGAGCATGTGGGGGAGGGGATGGAGAGGAAGGAGGTGGGAAGGGAAGAAGGGGAGGGGGAGGGAACAAGAGGACTGAGACAGGGGAGGAATAGAGGAGGGCAAGAAAGGAGATGCCTTGATAGAGGGAGACAGTATAGGTTTGGAGAGAGGTCTGGCACAGGGGAAATGTTAGGGGATCCACGGGGATGACCCCAACTAAGAAGCCAGGCAGTGGTGGAGAAGATGCCATTGATGCCCTTCCCCTATAATGAGATTGATACCTTGGTTACCATTCTTTCATTCTGTAGCTGTTTGAAACAGAAACAGGCACCCACAGCTAAGCACTGAACCATACTCCTGGAATCCAGTTGTGGAGAGGGAGGAGGGATGAGCAAAGGAGCAAAGATGGTGCTGCAGAATCCCGCAGAAACAGTTGCTCTTACCTAGTGAGAGCCTGGAGACCCTAGTCATAAAGCTGGGAAAACAGCATTGGACCAAACCAAGCCCTCTGAATGTGGGTGCCAGCTAGGAGGCCTGGGCAGTCTATGGGACCTCTAACAGTGGAGCCAGTCTTTAACCCTAGAGCACAAATGGACTTTGGGAGCCCATTCCCTATGGAGGGATACTACTGCAGCCTAGATACAGGAAGGAGGGCCTAGGCCCTCCCCCAAATGATATGACAGACCTTGAAGGTCCCTGGTGGAGGGCCTCTCTATTCCTGGGGAGGAGTTGGGGGGATTGGTGGGGAACATGGGGAGGATGGGCAAGGGAATGGGGGGATAGATATGTAAATATGAGTAGTAATTAAAGAATTAAAAAGATCTTCCCAAGCTGCACTCATGAAATATAAACAATGTGGTTACCTAAATAAGACCTGCATGATGACAATACCAGTTGATGTGCCAACATGCATGGGCAAAATGTCACAAGGTCCCACCCCTAGATGAAGAGATACAGCCAATCAATGGCTGCTGAGGGCAGGAGAATCTGCTTTCTCCAGGGACAAGTGCTGAGAGAGGTTATCCAGTTCCATGCTCAGCTCTAAATACATGTATGCGTGAGTGACACTAAATGTATTCAGCATATATATGTATATACATACATATACACGTGTGTGTGCGCACGCGTGCACACACACACACACACACACACACACACACACACACACACACACACACACACACACTTACTTATGGGTGTTATGGAGTTCCTGATCCCAGGGAAAGGACCATAAACTCAATCTAATTATAATTAAAGGATTTATTGATTACTGCTAGCAGGGCTACAATCACTGAGCCAAACTTGAAATTGCCATAAGAAGAGGGGTGAAGGAGAATTTTTTTTTTAAAGGCAAAAACCACAAGAAGCCCTTGAGTGTGTGTACAAGCAAGTCAAGAGCTGTTTTGCTTGTAATTCCTAGATCTTTAGCAGACCATGGTTATCCAAGGAGACTTGCCAAAAAGTGTGTTGTGTTTGGTTCTCGTGGCTAACCATTTTCTCTAAGAGACTGA
This sequence comes from Cricetulus griseus, assembly GCF_003668045.3. Taxonomy (NCBI): domain Eukaryota; kingdom Metazoa; phylum Chordata; class Mammalia; order Rodentia; family Cricetidae; genus Cricetulus; species Cricetulus griseus. Next base: position 209,320,856 of record NW_023276807.1, on the reverse strand, counting down.
CAGATTAGTCTCTGCTTTCCTGGAATTTCTGATTTCACAGAGATTTTGTGACATAGGATGTGAACTTTATGTCATTTGGATAGAATGTGAATTTCTTTTTAATATTATTTTTATTTATGTGTGCCGGTGTTTTGTCTGTAGATACATCTGTGCACCGTGTGCGTGCAGCACTCATGGAAGCCCGGTGAGGGCATTGGATCCCTTTGAACTGGAGTTACAGATGGCTGTGACTGCCATGTAGAGGCTGAGAATTGAACTTGGGTCCTCTGGAAGAGCAGCCAATGCTCTCAGTGGCTGAGATACTTGTTCATCCTGGAATGAGGAGGTTTTTTTTTGTTTGTTTGTTTTGTTTTTTTTTGACTCCAGAAATTTTTGTTTCCACTGCTTGCTGAAAGCCTGTGGAACATGGTGATCAGACAGAACCCATAGTAAAGACAGTAGAGGATTTCACATTGTTGGTAGATGAAACTTAAGTTTTTATTGATTGAAGACCAGTTATTAAAAACAAACAATACATGATTTTTGTGCCTTTGTCCAATAATATTCCCAAAGAGAGATTAAAAACTAAGAACTTGGGTTAGAAGCATCAGGCCACTTATTTTTTATTTCTAAAGAACCTCAATAGGTGCTTCCTCTTTGAAGTGTTCTTTGCATATGAGGAAAAGCCCGTAGCTCAAGGTTGGGAAGTTGAGGCATCAGGACCTTGAAGCAGCTGTTTACATCCCATCCATGAACAGGAAGCAGAGACAATGAATGCATGTGTCTTGCTTCCCACTTCCCTTTCTCCATTTAATACAGTCTAGGATCTCCTGCCTAGGGAATGGTGCCACCCACAGTAGATGGCTCCTCCGACTTTAATGAATGCAATCAAGATAAATCATCCACAGGCACACCCAGGGACCCTAGAGACTCTAGATTCTGCCAAGTTGACCGTCAACACGAACCATCACAAGTGTCTTCCCCCTCCTCTGGTAGTGAGATGAAGAAAAGTGGAACATGGCTGCTTTAGGACACTTTGTAGCTAGAATTATACAGCGGTGGAATTGAAATCTGGCTATATAGATCTTATATGTTCCACCCCTAGTTATCCTGTTGAGTACAGGCTGGTGACACTGCTGTGCTCTCAGAACCCCAGGGAGCTCCCCGCCCACTTTATCTTCCATCTGGAAGCAATAACAACTCTTTATTTCTCAATCAAAGGAAAAGGGGAAAGGCATAGGAGCCTCTCTGGGAACAAGACATTTCCCACTTGCCACAAATGGGAGAGAATGAGGAAACCCTGCCTTCTGGGCAGGGCCTCAGATGGCAGTCTGGGAAGACAGATGGAAAAGAACTTGTCCTCTTTTCTTGAACCAGGTGTTGGTGGTTCTGACCCTTGGTGCCAGTGGTTCTCACAGCCACCAGCACACGTTTGTGTCACTCATGGTTCCACAGCACGCCCAGCTCTTGGGCTCTGTCTGAGGTAAACATACCTAGTATTTTTCATTTAGTTTTATTACAGATTGGAAGGAAAAAGGAATGAGGCTGAAAGAATGGCAAGGCAGAGTTAGAGCTGAGGAAATAATGGGAGAAAACCAGGAAATCCCTGTGGGGATTTTTGTGAAGACAGATGTGTAGTAAAATCAAATGGTGCCTCCAAGGGTAGCCTTGGGACTAGATGAAGAGAGTTTCAAAACCGAGTAAGCGGGAAAGTTGGTATTCAAGCGGCAACTTGGACTACAACAGCTTAGATCATTGGCACCCAGTGTCCTTGTGGTCTCCCAAAAGCTCCACTCATTCTGTGTCTGCTGCTGTCCCGTTGTCATGACCTGTGTAGCCCAGGTGCTCTGGCAGAGTCTGTGGGATTTGTAGGGAATTTTGATGATAGATGGAGGCAGGTTCAGGGACCATGACAGGTGTGTACAATTTGTAACATTTAGCAAATTAGAGATGCCATATCAAAGAGTGGTTGCTTTGCAATTACCACTGTACTGCTGTGCTAGCACCTAGTTTTGAATGCATGTGCAGCTATATACATCATGCATATGACAAGTTAAAGGGCTCTTAACATTGAGCTGTGTAATGAATGCTCAGTGTGAGTGAATGAGAAGATTAGTGAATGGGAATACAAACTATCCTGCTGACAGGTCTCTAATTGCAAAGTAATCTGAGAGTCAGTGCATGTACTTGACTGAGAAGTGACGGTGGGAACTTGGGAAACTACCAGAAGAGGGCAAAGGAAATGCCTCAAGACTGCCTTTGCATGATGAGCAACCCCCCGCACCCATCAAACTGAAACAATATTGTGAGGGAAATCACAATCCATAACATAGCATCAGTCTACCCATCGGCAGTGTTCAGGCTGTAGAGGGAATCTGGGGCCGCATAGGTGATGACACAGGCCAAGGAGATAGACCAGCGGAGCCCAGGGAAATAGGACTTTTGCAAGACTAAAATGACAATGGTTTCTTTCAGAATACCTTATTTTAAAATGTGTCAGATCAGTTTCCAGAACCGTGACCCAGAGGGTGAGCTGAGAATCACGGCAGCAGAATGCCAGTGTTACTGTTGCCTTGATTCACAAATGTGCTTTGTCTGAGTTGACCTGCAATATAGCTGGGGACTCTGCTGGGCAGCATTCCAAAGGCCCATCACAACACCACTGTTGGCCCAGAGGTCTCCTTATTAGTAATAAATATTATAGCACAAACTGTTTATCTAGGGATAGGTACAGAAGGGACATAAGTGGAAAGGAAAATAAAATTCAAAATGCTATTGCAGCTGAGAAATGTTTATTTTTGCAATAGAGATGCAATCAGACAAACGTCCTCTATGTTGATAGAGATTAAACCCTGAGCTTCAAATACATGGAAGCTTAGGACAAACTTTTTTTTATGGCATCCAAGGTGAAAAAAATTAGCCTTTGTACATAACACGTGGTAGCTGTTCAAACACATGAACCAGGGGCTTCTCAGCTGACAACCAGGGGCCTCCGTTCATACAGACAGATGAAATACAAAGACGTTCTTAGTTTCCAGCTAGACAATCCAGTAGAACTTGGGCTCTCACCCCATCTGAGAACTAACCCATTGTGATTAGTACAAGAGGACACGAGAGAGAATGGGATCAGGATTCAGAAAAAGTGAGCTTGCCATGTGTTGTATTAGAAGTGCTGGGAGACATCTTTCCTGGTCCAACCAGTTTTTCTCTTTGGCTTTTACTGTGGGCCCAGGTCTGAATCAAAGAGCAGCATTGTATGGTGGGTGAATTGAATTGCTTCTCTGGTGGAGCAGGGGAGTTTTTTTTTTTTTTTAACTTAAGTTAGAAACAATCTTATTTTGCATATCAATCCCAGTTCCCTCTCCCTCCCATCCTCCCATACCCCTCACCAACCCCCTATCCCATTCCCTTTCTGCTCCCCAGAAAGGGTGAGGCCTTCCATGGGGATCATCAAATCTGTCACATCATTTTGGGTAGGGCCTAGGACCCCCATGTGTGTCTAGGCTGAGAGGGTATCCCTTTATGGGGAATGGGCTCCCAAAGTCCATTTGTACATTAGGGACCAGAGGCCCCATAGACTTCCCAGGCCTCCTAACTGACACCCATGTGCAGGGGGCCTGGTTTGGTGCTATGCTTGTTTCCCAGCTGTCAGTCTGGGGTCCTTGAGCTCCCCCTTGTTCAGATCAGGTGTTTCTGTGTGTTTCCCCAGCCTGGTCTTAACCACTTTGCTCATCACTCCTCCCTCTCTGCAACTGGATTCCAGAGTTCAGCTCAGTGTTTAGCTGTGGGTGTCTGCTTCTGCTTCTATCAGCTACTGGGCGAAGGCTTATAAGGTATTCATCAATCTCATGATAGGGGAAGGACATTTAAGGTAGCCTCTCCACTATTGCTTAGATTCTTAGTTGGGGTCATCCTTGTGGATCTCTGGACATTTCCCTAGTGCCAGATTTCTCTTTAAACCTATAATGGCTCACTCTATTATGGTATCTCTTTTCTTGCTCTCCTCTATTCTTCCCCTGACTCAACCTTCCTGCTCCCTCATGTCCTCCTCTCCCCTCCTCTTCTCCCCTTCTCTTTCTTTTAACCCTCTCCTCCCCCTGCCCTGCTCCCAATTTGCTCAGGAGATTTTGTCCCTTTCCCCTTCTCTGGGGTATCATGTATGTCTCTCTTAGGGTCCTCCTTGTTTTCTAGCTTCTCTGGAGGTGTGGATTGTAGAATGATAATCCTTGAGAATTTTAAGAAAGCCCAGTATTGTTGCCTTTTGTCTTTTCATGTTGGAGTAGAGTAGATCTGAGTGGACCGTGGTGAGGAGTGAGTTATCTTTGCTGTCACATACCAGCTCACCAGCTGGGGCGGAGAAAGTAGGTGGTTGAGGAAAGCTTTGTGGCACTTTCCATACCCACAGGGGATGATGCTAGCTCAATTTAGCATTTTAAACTCAAGCACTTACCTCACGACAATGTCTTCTCTCATTTGAGATTGTTCGTTTAGAAACACAAGGGAATGTGGCATTATTTCGTTAAATAAAACATCCTCTCCTGTGTCATCTGTGTCTCAGTGATCCCTAGGGCAGAAATTCAGCTCAGACAGTAAACTCAATATTCATATATTAAGTGCTTACTAGTAATGCACTGTGGAAATTGAAGATGGAAGACTGAGGTGTCCTGCCCCTGAAGGGTTTATAAATTGGGGGTGGGGCTGATGAAGGAAAGCACTACACAATCATGGCATGAGAGAAAACACGAGAAATAAGTCAAGACGGACAGGTACTTAGGGGGTGTTGTTGAGGTCAAATGCTATCCTTAGAAGAGAATTTTACATTGGAAATATAAGTTCATGAGCCACGAGCACATCTGTGAAATGTAATGCTGGGAGAATGAATGAGATCACTCAGGAAGAGACAGAGAAGCGGGGCCCAGTAGGAGCACTGGTACTCTAGACACTCCACAGAGGAGTAAACCGATAACAAGGGGCCTGTGATAGCTGATAATAAGGGGCTTATGATGGAATGATCTGCAAAGTGTGGCGGCTCAGAAGCTAAGCACAGGAGGCACTGTAGGGAGGAACAGGTGGCCCCCAGCGTGACCACCACTACTCATCATGTGTTGGCCTTAGGTAAGTTTTCTTTTATTTTAAACAAAACCATGAGGGCAGAGTCCATGTCTGTGTTGCTCACGTTATATGCCCAATGCTGGGCATGACATTTGGCACAGGACAGAATGCAAGATACAACTGTTACAAAAGAACAGGGAAATAAAAAACTAGTTTCAGGTATTTATAATTTGTCTAATAGCAATTTTCAGGTTCCCAAACAGAGATGAGTCTCGGCAAAGAATAAATACTTCCTTTAGAGGCCTGGGCAGATCTGTTAGTTTCGTGTGTAACTCATTTCAATGTCATTAGATGTTCTTCAATCTAGATGCAGAGAAATGAACAAACAATAGTAATTTGTCTGGCTGATCCTCCCAAAATCCTTTGAGATTTTAGTACTTATCACTAAAGTCTCATGAGACATTAGTTGTTGTCACACACACACACACACACACACACACACACACACACACACACACACACACACACACACCTGTTCTGTGATGCCAATACTGGCTTAATAAGCTGTTTGTGGTAGTGGTTTTCAGATCATTTAATATGGCAGTAGAAATTATGAGTATTCCTGGACATTGTTAATACCCATTCTTTGCCAAAATAATTCCACTTTGGAATTATTTTTAACTATGCAACTACTGTTATCTGGAGGGATGGTGACATATGAAGAAGAATTTGCTAACTGTTGCCCAGAGTGTTACAAGAATTCTAAGGAAACCAAAATCATATCAGGCTTCTCTCCAGTCAATATTGGGACAGAGCGCATGGGTAGAGTCAGAGGCTCCGTGGGCTATCCTTGTTATCCCAAAGAATTTGATTTTTCCTTCCACATAGGACACTCATGAACTACTCCCCGTGTTGTACCTTCTGTGGGAAGGGCTCTTCCCCATGCTCTGTACCTTGCTGTATCTTCTGTGGGAAAGGTACTGGTCTCTCAAACCAGTTGCTTTTGGCCAGACGGGCCTTGGCCAGTGAGTGGGGTAGACATGGCTGACATGTCAGTGAGGAAGCCTCTTCAGCACTTGCTGATCTTCTCTTGCTCTTTCCTTCCTCTGTGAGGACAGTGTGTCCCAGGCAGTGATTTCCCTTTCCACCTGGGCCCTGAAATACCAAGATACAGAGAAAGTGCCTCATTTTTTAGCCACCAATTTACGGGAAAAGCAAACAGTAAATGTTCCAACACAAAACGTTGAGGTCGAGGCATTGTTATCATATCGAGAGTTTCCTAGGGCAGAAAGGGAAATGTGGAAGGCTGGTAGATATGAAGGCTGCTTCCCTCAGCTCTCATAGCCCACTTCCAGAGAAGCAGGAAGTAGGATCAGGGTGACTCGGTTTTTAGCTAAGTATTTTCACAGTTCATAGGGAAACACGCTGCTTTGACTAAACACAACTCTGAGAAGGGAAACAATTCAGTCTAGTCCAGATGAAGATTTGTAGACCTAATTTAGGCTGTGAAGGGCCTGTGTATTTGAGAAGAGGTCTCAGTATTTCACACTGAAATCCCAGTGGGAATTCACAGCCATTCCAGAAGGCATCATCTGTGTCCCCCGAGACATAACACTTTTCCGGTGGTCTCTTTGGGATCTCTTAGGGTCCCTGCTGGTGGAAAGGGAGGGTTCTGTGTCCCAGAAGTGCCAAAGTCTGGAAAATCCAAGACTTGGGAGAGCTCCTTAATAAGAGTAATAATTAAAAGGAGTGATTGTTACAGAAAGAAACAGTGAGCCCCCTTCCCTGCTTGCTCTCCTTAATTCTTTACCTTCTCAAAGAATATCTCCAATTCTGTTTTAGGAGATCTGTCTTGAGATATGTATGATTGCTGCATTTTCAGAATTGCTAAGCTGCTTGCATGATAGGGCCGGGGCTTTAATCTCAGTGCTTAGGAGGCAGAAGCAGAAACTCCAGGAGTTTGAGGTCAGTCTGTTCTGTAAAGTGAGTTCCCCATCAGCTGGGGTTGCATAGTGAGACCCTGTCTCAACACAAAACAACAAAACAAAAAACCTCTAAGCTTTTCTTCACAGGGATTAGCTATGTCCTGTGGTTAAAGAGGCCCCATGAAATCTTGTAGACTGTCTCCTTCCTGCAAAAAGAAAGCAATCACATTTAGTTATTTAGCACCAAACACCACTGTGTCACTGTTAAGGATGGTCACCATCCTTCCAGGGCCATCTCAAAGAACTCCTAAGCACACCTCACCCCAGGAAAAGAGCGTTTTCCTGTTATAAACATGGGTAACCTGTGAACAGATGCCTCTGTGACACCAGCCTGTTCTCTGTAGCCATTCATGACTCCTAGGAATAACTCAAGCCTCCAAAGCCCCTACGACTACACAGTCTGACCCCTCCACCTCCTTGTGCCGTTTTTTCTGTCCTCTCTCATTTTCTGTTCTGTCAAATATGTCTTCTTGCTGCGGCTTGTGGGTGCAGGTGGGTGCTCTGCCACCCCAGGGCTTCCCCAGCAGTTGTCCCCTGATCTGTTACTAAGACTATATTTGGAGGACAGGAACTCAGCTTTGGCTGTTTTACAGCTCAGTGTGTGACACAGCATCAGTAGCTTTGTGCTGGCTCAGAGCGTATTTGAGGGATGAGGCCAGGCCTCTCTATAATTACAGGCTTGTGCATTTTAATAACACAGCTTCTGAAAATAGCCAAGTGGAGAAAAATAACCAAAAGGCTATGTTTATTCCAGATAGGGGTCACTGAAAAAAAAAAAAAACAATTGTATTAATACTCCTGCAATTTCCACAGAGCAGTTGGACTTCCTGGGAAAGTTTTGCTTACCTGGCAGCAACGTTATGTGGAGATATCTTAGACCTATGGAGGGCTGTGTGCCCTGCTGTTGCTCTATGAGCCTCAGAATGTGCTCTTGAGGTTGTCACACAGTGGGTAGAAGTCAGTAACCTCTGAAAACCTTTAGATTCCATCCCAGGACCTTTAAGATCACTCAAAGCAGGGCCTTACTACATCCCAGAGTCTGCAATGAATGGAGGCCAAGTTCTGAAAGATACATCCATTTTTCCCCATACAGATACATTTATGTAATTTTCAGGTCCAATGAAAAGCAAAATCAAATTTGGTTGTTATTCGCTTGGAGCTTACAGTCCAGAGAAAAGAGGCACAATGAAATGAATGAAATCCCATGCTAGGTTACCATATGAAAGCATCAAGGAGGGAACAGTCTGAATTTGCCATTGATCTTAAGATAACCCCTGAGTATCAAGAGTCAGACAGCAAGGAGAAGAGAGAAAGATCCCTCAGGGAACAGTACGTGGGGAAGCCCTGGGGTGGGAGAGCACCCACCTGCACCCGAAAGCAGCAAGAAGACATATTTGACTGAAGCACAGAAAACGAGATAGGGTACAGAAAAGTTGCGTGGAGAGGTGAATGAAGGGGTTAGACTGCATGGTTGTAGGGGCTTTGGAGGCTTCAGGTCTTCCTGGAAGTAATGAGAAGTTGCAGGAGAATTTCTAATAAGGACATGGCATGCTTATATTTGCATTGAAGAGCTCACTCTGGTACGAGAGGCTGGAAAGTTTATTCAAAAGGCCATAGGCTGCCTAAACATGAACTGAGCAAGGGTGACATTAATGGACATGCCAAAGTGAGTGGGGGAAAACCCACAAGAACTACATGTAACTATGAAATTCTGAGAATAAGAGAAATAGTCTTCTCCAGGGAAGGGCACACCAATTGGTTATCCAATCCTAAATGGTCAGCCCTGACAACACACACTCAAGAAGCATTATTCAGACACATCATGCTGTATTTAGGATACATACATATATGGATATAGCAGCAATTTGATGAAAATGGAGGCCATAACTTTGAAATAGAACAAGGAGGAGCACATGGGAGGGTTGGGAGGGAAGAAAAGGAAGATGAAAATGATGTAATTATATTATAATCTCAAAGAATAAAAGTAACTAAAAACAACAAACCTCAATATATTTTGATCATATTCTTTCCCTTTCCTTGGCCTCCCAGAGGAATTTTATTTTTTAAAATAAGAATTATTATTGAAAATATTTGAATGGAGAATAGGTTATCATTTATTCAATCAATATTTGATGAACATGTATATTAATGGAGGACTTCTTGTTTGACCTTTTAGATTCCTTCTGGCTTTCAAATTCAATGATTTTAATTTCCCATTTAAAACCTTAATTGTTCAAAATGAAGGTCACAGCTTGGAGTTGTTCAAGTAGATTTCTTTATTTGGAGCATAGATGCATATTTCCTAGAACTTTTAAAATGCCATAATCAGTGCTTGCGACTCCCTTAGAATAGGAGATGTGTTACATGATTAGAAACATTCTTTTCTTTCTGCGCTATGTGGAGCCTTGGCCTCATCTGAGGTAGAGGAAGAAACTGACAACAGGTTTGCATTTTCCCCTCTTTGCTTGTGTCTGTCATTCTTAAGGGTGACTCTGCGGTGTCGGGTGACCAGTCTTACAGTGCCCTGAACACTGTTCAACCAAGCCCTTTTCGTGATGGATAAAAATTACAGAAGAAGAATGGAAGCAACAATTATACGAACTAGCTTGATGTCAATTGCCTTTATCAGAAGAGTTGGGAAGAGTGTGGACAATACAGAAATAATAACCAATTTTTGTGCCTTCAGGATTTGTACAGAGAGTTTTGGTCCATGTTTATACTAGGCGTGTTTATACTAAGTAAGACCTTCAGTGGGCCCGTCTCCACTTAAGTATGAGGCTTTGGGTTTCATCTGAAAGGCTTCCTCAGTTACCTACTTGTAAGCTGAGAATTACTCCAGGTCTTTACCTTTAATTCTCTTCTTCCTCCTTTCTTCCCCTCATCCTCTTTCCTTCCTCTTTCTCCTCTTCTCCCCCTCTCTACTCTCTCTTTTCTCCTTTCTATGGAATCTCTCAGGACACTGGGGACATAGTGGCTGCTTCTTCCTAGGATGTCTTTCTCTCTTGGTTCCATGCTGTGTTTTGCTTGCTTATTTCATGATCATCTTATGTTCTGAAATTTCCCTCCTAAACGTGGCCCCCATCCAGCCTGCAAGGCAGTGGTTCTCAACCGGTGGGTTGAGACCTGTTTGACAAATCTCTATCTCCACAAATATTTACAGTAATTTCATAACAGTAGCAAAATTACAGGTATGAAGTAGCAATGAAAATCATTTTATGGTTGGGGGGTCACCGCAGCATGAGGGTCACAGCATTAGGAAGGTTGAGAACCACTGCTGTGAGGGCAATGGGTGAGCCCTGTTATTTTCTATTGCTCTTATTTCCAATGAGACTTAATTGTGCCCTAAGGATTCATGTTCTTTTTCTGGCTTGATCTTGAGCTGGTGGAAGAAGATCCTGGATTTCAGTGGATAATCTATGAAGGTGGGGAATTCAATAAATATGCATCATCTCTTCCTTTGCTTGTGAATGAATGAGAAATGGGTATACACAAATTTTATACAATATGCTCTTCCAGTGAGCACATAAGCATAGTTATCATATTAATAAGGCAAATAATCTGTTTCCTGATTTGGGGATGGGCAATTGCTTCTAATTAAGTCTCATGTCTGTCTGTATATCAGAATTTTTCAGGAAATTTTACAAATAGGAACCTTCCCTGGCAATCAGGAAAAACCCGTTTATATTTTTCTACCTCAACTTGATGCTTCAACAATCATGATTTAGATGTGTTTCCCCAAATTCACACTTTAGTAACGTGGTCCTCAATGTGACAGTGATGAGGGCTGGGGCCTTTAGAGGCCGTTAGTTATGTATCACCTCAGGGATGGATGGATGCCCTTAGTTTTCTCGGGGGTGGGTTTCTGACAGAACAGTCCATGTGGTATCCTTCCCTTGCTCCTCGTCCTTCTGCCTGCTGCCATGGGATGGAACAGCATGGAGACCTTTGCCAGATGTGAGCCCCTTGCTCTTGAGCTTCTCAGACTCTATAAATAAACTTATTTTCTTTATAAACTGTCCAATTGGTAGTATTCTTTTATAGTCATTCAAAATAGACTGGGACAATGGGTTTCCTAGACCAGTGCATCTTAAACTTTTGCACACATATAACCTGCTCAGGGATCTTGTTAAAATACAGATTCTGATGCTGATTTAGTAGATACAGGGTGATGTGTAGGATTTGTCATTTGGAAAAAGAACTAGGTGATACCAATGACATCGATCTGGATGAATAGAATAGCTTGCTCAGGCCAGTGGTTTTCAATCCTAGAGTGCATGAAGAGTGCAAGAAGCAAGGGGTTACCTGAGTTATCTGCAAGCCAAAACTCCAATGCAGGCTAAATCAAAATCTCTGGAAATTATATCCCAGACACTGATATTCTCAAAGAATTTCCCCCAGGGGATTCAAATATTAAGATGGAATTGAGTGAGAATCATTGCTTTACAGGTAAAGTGACCACATCTACTGGCTGTTTCTCTGAATCAGAGCAAGAGACAAGAAGCAAGGCCCTGGGTTCAATCCCAGATACTGTACCAAACAAACATGTGCCATGCTTTGTTGACACCCATGGGAGGCCTGTTCCTTTCTGAATGGATATAGAGGAGTGGATGGGGAGGGAGGTAGATGAGAGGTGGGGAGTGTAGGAGAGAATAGGAGGAGAGGAGGGAGGGAAAACTGTGGTTGGTACATAAAATAAATTTTAAAAATTAATTAATTAAAAAAGAATATTCTATGGAGATAATCATGTTGAGGACTCCGGTTGCATGGCAATTTGAGAGTGGCCTAAATAGGCTCATATATTTGAATACTTACTGCAGTTGGTGGGAAAGGATTAGGAAATATGACCTTGGAAGAGGTGTGTCACCAGGATAGGGATATGAGGTTTCAAAAGACTTGTGCAATTCCTAATTCTCTCACTCTCTCTCCTCCACCTCTCTCTTTTTTCTTGTAGATCAAGATATGAGCTCTAAGTGTTTCTTTTGATCCACCATCATGGACTCTAATCCTCTGAAATCATGAGCCAAATGAAACACTTCCTTTTATAAGTTGTCTTAGCACGGCAATAGGAAAGTAACCAGTACAGGCTCTCAGTACCCATTGAGTGAGCTTAAAGTAGATCTAATCAAGCCCCGGATGCCCACAGCCCTGGCTAACACCTCAGCTGCAGCCTGATGAGAATTCTTGGGCAAGAGAGAGGCCAACAATCACACTTAGATTTCTGACCCACAGAAAATGTGACATAATGAAATGAATGTTTTTGAGGTTAAGCCTTTCAATTTTTAAGTAATTTATAGTAATAGATAACTTGTATGCCTACTGGGAAAAAAAAAAAACCTGTCTTCATTTATTCAAATCTTGACTCTTTCAAGCCTAGAAAATTCTAAGAAAATCTTTTTCACAGAGATTGTCCTTTCATGACCTCTTAGGGTATTGCATATAAAATCAGTAATATTCATTGTTATATAGCTAGCATGTGTTATATCTTTCAATTTTGGTATTTCCAATTTTTAAGTGAGTTTACAACATAATGGGCTTCACAATGACATTTCATACACATATCATTATTTACTCATATTTATTCTTTGCATTTTTGTATTCTTGGGTACTCTTTAATTGTAATTGCTGATGCTAGGTCTTCTGAAGAAAAACTGTAAGCACATTGATAAGGATTTTCCTTCCTCTATTCTCATGACCTATCCTGATACCATGAATGCCACCAGGGGCTTTAAGTCATGTATGGTAAAGATGGTATTGTAAGGAATGTTGACTGGAAGGCATTTCAAGATCCAACTTTTAGTTTCTGCAGTCATTTCCACTGGGCATGTTTAGCTTTACATGAGGAGAAGATTCCAAATAGACATCTGAGGAGAAGGCAAGGTGGCTTCTAGAATACGTGCCCTAATGATCCCCAAATGCTTGCATCTTTAAGTGCCTGGCCACCAGTCTGCTTACTGGGCTCCTCCAGACCTCACACCCTGTGGACTCAGCTCTTCTTAGGTGTCCATGTATTATTTTGTTCACTTGATTCACGGTCAACACAGTCTGTATCATGGTGACTACCATCTGTTTACAAGATTCTTCTAGTGACCAGTGTGAAGGAAAGCAGTATCTGTATTACCCCTCTCTGCCTGCACCCCTGGGGCCTCAGAACTCTTCTCTAGCCAAGAAAGAAAGCTTTTACCATTTCAAAAAGCAACCTTACTCACTCTTCAGAGCCAGAGTTAAAATGGATGCTGATAGCTTTGGGAACTTTGATTAGAATGCTAATGGAAAACAATCTTATCTAGTTTCTACATAGGAAAGCTTCCGATGAGCTACAACACTCATGGTGGAAGACATTCTGCTCATCAGTTTGCTGTTTCAATATGAGGGGCCTGAAGGTAGTGAAGGTTGAGGGCCTGTTGGTCTCTCCACACAAACTCTTAGCAACCTTTTCTTCTATCTTCAACTGGTATAGAAACCTCAAAGATCAGGCCTTGCCCCAACTCAGCTCCACTCTCTCTTATCAGAGGTGACTGTTAATGTAATCAGGAGTCCCATCTCAGATGTGGTGTGGAGTTCAACCTGAGATGATCTCTTATTGGGTCTGCTGCCTTGGTTTGACCCTAGACTTTCTTGAAGCGGTCAGAAGCAGCAACTGCAGCACTGTGGATATCTGACCCACAGTAGTAAGTGCCGGTGTCTTTCCTTGTTGCCTTTTCAATGTCAAGTATAAACTGACTTTTTGAAGCATCAATTTCCCCTTTGAAATTACCCATTAAATCATCAGTAGAACTATTATTTAGTTTGTATACTAAAATCAGAGCATTGTCTTCACTCTTCTTATACCAGCTCATTTGGTAGTTCTTCAAGTCCCCTCCTGTTACAGTGCAGTAGAATTTGGCAGAATTCCCATCTGAGACAGTTATTTGGTCAACTTGTTCCAAAATTACATCCAAAGAGACCCCTGAAGGAAAGAACCTAAAGTCAGAGAGTTTGCAAAGAACTTCCTCCACTCCAAGAGGATGGAGTTTTGGAGAATGCTAGGCATCAATTCACCCTATTATGTCTCCAGAAAATTATTCTAGAGATATACTTCCCAATGAATAAAAGGCCCAGGTGCCTGTCCTTACCTGTACAGAAGATGAAAATGTAGAAGATGGGACTTCTCCAAAACATGGCTTCACTGAGGATGACTTTACAGTAGGCTGGTGCTGCCCCGGCTGCCTTGCCAAGACTCACCTCTGTCTCTGTCTCCGTGGGAATCCTTATCTTCTGTAAAGGTGGTTTGATATTAGTCACTTCCTCAGAGAGACATGTGGCAGGCTAGTGAGGTCATGGGCTGTTAGGATGGTAATTCAACAAACACAGACTACCCCCACCTATTGCAGGCCGGATATTATTTGGGAGATGTAAAAGCGAAAAAATATGGCTTCCGGCTTCAAAGAATTCAGGTTTTTTGTTGTTTGTTTGCAGGGAAGTGGAGAAAACAGACAAACAGCAGTGACAGGAGAATTAGTTTCTACAAAAGAGGTAGCCCCAGTGTTCCAAGAGCACCAAAGGAGAACTTCCTGGGATGCTCAAAGCAGGGAATCCTGGATTGAGCCCTAGCAGCTGAATAGGACATGGCAGATTTTCTGTCTAGGGAGCTCTGCAGGGGAGAGAGAAGGCATGAGATGAAGTGTTGCAGTGTGTGAGTGCTACCTAGCCCTTCTGCAGCTTCCAGATAACCTCTTGTGTGGTCCCTTAAACCTGGCTGTTGTCTCCTCTGGTCTTAGGCCTTTCCCTACTTGTACTCAGTACCTACAGGAAAGTACTTCCAAGTTCAAAGGTGTGTTATGTAAGTCTTGATCTGCTTTTGCTGTTCCTTCTTCCTGGATGATAATAACCTTCCTTCTCCCTTTCTCACTACCATGAGGGAGGCATCCCCTGGATTTACTGAAATGTTAGGTGGTGGCACTAATCAACTTTATTCTAATTGTCTGAGAATTGGTTTCCTGTCTAGAGTTTTAAGATTATTTAAAGGTTTTTTAAAACAGAAAATTATTTACACATGCACTCCCATTATCAGGCATAGATATGTCAATATTAGATATTTACTGGTCAAAGAGGATCTTTGCTTGGAGTCCCTGAGTCCCGAGGAGCCCAGATGACTGGTTGCTCACTCTAGTGAAGGCTGCGTTTAGAGAAAGATTTA
The DNA here is from genome assembly GCF_003668045.3 of Cricetulus griseus. Classification (NCBI taxonomy): domain Eukaryota; kingdom Metazoa; phylum Chordata; class Mammalia; order Rodentia; family Cricetidae; genus Cricetulus; species Cricetulus griseus. Next base: position 209,305,664 of record NW_023276807.1, on the reverse strand, counting down.
TCAGCAAATAGGCTAACACCTGAGGTATCTATGTTTTCTGCCCACCTTTGTGGATGTCTTCAGCAACAAGGTCACACCTATATAAACAGAACTTGCTTGCAATTGCCACTCCGCTGACCACCATTATATAAAAGGAACACTGATTTTGCAGGTCTATCTATGGCTTGAGTCTTGCTTTGGAATTTGCCAATACTAGTTGATTTACATCTTGAAGCCTTAACCTCCTCATTTGTAAACAGAGAAATTTTAGTTTACTTTGTAGGGATGCTGTGAGGTGGGAATGAAAAAACCCAGATAAGTAGTGACTCTGGCTTGGAGTATATCTGTAGGCTCACCAGAGAAGCTGATTTCTTTATGTTGCCTCTTCTGTCTTGCCATGGTAGGTTGTGACCTGGTCATAACTCCCTGCCTAAGTCATGGTTACTAGGGAAGACAGAACTTGTAATTTCAAGTCTGATACAGAACAGAGTCCTCTGAGGAAGGGAGGTTCCTGCCCAAGTTTGTGAGTTTGTCTGTAGGTCTCTGAACCTGAAAATGCAGGGAGCCATGTCAGAGATGTAGTGCTATCATCTGTACATTTAGGCAAAGGCCCTAAGAGCAGAGAGCCTCAGTTATTCCAGCTCATACAGGGTGAGCAGGGTTTTTAAGAGGCAAAAAGTGGTCTAATAAAACCAACTCCTATTCCATACGCTCCTTGCTTGCTAGCTTTCCACTCTGGCATTGTGGTACTGTCTGCTGGTCTCTGGGGACACTCCAGTGTTCACAGGAGAGAGCCAGACTGATGCTCTATATTAATTAGAAACTTTAGGACTTGCTTTGCTTTTGGTTTGAGAACATATCCATTCTCCCCACCTTCCTTGAGTCTTTGAGGGAAGAAAGTGGTAAATGTAGTGAAGAAAAGCTCTTTCTTTGGTTTATCTTCTAAACACTACCCTCAGACATCTCATGAAAATGGTTAGTTAACAGTCCAATGGGCTGCCACGCGTGCCTGTGATGGATTTCGGTTTGGGATGGCCTTTATCGACTGTCAGTCTGCTTCTAATCTGTTTTTTTACTTTCTCTGCTGTCATTGGCTGGCTGGATAAGAGAGCAAGAACAGAGGTGACAGAAGAAAGGGGTGGCATTTGTGTTTTCCCCCAGACAGATATAGGACCTCAGCTGCTGGGCATCCCAGGACTGCCTTCAGAAAAAAAAAAAAAAAAAGATTCTTCTCCTATGTCTGTTTTGAGTTTAGAATGTGCAGGCTGCTGGGGTTTCTTTATTTCTTTGATTTGTTTTTCCTGAAATGTCTGTGCTTCGTTGGTTGTTTTAAAGCAAACATGAGAGATTTTGCCAATATTCCATCTGCAATTCACTTACCCAGCTGTGTGGCACTGAATGAAGCAGCTGCCAAGAAAAACAGCAGAGGTGAGCTGAGACTCCTTCCAGTTGTAACTCTGCTGCTGCTGCTGCTGACTTGGGACCTTGGGATGTAAATAAATAAACATTTTCACATTTAGTTGCAGCTCAAGGTTTGATCCCACTAGGATGTTTTCTTGGTTCCCAGCAGCAGTAGCAGCAGCTCATCTTGGGATCTAAATGTCATAATTCCAATCTATGCTTCACTCTGGCGGCCCTCTCTTAATCACTGCCAAGAATCAGCCTCTTGTTCCCACACGTGCCTGGAATGGCTCCTCTGCTGCCTTGTGTGCTCCAGCACCGTGTGAACTCCACAGTCAGTGGGGGTTTGTGCTGCTCCCTTGACCTTGATTCTTGTCAGGACATAGTGGACATGCAATGCACAGTGTTGAAACATTAATTACTCCAAATCTACATGCTGAGACTTGCTGTTGATAGTTGAACACTTAACTAGTTGAACGTTCCTGGCCACTGTTTCCTCAATGTTTGTCCCTCATAGATGAGATGGGGAGACTGAAGGGCTTGCTAGAGAGGTTAAGGTGGTTAGAACAGACTGGAAGCTTCCATTAGCTCCAACATGATGTTTATTTTGATTCCCACAAGTTGGTGCCTGGAAACCTGTTTTTGGGCAGTTCCTGTCAGTCAATATATAGCACTCCAAGCCATGGTCCTCTTTCTTCAAACTTTCCTTTATCATTTGTGGTAGCTTGCCTCGGAAAAGAAGAAAGATAATGCAATTACACACGCAGCATTGGATAATGAATGGAAGATCAGGGACCTGACAGCGAGTCATGGTTCCCTCTTGCATGTGACAGTAGACTCCCTTTCTGGTAGACAATATATCAGAGATCTCAAGAGTGTGTATCCCAAATTTTATTCAACAGTTCTGAGCACATGTCCTCAGTGACCCTAAGTGTCTTAGGGGAAAAGCAAGTCCAGCAAGAGAAGCCAAACTTATGGAATTGGTCCAGTGAAACTAAGCCTTTGGAATCTGATCCTAACACCAAATTCAGCATAGAATTATCTCCAACTTCTCATCCCAAGGAAAGAAAAAACATTTCATGCTATCCTGTACCTCCAAAGAGCTTATCTCAGGGGGCACCAGTGCTGATAAGCCCATATGTTGGCTGCAAGTGAGAAAACCAGCAAGATGGCAGGGGATGAAGCTTCCATTCAAGAACAAACAGGCTCTGAAACCCAGGAAACATGCATCATTAGAAGAGACGTGTGTATGTAGTATATATATATATATATATATATATATATATATATGTGTGTGTGTGTGTGTGTGTGTGTGTGTGTGTGTGTGTGTGTGTGTGTGTGTGTACATATGGAGACTGGGGGCTGATGTTGGATGTCTTTCTCTCTTGCTCTCTACTGGAGAAGACAGCCTTTGCCCACTGTCAGCTCTCAGCTCAGCAGTTCATACCCAGGAGTCACCATGGTGGTTTCTGCAATAACCTAGGCTGATGTTGCAGTGTCTTTGGGCAGCCTGGAACCTTGGGCTGAGCTTGACATTTCTTTTAAAGGATGTAGTAAGGTCAGATACACTTAGACTTCTTTTGTTGCCTTGTTGGAAGTGGAATCTTTTTCAGGTTACCTAGTATGCTGGTATTTTGATAGACTTAATTCATTATCTATATTTATGTTCACAAACAGCTTTAATTTTATTTCGGGATGTATGTTTGTAAATTATTCCATTATTCTGCCCACTTAATGAGTGGAGGCTTTGTTGTATTTTAATATCTCACAAAGTCCATGTTTGCTTGTTTTATGAGGGTCAAACAAAAATTACCTTCTTATTTGCTTTTTCCTATGTAGTAGGCCCTTAATAATTTATCAGCATCCTTTGCAACATCCTTTGAAAAAGATCTTGAAGGTCTTTTCAATTGTATTTCTCTAAATTCCCATCGATATTTAGTTCTTACTAGAGGGGATGTTAATATAGAAGAATGCATATGTTTCCAAGAGACTGACTTAATTTTGTCTGTTGTGTACATAGTATATGCATGTGTGTGTATGCATGTGGGCACATATGGAGAACAGAGGTTGGTATTGGATGTCTTCCTCTCTTGCTTTCTACCTTATTTTATAGAAACAGGACTGGAATTCAGTGATTCATCTAGCCAGCAAGCTTCAGTAATCCTCTTGTCCCAATGCCCTTGGTGCTAGGATTACAGTTGTGAGACATTATGTTCAACTTTTTTACATGGGTTTGGGGGATATGAACTCAGGTCCTCATGTGTGCAGAAAAGGCAGTTTACTGACTGACCCATATTTCTAGGCCAGAGATTGGCTCAATTCTTATAAACAACTTCCTAAAGTCTCAGCCCGGTCAACTATAGGAAAATGTGGTAATTATCACCATAATAGCACCATCAAGAGTACAGTAGTTGATGTGTTTTCTGTGTACCAGGCCTTGCTCTAAATATATCGACACTAGATCATTCACTTAATTTTAGCAATGATTCTCTCATAAAAGTTTTGATGAGGAAAGAAAAGCACAAAGTAACTTGTCCAAGGTCATGTGACTAGTGAGCTAACAAGAGAAGATCTAGGATTCATACCTGAAGAAATTTGGCTTCCAAGTCTGAATTCAGCCACTTTATGATGCTACCTACTTTCCATCCATCCATCCATCCATCCATCCATCCATCCATCCATCCGATATCTTTAATATATCTACTTTACTACATCTGTGGATATAAATATTTACTATTTTTCAGGCTTTTAGAAATGTTGGTAAGCTATCAAGGATATGTAATTAAGATGTTAATTGCTGGTCATGATTTTGCATGTGTGTGATTCATTTGTCCTTCTGGGAATCAGGGACTGTGCTTTTATTTTCAGGTGGAAAATTCAAATAATTCAATAGGATTTAATTTTCACCTCTCATGGTTTAAAAAGATAAAAGTGAGGAGCCAGTACCTGCTGAGTGCATTTTATATTTGAGAAGTACTTATTTTTAATTTGTATTTCCACAGCATTCAGTGTATTGATTTGGAAGGCATAAGGGCTTCTTAGTTTTGAATGAATGAATGATTAAATAAATGGGGCAAGTTCAAGATGCCACTTGATGCTTGTGTCTTGTTGGTAGGCTCTCTGGATTTTGTGTATTGTACCTATTCGGGACTTACAGTCTTTTGATCATAATAATCCAACAAACATCACAGTGCCTTTAGTGCCTAGTAGCAGATGGCTTGCCTTTTGGCTTCCCATACTCAATTGGTAAGGTGTTGTTGAACAGTGTTCTGTTCATAGACAGAAGGCCATCCTCTGATTCATAGAAATAGGCATCATAGAAATAGGTGAGCCTTTAGTTAGTTCTTTGCAAATACAGGAACTGTGACTCCCATTAACATTTTTACACTGACACTGGAGCCGCCTCTACCCTCGTCATGACAGCCATGTTTGGAGATTCTGTGGTTTTGGTTCTGCAGGAGATGTCTGGTAGAAGGAATAGGAAATGGAAAAGGAGGTGTGTTGGGAGCACACATGCCCATTTACCAGGGGGAAGCCAGTACAGGAGGCTCTGCAGTTCTCAGTGCTGGCCCACACAGCCTACTTTGCATGCACAATACACTTGGGCCACCTTATCTACAACTGCCATGTGGCTGCTTCATTGCAGCAGCAGTAAAAGAAAGAGGTCCTTGGGGGTGGTTGGTGCCTGTGCTATTGAAAAGCACACTCGGGCTTTGCAGAGGCAGCAATCCAAAAGGCTCCTTTAGAGGGGGTCTGGGTCCCCCTTCACTACACTGGGCTTGTGTTCTCAGCATATGGTGCATTTGCTTATCAGTCCCGGGAGGCTTATTCTCTGAAAAGAAACAACTGGGGAGATAATCTTATTTTGAAAGACTCTTGGTGGGTCATGATCTCTTGGGTCCTTGTTCCTAAATTTCAGGACTCTAAGGTGCATAGAAGGCAGTGGAGGTAGCAACAGCCATTTTTCTAGATGTATCTGACTTCAGTTGCCCTACTGGAAATTTCTGGTTCTGAAAGTCATTCTTCAGAAGCCACCAAGAGAGGAAGCCGTTTGTTCATTTGTAATGAGCTAATCAATCAACCACCTATTCAGCAAATGCTTTTTGTTGTTTTTTTGAGAGACAACTGTATATATGCTTTCTTTTGAATGCTGTGGATACAATGGAAGCAAAGCCACCCAGCATTTCTACAGTTGTGGAGTTTAAACTCCGTTGCTGGCATTTAACTTGAAGCATGTGAAAAAGGCAGTGTAACAGTGAATATGTACAAGACTGGGCAGGGGTGAGGTGAGGGTGTTCCTTGAGTCTGTGTCTATCCAGGCAAGGCATTGTCCCAGCGCACACTACTGGTCATGAGGCTCACTATGGAGGAGACCAAGCTGGAACTTTCCCTGACACCTCATGTTCCATCCAGCGTCAGAGGACTCTCATCCCACTGTTCTTTGTAGCTGTTCTCCCATCAAGAAGTATATTTGTTAAGGTTCTGTAGCTCCTGAGTTAGCATTGCCATCATCCTGCTGTTGAAGCAGAGTCAGCTTGCCTGCTGTTTCCACTGTGTGATGACTTCTTTTTCATTGTGTACACAATGAAAGACTGCAGAGCCAGGACATCTAAATTTAGGATAAATACTAGGCTATCTTTAGGGCAGATCTTCTTCTGGAAGTTGAGGTCAGGACTTTTTTGTTATTGCTTTTCTTTGTCTTTCCTCCTACCTCTGCCATCCCCTTACCTCATCTCTCCTTTCTTGTCTGTCTGAAAAGCATCCTCATAAACAGCTTGCAGGGGATGACAGGCCAGTGGAGGGATATAAGGAAACACCCACCCAAGGGTGTCAACTGGTTTTAGAGTAATACAGGAGAGAGTTGTAGGTGGCAAGGGGAGGATAACACTGAGGGCCTGGCTTCCTCTAGAGGCCTGGCCAAATGGTGCTGATGCTGTTTGGCACAGTGGAGCTGGTTGCAGAAGATGCATGTGTGCTGCATGGTGGCTCTGGGTGGTCCATTCAAAATTCCTAGAGAAGGCTGTTCCTGATGAGGAGGGATGCCCTCATAAGATGGGATGGTGCTGTGACTGAAAGAGAACAGAGGGGTGGTGGCAGTTTCTTTCTGGATCTGAGTTCCCTTATCCCAATGCCAAAAGACAGAAGAAAAGAGAATTTATAGAAGGGAAGGATGCTCCCCATGGATTTAATATTCAAACAATATGAATTAATTATGAACACTAGTTGTAGTTGGTTGAATATTTATGCAATGGGCTTTATAAATAATAATTAATCAATGTGTAATAATGACTGAGGCTTCTAAGAAGACCCTGGCCTCCCAAATTTTCTGTATTGATGCCTCGTACTCTGCCTTTGGAGACTAATCCTTTAGATTACAGAAACAAGAACTAGTCCTGGGGGAACTAGAATCTTAAATCCAACGCACTAAAAATGAATGAGAATGGATTTTGAATGATAAGACCTTAGGGCATAAGACCTAGAGAGTCCTCTGGCACATGAGCACATGCCAGGAAGAGACTGCCCTCCCCTCCTCTTTGTTCTTCATGCACCACTCACCCACGGTTAGGCTCTTTCTTAAACTTGAACCTGCAGTGCCCACCTCAGGTATTACACTAACCATGTGGTTAGTCTTGCTCCTTCTGTCCCCAGATTAATCTCCACGTTGAAAGGTTGACAGCGATCTTTCTAAACACTTTCTAGGTCTATTTTCCTCTATGGGCTTCTGATTTCTGCCCATTTTCCATAGAACAGAATCCACATGCCTTAGCCAGCTTCCCAAGACCTTTATCAGCGAAGACACAGCCTCCACTCCAGACACTTGTCTGCTCTGACTGATGTAGACTTCATTTCCAGCCAGTCCCCAAATATGGCTCATGGACTACTTTTGCTCAGACTTGGCATTGAGGCCACAAGCAACTAATCCTCCAGAGGTTTAGACCCGGAAACGAAGGATCCACAATAGGACTGTGCTTGAACACAGTGAGCTAACCTGGGACAGCCATTATCTCTTGAGTTTCACCTGTTGGCTGTCAGTAAGGAAATTTCTGTACTTTTTTTTTTTTAGGGTGGAGAACAGAGATGTTACCCTAGAGGCCTTTCCCTTAAGCACAACAAGGCATCCTGAGAAAGTCATAGTGTAGGACGTGCTTGATATACAATCACCTTAACTTCCATGGGCAGCAAAAGAAAAATGCTGTTTTAGAACGATTTGTTTTCCAGTTTGTTTGCTTCCACGGAAGGCATCAAAGAGCAACTTTCATCATTATTTCAAGATTAAAGCTAGGGGTGTGTGCTCTGAGGACCTAGGTGTGGACTCTAAGGGTAGGTTTGACTTAGAAGCTTTTATAACTGGCACGCATGATGAAAGGAGTCCCCATCCTTTTTTTTTTTTCTCTCTCCCTTTAACAGAAGTGTTCCTTGGATACGGCACACACTGTTGGGCTTCTGTGGCTGGACGAAAGACCCCGAATGAGATTCAGAGCCCTCTTCTCTTGTTGAGAGTGAGCTTATTTACCTCTAGAAAGTGTCCACTGGTTGTTTTTGGAGATGATGATGTGATCATAGCACTAAAATAGGTATACTAAGATAGCACTTCCTTAAGAAAACTTAATGGTGACTTTTAGAACAAGGGACATGTTTTTCTCAGCTGTGAATTTAGTTGGGATGTTGGTGCTCCCCAGTGCTATTAGATCTAACAACACAATTGAAGCCCATGTTTGCCCTGTCAGGGCTGTGAAGGTAGACAGTAGAGGGGCAGGTGCAAGATTTCCCAGAAGAAATGATTTTTCCTCCTGTCCATCGTTTCAGGACAGGAAGAGTTAGTCTTATATTGAACATAAATGACATCTGTTTTAGACACATAGGGATGTCACAATGCCCACGGAGCTTTATTTGGAGGTACTGAACTGGTTGCTGCTATGAGAAGCAGCCAGATGACTGGGAGAGACTTCTGTTGAGAGTCTCACTCTCAATAAAAGAAGAGTGTTCTAAATCTCATCCGGAGTCTTGAGGACTCCAAACACAGAAACCCAACAGCATGTGTGGAATTCATGAAACAGTTCTGCTAAAGGGAGCCAAGGGAGGGTGGGACTCCTTTTATAACATCACAGTTACAAGTGGTTTGGGGTTTCAAAGCATGCATGGCTTTCTCTCCTTGAGCATTCAGTGGTGCTCTGAGTGAGTAGATCAGGCTGTGTCCCTGATGTCACAGGAGCCATTGCAATGAAAGCGGAGGGGAGAGGTGTCGCCTGAGATCTCAGGCACCTGAGGAAGAGCACAGTAGAGCACACTGAGTATGGTGAGGACCCACTGATAGCAATAGAATCCCCACTGATTACTTAGGAATGTGACAGATGCTATGTGTTTTACATTAAGAAGCTGCAGGGTTTTGTACATTTGGCTATTAATGGTACAGTGTCTGTTTGTGCTAATTCCCAGTCTAGCAAGACTCAAGTACTTTGGGGGCAATGTTATGAAAGAGCCCCTAACAAGAAGAGATCTGGACTCCATTTACACTTGAAATGACATTTGCACTACGTCAGCCACTGGTTTAGCCTAACAGTCTGGGCATCCTCTGCCATCTTCAAAAATGCATGCTCAGCCACTGAGCATTAGGTGTTCAGACAGCTGGAAAAGGGTGACAGATCTGGAGCTAGTAAATTCGTTTATACATTTGTATTCACTCATCCATCCAACAAGTGTTTACTGGTAAATAGTACACTATCACCAGGAACTTAAATATGTCACTCCCAAGGGCTTTCATCTGAATGGGTGGAGACAAGCATGGATACAAAGATACAGATTGCCCCTGATTGTTGACATGATTAGGCAAGCTCTCTCTCTGTCTCAGGGGGAAGGTCATTCACAGGACTGGATCTGTTTGCCAGTCAACTGCCTTTTATCCCTATGATCGCAGGTATGAGAGAGGCATTACAAGAAGCCTGGCCATGCTGTCAGTTAAGGGGTGCTCTGAGGGTGGGTCCTGGTTTTGGTTTCCAACAAGAGGCTGCTTCCCAAAATAAGGCAAGGTGGAGATAAGATGGAGTGGAGCATCTGGAGTTTTGACTGATCCAGCATTGCCCCCTAGTGGTCAAATGCAGAGATATATGGCTGATGAATTGCAGGAGTCAACCAATGGATGCATGGGGATTACCGAAGGGACTCCGGAGCAGCTGCCTCTGATGAAGGTTGGAAAGATGGATTGAAAACCATCTCAGAGAACTGAAATTGAAGATTACTGTTCACTTATGACTGGGTATTTTAGGAGCTCTGCCTAGAAAGAATCAGAAACAAAAACCAATTTATTTTCCTAACCTGGATTTTTCCAGAAGAAATAGTAACTGGCTGGCAAAATGGCCAGGCCGCCTCAGAGGTTAGACAGTGTTGGTGCTGATGGGAAGGGAGGGGGTGTCTACCTAGAGAGGATCATCTGGTCTCCCAGCCTCTCAGGTCCTATGGAGATTTTGACTGAGAATTGCTACCTTGAGACTCCTTGGCAGTGACAAGCACAAATCTGCTGAAATGAGGTAGGATGCAGACTCCTGTAGATAAGGGATGTTGTTAGGTTTTCAGAAAGAGTCTAGTCCATCACAAACTAAGCATGTGTTTCCCTTGGGGTTTAAATGGTTTAAGATTCATTATTAATCCGACTTTGAAGGAAAAATTCTTTTAACAGGAAGAAGCTACCCCTTCCCCTGCACTCTCTCTCTCTCTCTCTCTCTCTCTCTCTCTCTCTCTCTCTCTCTCTCTCACACACACACACACACACACACACACACACACACACACACACACACACACACACACACACTACACACACACACACAAAAAAAAAAAACCAACTACAACTGGGTCAATGTCACCAGAAGATCCTCATCAGAGTAGGCTATTCTTCTTCTGAGATCTTCGATGTAGGAGTCAAGGCTCAAGTTGTCTTGGCAGCCACTCTGCTCTTGGCAAGATCTGCAACCAGTGCAATGTTTGCTTCTTGCCTTCTGTTTCACCTCAACACACAGTGTCCACTAGCTACATCATCGCTTGCCTTCCAAGGTCACAGATGCAGCAGAGGAGTTACACTCCCACCCTAGGTTCTCTCCTGCCTTACTCCTTCAGTTGACTTATGATTTGCATTCTGCACATGTAAGTTTGAAACCTTTTCTGTCCTTGATCCCTTGACTCTCTTGCATCATGCCCCTGAAAAGAGAGAGAAACAGGCAAGAGGAACCTGCTAAATTAAAAAATGAATCAGAAGAGTGGCTGGTTCACTAGCTGGGCAATTACAGCACGATGAACGAAAGGTTGGGCTGCTCATTTGACTGCTGTCAAGTTCAAGTCCCAGAAGCCTCATGGTAGAAGATTTTAGCAACAGAGAAATGGATTGAATGCAGGGCAGGAGGGCTGAGGGAGAATCACAGTGTGGATGGATGAAACAAAGGCAGTTTGCTCGTCAAAGCCTTGGTAGAAGATGCCATAAGTTATACCAGTGGTATACATAGACACAGCTGTCTGTGTTCTAGTATGTGGATAAAAGTGGCTTTGTGAAATCCAAATATTAAAATATTAAAACACCAGAGCCTCATGTATAGTAAGCATATGGTATTGAGAATATAGCTCATGGTACAATGGTTAGAGCCAATGTTTTTGAATCTAACCATCTGAAACCCAAGTTCTTCTTTAACACTTTAGCTCTTGAATGTTAGGAGAGTCTGTCAGCCTGTCTGAACCTTTGATTTGGTATCTGTAGAGTGGAGACATAATACTTTCTACATTTCCCACAGACAGACCAAGAAAGTGAGTAATATTAGGGAGGAAGATGCCTTATTACCCCTCTCCAATTCATCTGACATCTATGTCTACCACTTTTCTCTCCGAACTTCATATGCTCTCTCTCTCTCTCTCTCTCTCTCTCTCTCTCTCTCTCTCACACACACACACACACACACACACACACATCTTCTTCTCCCCTCTCCCCCTCTCCCACTGAACCCACTTCATGCTGTCAGTATTACATTGGTGGCACCATCTACTAGATAGAGCATAGTAATGCTTGCTTCTATAACTAAAGACTCTGCCAATTAAACCTGGTGTAAGATGGGAGAAACCCTGGCATAGGCATACACTCTCCCCAGAAACAGACATAAAGTGGTAGTGGCTCACCCATCCCTTTGCTACAAGCCAGGATGCTGTGGCCACAAGTCTGTCTTCTACCACAGATAAGTGTGATTCACCCAGTTGTATGCACTGCCAACAGAGGAAAGGCTTGAAGGTGTTGTACTCAATCACCATTGAGAGCCTATTAGAAAAACAAGGTACCATGCAGCCACTTGAAAGGTTAAGAGTCTAGAAATGGCCATTACAGAGGAAACTCCTTCCGCTTGGCTGACTGGGGCAGGGTCTATGGCTTTACAGCAATTGGTACAGATGCTGGGTGAGGAGGTGCATTCATTTCGTGCTCAGTAAAACAACTTTTATTCACTGATGTGAATTGTGAATTGTTATCCCCTCGGGAAAGGTGAAGCTGGAGAAGCAGGTTGCAGTTTCTAGGAGAATCTAATTCCCCTCCTCTCTCTCTCTCTCTCTCTCTCTCTCTCTCTCTCTCTCTCTGTGTGTGTGTGTGTGTGTGTGTGTGTGTGTGTATGTGTGTGTGTGTGTGTGTAAGAGAGAGAGGGGGAAGAGAGAGAGAGAGAGAGAGAGAGAGAGAGAAGAGAGAGAGAGAGAGAGAGAGAGAGAGAGAGAGAGAGAGAGAGCAATGATGAAAGGGAGCTGTGTTATCCTAGGTAATTACCCAGCCTGAATTTCTCCTGGAGTTTCTGGATAGTAGTGCCAGATGTGTTCAGGCCTCTGTGCACCACCCCACAGAGCAGGCATCCAGAGCCTACCTCCTCTTCCTGGCTGTTCCTCATGTCTGGGAACACATCAAAGGAGGCTTGATATTCATAACCGCTGTGAGTCATTTTCACATAGAGCTGCGGGGAGCTGCCTGTACTGCTGCTTGCTGTATTCAGCCCTTTGTAGGAGCAGCTGAGCTAAACCAACCCCCATTATGGGTGAGAGTAGAGCCCTCCTGGGAGACCTGATTTGCCCCCAAACCCTTCCATGCTGAATATAAAGGTCTTTTTAAAATTTGAGAAATAGTTATTAAAACACCCTCAATCTTGGACTAGGCATCTCCAGCACCCACAGGGACAGCACTGTAGGTTCCTTCCACAAGAGAGCGACCACCTCCAGGCCCTGTTGTTGGTGTCAACGACATCTGAAGCCCCCCAGTTTGCTTCACTCAGAGGACAAAGAATGTCAACAAGACTCCAACCACAGCCACAATTTTTCTCCACTGGAGGATAAATTTTGCTTGTTCCTGTTGAGTTTGCCTATTGTTGGAAGTGGCATCCTGTGTGCCATTCTTTCCTTGCCAACAGAAACTTAGTAAAGAAAAGCTGCAAGATGGAAGAACTGGAAGAATTAGTCAGCTTCTAATTCCAGGACTTCAAGTTCCACATGGCAAATGAGGCACAGACAGGAAGTACGAAGAATTCTTTAAGGTCACACAGACTGGCAAGAGTTTCTGGCATATGAAGTCATCCTAAAGGGGAAGGCATTGACAGGGCACCTTGGTATCCACGGAGAGCTAAATATAGGAAAGGGATGAGGACCAGGACCCGATGAAATTATTTCTCACTTCTGCACCTCAGGTTCTCTGTGTGGATCTGACTCTGAGAAGTTTCTCAACAGGCCAGAGAGGGGTACCTGTTCTCAACAAGCACCTGGGGGTTTAGAATTTCCTGGGTTAGGAGAATTCAATAGGGAATTGTTATAGTCAGTAGACGGTGCAAAGAAAGTAGCTGCAATACAGGAATGAAGCAGCAAAGCTGGTCAGCTTCAGGTCTGGGATATCTCACACAGTGGTGTCTTCCAGGCTGAGCCCCTTCTGCAGCCAGTAGGACTGGGCCCCTACTTTTGTTAGGGTCAGCTTATGAAGCATGCCCCCTCCTTCCAGGTGCACCCTAATGCATTCTGGTCATGTCATATCTTTTCAGTCTGCTACAACAGCAAGCGTGGTTTGCTCTTTAAAATGCCCAGAGCTCCCTTTCCCATTTGGGGTTTGTAGATTAAAGGTCAGACCACTGAGCTTGTCTGGTGGTAATAGGGGTTCTGGACAAATGAGGCCCCAAGGTCTGCCAAGGAGATGAGAGAGCAGCAGACACCACAAGGGAGGAGAGTGGCAGCAGAAAGCTACACAGGGTCCTCAAGTAGCCCTTGAGGGTCTCTCATCTTTTGCTAGCAATTTTCCCCGTACCTCAGCTTGATGATGTCCTTTAGTCATGAAGTCTACACCTCTATGTCACTCTTCTTAACCCCTATCTCTTGTTATTACCTTGTCAACAATAGTATCCAGCCACTTAAAGGACAACTGCACCAGGATGCAGTGGGTGACTGGTTAGCTGCCTCCTGTTTAATAAACAGAGAAAGATTGCTGTGCAGTATCTCTCCATATGCTGTGGCATCTGTAGCTGGCATGTAAGGGACTCATTTTCCTCACATATCTCATTAAAGATGCAAAGCAAAATGGAGGGCTTCAAACCCTTCTCTCCAGGAGTCTGCCTGGAGCTCCCATTTCTTACCATCTGCTGCCATCTAGTGGCCCCTTGTCTCTTCTCCATTGTATGTTCAGAATCAGAAGCAGCAGCCGTAGCTCTGGTCTAACAGGAGTGAGACGTTCCTGTTAAAAACCATGGAACAGAACAAAATACTAATCACGGTTTCCTCAAACTTCTTGTTATCAGTCAATGGATGCCCGCTTGGGCCGCCCTGGGCCTGCCCCCTGAAGCCCGAGAGTCGCCTCCTCCCCACCCCATAGACTTTCTCACTAACATGCTGTAACCTGGCTCTAAATGTAAATTGTAAAAAATTATCATACGTACTTGGAAGATCTTGGGGGCCTCAAGGCAGATTCTTTGGCCAAGCCACTAAGTCCCACATCCCATGCAAATGCTCTCCTTCTAACATAGCAAAAACCCCTCAGAGGTCGGGAGGGAAAAGACATAGAGCAGAAGGGGAACTCTGTGTGTCTTTTCTGCTGTCTATCCACTTATTTCCATCTAGAGTCCCTGGGGGCTAATGTTAGTCCTAAGGCCACCACCTCTATGTACCACATTTCCTGAGCCCGACCTTGTCTGACATCCATCCCGTTGTCTGTGTTGGCATCAGAATGTGTTTCCAGCCTTGAATCAGCTGCTTGGGGTTCATGGTGGATTAAAAACAAAAACAAAAACAAAAAAACCCAAAAAAACCAAAAAAACAAAAAACAAAAACAAAAAAACCCCAAACAACAACAACAACAACAACAACAACAACAACAAAAACCACTCTCCTAGGAAGATATAACACAGCACAGCTGAACTAACTGCAGCTCAGGAGTGTGGCAAGTGACGACTAGGTAGGACGCACACCAGCTGTGGGTTTATGCACGGGCTGCAGGTGCTTATGCAGCACTGTGGGCTCATTACAGAAAGGGATGGCAACTACTCCTGGGCTGGGGACTTAGACATGAAGACTGATGTTGGGTTTTTTGTCCTTAAACCAAGCAGTTAATGTCTTCTTCCCAAAGTCCTGACATGCACTTGTTAATTTCACTAATCGATTCACTTTTCCATATGTACTTGACATTTCAATATTCAGCAAACTAGGCACGAAAAGTAGCACATGACACAGTCTGAATCATTAAGGATATTATTATTAGAGGAAGGAGAGAGAAAGGAGGATGACAGTCAGGTGACATTGATTCTCCAAATGGAGAAACTTCTCCAAATGGAGAAACGTCTCCACAGAAAATCAGGTCTCACTGAAGATTGGGTCACAGGAGTAAACAATCCAAACTGCTCAGGGAATCAAGCTGGTGAAACATTCTCTAAAATGTATGGCCTCTTAAAGTCCCAACGGCCTCAGATCTCTTCTCTGGCTGTCAGCTGACTCCCTAGGGGGAAGGCAATGAGGGATATGGGGGATGGCAGAGGTGTGTGTAGGGCACGCCTGTAGCCAGCCCCTAAGCAGGCATGACTACAGCATCCCCTACAGGTGTGTCTTCCAGAGCCCCAATTCATTGATCTACAACAGCTATCTCCTCCTTCCAGATAATGCTATTTATTCATTGATTGACATGTCCATTCATTATTCATCCAAGGACCCACACTGCCCCAGCCTTGACATTACAGACACAACAACAACAATTCCCAAGTTTTTACACCAGCCGGCATAGAGCTTCCCAGACAGAGAAGGCCAGTTCACTGTCATTTCTTGCCCTCATCTTCAGGTACTTCATCAGTTGAGTATCTGCTCACATGTTGATGCTTTTAGGTGTATGCTCAGGTGGTCCCCCACCTTCTCTGTGCTGCCTCCAGTTCCCTGTTGCCCTTTCTCCCAATCCCATCAACTTTTGTCCTTAGGATGACTGGCTGGGCTCCTGGGCTCCCAGCTGGCAGGAGTGGTCACAAAGAACACCACATTTGTCATGTAGAAATAGTCTTCAGATAGAAAGAGCCTCTTGATTTAGTATTGCTTAAAAGCAAATGAGACTCCGTTCTGTAGCATTGTTGGATATGCCCTGGGAGGAGGAAATTTGATTATGCCAACATTTCAAAGCCTGGGCTGCTCTGATAAAGGCGTTTCTAGTCCCTGGCTGTAGTGCCCAGTGAAAGCGAGGCTATTCTGAGACTGGGCAGTTGAGGAAAAGAATTTATGTAATTTAAATGTACACAGATTTGGCCTCTTATGTTTACTGACAAGGGGGCTAGAAGCTTCGATACCAGCTCCAGAGGAACATAACCTTTAACTGAAGACTGTTGGTCAGGGAGGGCTCAAGAGAGTGTAATGCTGTTCCTTTAGAACTCAGAGTACGTGTGCAGGAGAAGAATGTGTTCCATCAAGCTGGACATGAACTCACTCCTTTTATTGCCTTGTCTCTTTTTTTCTCTCTCCTGTGGTCTTTACTTCTAGGCAGAACAACTTTAGACTTGCCTTTCCCCTTTTGCCTCGGAGCCTAGTTTTCTTCTTAGCCACATGAAACTAAAGTGAAGCACAGCTCCAAGCCTAGCCCTTTGCCCGTCCTCTTGCTGGGGCTCGTATTCCAAGACATAGCCTACCAGGGAATGGTTGGTACTAATGACCCATGACTTTCTGTAGGTGCTGGGACCTGGGACGGCGGCTTCTCTGCTTTTGTGTGTGTCTGCAGACAGGTGGGGCCACAATGGTGTTTTCCTCTCTTCCTGCACAGACAGGTGCTGGTCTCGGGCCCACAGTGGAGTGAAAGACCAGCGTTTCTATCTGAAATTGTCATAGAAGGGAAGCGAGCCCTGCTGAGTTTCATGGGCTTCTGGGGTTATCCTATCACCCCAAGGCTGATGTGGATTGTTGAAAACTGTAGTCCCTGAGCTTCCCACCAGCTCCTCAACTTTCATTGCAGCTTTTCTGAGACTGCGGGTTTAACCTCTGGCCCACGAGTTAGGAAGTGGGAAGAAAACGTAATGCTCACTGAGCATTTGCTATGTGCTTTCAGCTTTACAACACCTCACTCAACAGCCAACCAAGATGTGCATTATCCTCCCATCTTATGAAAAAGGAATCCCCAAGAGGTTAATGTCCCCAAAGCTTTAGAACTAACTAGTGCCAGTGACAGGAGTACCCTGCTGGTCTAAAGCCCTAACAACCTCTGTGACTGCATAGGTACCGCAGAGAGAGGGAAATGGCGGCTCTCCTCCTTGCTCTCCTAGCACTGCTTTCTGAAGGACAGAGAAGCTGATCAGAGACAGAAGAATCCTCGGCTGTCTCCCATGGTCCCAGAGCCCCACTGCTAAGACTCCAGATCCCTAGGGAAGACTATTTCTTCTGCTCTTAGTGTTCCTTAGTTGCCTGTAGCCCTCTGGGAAGGGTTGAGTCCTCATGGGCTCCCCTGTCCTCTTCACCATGTCTATTATTGATTGTCCTTGTTCAGCAGTCACCTTTGGTGAGAAATGGTCAGCCCTGAAACATACATACAAGTAATATTACTTAGACTTGCAGGTTGTATTTATGTATTTAGGAATGTATATGGATATAATATATGTATGTGATGACAACTGGTTAAAAAAAAAAAAAAGAGGCCATGAATTTGAAAGAGAACAAGGTTTAGAGGGAGGAGGGGGAAAGGGAAATGTAATTATATTATGAATTCAAAAATAAATAGACCAGAAGGCTTCCCAACCAACAAGTATCAGGAACTCAGTCGTTCTGGTCCCCAGCTTCAGGCTTCAGTAGGAACGGTACCTAGGGCTCAAGGCTTCCCCTGAGGAGCATGGCTTTCTGGGATAGGTTAGTCACCGCAGCAGTCTTCAGCAGCCCACATCTCTCCTAGTGTTCTTCCTGGTTGGATTTCAAGTGAAGCCAACAGTCTTTGGTTGGTTCAGTATTGTTGCTAACAGCAGGAGACTCTGCGGGCTGGGTAGGACTGTGAGGGTTTTCCAGGTTTCTGCTTGGATCAGGGTCTTGCACAAGTAATTCTTGGCTCCAATGCTGCTTTATTGCCTTTGGTCCTGGGCAAGAATCTAGGCCTTTCTGGGGGTCAATTTCTTTGTTTACAAAGAGCTGAACCATGGTATCAACTAGACACTGGCCTCAAGTACCTGGGAGCAGGAGGCCCAGCCCTACCTCATTTCCTCAGTGCTCTCAGGCTGTGTGCTCCCCTCACAGTCTGCCTTCCTCTGGAAACACACTGCAGCTGCTCCACTGGTTTGCCTCGTGTGATAATGGGAGGGGATTCACAGAGAGGCTCCCTCCCAGTCTCTGAGCACCTCTGGAGTCACGCTGGATGATGAACAGAAACAAGTCATTTGGCCGCTCTGCCTCTTTCCTCTGTGGTGGTGTTTAAAACATGTTTTTGCTTTTTGTAGAATACAGGAGTTGGCAACTTGGTGAGAGGAGGTATCTTCTTCTTCTTTTTTTTAATCCCCCCCATTTTTAAATTTGAATTAGAAACAAGATTGTTTTACATGTCACTCCCAGTTCCCTCTCCCTCCTCTCCCTCCCTGCCACCCCTCCAACTAAAACCCTACCTATCACATAACCTTTCTGCTCCCCAGGGAGGATGAGGCCTTCCATAGGGGGGGGGTCTTCAGAGTCTGTCATATGCTTTGGGATAGGGCCTAGGCCCACCCCCCACCCCTATGTGTCTTGGCTCAGGGAGTATCCCTCTATGTGGAATGGGCTCCCAAAGTCCACACCCATGCTAGGGATAACTACTGATTCACTACAAGAGGCCCCACGGATTTCTGAGGTCTCCTCACTGATGAACAAACGGGTCCAGACCAGGCTGATGAAACTCACAGAAACAGCTGACCTGAACAAGGGGAAGCTCTTGGTCCCCAGACCCATAGCTGGGAAACCAGCATGGGACTGATCCAGACCGCATGAACGTGGGTGTCAGTGAGAAGGTATCTTCTACACATGTCTTAGTATCCGTGGCCCCACAGTCACACAATCCATGCATTCATTGGTCTCTGTTTGCCTGTGGCTCTCTCTTGAGCACTGTCATTAGTGGAATTGAAAGAAACTGTGTCCTTGAAGCTTCTAGTCTGAATCAGTAGAAGTTTCTTTCTCTGAAGGCTGTCAGATATTCAGACTTTATGATGTGAAAGCACAAAAAGGTTATCCTTTCCTACCAAGGATGTGGCCAAGGTCTAAATTCAGAGGTCACAATAGCTTAGAAATAGTCTCAGCCCAGTGAAGGCCTCTGGATGGCACTTGGAAGCCCATTTCTCTCCCTGATGGGTACAGAGGCAGGAGGAGCGGCAAGTCTTTATAGCGAATTGCTGAACATGAATTTCATATTTGATCTTATTTCTACATTTCTGTTTTGTAGATGAGGAATAGGAGGCCAGAACAAGGTCACTGCAAGTAACAGATACAAAGTTGAAACCAAATCTTCACTTTCTCTGGTGTACATGCTGCCAATGCTGAATCTGATCCCTGGTTAATCATCAAATGTTCTATGTCTGTCATTACGCCAGTGGACACAGCCTTCCTTCTTAGCACTAGTCTCAAAGGCTAAATGCTAACCTTCAACTCATTTCCATTAATAACTTAGTAAGATCAGTCATGTAGGCCCAAATGCTTTTGAGTATATTTATATTTTTGGACTACCAATTTATACGCTCATCTTCATAAAAGAAATATGTAGCATATAAAGCCAGCCTTCCTTTGTTGACATGTCAATTTTAACTCAACTTCTCAGTATGATATTTCAGCCATTCTGGAGCATTAACGGTTTACAAAGTTTGATGTGCCAATTCTCCAAGGAACAAATTTGCATTTTAACTTGTGCCTGAACTCAGTGGCTGAACTCCAAAGGATGACTAATGGATAGATTTCAGATCTCATGGCAGGTTGATGGCTATATAATGCCTTTTGTGCAGTGTGTGTGTGATAATTTTTTGCCACATACATGTTAACTATATAGGTAAGGCTAATTTTGACCTACAGTAATGAAATCTTGAAAATTTCAAAGCACATTCTGCTTTACTTTCAATGTTAGAGAAGCCCCCAACTGGAACACCAACGATGTCCCTCTGGCCTTTTGCTGGAGACTATGGAGCAGCAGCTAGTGACCCTTCTCTTCAGTGCATGGATGCCATCTTCTGCTGCAGCCCTAACAATGCTGCTGCTGCTGAGAATGTCATCAGAGCTCAGAAATACAGACAGGATCACTCCTTGGGGGAGGAATTCTTTCTGGAGCAAGAAGCTACTACAGAACTTATCTTAAAAGTCTTTGACTCAGCATTTCCACATTTTCTTCCGGATATACTAGAAGACACAAAGAGCCCCCAGCACATGGAGCTGCACTCTTCGGTGAGCCCGAGCACTTATTGGAGGCCTTGTTGCTAGCTGTACTGCCACCCCTTTGAAAAACTCCCAACTGATTCTAGAAAACAAGAATTCATACCAGGTCACTGAAAGAACACATGCCTCTGTGTGGCTTCTGGAACCATTGCACATTCTATTCATGGTGAAGTGGAAGGTGGCCCAAACTTGGGAGGGGAAGCATTCCTTTGTGAGACCATCATCACTAGAGAAGAATATAGCTAAGAAAATAGTCTCAAGGGAGACTTGGGCAATGATGTCCTTGAGTTTGCCCAAGGAAGGGATTGTTGACCATGTCCTTTACCCTAGTCATCACCATGACTCCAGTTCTCTCTGATAGTTCTGAAGCTGAAGAGTGGATCGACTGGATACTTCTGAGAATTGATCGAGCAGATAAGTTGAAGAGAGTTGATGGGTAGGTCTGGTTAAACTAGGGAAAAGGCATATATATATATATCTATATATATATCTATATATATATATATCTCCTCAATCAATGGAGGTCAGATGAAGAATAAATTTCTCACTGGACCCCACTCTAATGTCTTTCAGATATATTTCCTTCTGATATCCACTTTGTCTAGAATACTCCACGGGGCCCCTACATCTCCAGCTCTTTCTCACTAATGTAAAATAAGCTTATTGGAATGAATAGAGAGGATGGTTTTTACTTTGACTTAAACACTAATGAGCACTTTCACTTTGTCATAGTGTAAATATTAAAGTTATAAGAGACAGCCCAGGGACGAATTAATTACTTTAAAGACCCAAAAGTGCTTGCACAGTGTCTGAAACTCTGTGCCGAGGAGCTATATTCTCATTTAGTTCAGAGGCTCTGGTTCTCGAAAACCAAAGTCTGCAAGTGCTTCCAGGTGCCAGTCGGGACAGAACTCCCCGCAAACCCAAGGGATATAGAACTGGAAATCTTTTAGTCTTTTGTGCCGCTCATCAACCTATAAGTGGGAGGCTGGGAATGCAAAGAGTGCCTGGGTCGGTTCTGTAATTAGTTCCAAAGGGTCACAATTAGAGTACAGGTCTGAAGCTGTCCATCTGAGTCCCCCCCTCCCTCCCCGTCTTGGTGGGAAAGGACAATGGCCAGGACAGGTGAGATTTTCACAGAGCAGAGGATGATTTCATTTGCCAAAGGGCATCTTTATCACTCCTTTGTATTATCCCTGTTCCTGGGCAGGGGAGACACAACATTTATTCACTGCTTGGTATTTTGTTATAAAAACACCTAGCAGGGCATGGTGGTGGATGTGGTGGGACATGGGAGGCAGAAGCAGGCGTATCTCCAAGTTCCAGGCCAGAGCTTCACAGAGGAACTCTGTCTCAACAAACCAAACCAAACTAACCAACCAAACAACAAAAACACACCTGTAATCATTCCGTTTTTGTTCTGGAATTAATGATAAAGTAACTCTTTGGCTGCATCAGTCATTTTTAAGAGGCAGCACAAGAACCTAGGATGAATTGCTTACTACCGCCTGCCAAGTATATCTTTGAAACCACCTCATTTCAATCCTCATGACTTAGCAGAAATGACCTGTGCAACTCAAGTCAGAATTATTGAATTTATTTTAATCTTTCAGGGAATTGTGGCCAAATGTGATCTGTTGGTCTTTTAGATCTGTAATAATTGACATGACATTGAGTCATATATTAAGAACAAGACAGGTTTCTTGAGACTTCACTGATGAGAAGAGACTAGGAAGCTTGTCTTAACAATGGAAGCAACAGGCTTTTGGGGTTGCTTTTTTATTGTGTACAAGTGTGGTGGCCTTTAGGTTTACAGGATAATGGGAGTGACTTAAACTGGGAACTACCGAGTCTTTCCTATTGTTGATGTCATCATCTTGTACAAATAACCTGTGCTCAAGGTTTAGTCTTAGCTGTGTGCTACAAAGCTGAGGGCACTGGGCAGGGAGAATGAAAATGGAGCAGAAGAAATGCATATCCATCTATCAGGAATGCAGAGTGTTATCCAACTCAGAAGTTGAGGCAGCAAAGGAGTCAGACATGATATGAAGACAGAGAGACCAGGACTTTCCTGTTTAATCACCTCACTGACATCTGTAGGCTCAGGTGAAGAGTTAGTGTCATTGAAAATGGCCTTTGAGTTTCTGTAAATAACCCAAGCATGACACCCAGCCGAGGTATTTTCAGAGCTACAGGGAGCACAGTGCTGTATTGCTTGGCTGTGTGACCTTCAAATTAGTGATTTTTATAAGTCAGGACAAAATGTTGTGATTTTGCTCTAACAGATTGCCTGACACCTGAGTTAATTGTGGGGGCTTGCCAAGGACATTTGATATGACAAGGCTTTTCCTTGGTAACAGTTCCTGCTTGTTTTATTTGTCATTTGTGTAGCCATTTCATACTCCACTAGCTTTAGCTTGGCCTAGTCATGGGGCTTCTTCTAGTCTGAAACACCCTGGTCCTGTGGCCACTCTGGTGTCTTATGACAATTCTGCTAACTATATGCTTTTAGCACATACGAAGGGCCTGCAGTTTGTTGCTTTTTGTCCCTTTGCAGTCTACCTGCCTTGCCTCTGTCTCCCGAAGTTCACCATCCCCTTTCCTTGATCTTCTGGAAGGATCTAGAAATACAGCACTGTTTTGCTTCTGAGTAAGAGTGACCTACCAAGCAGATTAACCATGTAACTTGTATTTCTGAACAGAAGCAGCAGAGAGCTTTACTTGAAGTTTGGATGGTTAAATTCAGAGTAAAAAGGGCAGTTCTACTTTCTACAGTAGATAACAAATGCTAGGGACTCATTGTTCCAGGGCTAGAGCATATGAATATGTGTTTTAAAGAAATTCAAACATATATTCATGAAAAGCCACTTTCAGGGCCAATATGAATGTCTTAGTATTCTGCTATTGTAACCTAGTGTTTAAAAGATACCTTTTTAGATTATTGTTTTTCTCAGTTTAAAAGTGCTTCAGTGTTTTCTTGCAGCACTGTCCACAACAGCTACTCCATGGAAACAACCAAGGTTTCCAGCAACAGAGATAAACACAGTGGGGTCTGTGCACACAATGGAATCTTTAGTTGTAAAGAATAAGATTCTTTCATTTGCAAGACAGTGGATGCTTCTAGAGGTAGTCATATTAAGCTAATTCAGTCTCAGAAAGACAAGTTCACACCCTTTATCTCATTTGTAGATCTTAATCTTCATAGGTTTATAAAGTCATGTACATAATGTCATGCAGAAGCAAAACTGTTTGGGGGGAGGCCGAATAGGGGCATTGCTGAAAGCACTGTGTATGTGTGCATATTATAGCCCTGCATAATAATAGTAACACATTTGCTCCTCAAAAGGAACTATAGCTAACTATAACTACATCTAAGTATAAAAAAGGAAAGGAAATCATCAATGATCCCCCTGTCCAGAGAAAACAACTATGCAATTGGTAGATTTCCATGTGGTCCTTGGCTTTAAGTGCATTTTCCTACATTCCTGGGAAACTTCATATTGTATATTCAACTTTATGATAACTCTTTCCTATTTATAGTAGAACAAAATATTTCCCCCAGTGATTTGAAACTGTTCAAAATGTAATTTTTTGAATGTTATTTTTAATTATAAACTGACAAATTATAGCTGTGTATAATTATGTACTACAAAGTGAGGTGATGACTCATGAATAACATTATGGAATATCCAAATCAAGATAATTAACGTAATTTATCATCTTCAGGACTTGTTTTTGTAGTAAGAACATGGGGAATGTATGCATTATTTGCCATATTCATCACACGAAGATAATGCATCTCCCATCTGACCGAGGTTTGTACTCTTTGACTATTACATCTTCATTCTCCTGGCAAACCAACCTCTGGTACCCATGTCCCACACTCTGCGTCTTCTTCATCTGTTTTAGATGGCCCACAAGGACAGACTGTTAAAGAACTGGACAGTGTCCTATTTGTGTATGCTTGCCTTGTTTTCCTATCTGTTGGTTGGCTATAGGTACAAGCTTGACTTCGGAACTTGGCTACTGTCACTGGAGTGCAGACTTAACACACTGCTTTCAAGTCTTTTGAGTAAGCATCTAGCACTGGGATTTCTGTGTTTCATGATAATTCTATTTTTAGTTGCCATTGGAAGAATTCTTATACAGCTTTTCCTACTGGTTGTTCTAAAGAGCGTTACTCATTGCACTTGCCTTCTCTCTTTTGGATGAAAGTCATTCTGACAAGGATGAAATGCTGATTGTGTTTTTAAAAAGGTTTGTTGCTAATTATATGTATATATAATATGCATATATGTAATATGCATACATATGAGTGTTTTGCCTGCGTGTCTGTCTACCATATGTGCACATTGTCTGCAGAGGCCAGAAGAGAAAGCTGGATACTCTGGGACTGGAATTACAGAGTTGTGTGCTATGATGTGGGTGCTGGGAATTGAACCAGGGTCACCTGCAGGAACAGTCAATACTCTCAACCTCTAAGCCATCTCTTCAGCCTCTGATTCTGGCTTTAATTTGCACTTCCATGGTGATTAGTGATATTGGGATCTTTTCTTACACTTGTTGACATTAATGTCTTATTTAGAGAAACGTCTATTCAGATTTCCTAGCCATTTAAACCCCATGGGTTATTTTCTTTCTGTGGAGTATTTTGGACAGTTATCCAATATCAGATGCATGGCCTGAAAAATAGTTTATTCCATCCTGTAGGTTGTTTTTTTTTTATTAATTATTGCCTTTTATATTAGTCACATTTTCATTGTTGTGACAGAATACCTGATGTGGGTAACTTCAGAGTCTGCAGGTTTCAGCTCATTGTTGTTCAGCTCATTGTTGGCTGGCTCCATGGTTGTGGGTAAGGCAGATACTGTGGCAGTAGGAGAATTTGGTAAGATTTACTCACCTTGTGGAAGTCAGGAAAAAGGGAGGAGACCAGGACCCCACCCAGTGACCACCTTTTCCAATTGTGCCTTCTTTTTTCTTCTTAAATTTCTATCACCTCCCTGAAAGGAACCACTTTCAGGGAACTGAGGCTTTAATGCATGAGCCCTGGGTGACATTTCAAATTCAGCTGGGAACATTTTTATCTCTGACCACTAAGAGCTCTTGGTCATTTCACAATGCAAAACTTCACTTAACCCTGCTGTGGAATAATCCTTTTGTACATTGTGAAGATGTGTTGTTCTCATTGTTAATAAAGAGCAGACTGGCATGTAGGGTTTAGGTAGGATTTGTGGACAAAAACAGAACTGGAGGAAGAAGGAGGCAGGGTCACCAGCCAGATGCGGAGGAAGCAGGAGATGAACATGCCATGCCGAAAAAAGGTACTGCCGTGTGGTAGAGCATAGATAAGAAATATGGGTTTACAATTTAAGTTGTAAGAGCTAGTTAGTAGCAAGTCTAAGCCATCAGCCAATCATTTATAATTAATAATAAGTATCTGTGTAGTTATTTGGGTGCAGGCTTGTGGGACAGAGCTGACTGGCAGGGCAGAAAACTCCACTTACATAACCCATCTCCAAGAGTCTTCAAAGGCTGAGTCTAAGTCTGAAGTCTCCTCCAAGACCCAAGCTACACACTCTTATCTGTGAGCCCTTATAAAACACAAAAGTTACATACTTCCAAGATGTAAAGCATACTTTCCTGTCTCAAAAAGGAAGACTGGGGAGATGAGAGTGAGACTCCCAGAAAGGACATGGGATCCTAAATTATGTGCAGCAGCTGGGTCACTTGGTGTCATGATGTAAGCTTTATCAGGCTTGGCCAACCTCACCCCTATAGCAGTCCACAAATTCTCTTTCGCATCGACTCCACTCATTCTGACAGGGGTTCCACATTCCTGGCACTATCAACATCTTCAGGCCTCTGCTGTAGTTAGGCTTTGTGAGTCACTCTCTCTAGCTGCCTATAGTGACCCCTCCCCCTCCCATCCTATCATGCATTGCCTGCCTTACAGACCTTCCATTGAAACTTCATGAGAAGCCTTCACAATCCTAAACACGTCCACCTCAATTTCCATAAAAACAGATTCCTATGGGTCATTTTAAGGTCTCCTCCCATCATGAGAAGTAGCTAAGACCCTTTAGACCGTGTCTTGGAAAGCTGAGCACAAAGAAGCATGTCTAGGTGGACCTAGATGGCCCTAGGTGGACAAACATGGTAGCCTGGAAACATTCGCTTCTCAAGGGAGTTTTTTGAATGATTTTGATAGTTCAGACCTGTGAGCCTGGCATTGGTGAGGCCTTGCTAATCCTGATATGACTGCAAGGCACCTTTCATATTATCCCAGTGCAAATCACTTTGCTTCTGCTCCTGCTCCTCCTCTTTCTTCTCCTCCTCCTCTTCCTCTTCCTTCTCAGCTTCCTCTTCTTCCTTCTCTTCCCTCTCCTTCTGGTCTTCTTCACTTAGTTTTTTTTTTTTTTTTTTTTTTTTTTTTTTTTGGCACCCATCTCATTAGAAAACAGACCTTCCTTAGTCTTGTCTTTACAGAGCCCTTTTTGACCAAACTGCAAATTTTTTAGGTCAACTGTAAATCCAGTTGACAGTATCTGTCTGCAACCGTGGCATAGCCTGAATTCTGAAATGTCTTACTGTCTTATCTGGCATATTATTAAATCTATCACCTTTAAACTTGCCTCCCATAAAGCAGCAGGATACAAACAAAATATAGACAATTTCTTTGCCAGAATGTAACAATAATGGACTCTAGCCTGGTTCCCAATAAAGCCTTTGTTTTTGTCTGAAATGGCACAAACATGCTCTTTAATGGTAGCACCCCTATGGGCATCCAGGTTCTCTGAGTCCTTTCAAGAATCACACGTGATCTCTGCTTACAACATCTTGGGGCTTCTCTATCTTATACCCCCAAACTTCCAAATTCCTCCTCCAAATAGTTCCAGAGGATTAAGAACCACACAGTTAGACTTAGTCAAAATAGTGACCCCACTCCTCTGATAGCACTTTTTAAAATTACAAAATGCTTGAGAGATATTTTAAAGAGGCAGGGTTTATTTGACTCACGATTTTAGAGCTGAATCAATTCATAAGTGTTGGCTCTGTTGATTCTGGGTCTGGGTAAGCCAGAGCCTCACAGTGGTGGGAGCATGTGACAGAGGCTACTCTTTTCATGGTGGCCAGGAGAGAAGGGGTGGGGTGGGACAAGATGCTCTCCAAAGGTGCAACCCAATGGCCCATTTCCTTCATCTCGGCCCTGAGTCTTACAGCTTCCGTTACATCCCAGGGTAACACTACCAGCTGGGAAATGAGGCTTTAGCATATGAGCCTTTGGGCCACTTTATATTCAAACCACAATACCTCTGCCTTATTGTTCAGTCTATTTTCATTTTGCTTTTGTTGTATGTATATTTAAGGTTAACAAAATCTATTTTCTTTTAAAAGACAGGGTCTTACTATGTAGAAGTCTTGGCTGACCTGGAACTCACTATGTAAACTAGGCTGACTATGAACTCCTAGAACCTGCCTCTGCCTCCCAAATGCTGGGATTTAAGGTGTGTACTAACACACTGGGACAAAATTTAATTTTTAATAGTGGCATAGTATTCTAATTGGGATATTTATGTTATTTCTAATTATTGAAAGCATAATAAACATTTAGTGAACATCTTTATAAAAATCTTCTTAGGTAGGCCAGGAGGTGGGCCACTGTAACTACTCATGGAATATAACACCACACAATCTGTTATACTGTATGAATTTATAATCTTAATGTTAATAAATATAAATATCCATAATGTGTTCAGTTTCAGAAGCATTTAGCTGTGATTATTTTAAAACAATGAGGCATACTAATTTGATGTGAATATTTGTTTTCGGTTGCATTTTAAATTCAGTGCTGTTGATTTTTTCAATTATTTATCAACAATTTATATGTAATTTTCAAATCTCAATTTTGTCTGTACATCCAACAATCAAGGTGGTCATAGATCTAGTTCTTCCAGAATGCTCCATTTGTTATTTTCTTTAGTATTCTCAAACTCAAATAAGTCTTTTGACAATTCATTTACATATTTTCCTTCATTTACAAAATTTCACTTGTTCTCCAATGGCTTTGGAATGTAGTAGTCTTGGGTGTTAGCTAGAGAAACCAGCAGGGGCACTTCCTTGGTTGAATGATTGGGCCTCAGATATGTGACCAAGACCATAAGTGCTCTTCATAATCCAACAGAGGGGATCTGCTTGATCTCATGTCAGTTTCTGAACCTAAAGTGAGACAAGGATGAGGGCCACCCCAGATGCCTGTGTATTTACATTGTGGTCCCATTCAAGTCTCACTCCCCTATCTTTTGTATACAAATACTTTAAAAGACAAACTTAATAATGTTCTCACTGGTTAATGGCTTGGGAGGGAGCGGGCACTTGACATTTTTCTTAGGTTCTAAGAAGCCAAGGGGAAGAATCCCCTTCTCCTATACCATCTCCTGACTGGATACTGTTGACCATTGTTGTCCCTGAGATTGTTATGTCCCTAGACGTTAATTCGAGACTCACTTGGGACACATCTCCCAGGGAATTAAAAAGTTATAACTTGGTAGCAACTAGTGATTGGATTATTATAGTGCTTTGAAGTCACCAGGGCAAATTAGGGATTAAATGTGCCAGGAATTTTCATTACTTGGATTTCTGCTTGGGGGTTTAGAAAGCAAAGGGTTTCTGTATTTTAAGTTTTTGTCTGCTTTTGAGTAACTACATCTTCACAGAGCATAGTTTTCATTACTTTTAGTATATTTCCAAGTCCTGTATATAAACTATAATAGCAACAAGGATAATTTAAAAGGTGCATTTAAAATTATTTATGATAGGGGTCTAGGGAGTAGCTGAGTAGTAAAACATGTTTCTAGCATGCTTGGAGTCATGGGATTGAACCCCAAAACTGCAAAAGAAGTTATTTGTAATAGTTATCATCCTTGGAACATATACAGCTCTAGACTTTTCTTCATGTTTTTATCGGAATTAAATATGTGTTTCCAGTAAAACAGAATGTAAAACATGAGGCATACATTTCACGAAGTTTAAGTGTTGTGATATTAAGAGAAATAACTATGTATTATGAGTACTACTAGCAACTTGGTGATATATTCCAACTTAAAATTTTACATTATTTCAGCTGGTAAACTGTTTGCCACCCCTTCCATGTGGTAAAGCTGGTGGCCAATGCTCTGCTTGTTTGTGTGTTGTGATAATTTCTTGGTATTTACATTCTAATTGATTGACTGGTTGATGTTTGACAGATTTCTTTGAGTCCAGGCTGGTTTCGAACTTGCAACATATCTGAAGCTTTCCTCCTGCCTACCTCCCAAGTGCTGGAATTACAGGCGTATGCTACACCCTGCTTTTCTTGCTGATCTTAACAATCGCTACCATCGGTAATCACAGGTGCATCACCAGATGCTTGGGGGTGGGTCCACAAAGGTGACAGGGGCATTCCACTCACTTCCCCATGTGCTTCCCACTTCTAGTCTGTGGTGTGTGTCCACCCTCTCAGGTTTCCTCCTAGCCTGGTGTGTCTATTGTGCTCTTGTTTCAGGCGGAGGGTTTGGTTACCATTTCTCTGTCCTCTTCTTGTCAGTTAGTTCTCTTCTTTCACATGGGTGAGGTCTAATTCTGTAACAACTATTATTTTTTAATTCTGTACCATTCATAATGACTTTCTTTCCCTAGATGACTGACAGAATTATTAGGTCTGGAGGAGACTCCAGAGATAGAATTATATATACACAATGCTGCCCACAGTTTCCCCTCTCTCTTCTCCTCCTCCCCTCTGTCCCCCTACCCCGAGTCCACTCCTCCTCTGTTTCTGTTTAGGAAAGGGCAGGCCTCCCATAGATATCAATAAAACATGGTATATCAAGTTGCAGTAAGACTAAATATCTCCCCATGTATTAAGGCTGGGCAAGGCAAACTAGTATGAGGGGCAGGGTCCCAAAAGCTAGCAAAGGGTTGGAGACAGGCTCTGTTCCCACTGCTAAGAGATAGAATCTTAAATAAAGGAATTTGGTGTTGATCTCAATGACAAACAACACACTAGTAGTCCTCGATAGGAAGTAGACTCTATAAAAGGCAAAGCTGATGCTGCTATGTAACCACTGCCACAGAACAATAGTGGGAAGAGGGAGGATAAGGAGTATTGTTACATTGTGAATTGCTTCACAGTGCCATGTACAATCTGGAGAAAGAATAATGAATTCAGGGTGTAAGACCCCTGGAAGGCTCAGGCCTCCAGGATCTCAGCCCAGGACCTCGGCCACCCCAATCACCAGGTGGAGTCGAAAGCTTGATGCAAACTGCACGAGGCTTTATTATAGTTGCTTAACGAGCTAACCCCATGTTAGCTCAGGCCTTCCATCCACCCACCATGGTCGATGGCTAGGAAAGACAGCTTGAAGCATCTGCATAGAGATCTTATAGGGCAGCGTAAGGGGAGTGTCTAGGGGTATGCACAGGCTCAGGATTGGGGTGCCTCCAGGCTTGGAGGGTTTGCCCTGTGTTGATTGGTCAACTGGTTGTCATGGCCCATAGGCCCTCCCAGGGTGGTTGCTATGCTCTGCGTATCATTGCTGTGCGCTTGTCCGTAAAGCACACCCAGAGCCATAAAGCATAGCGCCACCAGCTAACTTCTGAGTGGTTCCTTGCCACGAGGCAGGCATCTAACCTCCTAGTGACTAAGACAAGGTCAGACAAGCACGCGTTTGGCTGTTATGGCTGCTGAAATGGGGAGCTGGTCCCTTCACAGGGCATTACATTCTCAATACTCTCAAGGTGAGAAAACAGAAATGTCTGTCACCTTCTCTAAATGAAATCACTTTCTTTAAAAAGTTGACTTCAAGGACTAATAAAAACCAAGGCAAAAAAGTAATACCCTGGGTAGTTGGCTCACAATGTCAATTTAACTTCACATCCCTTACCTTGCTATGTAGCTTGGGATGGCCCTGAACTCATTATATTGTCTTAGTGCTGAATCTTGATATGACCCTATTACCCAAGCTTACTATCAAGTGTATTACATAGACATCCTTTTGACCTAAAAGGTTCAGTGGTTTATTGTGGTGGGATATATGTGTATGCTAAGTATGGATTTGACTTTTTCTATCTGTAGAATCAGAACAAGTAGTTGTAGATATGGCTTTATCCACCAACAATGGGATCTCACACACATGGCATCCAACTGGAGACTTGCTTTATAGTGAAGGAGATGAGGGCCTGTAACTGTAGTTGAATCAGATACCATACTTCTCAGAAACTAGCAGCTTCATGAGGTACTAGAACAGTCTACTGAATCTAACATTTAGTCTGAGTCAGTTAGCATTGACTCAGAATCAGTACATTACAAAGATGGGGTGCTATATTTCTAGGTTCAATATATTTATCTAACTAGAAATGTCTATGCCTTTATGTCTCTAATTGGAAGTTTTTTTTTTTTTTTTTTTTGGTTTTTCAAGACAGGGTTTCTCTGTGTAGCTTTGGAGCCTATCTTGGCACTCGCTCTGGAAACCAGGCTGGCCTCGAACTCACAGAGATCTGCCTGCCTCTGCCTTCCAAGTGCTGGGATTAAAGCCACCAACGCCCGGCTCTAATTGGAAGATTATGTGAGCTTCCTTTCTTTTCAAGCAAGAGGTGGCAGCAAGAGAGATGCTAAATCTCTTGCTATGAGGTCTTTTGAAATCTGCGGGGTTGGAGCGATTAGTAAATTATTCTTGACACTGGACATGGCAAAGATCTCATTGGAAATCAGTTTGTGCAAAACAATACAACGCAGGCTGCAAGAGAAGCACTGTTCCTCACATATCCTGTCCCTGCATGACCAGGAAAGGCTACGGTGCAATGGAGGAGCCCAGGGGAGCTTCCAGGAAAGGCTTATTATGACTATCCTTCCTCTTGTCAGAACCCCAGGAACCTTTAGGGTGCTGAGATTTCCCTCTCCACCACAGCACCTGGTGGAAGGATTACTAGAGCTGAAGGAATTGGAGAACTTCACCTTTCAATTCAGTGAAGCCATGCCAGCAATTCATTCTGAACTTCTTTTTTATTTTGTATTTCCTATTTAATTTCTGCTCTTGTATATATGTCTCATGATAATTTTGCTTTTGTTTGTCTATTGCTCAGTTAGGTTTAGGATTGTGTTTACATTTTCCCACCCAGGTTACTGTAAGGCATTCTTACTACATTCTCCACCCACGTCTCTTATACTCTTTCCTTAATCCAGTGTCTTTTCAAAGTTCTCTCTCCTTTATTCTTCTTTTCACTTCTTGCTTGTAACCTTCCATACACAGCTTTAACAATAACATAGCTTTTACCAGTCCCTCCAATCCTGCAGATTTCAGGATGTGGTTTCTAATTATATCCCAGATTCCCCTTCCTGACTATGCACCTCAATTGTTTTTTTTTTCCCAAGTAGATGTGATATTTAATCCTTATCCTTACCCACACTACTTCCTATCTGTTCCCAGTCTTAACTAAATCTGAATATATTGCACATTCTCTTTAGTTGTTTATTCTCTAACAGTTGTGGAAGTAAAAGGCACCACTGTTTTTAATTAGCCGTATAACACGTGCATAGTGATAATATCAAGCAGCTGCGTCTTGAAGTGAAAATCCTACTCAGGGAGAACACAGAGCTCACACTGGGAACCCAGTGCTTCTGGGCTGCAGAATTCTTTTCTGAACTAGACACTCAACACTGCTGTGTCTGAGTTGAACATTTTACATGGCACAGTTATCTTCAGTTGTATTCAGTTTTTAGCAAGTGACATATTTTTGTCTCTCTGTGGCTGAGTAAATCTCCACCATATATAGATGCTGTATTTTCTTTATCCATTCATCTGTGGATGAACACTTAGGCTGTAAATAGAGCAATTCATACATTCATAATTATCTCCACAACAATAAATATGAGAATCCATTGTATGTGCAGAGTCTGAATGTAAGCAGAAAAAGGTAACAAAGGTATTATGTCTAGCTTCAAAGTATGTGCAGTCTACTATGAAATATTCATATTAACATAGAAGCTAAGAGTAGACTGAGAGTCCCAGAAGTGAGACTTAATGTACTGGTACTGATGGACAATGTGTGCATTATAGCTCTCCGAGGGGAAATGAATATATTGATAATAGGATTCTGCACATAGTTGTATCAACAATAAAATGATAGAATACATCCTTAGCTGTAAATTTTCACAACCCAGTGGTCCTTAATCTGGCAACTCATTCCTCAGAAGACCTGCTTACCTCATAGCGTTATTTATGAGGATACAGTGACGTGCCAGAAAAGGTCTTGTGAATTGTAAATAACGCTGCAAATGTAAGAATTGCTAAAAAGGAACTTATGATAAGCATGGTATGGATATGTGTTGAATAAATGAATTATAAAATAAAAATACACTTCAAACACATTTATTATGTAGCTAAATAAACTGTCTCCCCGCCCCCAATTAGATTATTGTCAACTTAGTCTTGTTATATTTGCACATTATTGGAGTTTGTATCTTAATTCCCTTCTTTAGTGTCTCAGATTTATGGATTGTTGTGAAAAGCAACAGATAAGGAGAAAGGGAAATTGGAGAGGCGGTGTCATGTTTTGTTATAAAGAACACCATTTATTTATTCAGGACTTCATTTATTGGATAATTCAGGCAAAGTCTTGTGCTTTATGATGTTAATATTACGGTGAGTAGCCAGAAGAGAAATACACAGACAAATATGTAATCTATCTGCTGCTGAAGTTTGCCATGAAAAAAATAAGACAAGATAAAGGGAAGATGCATTAGTCGGGTGGGCACACCTTATATAGAATTGAAAGAAAGACCTCTCTGGTGAGGTGCCTGCCACCTCATTATCCTGCCACCATTATCCTGAATGAGAAAGTCATTCAGGATAAGAATATTCATGACAAAGACATTGAGATGAAGGCAACTTGAGCATTCAAGGTATCTCATAGGCATGTCCAACCCTGTGGTCCATGGGCCACATGCACCCAAGGATGGCTTTGAATGTAGCCCAACACAAAGTCATAAACTTACTTAAAACATTATGATATTTTTAAACCTGATTGTTCAGCTCTTGAGAATAACTTCATAGATGACAGTGTCACGTCACGATGCCAAAATATTGGACCTGTCTGCTAGGGGCTAAATGTGGTCACAGGGTGATAAAGGTGAAAAAAAATAGGAAATAACAAGTTTTTGTCATATTTTGTATGCTGTTAAGGATACCAAGGTTGAATGAGACATTCTATATTCTATTAAAGAATGGAATATTCTAGAAAAAGCAGGCTCTATAATGTACTGAGATCTTTATTTTGGAGTTATACAAAGTTCAAAGAAGCTGGGGAAGAGGGGAGTAAGGGAGACTCAAACTTTTGCTTGGAAGACTAAAGAAGTTTTCAGAGACAGGGTGTCAGGGAACTCTAAGGAGGGGAGGTTGATGAGGTTGACACTCCAAACAGAGGGAAGAGTACAGCCAAGGGGGAAAGTTAAGGGAGTGATAACTTATATTTCTTGGGATGGTAGCTTGGCATCTCTAGAGTGTCCTAGCTGATGAGAGAGGCATGCCAGAAGACAAAGCTGGATTGGTAGCTATGTAGGCTTTCCAAGTCTTTAAGAATTTTGAAAAATGAAGCAACATAAAAGTAATTCAATTTTTAACTGAGCCACAAGGGAAATTCTTCAACGACAGTTTCTAGTGGAGAAAACAGAGCTCAGATGGGGAAGTGAAGAGATGCTAGGTTTTAGTATCTACGGTTTAGCTTACCTAAAGGCAGTTAGATGTGTATGTCTGGAGCAAAATTACAGTTAAAGCTAAAATTATGGAATATACATATTAGTCACAGCCATTGTATGGACAGAGAAGTGGATTGAGGTTGGATGGAGCCTTCACTGTTACAGTGTTTCCACACTTCCACTGTGGCCTAAGCAGTTCTTGTGGAACATTCTTGATTTGGGCGCTAGACTAGGACTTCTGAGACACATAGTCTTGTGAGCAACTCCTGGATTGTTGGCCTCTCCAGTAAGACATAGTTACTCTGGGACTGTTGTTACTGCCGAACCACCCAGCCTCAAGGATCATGCTATTACCAGGTTCTCAGCCTCTCAGATGTGATTCAGCTGTTGCTAATATTTTAACATAAGACAGCTTCACACACACACACACACACACACACACACACACCAATGGTTCTGTCCCTTAGAGAACTCTGAACAATACACTAGCCAAAAATTTATTAATGATTCACCATTCATGCTTAAACCAGCACCCTGCTGTTTACATTCTAAACCATCACTATTGATTAACATTCTATCATTGGAAATCATAATCTTGTTAAAAACAAAACAAAACAAAACAAAAAAAACCAAAACAAAAAAGCTCAATACTTTCTTGAAGCTATTTAGCCCTATTTCCTTATTTTAAAAATAAGACAAACTATTGAAAGTCAAAAATAAGAGAAAGTATTATTTTGCAAAGCAAGCAAACAGCTGCCACACAATCTATGGACTCACTATTCTTTGCTCTGTTGCCGTTACCTGGGACAGGGTAAAGAAATCCTATAATTCTCACCTGTGGGGAAACAGAAAATTGCTTCTTTCTATCCTGCTAAGCTCTTTGGGTGGCTTAAGAATGAAATTGGCATAAAACAAATTAATGGTAGAAAACCAATTTTAATTACATACATGGTCATGGGAGTCCAATGAAAAATACAAAAGACTCAATGAAAGAGTACTGTATGTCACCATGAGCTACAGAGAAGAAGGATTTGGGTGTTAGAATTGGGGAGACAGAGACACATTGTGGAAAGGTGAGGGAAGGGAATGTATGGTGAATTAATGCTTTATTACATATATAAAAGCCTCTGGGTTATGACAACAGCCTCCGAGTAGCTCTCTCCCTGGTGCAGATACATTTACCAATGAAAATTTCCTTTATAAATGAGCAATTCACACTTTATCTTGCATAGCTGAAGGGGGCATGGAGATATTTTCCTGTACTGGTTTGTTCTCAATTTTTTGTGTGTGTGACTTTAAAGTAAACAAAAGGCTAAAGTGGCATAATTTTAGGTGACCTGTTCTGAACCACTCACCTGCAGTGTATAGGTTACTCTTCATGGGAACTCATAACACATAATATGCATATACATATTTAAATACACACGCATATATAAAATCTATGCTTTCTCTCCTTTCGTCATCACTATGTGATTCTATTGACTTGTCTGATTTATTTCTGGATGTAGAATCAGGGATGTGGAACACCTGGGAATAGGTGAAGGGAAGAGAGACAGTCCCTGGACTTCTTCCCAGGCAGGCTATTCTTCAAGCTTATAAAGAAGCTTCCTGAGTGGCCTTGACATTTTGAGATAAAGCTGGATGCACCTGTGAGGGCAGTCTGGCAAAATTCTACTGAACACTGCTCCATCTGTCTTGTATTGAGGTGAGATGCCTCCTAGATTCTGGTGTTGGACTTGTCCATCAGTGTCACTTTTCTGCTTTTGTTAGTCTTCATCCATTTCTGTAGTTTATTCTGTGAGAAGAAACAAAAAGGGCCTGGGAAGATGGCTTAATGGGTAAGACAAGGCAGCAACAAGAACTTGAGTTTGGATCCCAGCACCCATGTAATAAGTGTGGCATGGTCTTGTGGGTGCCTGTCTCCCTAGCACTGTGAGAGGCAGAGACAGGAAGATCTCTGGGTTCACTGGCAGTCAGCCTACCTGAAAAACAGGAACTCCAGATTCAGAGAGTGAGACTCTACCTCAAAGGAATAAGGCAGAGAACAATACAAGATGCCTGATACCCTTCTCTGGCCTCTACATGCACACCTATACAAATACAAACACATAAACACATAAACACGCGCGCACACACACACACACAGAGAGAGAGAGAGACAGAGAGAGAGAGAGAGAGAGAGAGAGACAGAGAGACAGACAGAGAGACAGAGAGACAGAGAGACAGAGAGACAGAGAGAGGACAAAATTCTGCTCATAGTTTGTTTTGGCTAATTTTATGTCAACTCGACACAAGCTAGAGTTGTCTGAAAGGAAGGAACCTCAATTGAGAAAAGGACTTCATAAGATCCATTTGTAAGGCATTTTGTTAATTAGTGATCAGTATGGGAGGGTCCGGTCCATTGTGGGTGGGGCCATCCCTGGACTGGGTTCTATAAGAAAACAGGCTGAGCAAGCCATGAGGAGCAAGCCAGTAAGCAGCACCCCTCCATGGCCTCTGCATCAGCTCCTGCCACCAGGGTTCCTGCCCTGCTTGAGTTCCTGTCCTGACTTCCTTCAGTGATGAACAGTGATGTGGAAGTGTCAGCCGAATAAACCCTTTCCTTCTTAACTTGCTTTTGGTCATGTTGTTTTGGGACAGCAATAGAAACCCCACGACATAGCTCCTTGTGGTTACAGGTTTCTAACTGGCACTTCAAAATAATCCCATAGTAGTCTCTCCAGAGCATGTTCTCCTGGAAGAACATGAGTGTCATGCTAACACCGTAGCCTGTGATACGTAGCAGGACAGAAGGGATACATCCTTTGGCACCTGAAAATGGGGGGGGGGGGCAGAGCTTACATGACGCACATCTAAAAAAGGCAGAAAGAATTGTAAAGAGCATACCTAAATTACCTTGAGAGACTGGTGATAGAAATTTGGATTCAAATATCACTAATTTTGAAGGCTCAGAAGAAGGTAAGAAACATTCTTTCAAAGCCAAAAGAAAGGGGATTCTTGTTAGGTAGTGGCAAAGCTCTGCAAATTGTCTCCTCCTGTTATATGAAAAACAGCATTTTTAAGTGATTGACTTGGTTACAGAGCTCAAAAGACGTTTCCTAGCAACGTGATGGAGATGCCATGTGTTTCTTGTAGTTGCTGACAGCAAAAATTTGATAGAGAAAAATTAAGGTAAAAATTGTTAAATGAAGAGGAGCCATAAGTAGATTAATCAAAAAACTTTCAATTTCTCTAAATGGAAAAAAAATACTAAAATTAAAGCTGACACAGAATAAAACCTGAGTGCATGGCCATGTAATTTTTAATTAAAGCGTCAGAAAGATTAAAAAGTCAGAGCATTCAATTGTATAAATGAATCTCTTTAAAGATTAAGAGTGGGCCTTGTAGATCCCTAGGGCTGTGGGGCCTTGAGGAAGCTTGAGACTATTGTTCCTTAGCCTTCTGAACAGGATCCAAAAGTACAGGTCACCTGAAAAAGGCCCGTGAATGTGGCTTTGGGGATTGTATCTGTTGTTGGGGTTTGATGGCATGAATGTCACTGAAAGCCATGAAAAACATAAAGTTCTTGGGAAAATCATTTTAACAGAAACACTACTGACTTAAACTAAAAGGGAAAGAGAATAGAGTAAAAGGAGGCTGGCTGTCAGACCCTTCAAATTCTGTTGGCAGGCCTAAGCTGATGCTGCTACTCAAGGGAAACATGTTACCTGTCACAACAGAGGAAAGATGACTCAGAGACCGGAAAGAAGAGCCAAGTGGGTAGAGCTGAAAAAAATCTGAGACCTTAACAGTTGACTTGAGGAACTTCAAACATTGGCTTAGCTGGATTTCAGACATGATTTGATTCAATGGTTCCTTTCTATTTTTGTCCCCTCCTTCCTTTAAATCAAAATGTCTACAGCTGCTGTCCTAGGCCTTCCCAGTCATGTCCATTCCAACACTGGATGGTGTGAGTGTGGGGGGACAAATCACTAACCCCCTCAGCACTACCCAATGACAGATGGAGATGACTTGTGCCCTAGAGATGCTTCTTCATAGGTTGTTCTGAGAGGCTGCATTTGCACATGGCCATGATTTAGATTTTGACTTTGAGCTGATGCTGTTGGAATGGACTCTTGAGAGGTTTAGGGATGTTTATGAACATGTTTTTCAGGTATGGGGGGAGGTAGAAATCATAGGGAACCAGACAGTGGACTGTGGGTAGACATACAGTCTCCCAGTTCCTGGTGTTCACGTCTCCATATAACCCTCTTCCCTGAGTATCAGAGAGACTGTGACTTCCTTTTATCCACTAGACTATGCAAGATGGTGGGTGCCACTCTTACTATGAAAAGACTGTGCCTTAGGAGAACAAAATGCCAGATTCCTCTTGTTGCTTTAATGGCATAGAGTCATGCTGAAGAAGCTTGTTGCAAAGGAGCTTCAGGTGACCTCTAGAAAGTGTGGGCAACGTCTAGGAAATGAGGCCAGGCTCCCACTGACAGCTAGAAAGAATTATGATATAGCTTAAAAGAAATGATTTTTGTTTATAACCTGAATGAGCTTGGAAGTGCACTCATCCACAGCTAACCCTTCAGACAAAAAAAAAAAAAATGCAGCCCAGGAAATATCTTGTTTAGAGATTTGGCATACCCTGAGCAGAGAGAGGACCTAGTTAAACAGCACAGGAGATCCTGATTTACTGAAACTGTGTTACAAAAAAGGTGTGTTCTCTTCAAGCTTTGAATTTTCGGCAACTGGTTGAAAAACAATAGAACATGAAAGTAGCCTTTATCATTCATTTTAAAAATTCAAAAAATATATAGAAAATATATGGATGTATATGTCATATACTATTCAAAGTGGAGCATATTCACTGGACCATTGGCCACAGAGTCTCAGTGATTTTTTTTTAAGAGGCTACATCACATGGCTGGTGAAGAAATTTTATGAGTTTAACATTTCTAATGAGACTGTTTAAGTAGGAGAAGAATATGGCCAGTCATAGGAATTACAAGTTCTTTGTAAGTAACAAGTATAGTAGGAGGCAGGGGAACTTTTGTTTTTGATTATGTCTGTGAGCTAGAGAGTCCATTTGTACAACTTATCATGAAAAAATACATTTTTGATATTTAAGAAAAAGTCTTTAATAGGTATTTAAAAATTTCTTTTTCAGGAAGTTGAAGGACTACCACAAATGTACATGGAAGGACTCTCAGCATCAAAGCAACCACCACCAGTGTTCTATTACCACAGGCAATTCTGCTTTGTTGACTCCTTATTGTGCCCTGTCAATACAATGTTGTGCCTGTTAGATGTACTGTCTTAGGGAGTTCTCCCAAGAATTTACTTTGTTTCTATTTATGTTTGGGAGATCCAAAGCATGTAATAGCACGATATCTAGGCCAACAAAGCATCACATAGCTAGCAAGTGATTCAAAAGGAACTCAATATAGAGTCTTAGCTATGTGTCCTTCCTGAAAGGTCATCCACACTTGCTATTCTGCTTCTCCACTCCTTACTATTATCTCCCTCTGTCTATCTGTACAATTAGTACATGATCAACCATTGGCATAGGCATTGATGGAATATCTTTGTATTGTTTGCCATTATCAAAATCTCCTTCTTATAGTGAGATAGGACTTTTAGTAGTCACAGAAACTCAGAGAAGATTGGCTTACTGTCAAAAATTCATTCAAGTATCAGTAAACAGCCAAAGTGAATGGCACGAGCTTCAATTTGTTCTTAGGATATAATAACTTCACATGAAAATATATTTAATTTCAACCATAAATTGAAATTAAATATTCT
Source organism: Cricetulus griseus (assembly GCF_003668045.3). NCBI lineage: Eukaryota > Metazoa > Chordata > Mammalia > Rodentia > Cricetidae > Cricetulus > Cricetulus griseus. The sequence goes on along the minus strand of NW_023276807.1, from coordinate 209,264,902 downwards.
TAATTTCAACCACACCAAAAAAAATGTGGGAGTGAAAGGTTAAATGTGGCCCATGCCAGGGGTTCCCATCCAGAGCTTTCATGAGCAGCTTCCACAGTACTCATGAAAAAACAGTGAGAACTAAATTAGGTTCCTGATAGATGTGTAAATAGTCAAAAGAATACTGATAGAGACATGGAAAATTATGATTGAATATTGAAGCCAAGAAGTGAGTCAGTGGTGACCTCAAGATTTTACCTTTGGGCTAAGGATACAGTGCAGTGCTAGAGTACTTGCCTCACATATATAAGACCTTTTATGAGATAATTAAGCTTAAACACCACCATAAATGATGTCCTAATCCAACGAGGCTAGTGTCCTTATAAGACAAAGACACCTTGGATACTGCACACAGAGAAAAGGCTACATGAAGGCATAAAGGGAGGAGAGGTATTTGAATCGAATGAGAGAGGCTTCAAGATGAAACAAGGCTGCTGACACCTTGGGCTTGGGCGTTCAGCCTCAGGGACTTGGGAGGAATCATTTCTTTGCTTGTAGCCACCAGCCTGTTTTACTTTCTTATCCTTTCCACTGATTAATACACTACTATGCCACTATACCATTCATCCCAGGAAGCCCTCGGTAGGCTTCCCTTTGATTTCCAGTGCATGTGTTTTGAGACCCTATGCCCATCAGCCTGTGTTTGAGACTGCGATTACTGATGGCAGATCCTTGTTAGGAGAGACTGTGATACCCAAAGTCCAGTAGAGTTTTTTTTTTTTTTTTTTTTTTTTTTTTTTTTTTAAACAGCACCTCTACTTTAGAAATAGCTGTCACTTAAGTGGAAAGGAAAATCACTGTATTTTGTTGGTCCCTTTTATCTATTTCTGTGATTAGGTTTTGACTTCTAACCTAAACTCTTCAGGAAACGGGAGTGCTACCTTGTAGTTGTTATGATCCAAGACACCTTTTCAGCCCCCTCTCTCAGGTGGAAGTTCCTTTTAACTTGGTCATCATTTCCAAGCATAGGGATGGTCATCGGAATAACTCTGATGTCCTTGTACCCGTTCACCACTCCCAGGAGATGGGGACACTTCTGCATTAACCATTCTGCTTAAACTGTGCCTTTCATTCTCTCCCTCAGCTGTAGGGGACAGTAAGCCACATCTGCTAGAAGCTGGCTACAGTTGTGCCTGACCACGCTTGTAAGGTGAGGTCAGGATGACTCATGATAGGTTTTTAAGGGGCTGCAAGGCACATGGGAGCCCCTTCTCTCTGGTCTGTCTGCCTTGCTGCCCCTGGCATGCTCTAGCTTGAGATTGGCTGGTGTTTATCTGAATAAAGGTATCTTACTTAACCTTACGGACTACTGGTTGACTCGTTATACTCAGCCTCCTATTTTTCACCTTTATAATGCTCAGCCTTACTTGCATAGACATTGCTTATATGTCTCATTATTATAGCTGTCCCCTCCAATTTACAGGGACTTATTGTCAGGCATACCTTTTCCTTAGCGTTGTGTCTGCAGCATGTAACATAGTGCTTGTAACCTATCCACAATGAAATCAAAGTTAGCATGTTTATTGTTAAGGTTTTAAACTGGTTAGGGAGAACAAGGTTGACTTTAGGTAGGTACAGTTTGGGGTGGGATTTCAATACTAAGAAATGAGTAAGAGAGCTTTGGAGACAAATGGGATGGCTCATGCAAGAGTGTGGCTGTTACAAATCACAGTATGTTTGCAGGAAAAGTGTGGCCTCACAAGGAATTCTGGGATGACATTCTGAGTAGAAGAGAGATGCTCTGGTAGCAGAGGGCAGGATAGGCTAGGACAGTGGGATAGCGTTAAAGCACTTGTGTGGAGGTGGATCCTGGGAAATTGCAGGTGGATCAGGCTGTGGAATACCTGTCCTGGTGGGCAATGAGGAAGAAGAAAGAATGAGGTATTCCGTGTGGGACATGCTGGCAGGGGCACAGGTAGAGGAACTCATGTGTCTTCTGACTTTCGTGGGGAGGCAAGGCTCAGACTGTAGGTTATTTAAAAAATGAAAACAAACAACTGTTTGCTGTGTTTTGGGAAAATGCTATTTTAATCTATTACCCAATCACTTCAGTTTTAGGTGTGTGTGTGTGTGTGTGTGTGTGTGTGTGTGTGTGTGTGTGTGTGTGTGTGTGTGTTTATGATGCTTCTGAGAATGGGGCCTGAATACCATGACCTTTGAGCCTTGCTATGTCATGGTACCAGTACTTTCCTCAGAGGCCACTTCCACTCCCATTACCCAGCCTTTTCATGAGGGGGCTTGCAGGTCTTCCAGCTCCTGAGTTTTTGTTGTTCTTATTCTCCACAATTTCTCAGAGAGCTCAGAAATACAGGTTCCTGGTTGTAATTGTGAGCTGCTGGGGTTGATAAATTTGGCTTCTTCCTGGGAGTCTACTGAATAGCAACCATTCATTTAAGAATCATTTTAATCACACAGAAGAAGACAGATCTATCACCGAGAGGCTATTTGCAATGCTCAGCTACTAATCGATAATGAGGTGCGTAGAACAAAGCCACAGCTCCTCTTTTCTACACAATCACTGTTGGAAGCAGGAATCTGTCTGGGCTTTGCTGGAATCTGATGAGAACGGGGGCCTCTCCTGATGGACTTCCTGCAAGATGGACTGGAGTTCCCGGTGTCAGGTACCACTGGCTCCATTTCCAGTACCAGCCTATGGCCCATACCAAGTTCTGACACTAACTGTCCTTAGGCTATTGGTCTATCTGACCAGTTGGCTTCGAGTCTGTGGAGGTTTAATAGATCCACAGAATACCTTAGGGAACTCAATCAGGTGGTATACTGGAGAGTAAAGCTTTGCTATAGCAAATAGGCACAAATCAGAACCTTAAGAAGGGAGAGACCCATGGGACGGCACCTGAGCATGTTCTGAACATGGAGTTTCTGGAGATGGGATTGGTGTCCTGGGTTTTATTGGGACTTGATCATTCATTCTGTCCAAGTGGGTACACTTGGACCTCCAGCATCTCCAGGTAGTTCTAGCTGATTCCTTTAGTCTGGCTCCTCCAGAACTCAAGATTCATATGGCATGTTCCTAAGCTCATGTCATAAATCATTCTGATAGATTGACTCATGGACAGAGTCCTCTGGCAAACAGTGATACTCCTGTTAGAAGGGGCCAGGGACCTAGAGCACAAAACCAAATAGTTGGAAGCAAAAGACTGCTCTCGAAAAGGAAAGAGACCATTATGGCACAAGTCCCCAAGCAGTACCAGACACAACTTCTCTGCATTCCCAAGGCCTCAGAGCCTGAGAAGTAACACTGTCCACATTGGAGCTATCCCTTCTGGAGAAAAGGAAACTGTTCCAGCTCAGACTGGAGCAGGCAGCTTGTGAGCTGTTCCGGACATTGAAGCTGGAACTGTGTCAAATTCACATTTTAACTTTCATCACTATCTAACTCTGTGCTATACTTTTAGAAAGTCAAATCTATGCTCCTAAAATCTCATGAAGTATCTTGGTCCTTTTTTTTTTTTTCAGTTTTAAAGCTCTCCATTTTTATTTTCTAACATGTAGCTTTCACTTTCTCCTTTGTAAAAATTAGAAACAAGAAACTGATCCTTGTAATACTTATGAGTCAAACATGAGTCTCCTTGGATACATATGTATGATGGTTTTCTACAGAAGTTGTTTCTCACAGAAACATGAGAGTAATTGTGTTCTAGGAAGAGGGTTTTGAAAAGAATGAAACATCTTAGGTAACAGACACTACTGGTTTTTGGATTCTGGAAAAGTATGAGTACTTTTCCTAAATGACCTTGATATGTCCTTAAAAAGTGAAAGGCATCAATAAATAATTAAATTTTAATGACTCAACATAAAAGCAGGGCAGATAGACCAAACAAACAAACAAACAAACATTATCAGGTTATGGGAAAAGAAAGAGACTGTCAACTCACAGTCTGATTGAAGCCCAGGCCCTTTCTGAAAGGCAAAACTACATGTGAGTCTGGGAGCAAGCCAGTAAACAGCATTCGCCATAGTTTCTGCTCTAGCGCCTGCCATGGCTTCCCTTGATGAGGTACTGTAACCCGTAAGGAGAAAAAAATCCTTTTCCTCCCCAAGTTGCTTTTGGTCATGGTATTTATCACAGCAACAGAAGCAAACTAGAAAAGACATTAGTGTGGAAACAGTGGGATTGTTGCTATTATGGACCTGACTGTTGTTTTGGGGGAGGATTATGGAAGAATTGTTCTATGCGTATATAAGTATTGCCCACATTGTCCTCTAAGGCTACCACAGGGAATAGCTATTTCCTATCTCATATTTATTTTAAACTGGGAATCCGGAAAAGCCAAATGATCAAGGCCATAAAGCTAAAACACGGAAGCTCTAACTTAGACAGTATGGCCTATATGGCCACACTCCTCACCTTTGTCCTATGCTATTAATTCATCAAGCAAAACAGCATTAACTCAATGTTTTTCAGTATCAAATGTCCCTGAATCAATAACCCGAAGTTTCCTGCAAAAATGATGTTTAGTTTTAATCTGATTTTAATCAGAGTTGAACTGCAGATATTTTGGGTTCATAAAATCTTGCTTCTGCAGAGAGCTCCTGTGAGAAAGAGCACATCTGTTTGTGGGACCATTATTTACAGATGTCAAGAGTGTGTGCAGCCTGAGTCTTTTCAGCTCTTCAGCAAAGCATAATTCAGTGAGATGAGATCAGCAAGCAACTTACATTTCAGTAGGTAACAATAGGGAATAAAAAAACGGAGCTCTATTTTTCTTTCCTTTATGTTATTTTTATTAATTTATTATTTTGTTATTATTGTTGTTGTTGTTGTTGTTGTTTTGAGACAGGATTTCTCTGTGCAACAGTCCTAGCTGTCCTGGAACTCGCTTTGTAGACCAGGCTTGCCTTGAACTCACAGAGGTCTGCCTGTCTCTGAGTGTTGGGATTAAAGGAGTGTGCTACTACTGCCCAGTTGGAGCTCCATTTTTCTGTTGGCCCATTCCAATTTGTGCTTGGTGACACCTGCAGATGGATGTCCCATTTTAGTGGCCTAGTTCAATGGAAGCATTGACACAGTTTGTATAGACATTGTGGAGAAAATGATCTCTACTGGAATAACCCCATTTTGAGGTTAGCTTTATAATTTTTTTTTTTTTATTGGTAATAGTGGCTCTTTGGAGGTCTAAGAAGATGGAGAAGTAACAGTTGTTAGGCTTTGAAAGTCAATTGTTGAGAAATTCCAAAGCATCTGCTGGTCAATGGGTTTGTTGTCAAGACAGAAATGATTGATAGAGAGGAGGACATTGCTTGGGAGTACAACTTGCAGTTTAAGTCCTTTGAGTGCCCGTAAGGGAGACCAAATTGCAACACCAGTATTCACTATCAAATTTGACTTAGTTGTGGCATTTACATAGTAATGTTTTCAGTTTAACTTGGGCATGCTATTTTCAGTCCTATACATGCTGCATATAAATGTGTCCAAATGAGTTATCTTATGTGTTTACTGTTTCTCAATGTTGTTTATGTGGCTATTTGAAGTTGTTGTTTGCCAGTTACTGCCTTTATTGTAATGCACTCACTGCCAGCAGGGTTCCTTAACAGTGAATATGGCACTGCTTTACTGCCCCTTGTAATGAATTCCCATATTTGAGGTTTACACCAAATTCTGTACCAACTCAACATCTTCTTTTAGTAAATATGCAGGTCACTGGTTTTCAGTTACGATATTTTGGCTTCCTGGTCTTAGGATAATACATAATCCTTGGTAGACCTGTTTGTGTGTGTAATTCATGAGAAAGTTATTTGCTGTTTGTGCAGAGCAGGCTTGAATATAGCTGACCCAGTGAATAGAGATGTAGTTGGTAAATTTGTAATTTCTCAGATGTACATTCTAGGACAGCTTCATTTTCAACTATGTCTTAATTATAACTTCAGTAACCATTTTGCCTGCTGTACTAAGTACTTTTCTATTTGCTGTTGTAAAATTTCTGACAAAGGCAATTTAAGGAAGGGAGGATTTATTTGGATCACAGTTTGAGGATACAGGCCACTGTGGTAGAGAAGGCTCAGTGGCAGAGGCCTGGTGTAACTGCTCAGGACACACAGAGAGATGTGTGCTCAGCTCACTTTCCTCTCTTAGTCAGACTGAACCCCAGCCCATGGAGTGGTATCACTCACAGTCACCCAGGAACAAATTAAACCTCAGAGACACATCTGGAAGTCCGTAGTGATTTAAATCCAGTGAAGCTGACAATGAAGAATAGCCATTACCACCCCTTTTGAATATAACATCTAAGCTTACCACTTTAAATCATAGCATTCTATCCCTGGCTTCTAAATTTTTATCTTTGCCTCATAGTGGGAAATGCATTTGGTGCGTCTCTAAAAGTCCCCATAGTCTTAAGCAGTCTCAACACTGTTTAAAAGTTCAAGACCTTTTCTGAGCCTTAAGACAAGCTCTTACTTGTGTGCTTCTATAAAGTCAAAACAAAACACCCAAACCAAAACAACAGCAGCAGATGGGACAAATGTCAAACTTCTAATATATGGTGGTACTTTGTACGCAGAGTTTTCCTGTCCTAGGAACTGCTTCTAAATTACCACACAGAGGCTTAATATTATTTATAAATGCTCAGCTGATAGCTCAGGCTTGTTACTAGCTAACTCTTATACTTAAATTGACCCATATTTCTTATCTATGCTTTGCCATGTGCCTCACGGCTTGTTATCTCATTTTCTACATGTTCTGCTTTCTAGGTGTCCCTCTGACTCCACCCGTCCTTTTCTCAGAATCCTTTGTGTTTGGCTGTTCCACCTATACTTCCTGCCTGGCTACAAGCCTGTCAGCTTTTTATTAACCAGAGACAGCAATATGTTTTCTCACAGTGTAAAGAAGGATTATTCCACAGCAGTACGTTGTAGGCAACCCTATTCCAAAGGGGTGGAATAGAGGAATAACAAGGAAAGATTAGATCAAAGCAAGACCAGAAACCAGGAGGGCAATTATCAAACCTTGTAGCTTTATGTCTAGCATTGGGGCTTATGATAGAGTCATCTAGTTTCCAACAGCCTTGGACAGCCCTGCAACCTGCTGTAAACATAGCCTCTTTCAGAATGACTCTGTTCTTGCCTAACGCTTTCCTTGACAAACAGTCATTGTCTAGGCATCTCTAACATTCTGGGTCTCCACCAAAACTTAGATTTCACTTTCATAGCATGATGCTGTAGCCTTTCTGGGCCTCACAGCAGAGACTCTGACCTGCCACACACTGGTTGGCCCCAGCAATTATATGGAGCCCTAGAATGAACCTCCCTTGCATCAGTTCAGGATTTCTCCTCTCAAATGAATTCGTGTTTTCACAAGTTGGAGGCTTTATGAGCAGGGTCTAGTCCAAAGGGTGTACTGCCTGTTGTCCTAGTACATGTGCTAGATTCTTATAAGGTGAGTGTTCCCCTTAATTAGGCTGATTGTTTTAAAAATTGCAACTGATTTCTCAGCCTCCTTTGCTGCAACTTTAAACTTATTCTTTTTCCTACCAAATGGCACATTTTACATAGCTGTCTTCTCTACTTGTTTCTCTTTCACACAGACATGGATATGGATAATGGGCAGTAACTGTGCTATTCAGGACAGTCTGAATGCTATCTTGTGTTGAGACTTCCTTTGCCAGGCAAATTTGTCTATTAATTTTGAATTTGCCTCCAAACAAATTCTCAGGACATGATTAGAATGTGGTTGGTTATATTTATTTCCAGAACACAATATAAATGGTTTCTAGCCTGGTTCTCAATAAAGCCCTCCTTCCCTTCTGAAACCTCAAGTTAGGTCTTCACTGTCCACATGTCTCTTTTCATTCTGGGTTTTAAATACCATCAGATAATATGCCCATGAAATTTTCTTATAGTATAAAGTTCCAAACTCTTCCACATTTTCTTTGCAAAACCAGTTCCCAAAGATCTGAGAACCACATCATCAGGCTTATTAAAACAAGAAACTCTGCTTCTTAGTACCTATATTAGTTGTTGCTATGACAAAGGAATCTAGGGTAAGAAGGGCTTATATTTTGATTTCCAGATTAAGGGTGAAGTCCCTTATGGAAAGGAAGGCATGATGGCAGGAAGACTCCTAATCACACTGTACCCATAGTTAGGAATCAGAGAAATGAATGTTTGTGTTTTTCCTTTCTTTTTAGTTCAGGCTGGGATTCCAGCCTTAGCATCTTACTTAGGGCTAAGTGCTCCAGAGTCTTTTACTCTCTGCACATCGTCCAGGTTTGGCTCTCTTTGTTTATTATTGTCTACTACGAGAAGAAGCTTCTCTGATGATAGTCTAACGATGCTCTGCTTGATGGATAAACAATATGCCTGTAAGTTATTTTATTGCTCTGTTCATGTAGCAGAATCACAATAATAAATTTTCCCTTGGGCCCATGGCCTATTTTGCCTGAGGTTCTTGGCCCACTTTAGCAATGTTAAGCATGGGATCCATCTCATGGAGTGGACCTTCAATCCAACAAAAATAATTTAAAGAGTGGTTAGTGTCAGGTCCCAAGGAAACCTGGAGCAAGGCTCATTAAGTATCTGTGGCTCCTTGCAGCATTCTCACCCTGCCCCTATGCTAAACTTCTCCAGCCCAGGGGCTAAGCTTCATTTACCTTCCTCTAGCTTCTGATTCCTATATAATAATCTAGCCATTTCGGCAATGCGTTCTCTTGGTTTTTTTTTCCCTCTCTCTCTCTTGGCTTCTTGGTCCTCGTCTCCTCTCTTTGTCTGTTTATCCCCTCCTTTTCTCTCCCTCTTTCCTCTCATGGTCTGGGTCAGTCCAGACCTTTTTTGATGCCTCTGGCTATACCTTCCCTCATATCTATAATAAAAACTTTCTCCTCAACCATACCTTGGAGTGATCATGTCCTCATTTTCATTCAGTTGATCATTCCCTTAACATTTGTGCCACTTTGGAATTGGTGTTATCGTACAGGCAGGTCTCTGCTTTAGGTTGCAAAGATTTTAGCTGGCTGAAACTGATTACTATTTTCCTCCTCCATTTCTTTGATTGCTGTTGCCCAATCTGGGTCCTAGCAATGTGTGGTGGCCCTGGAATCCCTGGTAGAGAGGAATTCTGCAGATTGTTGGGGAGTCACAAAGGCCTGAAGATGGGCTAGAAGCAAAGGCTGAAAGGGACTGCCAGGAAGCACTAGGGGAACCCTGGTCTGCAATTAGGCAGAATCCCAAGGGGGATGGAGATGGGCTGGGAGGAGGGGCTCAGGCTGGTTGACTGCAGAAAAACTGGAGTAAGTCTGGACAGTCCTGGATGGAAGATGGCAGAGAGGATGAAGATCTATTACACAGATTCCCAGTCTAATGTAACAACTTTGGGTCCCTGGTGGAGAAAGATCCTGAAGGTTGGTGACTATGTATACTTTTTAAAAGTTAAAAAGCAAAGATTCTGAAATTTTTTCTCCATTTTTAAAATTTGAATTAGAAATGAGATTGTTTTACATGTCAATTCCAATTCCCTCTCCATCCCCTCCTCCCCTGCCACCCTCCAACTATCACCCTACCTATCCCATACCCTTTCTGCTCCCCAGGGAGGGTGAGGCCTTCCATAGGGGCTCTTCAGAGTCTGTCATATCCCGTGTGTCTAGGCTCAAGGAGTATCCCTCTATGTGTGATGGGCTCCCAAAGTCCATTCCTATGCTAGGGATAAGTACTGATCTACTACAGGAGGTCCTGTAGATTTCCCAGGTCTCCTTACTGACATCCACATTCATGGGGTCTGGATCAGTTCCATGCTGGTTTCCCAGCTATCAGTCTGGGGACCAAGAGCTCTCCCTTGTTCAGGTCAGCTGTTTCTGTGGGTTTTACCAGCCTGGTCTGGACCCCTTTGCTCATCACTCCTCCTCCTCTGCAACTGGATTACAGATCAGTTCAGTGTTTAGCTGTGGGTGTCTGATTTCTACTTCCATCAGCTGCTGGATGAAGGCTATAGGATGGGATATAAGTTAGTTTTCAATCTCATTATCAGGGGAGGGTATTTAAAGTAGCCTCTCCTCTGTTGCTTAGATCGTTAGCTGGTGTCATCTTTGTAGATCTCCAGACATTTCCCTTGTGCCTGATTTCTCTGTAAACCTATAATGTCTCCCTCTATTATGGTATCTGTCATCTTGCTCTCTTCTATTCTTGCCCCAACTCAACCTTCCTGTTCCTTCCTGTTCTCCTCACCCCTCCTCTTCTCACCCCTCATTCTCCTAGCTCCCTCTCCCCTCCCCCATGCTGAAATTTTAAATAAATAATAAAAAAGCACTCTACTTTCTTTACCTCAGGCAGTTTTATCTAAAATTAATTGAAATGTTAAATTTAAGCTTACCTCTTAACATGATTTGGGTCTGGTACTTTTAAATGGGAACTCTGGTTGAGCAAATAATCTGACTACAAAATTTAGGAAGGATAATCTGAAGATAGCTAAAAGTATTTTTATTAAATGTTGAAAAAAGAAATCTGAAGTGCTTTTGCCAAACTTAAAGTAATATTAAGAGATTAATTTCAGGATTGATCTGAATACAGAGGTGCTTATGCTTTAGTTCATTTAAAAAGTACATGATTTGACAATGTTGTGAGGAGATAATTTTTGCTTTGATACAGTTACTAAGAGATATTACTGTTGTCACTAATGTATTCTAGTATCTAAATATGTTGCTAGTATTCCCTTTCCCAGGCTGATGGGGGAAATTGAAAGCCAGGCTCAAAATCAAGTTAAGGAGCATTTAGGTTTTGTTTTGTTTTTGTTTTTGCTTTTTTGAATGGGGGTAGGTGGGAGGGAACCAAAGTAGACTTGTTATTGGTGCCTGTGGGTCCTACTACCTGCAACTTTTACCAGAACAAATTGGAAGAGAGTATTGGTAGATTACAGTCCTGGCTTGAGAAAATGGTTTAGAAACCACATGCAGCTGCCGTTTTCAAAGTGGGAGGCCATCTTGGGTGTTTTTATGGAGAAAATCAGTGAGGAAAAAAAATCCCATGTTTAGGTGAGTTCTTGGTTCTCCAGTGAAAGTTCCTTAAAGAGTGGAGATTTTTCTCTGAGGGTCCTGGAATTTTTCTCAGGCCTAAGAAAAGAATCTTGCATCCCCATTAACATACTAAAGGAAGGAAGTCTCCAAAAGTTAGAGTACCAGGTGAGAACAGCTTAGTTTCCAAGTCATTAATGGTGGAGTGAGTCAGTGGGTGAGCCTGGAAGGGACTTGTTTACTTTGTGTAGCTGTGCTTCCCTAAGGAAAGCTATTGGTGGTGTTCTTTTGTTTAAGAACGCGCGCTAGACATGAACGTTTAAGAACCAGCGTGACATGAACATGATGAGAGATACATTAACCATAGGGTTTATTCCAGGTGGGGGGAGAGCGAGAGAGGGAGAAGAGAGGGAGGAAGGGTGAAGACTCGAACATATGGAGGTGCTCACTTTAAAGGGGAAAATTGTACATGCGTACTGAGTCCTTACACAGCCCTGTAATAAGTGAGCCATGCAACACGGGGCCCTTTGAGCTGCCTAAGTATCTGCCTGAATGCCTTATGTCCCACCCATTGTCAGGGGGCGGGGTCAGCATACCATGGTCCAACAATTGGAACAGATCTACTTTAAAGACTTACTTTTGAGGGAGGGAGGGAGGGAGGGAGGGAGGGAAGGAGGCCTAAACAGTCTAGTTCAAATCTAACAAACTTTCTTGTAAAATCCAGCTCTACAAATGCTTTTTATTTCACTTTTATTGCTTTTCCCTAAGACCAACTAACAGCTCAGTATTCTGACCTGTTCTTTGGTTTTAATGTGCCTGTGTCTGTGTCTTGTTCGTGTGTGTGTGTGTGTGTGTGTGTGTGTGTGTGTGTGTGTGTGTGTGTGTGTGTAGACACAGGGTGGCTGATCAACCTATTTTATATCCTGTATTTTCCAAACTGTGTATACTCATCTGGTTACTGTTGTTAAAAGGACAGCTCTTTTAACGTTAATTTCTTATCTCTTAATGTATGGCAGATGAGTCTGGGTGGTTATTTTAACAGAAATCTGTGTGCTTTGTATGGTATTTGTCTGTTTAGGACGACTATACATATGCAAATCTCATAAATGGCTGCCTGCCACCTTCTGAGAGAAATTTTTTTCTTTGTTGTTCTATATGGTGAGCCAAAGACAAAGTTTATGTTTTGCTAAAAACAACAAAAATATTTTATATTTCTGCCATTTGTGTTTCAGACTTTTGGCTTTTTAGGAAACAATCTTAAAATCAAGGTTTACTTAAGTACCAGTTTTTATAATTTGCCAGCAACTATTTTTGAATTGATCTTAATGCCTTTAATGCCCTACAGATCTACCAGAAACATGTGTAGCATTGTATCAAAACATTATATATCATGCAAAACAATGAACAAGTGTTATTGCACAATGCCTGTGCAGCAGCCAGGTGTGACTGAAGAAGAGACAATAACAGAGGCTGCAGTTAGCCAAAGGCAGCCTGAGCAAGGGCAGAACAGGCCCCCTACTTCCTTTTGACCATGGGCCAGGGTGAATAGCCCAAGCTTACTCCACTGAGGATAAGAAGATGCGAGAATGTGCACTGCAGCACCTGGATGAGAAACAGAACCAAAGCATGGAGACAGTGGATTATGGAGAACTATCAAGGAACTCTTCCCATCCACAAGGCTCTGCATCACCTGTTTTTTTCTAAAAGAGCAACAAATATGCATTGGACTTGACTTGCTAACATTTTTTTCTTTAATTCCTGTAGTTACTGGCTCCTGAAACCAACTGGTACCTAATTAAAATGTATAATGATGGGCCTTTGGAGACCCACCCATTCTCTGTAAAAAGGTTTCATTACATGTATGATATAGTGCTGACCTGTTCATGTCTTACATACTCAAAAATGGCATTCAAAAGGTTGACATTCTGAAAGATTCTTATGTATTTCTTTACAAGAATCTTCTGTTTAGCTCTTCTGTGTCATGGTACTAATTGTTGCTGACTCTGTGTGCAGATACACAATTGCTTAATTTTAAAATATATTTTATTTATTCTTTTAAATTTCATTTTACATTGCAACCACAGTTCTCCTATCCCTCCTTCCATCCCCTACTCGTCCCCCCCCCCCAAGTCCACCACCAGTCCACTCCTCCTCATGGGTAAGGGCTCCCATGAGGAGTCAATAAAGTCTGATCCAATAGGTTGGGCCAGGGCCAAGACCCTCTCCCATGCATTAAGGGTGAGCATGGCCTCCCACCATAAGGGGTGAGCTCCAACAAGCTAGCTCATGTACCAGGTTTGTATCATGGTCCTACTGCCAGGGACACCTGTAGTGAGATATCCACCCTGCCCATATCTGTAACACTGACCAAATGGGCATGGTCACAGGTGAGGACGTGACAGAGCAGAGGACTAGATCTGGGTCACAGACCACAGAGCTTGCTCTTGATGTCGGGTCACAGGGAACAGCCTGGGAGGATCCTTGGGTCTGGAACCTGTGGCAGCCACCCTCCTCTTGTATAAGTGTAATCTCCCTGAATAAACTTCATTTAACCTGTACTGAGTCTAGTGAATCTTGATTCCCATGCAATAGACACCTCTGATAGTCTAAGCTTCACAACTGTCTCCCACATATAGAGGGCCTAGTTGGGTCCTCTGGAGTCTCTATTGCTACCAGTCTAGAATTCATGAATTTCCATGAGCTTGATTCAGCTGTCTGTAGATTTCTCTATCATGATCTTGACCTCTGTTGCTCATATATTCCCTCCTCTGTCTCTTTGACTGGATTCCTGGAGCTTGGCCTGGTTCTTGGTTGTGGATCTCTGCATCTGGTTCCATGAACTGCCGAATGAAAGCTCTATTATGAGAGCTGGGGTATTCACCAATCTGATAACAGGCCACCCTCTCCACTAGTGCTAGGAGTCTTAGCTGGGGTCATCCTTGTGGATTCTTGGAAATTACCCTAGCCTGACATCAATCTACACACCTATGAACACTTGATTTTTAACAAAGGAGCCAAAATGGTACAATGGAAAAAGTAAAAACGTCTTTAACAAATGGTGCTGGCATAACTGGATGTCAACATGTAGAAGATTGCAAATAGATCTGTATCTATCACCATACACAAAACTCAAATCCAAGTGGATCAAGAACCTCAACGTAAATCCAGCTACATTGAACCTGATAGAAGAAAAAGTGGGAAGTAGCCTTGAACGCATTGGCACAGGAGACCACTTTCTAAATATAACACCAGTAGCACAGACACTGAAAGAAACAATCAATAAATGGGACCTCCTGAAACTGAAAAGCTTCTGTAAGGCAAAGGACACTGTCAATAAGACATAATGACAGCTGTCAGGGACCATGAGAGTTACAGTAGGTCACAACTAATGTTCATGTCAACCCACCAGGGGCATAGTTATCTGATGGAGGATCAATTCTATCCAGACAAAGTCTGCAGGACCATGGGCTCTGAAAAGTGTTCCTCACTTTTGCTGAGGTGCTTGATGTTCCCCAAATTCCTTAATAGTAGTGCATAATCTCATGAGATGTGTATATGTAATCTCATGATCGTGTCTCAATCTATTGGGCATAATTTACCTTGTACTGGCATATTGGGTCACTTGCCCCTACTCTGTGGACCTCCAGTGAGAAATTTAGTCTTGCAGTCAATAACTTTGGTTCCCACAGTTTAATCCCCACTTAGTTCCCTGAGACAGACTTAGAAGCCAGCTCCCTGAAATTATCTTCTATTTGGTAGGACACTTGGTCAGGAGAAGAGTCCTACATATGGATCATATTCTGGACCTTCAAGATAGGGGTGGCACATCCCAGCTTGTTTGATTCTTAGTGTTTCCTGAGAAGGAGATTGGGTGCCCTAAATTCTCCTACCCCCAAAAGTGCTAACCTCAGATAACCTCTGTTCTACCCTAAAAAAAGCTGTTAATTCCTTACACCTACCCTCAGCTCATTTTGTCGATACAGATTTTAACCTAGGAATGTAATATCATGAAACAAATCCATGTCTCCCTTCTTAGAATTTAAAGCCTACTAAATCAGCCTTTTTGCCTCTTAGTGCTTCCTGGGCATCTTTCTAGCCATGTGTCCTGCGGCTACAAGATGCTGACAGTGTATCACTTAGGACAAGCTCTTATCTGCTTTTGGCCTGAGAATTTAAGCTCAAAGAATTGTCTTTATTTATGCATGTGCATACAGCTGGAAACCTTACAACATGGGAGAAGAAGAATAGAGAACATGATTGAACAGCATACATGTGAACTGGTCTAGTACTTCTTAGATTAGAAATTTTCTAAGTTTTTTTTGCTATGCTGAGGCGATGAACCTGAACCTTGCTTGGCAGGGAGTTAGTAGAGCTGGACTCTTCTGGCCCCCGGTAGACAGCCTACAGAATGGGAAAAGATCTTCGCCAACCTTACATCTGACAAAGGGCTGATTTCTGAAATATATAAAGAACTCAAGAAATTAGACATCAAAATATAAAATAACCCAATTAAAGGAATGGGATACAGAGCTAAACAGAGAATTCTCACCAGAAGGATCTCAAAAGGCCTAAAGACATTTAAGGAAGTGCTCAACATCCTTAATCATCAGGGAAATGCAAATCAAAACCACTTATCGATACCATCTTACACCTGTCAGAATGGCTACGATGAAAAATACTGAGGACCGCTTATGTTGGAGAGGATGTGGAGTCAGGAGAACACTCCTCCATTGCTGGTGGTAATGCAAATTTGTACAGGCATTTTGGAAATCAGTATGGCGGTTTCTAAGAAAATTGGGAATCAATCTACCTCAAGACCCAGCAATACCACTCTTGGGCATATACCCAAAGGATTCTCAATCATACCATAAGGACACTTGCTCAACAATGTTCATAACAACATTATTCATAATAGCCAGAACCTGGAAACAACCTAGATGCCTCTCAACCAAAGAATGGATAAGGAAAATGTGGTACATGTACACAGTAGAGTACTACTCAGCTGTAAGAAATGATGACCTCATGAAATTTGCAGGCAAATGGATGGAACTTGAAAAAAAGAAAAAACACCCTGAGTGAGGTAACCCAGTCTCAGAAAGATAAACATGGTATGTACTCATAAGTGGATATTAGATGTCAAGCAAAGAGTAACTAGACTACAGTCCACAGCTCCAGAGAAGCTAGGTAACAAGGAGAACCCTAACAGGGACACATGGATTGCCCTGGGAAGGAAAATTAAATGAGATCTACTGTGTAAACTGGGGACAGGGGCGTGGCAAGGGAAAGGGGAGGGGGGAAGAGAACATGAGGGACCAAGATGGTTGGGGGGAAGGGATACAGTGGAAGAGCAATGAAAGATATCTTAATAGAGAGAGCCACAATTGCTAAATTTTCAATGTACTTTTATTATTGCTGTTGTTGGTTTTGTAAAGACTTATAGCTAACTGTTGTGTATTATTTGATAGTTGTCTTTTGTAAAGCCTCAACTAAATAGGCACACTGAACATTTTAGAATACCTTTCTGCCCCATTTGTTGTGCTTTTACATTGTAGACCTGGATAAGACCAATGTTCCACAGCTTGATGGTCTCTTGCTTTGAAACGTTCTCTGCCAAACCTATTAGTCAGTTTCTCCCTATGTCCTGAGAATTGGTAAGTGTAGGAGAATGTAGCCAGATTCTTTGCCAGGGTATCACGCAAATGACTGAACTCTTGCCCAGTTCCTAGTAGAGCCCCTCCTCGCCCCTGAAACTTCATGATCTCAACTGTCTACTTATCTTTTAGTGTTCTGGTCTTCCAAGCTCCCACCAGGGAAGCCCATTAAGTTCTTCTTGATAGCAATTGAGGGCTTGTCTAGCCCCAAGTTGCAAATTCTTCTACAACCATCCCGCTGAGTATTCCAAAGGTCAGGCTTATCATATCCATGACTCTGCTTGCTGATACTAATTCTCTGTGTTAATTGCTTGTTTCATCACTGTGACAACATACATGACAAAGGTAACTAAGGGGAGGAAGTTATTTTGGCTTACAGTCCATCATGGCAAGGAGGGTATTGGGACAGGTGTAGGAAAAAAAAGTTGGTCATTTTGTGTCCATAGTCAGGAAGCAAAAAGTGAGTGTTGGTGCCCAGCTCTGTCTCCTGTTTATGCGATCTGAGACCTCAGCCCATGAAATGTTGTTTCCTACATTTAGGGTAGTTTTTCCAAGCCCAGTTAGCTTAGTTTAGATAATCCCTCACAGACATGCTTGGAAGCTCATCTCTTCAGAGATTCTAGAGCCTGTCAAGTTGATTCACAGGGCTACTATTGGATTTTCAGGTTACAAACCTTTTCATCCCCCCCTTTGAGGGGTACTTGCTCTCTATGATATATATAACATTGGGTATTTCATTGCCTGGGAAAATCTTCCTGGCTCCTCCCTGTAGGTAAAAAAAAAAAAAAATGCATCCTTACACAGCAGCACCTCTGATCCCCCTGGCTTTGAGTGGCTTTCTTGGGCCAGTGACTTAGAAGCTGAGAATGGTCACTAGATATTCAACAAGTATCAAAAGATACTGACAGGACCATGAAGGAAATTGTGCAATGCCTAGCCCAAATTTAAGACCAAATATACTCTCTTGCTGAAAAGGTTCTCCTGAAGGAAAACTAATTTCATGTTAATCAATATGGAAAAATGAAACAAGTATGAAAATATGAAGATTCAAAAATATCCAGCAGTGAGCTCATTCAAATGAAAATCTAGTCACCAGCCTTTCAACTCCAGACTGGGAAAACTGGATACCAGCACTGCAACTATCATTGGTCATGACTCTCCACTCACTCATCTTCTTGCTTACTTCTGGACTTTTCCTCAATAAGACCACAAGTTAGTAACTTTGAGAATCCAGTAAGTCTGCTTATAGTCGATCCTTCAATGGCACCTGCACACAAGAACAGCAAAGAAAGGCACTCATGAGATCATGACCAAGGGAATTGTCTATTCCTTGCTGGACCAAAAGACAGAGAAGTTTCTAGCTTTTCAATGAGGCCCCAGGACAGAGAATAGCTTTAATACAGACTAGGAGAGATTTTTTTTTTTCTGTCTTGTTTAACTCTACACTGTTTTGAGAAGACTAACCTGCCTTCTATGACTCCAATGAGCTAAGGAGAAAAATTTCTCAGAGAGAAGTTAAGGCAGACAAGCATAGGAAATAGTTTAACAACCCCGGGATTCCTTTTGATTTGGGCTATGCACTCACCCCTCTTCAAACAATGCACTGATAGCCTGAGACATCTACTTGTACCTACTGTATGCAAATAAGGCTCCGAACAATGCAACTGGCAACCTGTTAGCAACCTAGGACCTCCTACTGCATCAAGCTACACATGCCACCCTCCTTTTCCAAACAGTGGAGTAAATTTCTCCCTTTCTTAATGATGGTCAAACTTAGAGTAATTCTATTCAATTATATATTAGTTATGTGTGGGTATGCAAGAAGGTGGACCAATATGGCCTGAACTGGTGTTGGACAAATTGTATCCTGTAAGTGAATTTTTAGAGACAATACACTATTTGCCATTTTGTGGCTATGCGTAATTGGTTACAGATATAACTAAAATTAGATGCATAATGGGAAGGATATGCACAATAAACAAAGGCTTATGTAATACAAGTTTGTCAATCAAAATGGAGAACCAATATGCCTTTTAGTAACAGTCCCACCTTCCTTTGGAAACACCAAGGAAAAATCCAGGGTCCTCGAGTACTTTCATTCTTCTTGTGTCGTCCCGTTCCCTGTCCCGTGCCCCCCCCCCCCCGGCCCCCCCCCCCGTCACTCATGATAATGGATCTGACCTGTCCTGTCACTTCACTTTGAATTTAATTTCCTTGCTACTATTGCAATGTCTGTTCTCCTTTAATTCCTACATAAGAAGCCACGGACCTGGAAATATCTGGCCTGAAGTCAGTTACTTAGTAACAGCTCTTTGCAACAGCAATAGGAAACAAATCTGTATTGGAGAGCAGAAAAGTATTTGTCAAAAAAGTGACATTTAATTCAAGATTTGAAAGAGGGTAAATGGTAAATACGTGTTGGTGAGATTGCTTAGTGGGTAAATGAGCTTATAGCCAAGGTCGATGATTTGAGTTTGATTCCCAGTAGTCACATGGTTGAAGGAGAGAACCAGCTCCTGGTGTTGTTCTTTTGTTTAAATTACAGGCGTGATGGAACACGAACCAAGAGACTCATTAACCCACATGGAGTTTATTGAAGGGAAAGGGAAGAAGAAAAGGGGGAAGGGGGGAGAGAGAAAGAAGCCAAGAAGAAGGGCAGAGACCGGGGAGTGAGAGAGTGAACATGTGGAGGTGCTCCCTTAAAAGGGAAAGCTTGCACATGCGTACTGAGTCCCTACACAGCCCCATAATGTATGACATAGCCATGATGTGACCATGCATCACAGGGCCCTTTGAGCTGCCTAAGTATCTGCCTGAATGCAGATATGCATGTCCCGCCCATTGTCAGGGAGCTGGGTCAGGATAATGCGCGCGTGCACACACACGCACACACGCACACACACACAGACACACACACACACACACACACACACACGCGCACACACACGCACGCACGCACACACACACACACACACACACACACACACACACACACACACACACACACACACACACTAATTTTTTAAAGAGTAAATATTGGCCAATTAGCTGGAAACAGCAACTTGACATGAACGAAGATGGTATAAGTTCTAGGTTAGTATCAAGGCTTCTCCACTCTTTCCAAGTGAAAGAAATGCTCCTTAACTAAAACTGAACTTTGGTGGTCTTTTCAGTGAAGGTCCTTTACTTGCTGTCAGAGGTAGAATGAAACACAGTGGAAATATTTACAGATGCCGTGATAAGACATCTTGGGAAAGCATCCTCAGTTATTCTCTGCTTGTAGCATCCAAAGATGCTTTTCTCTCTGAAGCTTTGTGCCTGTGGATCTGACTTGTGCCATCCACAATGTTTTCATTCCACCATCAAAACCGGCTTTATTCTTCTGCACAGTCTGTTTTCTACTAAAGGATCCAGGTGGCATCGTGAAATGCTAGGAATGAGTCCTTGTAAGCTGACTGTGCTGTGATGAAAAGTTAACTGGCCTGATACTCGATTTAAAGTATACAAAAATAAAGGTGTGCTGGGCCTCAGAGCACAGACACTGTGAGACACCCGAGTGCTAAGTGACAATAAAGAAGAAGGTCACTTTACCTGTACTAAGCAGGCAGAGATTTGAAAAGGGGTACAGATCATAAGACAGGTTAGAGAAACAGACTCTAGGCTAACCTCCAGCAGCGATGGCCAGAACTAACCTTAAGCAAGCTTAGGAAGGGGTTGCTTCCCTTTCCCAGGAATAGCTGCTCTCAAGTGCCACCAGCTACAGGATGTACAGCCAAAATGGCCATATAGGAACTCTCTATATCTCATCTAGTCAAGAAGCTGCTAATGCTGCCAACCCAAGAGCATGAAGTCCCCCCAAATGATGAAAAGGAACAGTCCTGCTCAGCCATTTCATGTGTCTGATCTTCCAAAATTCAGGCAGTTACAGGTCTGCCTGGGAAATATGGTTATAAAAGGGAGGTCAGCATCCTGAAGGCAAGACTCACAGTGTATGGAACCATCCATGTGGAGATGGCATTTGAATCCTCTTAGGAAGCCATTAAAGATATTCCTTAAAATTTAAATAAAAGGAAATACCCAGAAAAAAATGCAACAACAAAGGAGGCATAGGGATATCCAGCAGATTCTAAAACTTAGAATAGACTGTCTTAGAAGATAAAGAATCAGGAGAAATATGATGAAACTATTTAAAATGTTACAATAGATAGTACATGTGAGATCGGCTGTTCAAACAGTAGTTATTTGCATTTGTAGGCTTCTCATCACTTAAATCATATTCTTCCAAGCTTAAATTTATCATAACCTGACAATACATGAAGATGAATTCAGGGATGAGAAACTGAAACTAGTTTTTAACATGGTTGTGTTATTGATGAAAAAATAAAGCCTTATCTGTAGCTACTGTGCCATGCCATGGGGACAACATTTATTTTTGTCTCCACTCATTATCTAAACCCAACGGGGCATTTTAAAATATCTACACGAAAGACCCTTTTAAAACAGGTCAACAGTGATAAGAAGCTAGAGCTGGAGCAATGAATGAATTAAAGAATTAAGGAGCAAGTCATCTAGCAATAGTCTCCTAACTGAATTCTGGATATTCTCGAAGGGGCCCTGCTACCTCTAGTCTTTTGGATATCTCTTTCCCTAGCCCTGGAGATAGTTTCCACACCATGTATAAATAAATCTATTAAATATTTGTGGGCACCTTCTTCAGAGTTCTGTTTTTTTTTTTTTTTCTGTGTACTTATTTCCTCTTGCATATTTGGTGTGCTATCTGGTTTTTATGTTACTTCAACACAAGCTGAAGTCATTTGAGAGGAGAGGATCTTAAATGAGAAAATGCCTCCACAAGGTTGGGCTGTAGGCAAACCTGCAGGGCATTTTCTTAATTACAGATTGATGTGGGAGGGCCCAGTCCATTGTGAGTGATGCCACCCCCACCCCATGGTGATCCTAGTGCTGTAGGAAAGCAGGGTGAGCAAGGCATGAGGAGCAAGCCAATAAGATGTCCCAAACCAGCAGGACTAAGTGTCCCAGATGATGAGGGTGTTGAGTTGGGAGATCAAGAATGAGAAACAGAGAAGACAAGAAGACAAAAGCAATAGCTGGGACCAGGAGGTCTTCCAAAAACTGGTTGTTAAGTTATTATAGCTTGGATAGAAAGGTATCCTGGCAGACAGGAGCCAAGGAATACCACAAAGTCACACCACACACAAAAGATTTATTGGGAGGGGAATAATCTAGGAGGCTGGCTGCCTCTGCTCAGGTGAGAAACAGCAGAGAACTGAATAGAATACAGGGCTTATACAGTTCTTGGGGATGGGGGTAGAACTTTTCAGTGTGAAGCTTTCCACGTGGAGATTGGTGGAATTTCATGCCCAGAAATAGGGCTTTTCACTCTGTAGAGTGGAGGGCTGTGTAAGGATAAGTCTGTCCGCCAGCTGCCTGATCCCCGCCACCACACTAGGGCCCCCAAACAACACACAGAGATTACTATTAGATACAATGCTGCTGGCCAATGACTAGGATTTCCCATTTGCTAGCTATGTCTTACGTATCAACCATAACCATTAATCTATATATTTTATAAAAACTTATCTTATGGAGGATGCCAGCCTTTGGCATCCTGTTTTCCCCCGGGGATTACATAGCAACCCATCCCTTTCCTACATTTCCCAGAATTCTCCTTTTCTCCTAGTCCTGCCTAACTTGCTTTCCTATTGGCCAACAGTGCTTATTTATCAACCAATAAAATAAACATTCCCCATCAGGGCTGGGCCCAGCAGTTAGGGCAGTTAAGAGTGTTCTGTGAATGGAACTTGACAGTTGGAGGTCCTCAGGGAAGGAGCCTGACCACTCGTGTGGCTCTTGGGGCTTACATTGATGATTTATGCAAAACAAGCTTACTAAAAAGTACAGCATTCTATATACTATTTGTAGGAGAAAAACTGGCAAGGCCAGCAGAGAGCTAAGTCAGCAATGTTGACAAAATGACCACAGGATAAGTCAGACACAGCTGCCTAAGAACTGTTAACCATAACTGAAGGGAAAGAGTAGGGTCCCTAGAAACTGCAACCTTGACTCTTTGAGGAGTTCCTGGTTCAAGGGGTACCCAGGCTTTTCGGGAATGAGAGAGCTACCACAGAGTCATACCAAACTGCAAGGTCTCTCAAGAGATTAAGCCAAGACACAAAATGGCTGCCTCTGAGCTGGAACTGAAGGGACCAGCTTCCTTTTGGCAGCCATAACTGCCGAACATGTGCTTCTATGACCTTGTCCCAGACACTAGAAAGTCAGATGCCTGCCTCGTGACAAGGAACCAATCGGAAGTTAGCTGATGGCGCTATGCTTTATGACCCTAGGTGTGCTTTACGGACAAGCACACAGCAATGAGGTAGAGAGCATAGCAACCACCCTGGGAGGGCCTATGGGCCATAACAACCAGTTGACCAATCAACACAGGGCAATCCCTCCAAGCCTGGAGGCACGCCAATCGTGAGCCTGTGCGTACCGTAGACACTCCCCTTACGCTGCCCTATAAGATCTTTTGGGAGACCCTAGGAGACATCTCTTCTAGCCATCCGCCATGGCGGGTGGGTAAAAGACTCGAGCTAACATGGGGTTAGCTCGTTAAATTACAATAAAGCCTCGTGCAGTTTGCAGCAAGCTCTCGAATCCGCCTGGTGATTGGGGTGACCACAAACGTGGCCTGGGACCCCGGATACTTGAGTTTTCGGGGGTCTAACAGAACCAGAGGTTAAGGCAGCATGGTGGGTCACATGAGGTGAACAGGGGCATGTCCACATAGAGGTGGAAAAGTACAGCAATTGTGGCTGAGTCATCGAAGGTGGGGGAAGGGGGAGACTCCATAAAACCTAGTTCTGAAGCTAAGCAAAGGCGAGGAACTTAGAAACTTTCCATTGGCCCAACACTGACTCCAGCCCTAGACTGGCCTTGCCAAGTCCATTTCTGAACACGGACACAGGGCCTCTGAGAAAGCCTTGGGTGGCTGAGGCTCCCACAAAGCGTTGTTCCTTCTTGCATCACTTCCCCCCTTGATGTCATGTCCTGATTTCCCTGGATGGTGGACTATAAGGAGTAAGTGGAAATAAACTCCCATTCCCCCAACTTGGTTTTGGTTCTGGTGTTACACCACAGCCACAGAAACCCTAAGGCATTTGGTCTTAAAACCTTTGGCTTCATTGGCCTCTTTGAGTTCTGTTTCCTTAAATCAGATAACCCATTGGTTCTCAATTCCCCCTTTTTGAGCTATGATCTTGTTACAGGTAGCTCATCAGAGATGACCACTCAGACACAGTATATAGCCAATTGGAGGTTTTTATTATAGCTGCCTGGAACCACACCCAAATGTTTGGGGACCTAGGTGTGGCCTTGAGTGGGATTTTAAGGGCAAGGACCTCATCCAGGCATCTTGCTCAGCAGCTGCAGAGGGATGGGACTGGGGGCTTTGCAGAGTAAGCAGTTTGAAGCAAGCAGTTTTCACAGAGATTAAGGTAAGTGGTTAGCCAGCCGGAGCGGGTACCACACAAAGAGGCAAAGGCGAATGGTTAGCTGAAGGAGGGTCTGTACAAACAATACAGTTTTAACAAAGGCCAAAACTAAATTAGCTAGGATATCCTGACCTTTTGGGTCCTAGAATAGAGTTGGGTAACTTTCCATGGGATTCTCCACCAAGGAGATCAAATTCTAGTTAAACCTAGAATGACCTCAGCAAGAACACAAGATGAAGACCCCCTGCATTGTCTTGTCCCATTACAATCTAGAAATTCTATTTTTCCCTCAATATAGTGTGCCTTTATTAATTATTTGGGAATCTCACAAAATGTACCCCAATCACATTCACCTCCCATTTCTCCCAGGTCCATCCTCCCACCCTTGCACCCCCTGTGCCCCCCAAAATACCCCAAACAAAACCCAGTCAAGTCCAATTTCTGTTGCCTATATACTCACTGGAGCCCGGTCAAACTCCCAGCACCAGCTCCCAAAAGAAAACTGAGTAGTCCCCTCACCTGCCAGAAGCCATCAACTGTGCAGAGCTACACTTCAGAATCTTTATCACAGTTTTTAAGGATTCTCTTCAACAGCTTTCTATCTGGACTGTTTCTTTTGGGGTCGGGGGATGTCAAAGAAGATGGCACAGCAGCTTTCAGTATTTATCTCTCATTCTGAGTTGTGGATCTGCAGTCATAGACACTACTTCAAAAGATGCCTCCCCGCCTCCCTGCCCCTAGCTGCTGGAGTCAGGGTCATGGACATCAACCTAGTTTTAAGCAGCATGTGGATCATGGACATTAGCTGTATGTGAGTCATGGGACAACAACATGGTCTCCACTGGCAGCACAGATGACGGACATCATCATGATTTCTGATGGCAGCACGGATCGTGGAAGTCTTCCAAGGAAACTTAACCCAGAAAATGACCATTCTTCATCTTGTTGCTGCTCAGCATGGTGATCATGCAATTACTCGGCCACCTTGGAGGCCTCCTTGCCCTCAGCACCCTGCCAGTACCCTGGGATCATCCACTGTATTTGCAGCCCAGGGGCAGCACCTAGGCCAGCGCTCTCCTCCTCACAGCAGGGCCAGCAGTGGTAGCTGCAGAGGTGGCTCCATGCCTTAGGCCAGGCCTGCAAGCTGAATGGCAGCACCATCCTAGTAAGGAGGTGGCAGGGAGAGGTGGGCATGGTGGTGGCCTGAGGACCAGCTCTGCTCCACTAAGACATGCTCCTTCGTCCACCATTGCTGCACCCCTAAACCCGCCCCTGCTGCTGCGGTCTACTGCTTCTGTCTGCTGCACACTGCTCTGCTCTGCCATCTTCGTTTCCATCTGGGATATCTTCAAAATTCTATTTTTTAAGATAATTTAATTTTTTAAAAATGTAACCAG
This sequence comes from Cricetulus griseus, assembly GCF_003668045.3. Classification (NCBI taxonomy): domain Eukaryota; kingdom Metazoa; phylum Chordata; class Mammalia; order Rodentia; family Cricetidae; genus Cricetulus; species Cricetulus griseus. Next base: position 209,239,343 of record NW_023276807.1, on the reverse strand, counting down.
GACTTTTTGCCTTAGAGTTTTGTAGTTTTTATTTAGAGTCCTTTAAAAAGCAACACGCTGGGGTATTAGGGAATTACCTCATTGTTTTCTATCTTCAAGTGATCACTGTTATTCATTGCTTTCCATACAGAATCTTGAACACTGTTGCTCTAGGTAACTGTCTCAGATAATTTTTTTAAGTGAATGGTAAATCTGGTTCTTGCTATTCTATTTTGATTATAAGTGGATGTCCAGATCACATAATGCTTTATGGTTATATTTATTATAAAACTGTATTCCTAATTCTAAATAATTTCTCATTTAGACATCCCTGGTGGCTCCTTCTCTCCATCCTCGAACAGATTTTTATGAGGGGGTGGCTGGCCTCCATATATTTAAACCCAGCATTCTTTCTGTGATTAGTTTTTCCTTGCAGCAAACACTGAGCATGCAGAGAAAGCTGAGACCAATCAACTTGCCTCTCAGTGATCTTGTTGACTCTGTGGGCAAGGTTTTATTCATGTGTGTGTTTTCTCTAGATTTTCACCTGATGTCTCATTTGATGATGTGTGTGCTGATTTTCACGATGGACTAACGGATCCCTTCCCTGAAAAAGCATTTCTTAGGAGAACAGTTTTTCTTGTTTTATTCAGGGACTTCATCTGGATTCTTTATACTTGGCACTCATAAACTCTTAGGAAAATTGATTCTGATGTGTCCAATAATTCTTAAAAATAGATATCCAGGCACATGTTCTATCAATAGTGAGGATATATAGGCCAGAGAACATATGGTTTTGAAGGGGATAAAGCATTTCCTGGGGTGTGCATTTTCCCTCTGCAGTTATTCTCCTTTCTGTTTACAGAAATGCAGGTTTTTGCCTGGACATGATCTGAGACAAAGATTTGCATACATGGAATTTGCATTCATCATTCTCTGATGATGGAGGAGTGAGGAGTCAAGGACACAGAACTGTCAGTAGGGAAAGCCGGTTTAACAGTGCTCAATGGAGCTGACCACCATTGGGTACTGTGGGTATTTGACCCTCAGATGGCCTTCTCAAGAGCCTTATAGAATTGCCTCAGTAATGTTGGGGAGGCAAAGCCATTTGCCCATTTGTCTTTCCCTTTGTGTAAGTGGTATCACTACAGTGTTATCTTTCTTATCCCGTATTCTATTCCCTTCCTTTCTCTTCTATGCATCTTCAAGAAATGAGATCTAAGATTCAAGATGAAAAAATATCAGTATGGAAGAAAGATGGTAAACACCCTTGATGTATTATGCACTAAGTCCAAAGAGCAGTAAGTTTGTATAAAGCAAAGAATGGAGATCAAAAGAAATTAATAATTTCTTTAGTATACTTGAAGTACTTGGGAGACATTATCAAATATTTTAATTCTTTTGAAAACTTAGGGAGGACACTGCTTGTGATAGCTAATCTTGGTTGTCAACTTGACTCACCTGAGAGGAGTGAAACTCAACTGAGGGATCATCACTATCAAATTGGTCTGTGGAGTTTCTTACTGGTTGCCACTTGATGGGGGAGATCCTATCCCACTTCGGGATGTGCCACTCCTGGGCAGGTGGCCCTGAGCACAAGCTGGAGTGAACAAGAGAGTAAGCAGCCTCCATCCATAGTCTCTGCTTCAGCTGCTTCCTCTGGCTCCTGCCCTTGCTTATATATAATCTGCATGGCAGAGTCAGGAGCCCAGTAAATGAGCAGTGAATCCCAAATGCTGAATAATTGAGTCATTCACACAATATATATATTGATCTGATTTTAATTGTGGCTTAAGTTCTTCCTTCTTGGAATAAAAAATTATGTAATTCTTCATTTTATAGGGCCTCCACAATTCAAAGACTTGGAATATTTTAAAGAGACTTAAAGCCTTGTAATTTAAAAGACTATGGAACTTGTAAATCTGTACATTTTAATATGATATTAATGTGAGATCTTGGGGGACAAACATAAAGGAACAGTTATGGTTTAACAGTGATGTGTTTGTATAGCAAATTGACAGAGTGGACTTGTGATTGCAAATCTTGGTTGTAAACTTTACATATCTGGAAATATGGAATCTTAAGGAATTGCCTGTTTCATATTGGCCTGTGAGTATGTCTATGGAGGTAGTTTCTTGGTTTTTAAATGATAGAGGAAGACTTAGACTGCTGGGTATGGGGAGCTACCCTTGGCCAGGTGATCCTTCATTGTGTAAGAAAACTGACCAACATAGACTATCTAACAAAAACTCCATTTCCAGGCATGGGAAACCTTTCTTTAAGTTGTTGGTCAGGGGGTTCCAATAGACTCACAAAATAATATAGGCTTTTGCCATTGTCTTTGTTTTCCTCTAAGAACTCAAAGGCAAGACTGGATTTTAGATATCACACACTTTACACACAGGACTTGGAGGATTTGAGCCGGATCTGACCTAGAAGCTTCCTTTCAAACGACTAAGTCTCACATTATCAGAAAGTGTTACATAAGTTTCCAAGGGGGAATAAAGCAATAGTTTACAATCACAATGATAACTAGCTTGGCAAGAAATCTCCAATATTACAATAGTGGCATTTATGTCTTAGGGGTAACCAATAATGTTTAATTGGACTTAAGGCACACTCAATAGGAGGGAATTTATGTCTGGTACTGTAAACCTAGCAAACTACCACTGGGGTTTCTGGGTTGGAACACTGTCATGTGCACAGCACTTTGATTTTCCTTTGTGTTTATCATGACACCAACTTGTGTGTTGTACATTTCTAAGCTGGGTGTAGCAAACAACTAATGCTTCCTGAAGATCATCATAATCAGTATTAGGTGACCAGAACTGTAGAAATTCTCCTTCCCCAGGACTTAGGCTTTGTTCCTTAGTCTTTGGCACTTACTCTGTTCCCAAAGACACAATCAAAAGCAGAATATCTCCTTTATTGCAGCACGTCTATACTTTTTTGTTTGTTTGTTTTTCGAGACAGGGTTTCTCTGTGGCTTTGAAGGCTGTCCTGGAACTAGCTCTTGTAGACCAGGCTGGTCTGGAACTCAGAGAGATCCGCCTGCCTCTGCCTCCCAAGTGCTGGGATTAAAGGCGTGTACCACCACTGCCCAGCTTCGTCTATACATTTTAATGCAATTTTTTTTTCTGGAGGGCATTCTAGACTAGGAACTTAAGGTCCCTTTCTTTCAACCTCAGAATTAGGAGAAAATTTCCTTTTACTCATCAAGTTCTCATATCTAGAAAATTTTCAATTTACATCTTAGTTGAAGCCACAAAATAGCCAGTAAAACTTGTTGGGTCTCTGCCATTATTACTATAGCTAAAGTTTGCAAATGTCTCTGTTAGAGAATTTTGGAATAAATATTTGCTTATCTAAGAACTCCTTTTTAAATTGCAACTTCATTCTAAGTTCATCAGAGATCACAGAATTGCACACATACTCATCATCATAGAGTTAACAGGGTTACTTTCGAAGGGAACCATCCACCGTCTTTTAAATATAACACTCAATTACCATCTGGCAGCAATCTCAATAGCCACTTACTAATCAGATAAAATGCTTGGCTAGAAAAATAAAGATACAGAATCAGACAGCAGTACCCAACTAGGATTCCTAGGAGTGGGGACATCTGGGAGAATAGATGCCCAATGATTCTTTTGACTTCTGCCAGCTATGCTCCATCAAGTAGAGCAACTGTCTTCCACCCTATGTCTCTCAAAGATCCAAGGGTAAATGCCTTTTCCAAGAATACCCCATATGCTTTTTTTCATATAATGTCCTTATTTCAGCTCTTTTTTGTTGGTCTTGTTTATCAATATCCCTTCAAATATGTTCCAAATGTTACTTTCCTGTTAGAGTTCTTCTGTTAGGTAGTTTTCACTCATGATTATAGTTCATGAGTCAGTGGTTTAGCCTCAGTGGTTAATTACTTACATCTTATAGTAATTTTCTGCTTGTGAGATTCCTTTCCATCCCATACCTCATTCATTAGAAGTGCCATTTAAGAGAGAATACATGCCTATTTTCCATGGTAATAGATGATTGGATCCAGGTAGACATTAAGATCATCAATTTGGGCTGAGCTGTAGAGTCAGTGGCTAGATTGTGCTGGTGTCTGTCAGTAGAGCTGTAAAACCCCGTGGGTCTGAACCAGATTCATAAGTAAATGGCAGCTCAGAGATTGTGTTGAGTCTGGTTTCTCAAGAGGACAGCTTAGTATACATTCAAGGAAGTAGGTTCAGAAAGCATAGCCAGTTAATAGTTTCTTTCCTCTTGTGAGACACAGCTGTATTTTTTTTAAAACATTTTATGAGATTTCCTTTTCAGAAAAATATCCTTTTCCTTGAGCCAGTTTGCATAGCTTAGAAAGTGCTGTCAATTCTGGGTCCTTTTCCCATGTGTTGCAACTGATTTTTGCAAACTTATATGCGCACACACACACACACACACACACACACACACACACACACACACACACTTTACTTGTTTTTTAAATCTGTCTTATCTGTCTTTTGGATTTGTTGAAATGCCTTTTGGATTTGTTGAAATGCTTCTCAATCTGTAGCTCATGATAAGACATCTTGGCCACCATTCTCACCCATGCACTATTTTGTACTTGATGAAGATAATTCATAGGAATTATGCCAAATGACTATGAGTTGGTCAGAATGAAGGAGGAAACCTTGTGGTGTAACAGTAGAATGCTGTTCTAAATCAAATCTTTACATATGCTCTTTCTGGTTCTTGGATTGAGCATCAGGCCTTATTTATACTCTACATGAACTCTACCTTTAGGTCTTATGTTCGGCTGTTTTTCAGCTGATGATATACCAATGAACTATGGCTTTGTGTTGAATGGCAAAGAGATAAGAGAACATAACTTGGTGCTAAATGAACTAAGTTTGAGGTCTTCACTGTTCAATGTCTTCCTCTCTGAAATGGTACAACAATGCCAAACTCAGTGTTATGATGAGGGTCACAGACAGCACTGAGGGGGTAACACAGCGTAGCGGTTAAGATTGAAGTCTTTGGGCTAATCCACTTGGATCTGTGAACCACCTCTCTTCCTTGCCTTTTCAGCAAGTGAGCTAACTTCTCTGTATTTTAGTTTCCTTATCTTTAATATGGGGATAGTCACTGTATTTACTCCTTGATGAGACTATTGCGAAGACTGGATTAATATGCAAAGCATTTAGAATATTTTTAAATCTCTTCTATTTTGTCCATTTGTGTGTGTGTGTGTGTGTGTGTGTGTGTGTGTGAGAGAGAGAGAGAGAGAGAGAGAGAGAGAGAGAGAGAGAGAGAACTCATTTTTGAGATAGGGCTTCCCTTATTTCTGCTGTGCTGCATACTCCTATTGCTGTGATGAAGCACCATGGCCAAAGACAGCATTGGGAGGAAAAGGTTTTTTAAGCTTACAGTTCCATAGCACAGTCCATCACTGAGAGAAGTCAGGGCAGGAACTCAAACACGGTGGGAATCTGGATGCAGGAGCCTGTGGAGGAGTGCTGCTTACTGGCTTGCTCCACTTGACTTTCTCAGCCTGCTTCTTCTTTTTCTTCTTTTTTTATATAGAACCCAGGACCACCAGGCCAGGGGTGACACCCATTACAGTGAAATGGGCCTTCCCAGATCAATCATCAATGAAGAAAATGTCTCACAAATCTTGTCCACAGGCCAATTTGGTGGGAGCATTTTCTTAAGTGATGTTCCCTCTTCCTAAATGACTCTAGCCTCTGGGAACTTGACACAAAACCAGCTGGAATTGCCTTCCCTCTCCCCACTCCCCAGCTTTAGCTCCATTTTGTCCTCTCTGCTTCTCTTCTAGATTCCAGTTAGAGAGAACAGAGAAACAGAGAACTCAGATTCTCTGAATTATAAATAAGGGGAACAGGAAGTATTCAGGAGCCTCTGAAGAAAACATTAAAAACCAAGGTAAAGCTAAATCTGAAAAGAACATATGAATTATAATATAAAGGATGATTAGAACAATTTGAGGGGGGAGAGGAGTGTGGGGTGATTTGCATATTCAGCAGAATGGACCCACGTTTCCAGAAGAGAAAATGCAAGACAACTCACACCCCACCCTGTTTCATCTTCCACTCTCTACCAGACAGCATAACTTTTAAACTGTAAAAGAAAAAGACAGAAATTGAAAAATTTGACAGATGAACAGTATTTTGCAGCTATTTCCTCCAAATCAAAACATTCCTTTCTGGAAGGAAACTCTCTAAGACTCAAGAAATGTATTAGTTATTTTTCCTGTGGCTGCGATACAATACAATACAAAGCAATGCAGTGCAATGTAAAACAGCAGCAAGAGGAAAGGTTAATTTCAGCACACAGTTCAAGGATACAGTCTTGGTGGGAAGTCTTAGCAGCAGGAGCTTATGGCAGCTGGCTACACTGTATGCACAGTCAGCAAGCAGAGTGATGAATCCTAGTGTTCAGGTCACTTTCTCCCTTTCCAGTGCTTTTCAACCTTCCTAATGCTGCAACGATTTAACACAGCTCCTCAGGTTATGGTGACCCCCCACCCCCCCACCCCCCACCCCCCCACCCCCCGCCACATACCATAAAATTGTTTTTGTTGCTGCTGTTATGAATCATAGTGTAAATATCTGTGTTTTCTGATGGTCTTAGGTGACCCCTGTGAAGGGTCCTTATAACCCAAAGGGGTCATGACCCATAGGTTGAGAAACACTGTCCCTTTATTCATCCCAGAACCCGAGCCCATAGGATGGTACTATTCATAATTAAGGCAGATCTGTTATCCCACCTGAATTAACCCTGTTGATCACAGGCATGTCCAGAGGCTAACCAACCTGAATAATCAATCCCCCATAGGCATACCCAAAGGTGATGATAGATCTCATCAAACTCACACCCACTATGCAAATTTGGCCAAGTTAACTGCTGTCTCAGAGCTTTAGTTTTGTTTGTTTGTTTTGTTTTGAAGGTTTATTAGTGGACATTTGTTGTACAAAGCAGCAGATAAGCAAAGCTCACAAGTCTCCAAAAACACAAAAAACTTATCAAGATCAGCAAGCCCCGCCCCCAAGGTTAAATAAGCAGTGACAATTATTAGAAGAGACTGTCCATCCCACCAGCCTAGATGCTTGCAAATCGTGTGGGGAGCTCCAGGGATGCACCTTTTGCTAGTCCATGGCCATGCCAGGTGAGTTTTTCAGCGATGCAGCTGCCTCTGCTCTGTAAACCTCCACCCACGCTCTGGTAAGGAAGCCCGGCAAACCCATTGGTTCACTGATGCAGACATGGGGAGAATAGCATCTGTGGCTTGTCATCAGTGTCTTACCTGAAGTCAATAGATGCTTGTTCATGTCCCCCTGGAGGAGAAGTCATATAACAAAGAGATACTAAGGGGACCTTCATGGAACCCTCAAGATGGCTCAGCAGGTAAAGAGGCTTGCCACACAAGCCTGACAACATGAGTTTGATCTTTGGAACCCACTTAAAAAGATGAATGTAATAGCATATATCTATTTTCCCAGTGTGCATGGGGCAAGATGGGAGGAGAAGACAGTGGATTGCCCGGGAGCTCATAAGCCAGCTAGCCTGATGTGCTGCCTAGATTTATGTCAACTTGACACAAGCTAGAGTCCGTTTAGAAGAGCAGTCTATGGGAAGGAGGGTCATGAGAGAGTATTGAGAAATGAATATGGTCAAAGTACATGATACATTTGAACAAAATTGTCATAATGAAGCCTACTGTTTGGTGCAACATAATGCTCACTAACAAACTTTTAAAAAGGAAAAACTAAAGCTCTGAGACAGCAATTAACTTGGCCAAATTTGCATAGTTAGTAAGTAGCAGAGCCAGGATTGGCATCTAAGCCATTAGACACTGATTCCTAAGCATCCTGAAAGGTGCCCCCAAGGACAAGAGCTAGCACAACTGGGAGGAGGGACATTGTTTGTGACTTTTCCCTGACCTGTCTTTCTTTAGTCTGAGAAACCTCCATGCCTTTGGCACTTGCAGATAATTTTCTTTTTTTTTTTTTTTTTAAATCTTGTAATAATGTCCCAACAGGACTGTCTAGGTTAGACAGAATGAGGCTCCTCAGCTTGTGTTTCATGGTTTCAAAGCATACTTCATCTGGGCCCTTGAGGTTTTTGTACAGCACCCCACTGTGTCCTTGGCACTGTCTCTCTCAGAAGGCAGTCTAAATATTTCACAGTGGGTGAGAGCTTTTTATTTAATGTTTTTAGTTTCAAAGTTTTTGCTGTTTTCCGTTGTCTCTATCTTAAGACACTAAGGAGCTTTGTTGGGATAGTGAACATACCAAAAAAGAATGGTGTGCCCCCCTGTGTATAATTACAATCCATAGTCACATTTGTACCTCTTGACACAAGTATTTGGCTTATCGGTTTGACTGAATTGCCTCTAGTTCCTCCTCCCGGGGAAAATACTTATTTTATAGGTTTGACCAGAATCATGTTGTTTGGAGGAAGCTTTCAAGATTTTGAGACTATACAATTTATCCCTCTAAAATGTACTCACCAAACATAAAGATCAGAATCGGAGAGTGCAGTGTTCATCTCAGGTCCTAGTCTGCCCTCAGGCAGAATCCTGCCCAGGTGAATCAGTGAAAGAATCCCAGGAATGCTCGTGCTTGCACTTTGACTCTTTTTGGTGGACTGCACCTCTGTTTGTCAAGTCAACAGACTGTAAAACACTCATCTGCTTCCAAACAATGTCGCTGTGCTCTGTAGTTTGCATTCCTAAGAGACACTGGCTGGAATTTTGCTCTCTTAGGCCAAAGAGCCAGATATGGTGGTGTGTATCTTACCCAGGTAAAGGAGCTCCTCTCACCCAGAGAATGGCCTGTTTGAACAATGTCAGAAGATAAAGAAAACACAGACACACACACACACACACACACACACACACACACCTCGTTCATGTCTAGATTCTGATGTGGTATGGTATGTAAGTGCAACTGAATATGTGTCCTAGAGGTCACATATTTGTGCTTACAATTATTTACTTCCAGGATTTGAAAGATGATTCCATGATTCTCTGGCTTTCAGGGTTGCTGATGAAGAGGTGTAGTTTCTGCCTCTGTATGTGAACTGGCTGGGAGTTTTGTCTGATGGCTTTTGGTATTCCTTGTTTCACAGTTTTGTTACCTTGACTTCTGTATGATGTAGAGAAGTTCTTCTCTGGTCATATCTATTTGGTTCTGAATGCTTTTTCTGTTTGGGTGACTATGTGTTTTGTAGGTAATGGAAATTCTTGTAGCCAAGAAATTCTTCTTCTTAGTCAATGGAGTCTTAGGTTTCATCTTTTGAGTGTATCCTAGACTTTTCACAAGTTCTGGTCATGTTTGCTGACCTTTCCTCTCATATGTATCTGCATGTTGTATTATCTTGTCTTTCATCTCTAGAATTCATTCTTTTTCTTGGTTTTGTCTGCTGTTGGTATTTTATCTGTGAGCTTTGATTGTTTATTTGTTCAACTGATTGATTCTTGCATGGCTAGAATTTCTATTTGGTTGTTTTTCAGCATCTTAATTTACTTGTTGAATTTCCATGAGTTCATCCTCTTTGGTAACTTTCTTGTCTAGTTCTGAAATTGATTTCTGTTTTTTGGGTCCTCTCCATGGTTATTAATCCTTTATAGAAGTAAGGCTCTAAAGTCTTTTTCTGATTTTGGCTATCTCATTATCTTTGTTTCTTTGGTATTATAGAATTGTCAGCTTTTGGGGGGGGGTGTCGTGAGCTGCCTCATGTTTTTTATGTTTATTTACTATGATTTTCACATCTGTTGGGATGAGTATGTTCTTAAGATTGCCATTCCCCAGTTTTTCTCACTGTTTTCCCCTGTTTGTTTTGTCTTACATGGGTCCTCCTGGTAAACTGCCATCATCTGGATTCGTGTTGAGAGAATGTGTACTGCAGTAGCAACCATGATTGTTTGAAACTAGCACTGCTGCTAAGGGCAGAAGGTACTCTTGCATGTCACCGTGTCCCTGCAAGGTTCAGAGACTGCAGCAGTAGGGCACTGTTGAGGAAATGCAGTTTATGTAGTGACCCAGCATGTCTCAGCCTTAATCCACGATAGCCATGAGGTTCTACCTGAGTGGGAGTTTGTGGACCTGGAAGCTCCTAGCAACCCAGCGACGATAAAGACCAAACACAGGCATCTTGTCATCTTCAGAGAGCTCTCAGTTACATGTTGTAGAACTGGAGTCATTTCTTTATTAGCCATCTTTTCCAGTGTTTCTTAACCGTCCTGCCATAACCACGAGGGAACCATCTCTCTTTGTTCTCCTCTCTCCTCTGGACACTGGCCCCTCACTCCTAACCTTCTGTCCTCACAGTTACTCACACCTCCGCCCAGGTGGGGGCCTATTCAGATGCTTAGGCTCACAGAGATGTAAATAGGAGGCATTTTACCCTGAGGCCATGGTAAACAATAGTAGCCCTACTGGCATTAACAATACAATAGTGGGCCGGAGCTTTCCGGTGCTCCATGTTTAGTGAAACCAAAAGCTGGATCTCAAAATATTCCATAGCGGAAATATTTTGGTCTCCCACAAGTTTATAGTTTGTTTAGAGCTAAATATATCAATATTTGTAGTGAACTGAGGAGGGAATGGGAAAGAGAGAAGGAGGTGAAGAAGAAGGAATGTTCAAGGGAAGAAATGGAGATAATTTTATGCATTAGGTTTACAGACAGGAAGGACAGACATAAAAAGCCTTTCCAGTGACGTGCAAGCTACAATCCAACTGAACACTTGGAGGAGGGAAAGGCTGGGGGAAGGGACTGAGAGGAGTGGACTGAGGGGAGGCTATGGTCAGCGTGTACTGTATGAGAGAAAAATAAATAAAATTTCTTCCTGAGATCTTCAGAATAAAAAAAAAGTACAAAGCATAAATACAAAAAGGAAAAAAATCCTAAAAAATAAATGAAAAATGAGAAAATAAAATAAAAGGTAAATCAGGGAGATGGAGAGATAGCTGAGCAGTTAAGAGCACATACTGCTCTCTCAGGGGACTGGAGTTTGGTTCCTAGCACACAAATCCAATAACTCACTATTGTCTGTGACTCCAGCTCCAGGGACTTTGATGGCTTTAGTCTCTGCAGACACCTGCACTGGTGAGCACGATGTTCTCCGAGTTATTCATTCCACCCATGTACACATAATTAAAAATAAAACAAATCTTTAAAAAAGTGAATTAAAGATTAAGATAATGAAGGGACCAGCTCCCCTTTCAGCAGCCATGACAGTAACATGTGCTCTATGACCTTGTCTTAGCCACTAGAGGTTAGGTGCCTGCCTCGTGACAAGGAACCAATCAGAAGTTAGCTGGTGGCGCTATGCTTTATGGCTCTGGGTGTGCTTTACGGACAAGCGCACAGCAATGACGTAGAGAGCATAGCAACCACCCTGGGAGGGCCTATGGGCCATAACAACCAGTTGACCAATCAACACAGGGCAAACCCTCCAAGCCTGGAGGCACACCAATCGTGAGCCTGTGCGTACCCCTAGACACTCCCCTTACGCTGCCCTATAAAGATCTGTACGCAGCGGCTTCGAACTGTCTTTGCTAGCCATCCGCCCTGGCGGGTGGATCAAAGACCCGAGCTAACGTGGGGTTAGCTCGTTAAACTACAATAAAGCCTCATGCAATTTGCATCAAGCTTTTGCCTCCATTCTGTGATTGGGGTGGCCGAGGTTCTGGGCTAAGATTCTGGAAGCCTGAGCTTTCCGAGGGTCTTACATTAACATACACTGAAATGAAGATATCCCCCCCCCCCAGATTTACCACGGTTCTGCCTGTCAGGTCATCACCTCAGTCAGTTCTGCCACATACCTGGTTGGGGTGGGGTCGGGTATTGAGACTTTTTCAACTTCAGACCCCCTTCCACGGCCCTGCTATCTCCCTAGCTGTACTGCTGTGGCTTGCACCAGAATGCAGCCCACATTGCTCTTCAATTCCCAGCACCATCCCTTGCTTACTCCTTAGTGGTGAGCAGGATGGAACAGTGAGTGCTTCAAGCCTCAAGCTCTTTTCTGGTGCCATAATTGTGGCTTGCTGTGTGCCATTCTCCTCTCTGGGGATGCTGAGTTCAGCCTCTTATTTGAGTTTCTAGCAGTGTGAAACTGACTCTTGCAGCATTCTCAGAGTTCTTGACTGTACTTCCCTGGTGGGGACCGGATCAGCATGGGCAGCTTGGTGTGACTGAGAGTGCTGCCTCACTTCTTAACAGACCCTGCCTTGTCTCAGTTCTGCAGACCTTTCTTTAATTTCTTCATTGGTGACTTTTTTTTTTTTTTTTTTATCTTGGCTTTGTTCCTTCTGAACTCCTGGTTTCACCGATGCTGCTTCTGATCTGCAGTTTCAGCTGCACTTTCAAATTGTCTGTTTCATAATCTGACCTTGGGTCTGTGCTGCAGCCAGGCAGGACCTGGCCTTGTTATCTTCCTTAGATCTGAGATTTAACTTTTGTTGCTATTTCTCTGACTGTTAAAAATTTGTATAACTTTTAATAAATTGACCATTTGTACACGTTTCATGAGATGGTTATTTTTCTTCTGAGGTGTTAATGTTTTAGTATTGATATGGTGCATGTTTTAGGTATAAGGGTGCTATCAGAATGTCACACAGTGCACTTCATTATGGAATTTTTGTACATACGTATTACTTATATTGTGTTTACCTCTCCCAATACCCACACCTTTTCTGTATTTCCCCCTTTATTATCAATTAGCCATTTTATACTTTCACATGATTTCAATTATAATTTTATAAGGAGCAATACATTTTTTAAATTTTTTATCATTTTTTTATTTGAATTAGAAACAAGATTGATTTACATGACAATCACAGTTCCCTTCTCCCTCCCTTTCTCCCCTACCACCCCCCCAACTAAAACCCTACCTATCACATATCCTTTCTGCTAATCTACACCTGACTCAACCTTTCTGATCCCTCATGACCTCTGCATCCTTCCTCTTCTTCCCTTCTCATTCTCGTAGCTCCCTCCCCCCTCTTCCCATACTCTCAATTTAAGGAGCAATACATTTTAAAATGCAGATAAAAAGATTTGGAAATATAGTTATTGTCATTGAGTATTATGTACTATATACAGTTATATCTACTATATTGTTATACTTTTATGCCTGGCAGTGAAATAGATTTGCTTTTATTTGAATTACCCACAAACACATGAGTATTGCTCATGGGAACTTGAAAGTCATTTTAATTGTTATGTATTCACTGTACATAGTTCTAGTTTCATCAGGGCATTTTCATGCAAGTCTTTAGATTTTGATCTCATTCTCCTCATCCCTTCCACCCTTCCCTTATCCCTTCTCTCTTCTCTTCCTCTCTCCTGTGAATTCCCTTCCTTCTTTAGAAAGCTACACATCCTCTCTCTCTCTCTCTCTCTCTCTTTCTCTCTCTCTCTCTCTCTCTCTCTGTGTGTGTGTGTGTGTGTTTGTCTGTCTCTCTCTCTCTCCCTCTCTCTGTGATCCACAAATAAGAGAAAGCATTAGATGTATCTTTCTAAGTCTGCCTTGACTTGCACAACACAATGATCTCCAGTTACATCTATTTTCTCACATAGCCCACTTTTATTCTTCTTTATGACTGAATAAAATTTTATTGTGTCTATACCATATTTTCTTCACCCATTACTTTGGTTTTTATTCATTTGTTTAATTGGTTCTGATGTTTTTGAGATAGGGTCTCAAGTAATCAAGGCTGAACTTAAACCAGGGATATAGTCAGGGATGACCTTGAACTCCTGATCCTACTGCTTCTGTGGCACAGGCCTGTTCCACAGTGCCTTGCTCCAATTCTTTGTTGATGAACACTTAGGTTGATTCCATAACTTAGCTGTTGTGAATGATATGGTACTAACCATCAATGATGCTGATTTAAGGTATTTCAGGTATATACTGAGGACTGTACATCTGGGCCATACAGTGGATTCCTTTTAAACTTCCATACTGATTTTCACACTGGCTAGACTGATTTACATTCCTATCAGCAGTATATAAGGATTCCTCCTTTTCTGCATCATTGCCAGCATTTTCAGCTGTTTCTTTTCTTATGATTGCCATTCTGAATAGGATAAAATAAAAAAGAAAAATTTCAGTCTCATCATAATCTTCTCAAGCCATTGTGATATGTATAGTTTGTCCTTGACTGAAATATCATTACATGATATGAACAAATATATTTTATTTCAGAGCCTGAGAATTTAACTAGTGCATACAACCTTCTATGGTTATTTTGTTAATCTTTATATCTTCACTCTTTGCCTTAGAAGAGGAAACAAGGACCCAAACAGACATCTCCAGATGGATAACACTAAATTCTTTTCAAAATGTAATTTCTCCTGTGGAGGTGTTACTGGAAATTTTCGGGGAGTGCCACCTGGCATACCACATGTTACCAGGGGATTGGGGTTCTGCCTCAGGATTCTTAGTTTCATTAACAAAAGTGTTTAAGAATTGACCCAGAAGAGAGCATGAGGACAACTTTATCAATATTTAAAGGAAACACCCCAGGACCAGCAAGCAGCAAATCCCAGCAGCTGTCCAGAGGAGGAATATGAAGAAGAAGAGAGAAAAACTATGCCATTTGTAAGCAGCTACCTGGCTACATCTGTGAGCTTCAGAGAAAAAAAGTGAGAAAGCTCAGAGTGTCTGAGAAAGCATGAGCAGACATTGGGAAGCATCCAGAAGAATGAAAAAGAGATAAAAACAAGAGAAAGTACAAGTTAGACTTTCCCAAGTCATTCAGAAAAAGTGAGCAGGCTTAGGGTACCTGCAGGCCCATGGCTGTTGGGAGCAATTTCCAGGTGTTCCAGGACCCAGGAGCTCCAGAATGCATTAAATAGTAGATGCTAATTGATTTGCTATTGAATGACATGGCCTCAGTGGGGGTTAGGAGCCAGCTAGGAGAGAGGAGAAGAAAGGAAAGAAATGGTCTTCTCACAGCTATGTCAGGATAGTTCAGAAACAGTCGTAAAGATGGAAAATAAAGAAAAGACTCTAGTTTTACAACATGGAACTGAGAGCTCTTTAAAGATGACAAGATGCCTGTTTTGGTCTTTATTGCCGCTCGGTTGATAGGAGTTTCCAGGTCCACACACCCCCACTCAGGTAGAACCTCATGGCTGTCTTGGCTTGGAGCTGAGACATGCCGGGTCACGACAAAATGGCACCCAACGTGGGGCCTGAGAAGGGGGGGAAGAAGCCATGGACACCACAAAGAAATGGACAAGGCAAAGGTTTGGACACTTCGAAGAGATAGTCGTCACAGGCAAACTGCTTGGAGAAGAAACACGCGCAGGAAAAAGAAGAAAGAAATGGCCAAATGTGGTGAGTGAACAGCATTAAATCAGGAATAAAACTGTATATAATTGTAGAAATGAAAAATAGTTATATGTAATATAAAATAGGAAGACGTCAGCCAGCAGCTGACGAAAAAAGATAAATCGGGTTATTTAATCCTAAAGCAGAAATAGGCACACACATACACACACACACACACACACACACACACACACACACACACACACACACACTCCAAAAATGTCCAAAAATGTCAGCCAGCAGCAGACAAGATAAAGCAGGTTATTTAACCCTTAAAATCATAAAAGATGCACAAATAAAAAAAAGTCAGCCAGCAGCTGACAAAAATAGATAACAGGTTATTTAACCCTTAAAATAATAGAAGGTGCACAAAGTAGATATGAGACTAAAATGTCAATCAGATGATAAAATAATAAAATATAATGCATTAAACTCTGAAATGAAAAATGCGAATAATTGTAAATATGAAACAGGAATATTAGCCAGATGATAAAGAGAAGTAAGTTAGCCTTAAAAATAAAATGTATATAGTTAGAGAAATCAGACAGGTAATTATTAGCCAGATGATTATATATTTATTTACTTGGGTATAATTTAATAGCCAGGAGAGCTAAAACAAAATAAAAGCAAATACAAGAGATTTTAGAGTTTAAGAGTTTTATAAAGGAGCCTTCCTGCTTGCAAAAGTCACCGCCATGACACAGCGTTTCAAGTTGCACAGGGGCTTGGAAAGACATAGATGCGGCCTTGCGTACACGCAGGCCCTCGGGAGATATCTAAGAATGTAATGGAGAACAGAAAGCTCCATGCCTACTTAGGGGCGGCTAGATGATGAAGAATATACAGGACCAATGATTGGGATGAGCAGGGAGAGAGAGTTAATAAGTACCAAGATGGAGGGAACCTTCACCTCCTTCCTTCATTTTAAACTGGGAATACAGAAAGACAAATACTCAATGGTAAAATTCACCACATCTGGGGTGGGCTTTCCAGGAAAGAACAGTGTGTTATCTCTGATAGGTCAGTGAGAAGGAAAGACAGACAAGGAAGGGAGCTAAGACAGCACAGGCCTTTATTTTAGGGAAAAACCTATAGAGGGAGGTCTCCGTAAGAATCAGAGCCTCTGTCTGTTTGCATCTGGGGGCTATTATAGGGTAGAAAGGGGAGGGGTTGCATTTGGGCAGTTATAGGGTGGAAAGAGACTGAGAAGAAAGAGGTTGGTAAGTTTCCTGTTTTGGCTGGCAGTTGGCACTGACTGGGGGTAACTAGTAAGTAGTTAAAGTATCCTAGGTGGTCAGGTAGTTGATAACCATTCTTCCTGGCTAGCTGTTATTTGGAGTCAACAGGGCAGAGAAGACCAGAATCTAGAGTAACAGGTTACTTTAGATCTGAAGCAAAATTACTGAAGTGACTAGAATTGTCAAAATTCAACCACAGTGAGTCTGCTTTACAAAATGAAATGTCCACGGCTAACATTCCTGTATAGACAGGCAGAAGGGGGACACAGTTGTCATTTTTGTAGCTTTTTCCTCCTGGAAAAGGGGGGTGTCCTCACTGGGAGGTGTTGGGGAAGTTTGGGGTACCAGAAATTTTGGAAGAGAAGGATGTTTTTGACATCTCTTTTGTCAGTGTCATGGATAAAAGAGCTTAGACTTTGGCAAGCTCATTAAAGGTGTAATTATTCCTTCCATCTCTCACATGGCTTAAGGTGAATCCACCTTCCTGAGGCATGGATTTGGCTAGGTGATTGGCTGGCTCAACTGGATTAGTTCTTATGTTTTGGGAGGTTTGGAATGTAATGTCTCCACCCACGCCAGGAAATAGTTTTCTTTTAATGGGTTTCCCCAGATCCCCGATCAAGTCTCTCATAACAGAGAGGTGTTTCTGAGGTTATCAGAAGGGAACAAAGCTGTCAATCCTGCCTACACCAGTTCTTACAGGTAAGGACAATGAATACTTCTCATGCTGAAGTTGTAAAAACTCAGCCCCCTATTTGGCTTAACTAGTAACCCTTCCTCTGTAGATAGATCTCTCCTGACACCTGGTTGAAGGGATCATATTCAATTTTTGATGCCCACAGAATGGGGTATCTCAATAGTTTAAAATTGGGTGAATCTAATCTGTCTTTTCTGGATTTAACTGTAGTGAGCTATTATTACATTATTGTCAGTGCTTTTATGCTCTTATCTGTAACACCAATACCTGAATAAGTTGACTATGAGTAATGAAAACTGAAGACCAAGGCCAACACGACCTGTGTGCACTGTAACTTATTTAAAGCCATGCTACCATTGTCTTAAAGTTGAAGAAGCACAGTGTTTCTTTTTATTTGCACTGGACTCTGAAAATTATATAGACTGTCCTGCTGATGGTTGATATCCCCTATATGCTCAGGAGTTAACATTCGTTTTTGACTGTTAATTACCCACCATTGTGAAGAACAATGAGACACAGCTTTCTTTATTAGCCATTCGCTGTCCCCTCTGCTCCAATTCTCCCATTACTGTCAACACCACATGTTTTGAAGGTCCTTCACAACACCTGCATTTGAGTAGAGTCTTACACGACAGAATAACACTTCCAGTTATTCCTCCTGGAAGAGGCACAATGAACCTTCCTATTATTTCCTCTAAACTCACAGGTCAACTCACAGGAGATCCTTGGCCAAAGAATCCCCAGAAGTGCCACTTACTATGTCTACATCCTCTTTCCATTGCAGGAACAGTGTCAACAGCTGTTCCTGAGCAGGCTTTTATTGTGCAGGAAGCCTCTGTGCTCAGTGTAACTTCAGCCCCCATCTGCTCTGATGTTAATTCAACAGTTTTCCTCCTTTCATCTCAGCCACCTCTATTCTCAGCAGAACAGCTTGAATGAGGCTGCTGAATGGAAGCGAGATCACATCTTTCTCCTCTCAGAGGCTTCCCGTGGCTTCCCATTTCACCTAGCCCTTGAATATGTGAGGTGTTTACTGGCTGAGAACTGGTCCCTTTTCTCTCCCTGGGAAGCTCTTGCCCTGGATATCTTCAAGGTGTTCTCTCATCTTCTTCAAAGGCTTTCTCAAATGTTGCTTGCCTATTCTGACATCCTACCTAAAATTTCAAGGGGACTTATCTTCCTGTCATCTTGCATAGCAACTACTATACCTCTAACCTGCTTTGATTCTTTCCTCTCTACTCATCTAACACACACACACAATTTACTTGTGTTTAAAGGTTATTAAATTCTATTTTTATAATAACTGAACTTTTATGCATTTGTTATAGATATAGACCCAAGAATAGCATCTGGCACACAGTGGATATTAAAAAGCACCCACTGTGTAAATTTTTGAACTGAGGACAAATACACTTCCTGCATGATAAAGGGCTGGTTGTTGTCCCCATGACTGCACACATTCTTTCCCCAACAGCATCCCTGCTTCTGGATTGGATTTCACATACAGCTCAAGTTGCTTCTCTGCGGCCTGCCCTTCTGGGGAGGGAATTGATTTACTTAAGTTGTACTTTGGCTAGTACTTGAATCAATCAACTTTGGAACAGTGCTGAGGTTTCAGAGCAGGCCTGGAGGCTATTACTTCCCTTATATTGATAAAAATGGCATCATTTGGAACCTGCCCTCAATACCAGGGTAAAGCTCTTAGAGTTTCTATGGCTCAAGACTGTGAGTTCTTTCTTAGAGTCTGACATAAGCCCTGTTAATTTTCTGTGTGTTGCTCCTGAATGTGGGCCTGCATTCTGCCTCCAAAGAAACCATATACTTGTTCTTTCTCTTGTCTTTATGAATTTCATCCAGTAAATAGTGTTTTAAAAGTCCTGATATATGTGTGACATATTTTTTTTTATTTTCAATGACAGCTGATAAATACTTTCAGCTAAGTGGCAGGATACAAGATGAACTAAAAAAATCATTAGCTCTCCTAAACACAAATGACAAATGGGCTGAGAAAGAAATCATGGAAGCAACACCCTTCACAGCCACAAATAATATAAAATATCTTGGGGTAACTCTAACCAAGCAAGTGGAAGACTTGTATGGCAAAAACTTGAATCTTTGAGGAAATAAATTGAAGAGGATATCAGAAGATAGAAAGATCTCTTGTAGCTAGGCTGTGGTGGCATATGCCTTTAATCACAGCACTTGGAAGGCAGAGGCAGGCGGATCTCTGTGAGTTTGAGACCAGCCTGGTCTACAAGAACAAGTTCCAGGACAGCCTCCAAATCCCCAGGCAAAAAAGAAAGATCTCTTGTGCTTATGGGTCAGAAGGATTAACATAGTAAAAATGGCCATCCTACTAAAAGCAATCTACAGATTCAATGCAATCCCCATCAAAATCCCAACAGAATTCTTTACAGACTGTGGAAAGATGATTCGATTCTCATTTCATATAGAACAACAGCAACAACAACAAAACCCAGGATAGCTAAAATAATCTTAAACAAAAAAGAACTGGTTTTGAGCTGTATTACAGAGTTATAGCAATAAAAACTGCATGGTATTGGCATAAAATGGACACATTGATCAATGGAATCAAACTAAAGATCCAGACTTAAATCCAAAGGCATATGGATGCTTAATTTTTGATAAAAAACCCAGAAACACACTAGAAAAAAAGACAGCATTATCAATAAATGGGGTTGGAGTAACTGGATGTCTTCATGTAGAAGAATGCAAATAGATCCATTTTTATCACCTTGCACAAAGCCCAAGTTCAGGTGGATTGAAGACCTCAACATAAAGCCAAATACACTGAACATGATAGAAGAGAAAGTGGGGACTAGCCTTGACTGCATAGGCACAGGAGACAACTTCTTGAACAGAACACCAATAGTGCAGGCATAAGATCAACAATAAAAGAAACTGAAAAGCCTCAGTAAGGCAAAGGACACCACTGTAGTTGGATTCTTTCTGTTCCAGTCCATTAGTTTCCATAGCCACTTATGAAATAACAGTCTGAGGCTTAATATTAAATATAATTGTTTGACCAATGTCTCAGACATATTACTGCTAGCTCTCTCTTATAAATTAACCCATTTCTATTAATGTGTGTTTTGCAATGAGGCTGTGGCTTACCAGTAATGCTCCAGCTTCTTACTCCTCCAGCAGTCACCTGGCATCTCCGTGACTCTGCCTACTCTTTCTCTGTATCTTTGTCTGGTTTTTCTGCCTATCTATATTCTCCCTGGCCATTGACCAAATCAGCTTTAATTTATCAACCAATAAAAGCAACATATATTTGCAGCATACTGAAGGATATCTTACATCAAACCACTAATAGGACAAAATGGCAGCTTACAGAATGGGAAAAGATTTTCACCAACTCTGTATCTGATAGTGTTCTAATATCTAAAATATATAAAGAACTCAAGAAACTAGACATCAATAAACCAAACAATCTAATTAAAAATGGATACATATCTAAACAGAGAATTCTCAATAGAGGAATCTCAAATGACTGAGAAATACTTAACAAAATGTTCAACATCCTTAGCCATCAGGGAAATGCAAATCAAAACTACATTAAGATTCCATCTTATACCTGTCAGAATGGCTAAGATCGATAACACAAGTGACAGCTCATGCTGGGAAGGATGTGGAGCAAGGGGAACACTCCTTCATTGCTGGTGGGAGAGCAAACTTATATAGGAAATCAATATGGTGCTTCCTCAGCAAATTGGGAATCAATCTTCCTCAAGATCCAGCTATACCAATCTTGGCCATATACCCAAAGGACACTCCATCCTACCACAAGGACACTTACTCAACCATGCTTATAGCAGTTTTATTTATAATAACAAGAAACTGGAAACAACCTAGATGTCCCTCAACAGGAGAATGGATAAAGAAAGTATGGTCTATTTATACAATGGAGTATTATTCAGTGTTAAAAAATGACATCATGCAATTTGTAGGCAAATGGCTGGAATTAGAAAAAAATCATCCTGGATGACATATCCCAGGCCCAGAAAGATAAATATGGTATATATTCACTTATAAGTGAATATTAACAATTAAGTAAATGATAGCTAAGCAATAATCCATGAACACAGACAGGTTAAGTAAAGAGGAGGGGGGATGAATGGATCCCCCATGGGAGGGAAAATAGAATAGATTTTACAGGTGCAGTGATGGCAGGTGGTGACAGGAGTGGGAGGGATCAGGTTAGGAGGAAGATGGGATGGAGGGAGACTGTGAGGGGAGAGATGACTGAAATTGGGAGGTACTTGGGGGGTGACATGGAAATCTGGAGCATTGGAAAGTCCATGGTATCTATGAATGTGATCCTAATGAGGATTCCTAGTAATGGAGTAATGTGGAGTCTTAATCAGTCATCTCTTATAGCCAGGTAAGGATTCCAATGGAGAGACTGGGTTGCATTCAATTGAGTTGTTGGCAAAGGGGTTCTCATGGGAATCCTCCAAAGAACCATGGCTGATGCTGAGACAGAGGGTTGCTCTCTGAATACTGAGAGTAGGGCCCCATTGCCAAGGACAACGTCTATACAACTCATTGAACATGGAGAATCTGAGCTGGTGCCTGCATGGGGCCTTCACCCCTGTATTCTAGTCTCTTTGGTGTGAGAAGGTACTGAAAGGTTCAGGCATTATGCTGGCCTGCCCCTGCTACCTGGCAGAACAGGCAGAACCCTGTTCAACCCAGGGTTCCATGGGAACTAAGTCTGCAGGCAGGAGCAGAGGACCCCTTTAAAAGACAGGCCCCTGCCCATTTATGCTCTCTACTCTTCTCTCTACTCTCTCTCTCTCTGATCTTTTATCTCTGTTCTTCTCTTCTCCTACCCTCTCTCTCTCTCTCTCTCTCTCTCTCTCTCTCTCTCTCTCTCTCTCTCTTTCTCTCCATGGCAACCAGCTATGGTGGTCAGCCATTTACCCTGTTTCTCTTCTCTCTTAGTCTCCCTACTCTTCCAGGCCTATAATAAACTGGTTAATATGTCTAATAGTCTCATGTCTCATCTTGTGCCTCCCCTTTTCTTTTATTTCTAATTTAAACAAAAATCTAACATTTGGCGCCCAACTCTGTTTAGGCTCTCCCCGAAACCTCTCCCGCCAGGGAAATTTCGGGGATCCTAAAATCTGAACTCATAACCCACTTTCCATCTCGATTTTTCCTGGCACTTCTGCCTGCAGCGGCCTGAGATGCCAGAACTCTGTACACTTCAACTCTCCACTTTTCCAACTAACCATCTTTGGAATCCACTCATCTGCCTTTTTGCTATAATCCGGTAAGATATCCATTGAATTTCCCGAGGGTCAGGTTTGGGATCCGGCTCCAGGAGTGGTGCTTTATTTGCTTTTTCAGTTCGGACCCTGGGTCCTTTTTGGTTTCGGGACAGCTGTGTCCCCTTTGGGGCCAGGCCCCTGGCAACTCCCATAGTCCTACGGGCATCCAGAGAGGAACGTTTTGCCGGTTTTTCCATTTGCCTCACCCATGGGAAATGCATAGAGGAACCTTTCTGGTTGCAGCCAACAGGCAGCTTATGGTCACCGCCATCTTGGCCATGTGGTTTGACCTGGGGGCTGCCATCTTGGCCATGTGGGCTAACCTGGGGGCTGCCATCTTGGCCATGTGACCTACCTGTAGGCACGCCCACTCCAGCGGCCTGTGCCAGCAAACCAGGCTGCCAGATCTTTTTTGCTTTTTATTTTTTTGTCTGTGATTTCTTCTTTCACTGGCTCTGTTGCTCATGGCTTGTTTACAGAATACTATGTCTTTCCAGGACCCTCTGTTTAAGTCTACTCTGTCCCTTTAAATCTCCTGTCTGTTTGCTACAATGTACAGATCAAAGATTGCATTCTGTTCCTCCTTTTACTATTATCCAGTCCTTCTTGTCTCTGTACCTGTAATTTAACTTTATACATATCTAACTATATACAACTTAAATTAAACTGTGCTAAGTCTCACATTTTTAAATTGCTATGTATCTTTAAATGATATCTTTAGACATTTAAAGTCATAAAGGTCTAATTTAACTATACTTAAAATATAAGCTAACTCTATACAACTTAAATTTAACTCATGTAGCTTTAAATGATGATAAAAGCTTAAAATCATAAAGTTCCATTTGAAATTAACAAAATATTTATACCTCAGTCAACTTTTTTATTACAAAAAGGGAATTTTTCTCTAACTAAAGGCAAGGTTTTGACTGCTGAGATACTAAACAGACAGCCCTCAAATGCTCAGAGATCTAGAGAACATAGCATTTAAAATGTTTTGTTAAAAAGCTTTCTATAACAGAGAGATAGGCTAGCTGCTGGTTCCACCCCATTTCCTCCAAGAAGCCTGATGGGCACTAAAGAAACTTCATCTTGAGTCAGTGACAACGCTAGTCACTGAGCAACCCTGCCCTTTACCTCAACTGCTGCAAAGTACTCCAGACCGTGGACAAGAGGACAGTGGAATCAACTTTCCCCGTGTTGCTTGGGCCAATGGTAGGGAGCCTTCCTGTAGTCTGTAATCCACAGGTCACATGCTATCAGCAAGATGGCCCGTGTCCTGCAGTCTGCTACTGTGGATGGATGACCTTGGGGGTAGCTGTCCGTACAGCCTGCTGGCAAGTCTCTGTTATTCTTTAATCATTAATTCAGGTAAAATCTTATCCTTCTCAAGAACTCTGATGCTTTTGATGACTGGTAGTCTTGTCAGCTTAAAGCAAAACAGATTTCAGGAACAGGAATTTTAGGGTTTATCTATGTGAAGATAGGAAAGTGTAAGGTGTATGAAGGTCTGGGAATGTAAGGTATAAAGGTCTGAGGATGGAAAGGTCTAACACGGTGGATAAATGCAAGTTATGAAGGTCTGAAAATGTAAGTTACAAAGGTCTGAGGATGGAAAGGTCTAACATGGTGGATAAATTTAAGTTATGAAGGTCTGAGAATGGAAGGTATAAAGGTCTGAAAATGGAAGTTCTAAGATGGTAATGTAAGATGTATGAATTAAAGTTATGAAGATCTGAGGATAAAAAGGCTTAAGTGATGATAAAGTGAGTTGAGACATTAAAAAGAATGAAATATGGGCTGAAGAGGTGGCTCAGAGGTTAAGAGCACTGACTGCTCTTCGAGAGGTCCTGAGATCAATTCCCAGCAACCACATGGTGGCTCACAACCATCTGTTATGAGATCTGGTGCCCTCTTCTGCTGTGCAGGTATACATGGAAGCAGAATGTTGTATACATAATAAATAATAAAATCTTTAAAAAAATGAAATATGTTCTGGATATTGTTCAAAATAAAGTTCTACAATACCACTATACGATCATAACTACAAGGTCAAGATTAAGATGCTTTTCATTGTCCTAAAAAAAAAATCTGTCAATTTTAAAATGTTAATGCTTTCAGCCAAGTTGCTTCTAACATGAATATGCTGCTAATGTGTCTAATACTTATGTTTTCACAAACTCTAAGGATTCTTGTAAGTTCCAGGGAGCTGAATTGGATCCAAACAAACAGGTCAGATTCACTCCAGTTATTCAGTCTTTCCCTGGTCCCAGGACTCCCTTCCCTCATGTTGGGACTCCTCAGGAACCCCTCCCTCATCTTACAATCTTCCCCTCAAGTGACAGGACCTAAGAAAAAAAAATTTTTTTTCTAAACTTAACCTTGTCCTCTGCTCTGTCAACATCTTGCCAGGTCTAAGAGGCACCAGGGAGTTCCATACAACCTGGACTGTGATGAAACAACCAGCTACCCCAGGACGTGGCAGCACCCCAACCTTCTCAGGTCCCCCAAAGATGGCCAATGCCCCCCATGTCAGCAGGAAGCAGTCTTGAGAATTTGACGCCCTTATTCCTTAATCTGTCATGCCTAACACCCCACCTTTTTTAAAATAATAAGTAAAGGTGGGATTGAAAGGTTCAGGCATTATGCTGGCCTGCCCCTGTTACCTGGCAAAACAGGGTCAGCCCAGGGTTCCATGGGAACTAAGTCTGCACGCAGGTGCAAAGGACCCCTTTAAAAGACAGTCCCCACCCATTTATGATCTCTACTCTCTCTACTTTCTCTCTGCTCTTCTCCGACCTACACACACATGTTCTCTCTCTCTATGGCGACTGGCCATAGCGGTCAGCCATTTAACCTGTTTTTCTTCTCTCTTAGTCTCCCTACTTTTCCAGGCCTATAATAAACTGGTTAATATGTCTAATATATCTCATCCTGTGTCTCTTCTTGCGCCTTCTTCCTCTTTCTTCTTTATCTTTAATTTAAACAAAAATCTAAGAGGTACTCTGCAGCCTACTGAAAGAGTACAATGGACACCAATCCAGCTACAAAACCTTTGACCTATAAGCCTGTCCTGCCTGCAAAATGTGCGAGGGCAATGATGGCACAGTACATGTGGAAATAGCCAATCAATGTCTGATTTGACTTAAGGTCTACTCTAGGAGAAGGAATCACAATACTCTACACTGCTTGGGTAGTCAAGAATCAAAGACCAGATAGCCCAGAGGCCTAGGGTAAAACCAAACATGACTGGTCTAACAAAACAAAATCAATAAATTGATTCCTAATGATATTTTGCTATACTCATAGATCAGTGACTTATCTAGTCATCATCATCAGATAGACTTCCTCCAGCAGAAGATGGGAACAGATGCAGAGACCCATAGCCAGATTATTATGTGGAGACAGAGTCTGAATCGGAGGTCTTCATAAAATCCCTCCCCTCAGAGTTTAGCAATCCTACAGAAGATGAGGCACAAAGATTGTAGGAGCCAGAGGGGCTGGAAGACACCAGGAGAACTGATTCAACTAAGCAAGATGCACAGGAGTTCACAGAGACTGAAGCAGCAAGCACAGGGCCTGCATGGATCTACACCAGGTCCTCTGTGTATATACTATAGCTACTAGTTTAGTATTTTTGTGGGACTCCCAGCTATAGTAATGAGTGGGTCTCTGACTCTTGTGCCTGCTCTTATGACTCTTTTCCTCCTGTGGGGTCGCCATATCCAACTTTGATATGAAAGTTTTTTGCTTCATCTTATTACAGTTTAATTTGTCAAGTTTGGTTGTTATCTCTTAGAAGCCTGTTATTTTCTAATGAGAAACAGAAAGGGAGCGGATTTGAAGAAGAGGGGAGGTAGGGAGGAACTGGGGAGATTAGAGTGAGGGGAAACTATAATCAGAAAAATAATCTATTTTCAATAAAAATAAATAAATGAATGTCAGAGTGATGAAAAAAGGAGATAGGAACCAATTAGGCAGACAGGGGCAGGGCCTTAAAAACAGGCAGCTCTGATTCTTGGTTTTGGCTAAGAATGTCAGAAATATTCTGGCCAGAAATATTCTGTCTTGGTTTCAATTCTTCTCTGGCTAGCAGATATACATGTCAGAAATGTTCTGTCTGGAGGCACTGGAGTGTACTGGTATCCACATTCCAGCTACAGGAATGGAAAGATGCATGTACACCTGGCAGGTGGGCTACAAGAACTGACCTTATCATCTCTCTATGTCTCAACATAGCCTTTGGAAAATCCCCCAAATCAGCATCTCCATGGTGCCCATCTCTGGGACCCTTCTCTGTTGCACTGGGGCTCTACTTTCTCTCAAGTTCCCACTTATGAACCCATAATAAACTCCTTTATTAAAGCACACCCTTTATGGGGTTTATGAAATTCATTCTTCAAAGCTGTGTGGCAAGAACCCAGGAGCTAGTGACTCAGGGAGTCTTGTGAAACTGTGAGCTTTTAAGGCCATCTGTGCCTAGAAAGTCTCCACCAAGTCCAAGGACCCTGCTTTCATACCATATCAATAAACCTTTTCAAGTATCTGCAATACTTTATAATTCAAGTATCTGTAATATTTTATAAGTTTTTTTTATGAGAAAAGCAAGGTATGAGTACACTATAAAACTTTCCTAAGAGCATAGTGTTCGTGATAGAGAAGTTTAAACACCAAGGAATTTCTTTTTGACATCCAGGGCATTGTTTGCATTTTTAATGGTGAAGGGCTAGAGACACAGTGCCATGCTATCATCCTCAGTAGCATTCAGGCTTAAGCAAGGTTTGTAGCTTTAACATAAAAAATCATTTCAGGACTAGCCAGTGTGAAATAAAGTTTGAGCTATATTAAAAACAGGAAAATAGGAGCTAGTGAAATGACTCAGTGGGTAGAGGTGATTGCTGCCAAGCCTGATGACCTGAGACCAACCCCCAGAACCCACGTGATAGAAAAGAATAGATTCAGGCAAGTCGTCCTCTGACCTCCACACCTGTGCTGTGACATGTGCACATACACACAGACAATAGACACAAAAATAAAATAAATAGATCAGTGCTGAAGCAAAGATCAAAAGCACATCCAAGAGAATTAGTGTGGACTTCTCTAGGAGAGAATAAGAGTTTATTAATTACTTTTATTTTAATTCTTGTGTATGGGTATCTTGCCTGCATGTTTGTCTGTGAGCCACTTGTGTGCTTAGTGCCCACAGAGGCCAGACAGGGCATCCGGTCCACTAGAACTGGAGTTGAGACAGTCGTGAGCCACTATGTTGTGGCTGAGCACTGAACCCTAGTCCTATGCAAGAACAGCCAGTGCTTATGACTGCCAAGTTTGTTCCAGACCCATGGAGTGGCAATTTATTAAAAGATCTTTTTAACATAGATACTTTTGCATGAAGGTTAAGGAGTAAAAGATGCCTGGGATGTGGATATGAAGTCCTCAATGGAGAGTCACAACTAAGTGTCTAATAGTAGATTGATATGCCATTTTGGTAGATCACAAATGGTAACTCAGAAGGTTGCTAAGAAACTTTTTACCCCCTTCTCTTTCTTTCTGGTAAGATTCTAGGGTGGTTCCTGTGGATGAAAGATCCCGAAGAGAAGGGGTACCTTATGTGGAACATTCTACAATTCTGGTTAACTGACTAGAACTTCAATGACTGTGATATGTCGGAATGTTGCAGGTCAAGAGCCCAAATCCAATTATTTTTGGCTATCATTATCCCCCTTATTAGCCATTCCTTTACCACCTCTGTGTCTGACCTGACATCCTTGTGACTACCAGGTCTAATCTTTTGGTCTATCACTGACAAGACCACCAGCTTCCACCAACACAAAGGCATCTGAGGCTGATAGCACAGGTTCCCTGCTTTGTTGTAGTTGCCCACCTGATGATTTCATTGTATTAGGAAATGAAAGAATCAGATGATAGGGGATGCCATTCTGTATATATATTTTATATATATGTCTCTTATTGGTTGATGAATAAAACACTGATTGGTCAGTAGCCAGGCAGGACGTATAGGCGGGACAACCAGATGAGGGGAATTCTTGGGAGGGGAGACGGAGAAAAGCCTCAAGAGAGACACCATGTAGAGGCAGAAGGAGTAAGAGCACATGGGAATACTTGGGTTAATAGAAATGGGTTAATAATTAAGAGAGAGCTAGCCAGTAAGAAACCCTAGCCACAGGCCAAACAGTTTATAAATTAATGTAAGTCTTTGTGTGTTTATTTGGAGCTAGTCGGCTGCAGGACCAGGCAGAACAGAAACTTTCGTCTATAATTAGATGTTTCAGTGTATTAGATAAGTGTCTTGATGTCTAATTTTGTTTGTTCTGCTACTGTTAGAAGTTCGTAAAATGGTTACCATGTTAGAACAAAGAATTTGGGGTATCCTGAATCTGTGTTCCTGGGCCATAGTCACTCATATTTGGCTCCAAATGCTCTTATCCCCTTTGAGGTAGGAGTTGTGATTTTACACTGCCACTCTGAAGGTGCCCTGTGTGATTATAATCTGATGAGGTAGAACCAGGAGCCACTAGGATTGCACAAGGGATTTAGGTCATGTTTTCACTGAAAATGGGGTTTCTGGTGAGGTATCTAGAAACAATCAGGTTTGAAGGTGGGAAGTGAGAAAGGCCTTAAGCAGTTGTTAATTATACTGGATTCCTTGCTCCTCAGCTGGTGAAATGTTTTTAACTAGACCCCAAGTGGCTCTCTCCCTTTTCATATGCTTAGAGCTCTTTCTGTCTTTCTATCTTTCATCTATGCTATTCGATTCCAAGAACCTCCAGCCCCCAATACAGTGAAATAAAACTTTGATATTGTGCTTTTCTTCCTTTGAATTAACTTTCTAGATTGAGAGTGTTGCTCAGTTGGTACAGTCCTTGCCTAGCATACATGAAGCCCGAATCAATCTCTAGTACTTCAAAAACTTGGTGAATGCCTGAAATCTCAGCACTTAAGAGGTAGAGGCAGGAGGACTAGGAATTCAAAGTTGTCCTCAGTTACATAATAAGCTTGAGGCCAAGCTGGGCTACATGAGACTTTGTTTCAAAACAAAATCATTTTCCTCCTGTTATACTCTTGCCATAAACTCTAGATGTGAATTGTAATGGTCCAGGAATAAGAGTGTAGTGGTTTGATGGATGGCCCCCATAGGCTCAAATATGGGAATGCTTAGTCCCCAAGCATTTGGTTAACAACTACTGGGAAAGACTAGGAGGTGTGGCCTTTGAGATTCCAAAAACCCACACTATTCCCAGCTAGTTTGATTCTCTCTCTCTCTCTCTCTCTCTCTCTCTCTCTCTCTCTCTCTCTCTCACACACACACACACACACACACACACATTCTCTTCCCCTTTTATGCCCACCTCCTGCCATCCTCACTGTCATGATGGTAAGGGATTTTTATTACCCTTTGAAACCATGACCCCAAAATCAAATGCTTTCTTTTATAACTTGCATTGGTCATGGTGTTTCGTCAAGGTGATAGAAAAGTAACTAAGGCAAAAAGATTGAAAAAAAAATCCCAATGACACTAAAGCTTTTGAGGCTTTGTATCCCTGGAACTGTGCGGTACAGGTTGGCATTGGACTTGTGGTGATCTTCCTGCCTCCATTTCCTGAGTGTTGGATTCCTGGCATGTGCCATCATGCCTGGCCAAAGAGTCAAAGTGTTAATCCCACCAAACAAGACTTAAGAACACCAACCCAAAATTCAGCTTCAGAATTTGGGTTGGGGGTCTTGATCTTGCTGAGGCCTCCAAGAATGTTAATCCCACAAAGTAAGAATGAAGACCACCACCCAAACAAGTTCAATTAAGCCAGCTTTGTTTACTATGCATAGGACTGATTCTCCAAAGAGGGATTTGAGAGAGTAGTGTGGTTGAACTTTTCAGGCCTCCTTTTATAAGGGAAAAAAGTGCAAACTGGGGATTTTTCAGAGGAATTTGGCAATGTAAGGACTTGGTAAGCAAATTACAGAAGCAGACAGCAGATAAGATTATTTGACAGATCATCTTGGCAGAACATCTCAGGATTCCTTGGCATCTTATCAGGGTTGAGTTCAGGGTACTTTCAAAGTGGGGAGCATGTCAAATTCCATAAATAGGTTAAAGTATGGTCAGACTTGACTTTTACAGTAAACATAAAGGAACTTATTCTGACCTGGTAACAAAATGGCTTCCAATCTTAAAATGGAGTCAGGCTGATCCATCAAAATTCCTGACTTGGCATTAAAATGAATTTGAAGTCTTCTGAGAAAATATCATTAAAAAAAAAATTTGGTAATGTGTTTTGAAAATGAGCACATTAAGAGCTTTTATCATGAATCCCGAATCAAAAACTTGAAGCTAGGAATGCTGCTGATAAAAGCCACAACACTAGATTGTTTACCCTATGAGAAGAAAGAAGACTCTTACCTGCTTCCTGTCTGAACTCTGAGAAACTGAGCTTTGAAAAAAATGATCTATCCAACACATTTCAGACACAGAAGATGATAAATGGCAGCATGATGTTTTTAAATGTCATGTTTTAAAAACATCTGAAAATACTTTACTTCCTTAGAGGAGTTCATGGAAGATAGGTGGGACTGAGAGCTGCATGGTTGTCAACTGGCCTTTCCTGAAGAAAGTTCATGGTACAGAGATTAAGCCAAGGTTGTGGCTGAGTCTTAGAGGCTCAATAACTCCAGCAGGAGAGGAGGAAGGAGCCAAGGCATCAGGAAACACCAAGTAGCCCGAAGACCAGACTGAGACTTAGAGAAATCCCTCCAGGTAGCCACATGGTTTTACAATTACATTTACTGTTCAGAATTGAATTTATGATCATACCTGGCATCAGAGAATTCTGGGAGACAGAGGCTTTTATTCTGAAGCAGAAGAAAAAAAGAGGTAAGAATTGAGGGAAAACAGTAGGCAGTACCATCCAGAATGAAATGCATTGTCTCATGATTAAAATCTAGATGAAGTGGATGGTTTTCCATTCATTATACAGCACTAAAATGACTAGATAAAGAAACATTACAATCTACATGCACATATAATGTAGCTAAATAAGTGAGATGAATTCATTTTATAGACCAATGTGATTATTAGTTATTAGAAGATTTTTGTAGTCATTTTTGTGTGTATATTTGTGTGTGTGTGTGTGTGTGTGTGTGTGTGTGTGTGTGTGTGTATGTGTGTGTGTGTGTGCACTTGGCTATGGGAACTAGAGGAGGATATCAGATATCCCACGTTATCATTCACCACATTACTCCTTTGAGATAGACCCTCTTACTAAACTTGGAGCTACGCTAGAGGCCAGCAAGTTTCAGTGGTCCTTCTCCCACTGACTTTTGCTTTTATAGTCTACTAAGGCTACAAACTGTTGAGTGGCCATGCCCAGCTTTGCACATGAATGCTGGGATTCAAACTCAGGTCTTCAGCTTACACAGCAAGCACTCTTATCCAGTGGGCTATCTCTCAGGCATCTCAATGGTCCCTTTAAGGATTTTGAAACAGTTTGTAGAAAACGAATCAAAGACAGAGGAGAATTTAATGATATGATAAAAAATGTTGATGATATAGATGCCTATATACATACATATTTTTAGCTTCAAATAAAATTAATTACAAGAACGTACTTGGCCTCAAAGAAAGACTTTTTAAAAAAAGGTATGTTCTCCAATCATGATAAATGAATATAAAAATTAAGATCTCTCTCCTGCAGTGATCAAAGTTATTATTTATGTACAAAATTGTCCAAAAGTAAATAAAAATTATTATTTTTTTAAAAAAATCTATCCTATCTCTACCCATGGGAAATCGAGTGTAGGCCTGTTTCCAGTCTGCCTTCCAGTGCCCTGCTTGGAGCCTCCTGAGGCTTGGGGCCTGCCTTCCTGGTGGAACAGCTCATCCAGAGTCTGCCAACATCTTGGCACTAGTCCGCATCCACCCACAGGAAGGGAGAGCCCTTGGAGTATTGGACCTGCTTGCACCACTGGAAGAGAACTTTAGTCCCGTACTCACCAGGAGAGGGAGAGACCCCATGAGTACCCACGGGAAGAAGGGATGGGAAGACAACAGTATAAGAGCACAGTCAACAACAGAAAGATCAATATGACACCACTAGAGTCTAGGGACTCAAAACCAGCAAGACCTGAACATCCCAACACAAATGAAGCAGAAGAGAACAACCCTAAAACAACTTTATGAAGACGATAGAGAACTTCAAAGAGGTAATGAGAAAATCCCTTAAAGAAATGGAAGAAAAAAACAAACAAAATTTCAAGAAATGGAGGAAAAGACAAACCAAAAATTGCAAGAAACAATTCAAACAGTGCAAGGTTTGAAAGCTGATTAGAAAAAAAAAAAAAAAACACAGTCTGAGGGAATTCTGGAAATAGAAAAGCTGGGTAAATGATCAGGAACTACAGATGCAAGCATAACCAACAGAATACAAGAGATGGAAGAGAGAATCTCAGGCATTGAAGATACACTAGGAAAAATAGATTATCGACCAAAGAAAATCTTAAGTCCAACAAATCCCTAACACAAAATATCCAGGAAATATGGGACACTGTGAAAAGACTAAACCTAAGAATAATAGGTATAGAAGAAGGTGAAGAAACCCACCTCAAAGGTGCAGAAAACATGTTCAACAAAATCATAGAAGAAAACTTTCCCAACCTAACGAAAGACATGCCAATGAAAATACAAGAAGCTTACAGAACACCAAATAGACTGGACCACTGAAATGTCCCCTTGCCACTTAATAATCAAAACACAAAACATACAGAATAAGGAGGAATATTAAGAGCAGCAAAGGAAAAAGGCCAAGTAACATGTAAAGGCAAATATATCAGTATTACACCTGACTTCTCCGTGGAAACTCTGAAAGCCGAAAGGTCCTGGATAGATGTTCTACAAACACTAAGAGACCATGGATGCCAGCCCAGACTATGATATCCAGCTTTCAGTCACTATTGATGGAGAAAACAAGATATTCCATGATAAAACAGATTTAAACAATACATATTCACTAATCCAGCCCTACAGAAAGTTTTGGAAGGAAAACTCCAACTCAAGGAAGTTTAGTACAGCCATAAAAACATAAGAATTGGATAATCCCACTTTATCAACAGCCAAAGGAAAAGAAAAGGGGTGGGGGGTAAATCTACACACAATACCACTGCCACCACCATCACCAAATCCAACATAAACAGGAATTAAGAATAAATGGTCATTAATGTCCGTCAATATTAATAGTCTTAACTTGCCTATAAAAAGGCGCAGGCTAACAGAATGGATACAAAGACAGAATACATTCTTTTGCTGCATACAAGAAACACACCTCAACAACAAAAACAGATGGTACCTCAGAGTAAAGGGTTGGAAAAGATTTTCCAATCAAATGGACCCAAGAAAGAAGCTGGTGTAGCTATCTTAATATCTAACAAATTAGGCTTTAAACTAAAATCAATCAAAAGAGATGAAGAAGATAATTTCACATTCATCACAGGAAAAATCCATCAAGGTGAAGTCTCAATTCTGAACATGTATGCCCCAAATACAAAGGCATCCATATTCATAAAAGAAACTTTACTAAAACTCAAATCACACATAAAACCTCACACACTTAGAGTGGGAGATATCAACACCCCACTCTGACCACTAGACAGGAACACCAGACAGAAACTTAACACAGAAATAAAGGAATTAACAGAAGTTATGATCCAATTGGGTTTAACACATCTATAGAACATTCCATCCAAACACAAAAAACATACCTTCTCATCGCAACATGGAACCTTCTCTAAAATCTACCATGTACTTGGCAACCTAGAAAACCACAGTAGGTACAAAAAATTGGAGTAACCCCCATATCTTAACAGACCACTATGCTTTAAAGTTAGAATTCAACAACAACACAAATTGCAGAAACTTTACAAACTCATAGAAATTGAACAATGTGCAATTACACCATTTGTGGGTCAAGGAAGAAATAAAAAAAGAAATGAAAGGCTTCCTAGAATTCAATGAGAATGAAGACACAACCTACCCAAACTTTTGGAACACTTTGAAAGCAGTGCTAAGAGGAAAGTTCATAGCACTAAGTGCCCACATTAAGAAACTGGAGAATAGTCACACTAGGGAATTGACAACATTACTGAAAGCTCTGCAACAAAAGAAGCAAACTCACTCTGGAGGAGTAGACACCAGAGAAATGATCAAATTGAGGGCTGAAATCAATAAAGTAGAAACTAGGAAAACAATCCAAAGAATCAATGTAACAGTTTATGCTGGAGAGAATGTGGAGAAAAAGGAACACCCCTCCACTGCTGGTGGGAGTGCCAACTCGTACAGTCACTTTGGAAATCAGTATGGCAGTTCCTCAGGAAAATTAGAATCAATCTATCACAAGATCCAGCAATTCCACTCTTAGGCATATACCCAAAAGATGAACATTCATACAACAAGGATATCTGTTCAACAATGTTCATAGCAGCATTATTTGTAATATCCAGAACCTGAAAGCATCCTAGATGCCCCTCAACTGAAGAATGGATAGAGAAAATGTGGTACATTTACATAATGGAGTACTACTCAGCAGAAAAAAAACAATGGAATCTTGAAATTCCCAGGAAAATGGATGGATCTAGAAGAAACCATTCTGAGTGAGGTAACCCAGTCACAAAACGACAAACTTGGTATGTAT
Organism: Cricetulus griseus; assembly: GCF_003668045.3. Lineage (NCBI taxonomy): Eukaryota > Metazoa > Chordata > Mammalia > Rodentia > Cricetidae > Cricetulus > Cricetulus griseus. Next base: position 209,204,084 of record NW_023276807.1, on the reverse strand, counting down.
TCACTCATATGCAGATTTTAGGCTTAGAGCAAAGGATTAGTAGCCTACAATCTACACCATCCGAGAAGCTAGGAAACGAGGAGGACCCTAAGAGAGACATACAGGGTCCCCTGGACAAGGGAAAAGAGACAAGATTTCCTGAGCTAATTGGGAACATGGGTGGGGGGGTGGGAGAGGGAGTTAGGAGAAAGAGAAGGGGAGAAGAGGAGGGGACAGGAGGACATGAGGGAGCAGGAAGATTGAGTCCTGGGAAGAATAGAAGAGAACAATAAAAGAGATACCATCATAGAGAGTGCTATTATAGGTTTAAAGAGGCACTAGGGTATTGTCCAGAGATTTACATGGATGACCCCAACTGGCAACCTAAGGAATAGTGGAGAGGCTACCTTAAATGCCCTTCCTGATAATGAGATTGATCACTGTCTTAAATGCCATCCTAGAGCCTTCATCCAGTAGCTGATGGAAGCAGAAGCAGACACCCACAGCTAAACGCTGAGTTGAATTCCTAGAATACAGTTGCAGAGAGGGAGGAGTGATGAGCAAAGGGGTCAAGACCAGGTTGGAGAGACCCACAGAAACAGCTGACCTGAACAAGAGATAGCTAATGGACCCCAGACTGATAGCTGGGAAACCAGCATAGGACCTACCTAGACCCCTTGATCGCAGGTGTCAGTTAGGAGACCTGGGCAATCTATGGGACCTCTGGCAGTGGATCAGTATTTATCCCTTTTACATGAATGGACTTTGGGAGCCCATTCCACATAGAGGGATACTCTCAGCCTAGACAAACAGGAGAGGGCCTAAGCCCTGCTCCAAATGTTATGACAGATTTTGAAGATCCCCATGGAAGGCCTCACCCTCCCTGGGGAGCAGAAAGAGCATGGGATAGGGGCTGTGTGTGGGGGGGTTGGGGGGCAGGGGATGAGGGGAGGGAAATGGAACTAGGATTGACCTGTAAAACAATCTCATTTCTAGTTTACATTTTAAAAAAGGAAAAATAATCTATGCATTCCTTCGTTAGGAAACAGGATAGAAAGGAAGGTACTAAAAATGTCCTAAAATGCAAATGAGTTCTTAGTTATGCTGGTCTTTTGAAGGGGTTGCTTGCTTTTGACTTTAAGAAGATCTAATGAATGTTGAGTTGGGGGAAGAATAGAGGAGAGAGAGCAGGATGAGAGATACCATATCAGAGGGAGCCATTATAGTCCGAGAAGAGATCTGGAGCCAGGGAGATCTCCAGAGACCTACAAGGATGACACGATCTGACAATCCAGGCAATGGTGGAGAGGATAACCTAAAAGCCCTTCCCCTAAAATGAGATTGAGGACTACTCTTTATGCCATCCTAGAGCCCTCATCCAGTGGCTGATGGAAACAGAGGCAGACATCTACAGATATACACTGAGCTGAAATCTGGAATTTAGTTGAAGAGAGGGAGGAATGAAGAGTGAAGGGGTCTGTTCCAGGTTGGAGAAACACACAGGAACAGTTGGCCTGAACAAGGGAGAGCACACCGACCCCAGATGCTGTCGGGGAGGCCAGTACAAGACTGATCCAGACCCCTGAACATGGATGTCAATAAGGATGTCAATAAGGGGGCCTCTGCAATCCAGGGAGACTCTGGTGGTGGATTAGTATTTTTCCCTGGTGTAAGAAGGGACTTTGAAAGCCCATCCCACGTGAAGGGATACACTCTGGCCCTGGACACATGGGGAAGGGCCCAGGCCCAGCACAGGAAGATTTGGTGGACACTGCAGAGCCCCCATTGAGGACCCTACCCTGTCTGGGGAGAGGTGGGTGGATGGGGTGGGGGGGAGGAGTGGGGTGAGGGAGGGAGAGGGAGAAGGGACTTACATGTGAAACAAGCTTGTTCCCTAACTTGAACAAAAAAAAAAAAAAAAAAAAAAGATCTAATGATTCTTAGAGTCCAAGAGTTTCTACAAGAAGGGAGAGAATAGGAGGCTTGAGCATTATTCCTGCAGCAGCATTAGGTTGGGTGAGGATATCTTTTCCTAGTCATCAATGGTTTCTTTGTGACTGTTTCAAAATGGGAATTGGTACGTGAAGACAAGATGCTAAAATCCACAGAAATCTCACACAGTGCTCTGTTTCTGATTATTGTATTATATAACAATAGGAAAGCCGAGTTCACAAATGCAAAATATAAATTTCCCGATGAGCAGTCTTCAGCAAAAGAACCTTGCTTTTGCAGCAGTTTAGGGAAGTTGAAATTTATGACACCTTGTATGTACTGACAAATACAAGGTCAGAGTGCCTGGTGTGTTCCTTGCAAGACCCGACTGAATTGAGTTAGTTTTTCATGTCAAATTTCATTTTGTCAAAATATGGAAGTTATTATTGCCAGGGCTGAAAGCTCTGCCTGGTGACAGGAACCTTTGCTCCCTCAGGTGTTTTTGCTGACCTCTCCCACCCATGGTGGAAGCTGATTGGCCCATCCAGATGCTAGGGCCACCAGAGGAGAAGTGCCATTATTATTTTTTACCTTTAATGGTTATGCTTCTGCTTAGGACATGGTGAAACAAATGTTGTTAATTTTTACATTATAATTGCGCCATCTGGAACATATTCTGAGCCTGACTGAATGAAGATTATCATTTTCTTAGAAGTTTGGAATGAAAACATCCAAGGAAATCGGTATACGAGGGTGCTGACTCAGGCTGGTTCATCTCATGGATATATGAGGAAAGTTTGTTTCAATTACTATTTTGGAGAATATTTTGCTTGGACATTTTCTGAAAGTGAAATTTGTTTACCCTTAGCCTGAAAAGATGAAAAATTTAAATAAATGTCACAATTTAACAGAAATAAATCCAAAAGCATAAAAAATATAAAAAAATAAAAGGAGAGAGAAGAAAAGGGACAACACATATAGGAAAAATAAGATATTCTTTTGATTGGCAATTCTTCTTATTTACTTGAGATAAATCTGGGGATAAACCAGAAGATAACTCTCTCCCCAAATTCCTCCTTGAAGTTTTTCTTTGGAACTCCTTGGGTTGAATATAGAGTGTTTCAGATTATGTGTGCAAATATCAGTGTGATTAGTGTGCAAGCATTAGCCTCTTTTTCAGTGGTGGGGATTGGATCCAGGACTTTGAACATGTTAGATATGTGTTTTTCTACTGATCCCTGGAGTATTTTTGGTACAGTCTTGTTGATTGGCTTCAGTGAGCATCTCAATTATGTAAATCTTTCTGGGAATGAGAGTGTGTGCATTGACACCTATCTATGGGTGGAGGATGACAGTGGAGGAGAAATACAATAAATTCCCTATTCAGAGACAGACTGTTACTACTATTATTTATTAATAGCGTCCCCCTCCTCTGCAGCTTCAACAGGCAAAGGAGATTATACCACTATGCTCAGGGCTTTTTTTTTTTTTTTTTCTTTCTTGTTTTAATGTACACCTACCTGATGTCTTTCTTTTTCTAAAATTAAAAAGGGAAAATGTGCTTTCTAGGCCATGCAGCCTAGTGTTGGATCAGCTACCTGTCCAACAGGTTTCCCCAGGGCAAGGCACCTGTGGAAATGGACTCTCACTTGGCAAGGACCAGTGATCCACAGGACAGCGTTGGGATTTGCAAAGTTTGTGCAGCTTACAGAGTCTTTTCTCTCATTATATTGGTGGTTTTGGGGGCAGTTTTTAGTTTTGCTTTGTCAGGCACACATGCAACAGCTGTAATTTTCCCTGGAAATTCTGTTCCTTTTGAAATATTTTTCCCTAAGATTCAACAGGGAGATAATGCTTCTCAAATATCTTTCTGGAATTACTAAGTACAACTACTAACCCTGGAAGGGATAGTTAGGTACATATGAGAAAACAACACTTGGAACATTAACCATGTCTCACAGTTCTGGAATGGAGTAAGGCATGCCTACACAGAATAGGGAAAAGGCCTCAGGAATACACATAGTGCCAACTGTTGGAGTAAGTTTCCTGGGGACCAAGCATAGAATCAATGTTAAGATCTAGTATATTCTGGTGGAAATAATGCAATGTAAAATGTAGGATGAATAGAGCCATCTTTACCATACACAGGAGCTTATATTGGTGGAAGAAGTATGGTACAGTGAGATGGGAAAAGAGTGCCTTATCAAAGCCTGCCTTTTACTGAGAGATTGAGACACAGGACCCTCTTGTGGAAAAGGGAACTTTATAAAAATATATCTTGCAGATGCAAAATAATTATCTGGGTTTGAAGCTTGTTATCCTTAAAGCATTGTGCCCATGTCTATTACTTTTAACTTTGTAACCAGCAAGTAGCTGCCAGCTGATATAAGTGCTTGTAAGAGCAGGATGTGTCTGGCTTGATACTTATTTAAGGCCTGCAAAAATGCTGAACTCTGTGTCTAGAATAAGGTTATGCAGGGAGTGGGAAGGTGTACTGGGGAAGCATAAAGGGGAGCAATGGGGGTTTTCTTTTCTTTTCTTCTTCTTTCTTTTTTTTTTTTTTGGTTTTTTGAGACAGTGTTTCTCTGTGGCTTTTGGAGGCTGTCCTGGTACTAGCTCTTGTAGACCAGGCTGGTCTCAAACTCACAGAGATCAGCCTGCCTCTGCCTCCCGAGTGCTGGAATTAAAGGCATGAGCCACTAACGCCTGGCTGCAATGGGGGTTTTCATAATGATCACGATGTATTCTTAGATTGTGATGTATTTATTAAGGTCTAAAATAGAAGTCAATAATAAAGTTGTTCATGTAAACCTGGTTAAAAACAAACAAACAAACAAACAAAAACAAAACAAAAAAACAACCATGTTTAAGTATAAATAAAGATAGCCTGAAGGCCAGGCATTGGTGGCGCATACCTTTAATCCCAGCACTCATGAGGCAGAGGCAGGTTGATCTCTGTGAGTTCGAGGCCAGCTTGGTCTACAAAGAGAGTTCCAGGACAGGCTCCAAAACAATACAGAGAAACCATGTCTGGAAAAACCAAAAAGCTGAAAACCAAACCAAACCAAACAAACAAAAGATGGCCTGAGCTATTTAGGGCTATTGAGTGTAATCCACTTGGTGGTCAAAAGTTTTCCTTGTGCCAACACCCCTTCCCCATCACAGGACCTGAACTCTAGCTGAGGCTGGACCCTGGCAGAGAAGTTATGGAGCTTCTATTCTATCCAAACCAGCTGTTAGGGCTCTGTTCTGAGCGTGTTTCACAGAATTCTGTTGGCAGTACTGCTTTGGTAATTGTTGTGGATAATTGAGTTTTTGTTTGCAGTCACGTGCTCACTCTTCTGTGATGGCCACAGAGGAAACTTGAGCTGAGAGCTGTGAACCTCACTCTGATTTTCTGTTTTCATACTACCTATGGACACATGGCAGAATGCAATCAATGTCCATATCTTTGCAGCTTATAACCCACTTGAAGCCACAGCATGACTTCTGGGGCTTCTATATTTATGAATTTGGAATGAAAAGCAGAACTTTTAGAAAAAATCTCTCTTGTATCATTTTCTATTTACTAAATGATAAGCCTGGTCCATCAGGCTTATCAACTATGTGGCCTGATAATGAAAATGATGCCATCTTTAAGAACTGAGAAATTGGGACTGGAGAGATGGCTCAGAGGTTAAGAGCATTGACTGCTCTTCCGTAGGTCCTGAGTTCAATTCCCAGCAACCACATGACGGCTCAGACTATCTGTAATGAGATCTGGTGCCCTCTTCTGGCCTGCAGGCACACATGCAGGCAAAACACTGTATACATAATCAATCAATCAATCTTAAAAAAAAAAAAAAGAGAGAACCAAGAAAATGTGTGTGTTTCTTAGTTTGGGCCGATATTCTAAAGTTATAAACTGACTGACATCAGCAACAGATATTTCTCCCAGGTCTGTAGGGAGGAAGCCAAAGATCAGATGCCAGCATGGTAGAGTTCTAGTGAGAGTCCTCTTCAGAACTATAGACTGCCATCTCTCTCATGGTGAAGCCAGAGAATGGGAGGCATTTTTGCTTCTGATTTTTATGAGAGCACCAATCTACCCCTATGGGTACCACTATACAGGGGGTGGGATATAAATTTCAGGGGCACAAACATTCAGTATATAACAGTGAATTTCAAAATCAAGAACACACTTGAATTTCTAGAAGGTTTCTTATTCAGTTGCTGCTCACTGTAAATGTTTTGGAAAAAAAAAATTACAGACACACAGAGATACAACAGGACCTAGGAACAAACAATTCTTTAAACAGTATTTTCCTCAATGCTTCAGAAAGGAGATTTGAACTTAATACACATTTTAATTCTTTTAATTAAGTTGTATTTAATTCACTTAAATTATAAAAATTGAATGCTTCTCAGTCTTATTCAAGAAGGAAGCCTTGGGAAATGCATACAGACTCACTGAGAAAAGTGTCCTGTGCTATCATTCTGAGGCACCTTTCATAGAAAACTGGGATTTGTCCTTCTATAGAGTCTTATCTGGGGCTGTAAGTCATCTGTGGTCATTGAAGGAATCCTTGGTTAACACAGGCCCACAGGTTGTCATAGGTTACTAAGAATGCCTTTACTTAATGGTACACATCCTTTCTGCAGTTACCCTAGAGACAGGGAAGGAGATAGTTTGGAAAACAAAATACCTTATCACTTAAGTAGAGAGTACAGAGCATGGAAAAGGAGCTATTATTGGAGGTACAAGCCCCCGCCCCACCCGGAATGTGAGTTACTGGCCCTTCCTCTGAGGACCTTCAACCACCAGGTTTCACTGACAGAGCACTCTAACTTCCCTACAGAGTTAAAAAGCCCAAATTCAGGACTTGAAATCTCACCAATCCCTGAGTTTACTTCAAGTTCTGGACTTGCAATCCTACCAATCCCCACCTTGGAAAGTTCTGCCCCAGAAAGTTCAGTCCCCCAAGAAAAGCTACATAAATCCTGTCTTGGTCTCAGTTCTCTGCTGCTTCTTACCTGAGCAGAGGCAGCCATCTTCCTGGGATTCTCCCAATAAATCTCCTGAGTAAGTTTTGTTATGACTTTGTCTCCCTACTGCAGAATTCCTTTCCATACGAGCTGTAATACTTACAGGGCGAGAACATGGGGGGGGCATGATATAACTATCAGAACCCATCTAATCCTAGCATTCCTTGGCTACCAGGGCCCAGACAATGGTCTTGTATCTGTGCAAAGGGAACTGACAAAGTCTTCATGCTTGGGAACCCAGAAAGGAAGGGAGCTTGGCCAAGCTGTGACCCACACTGTAGGGTCATACTTCAGGGGCTGCATTTGCAGTTATCTAACATTTCCTCTAAGACTATAGGAAAAACTGAATGTCAGTAAGAAACAAGGGGAGGACCAGTGGTTGGCTATGGTTATGGAGCAACCTCTTTCAGTGGCTTATACTCTTGTATTCTCAAATGATTCAGGCAGTAGTAGGGGTGAGAGAGAGAGAGAGAGAGAGAGAGAGAGAGAGAGAGAGAGAGAGAGAGAGAGAGAGAGAGAATGAGGTCTCTGCTTGTTTGGCAGTTAGCTTTTCTAACATTAATTGGAAAAATTAGACAAGAGAACTTGTATCTCAGGGCAGAAGTAGTGATTTCACTCACCAGTTCGTGTGCAGGGCTTTTCAGTTAACCTGTTTATTACCCTTGAAAGTCCCACAAAAATCTTCCCAAATATTGTGGCAAACAGATGCCTGTATCACATGATTTACGTGACTACGGCGCTCTGTGTTTTATTGAGCAACACTAGGAGCTGCTCAGAGACTAGTCTCATAAATTATGTACTCCCCTCTTTTTCCGCTGGTAAGCGTTACATGTTACATTCACATATAAAACAAACAACGACTCCATATTTTATAGGAATTATTTGTGAGGCTGCATCACAAATAATAATAATAAAGGTAAACTCATTTGGGGATGGAAGGCTGATGAATGCTGAATGGAAAGCGAGGCCATAGAGAATAAGACACTATAGTTTCAGGGAAAACATGTTCAGGATTTTCCTTCTTAAATCCACTCTCCTTTTAAGGAAATAAATGTTAAATACTATCTTTTCCCATGAGTTTCAGGATTTTTCTTGCAGAAACATGCCTAGATAGAGCTAAGCCATACAACCAATGGTTTTAAGGAAGCCTGGAGTGCCAAATGCAGGTTTGGGTATAGGTCAACAATGTCAGGGGAGCACTGTGTGCTCATGGCACAGAAGTAGGTGGCAGAGTGGCTGTGCTGGAGTCCTGAGAAAGTCAGGGTGCTGACACGGGCTTTGGCATCAAGCGAGGCTGTTGATCTTCTATCTTCACTGCTCCATTTGACAGCAGCACAAACAGTAGCCCCAGGCTTTTCCCCAGATCCTGCCTGTACCAGACCAGTCTGTCTGTAGCAGTGCTTGAGTAATTGCAGTAGATAGTACTGTTTCTTCCTTCCCAGGTGCGCAGGAGCAAAGGGCTTTGCTGCATTGTTGTCTCTCCCCTTAACCCTGTGCAAAGAGAACATTCCAGAAGGATGGGGTCACTGGTTACTCCATCACCTAGTTCTTCCTCAAGGAACCCAGGTGAGGCAACCTGAACCTTGTTGCTAATCACTGCACAATGTACAGAGAATTCCTCTACCCCCAGAGCTCCCTTAACAACAAACAGTTAACTCACAATCTAGCTGAAGCCACAGAATCACGGCCAGTGGTGTCTTCATTTTTTCTTTTTCCCTGTGCCAGCTCACTGAACACTCAGGTTTAGGTCCCCTACAAGCCGGCCAGTGCTCTCCAAATACACTAGTTTGTTTTGTTTTGTTTTTTCTTTTGCAATTCACTCAGAAAGGAAGGGGGAGGGGATGAGGAGTGGAGAAAAGAGAGGGGGCAGAGAGAGAGAGAGAGAGAGAGAGAGAGAGAGAGAGAGAGAGAGAGAGAGAGAGAGATGTGAATGTAAACAGTGCCCTCTTCAGGGTACTTAGATTACTGAGAAGCACTTCCAAAACAGTGGTGTTTACATTTTTTTCTTAGAAATTTTTTTTTCAGTCATGGTTTCTATAAGGATTTTCCTCTCAAGGTGTATCGATTGAATACACTTAAACAAATAAGAGACACATACTGACCGATAAATTTGAAAAGTGTATCTGGGCTGCAGACATTGGGGTGTGAGGGAACTGAGTCTTGCAAGTGCATCCCATCCCCTTCTCTTTTCTCTCTGTATCAGCTTCTTTCGCTTAGACTGGATGCTGCCACAAGGCAGGGACATGGCTGCAAACATTTCCTGGCTGGGGTTTATCTCACAGTAAAGTCATCAAAGAAACTCTCAAGCTTCCTCTTCCTAGTTTCAAATTTTAACATTTTGTGATAAAGTTCATCACATCCATACCACGTTCTTAGAATTTATCCTTTCTTCAAATCAGAACTCAAACCCTTTGGTCATGTTCTGCTGAGTTGCAAGCCTTGACTTGAAAAAAATAGACATCCACCCTGTGGACTATTGTGGACATGGCCTGGAAGGGCATTTTCTTGAAGATTTCCTTAACCACAAGTGGGTTAAATTTACACTGCCCTTCTGTAGGAGGCATAACTTCTCTGTTCCATGCTGATTGCCAGAGTCTTCACTTTCTTCACTTTTTCAACTCTTACACAAGAATATGGGAGAAAGAGCAAAATAAGATCAAAACCACCGATGTGCATTTAGTTCTATTGCAGACTAAGCATTCTGTCAAATGAAGGCAGAATCCCATTGTATCATCAGAGCATCTAACTTTGCAGAAGAGGAACTGAGTCCATCAGAGATGCACAAATGCTTAAGCCCACACAGCTAGTTGGAATGACAGACTGGATTCAACAACCTCTACCCACTTTTTGGTTAACACCCAAAACTTTCTGTGTGTATCTAGCACTGTTTGGTAGGATTTGGGCATTTGGGGAACAGGCAGGATTTTTCTACCATGCTCATTACAGTCAACATTAGATAGTTTTCTACACATAATTTTTCTATATTTTAAGTCCTAAGTTCAATTCTCTACTGTCTCAAGCAAGGTCACACAGAAACTCCATCTCCCACATGAACTCTATAACAGAAAAGATACCTAGAACTAATTCCCCCCCCCAAAAAAAACACTTAAGAAGATGAAAGACATTACAGAAACCAAAGGCATCACAGTCAAAATCACCTACTTTGCACATATCGGATACCAGGTAAGTTAAGAATGGAAAATACTATTAAGTAAAGTCACAGATCTAATCTTGCTCTTGATGAAGCTGTGAGTTAGTTAGAAAGTTTAGCATTACTCACAGACCAAAAAGCAACAGTGCAAGGCAGCACAGCGTTGGTTTATACGTTTTAGGAGTAGGCGGTGAGTATTCACAAAGGGGGGGTATGAATGGGTGTAGCAGTTCAGTGTGGTTTCTCTGGGTGAACTGAAACATGAAGAATATGTGACAGTAGGATAGAGAAGGGGTTAAAGGTCATTTCAGAAAGCACAGGAAGACACAAGAGAGAGGGGAATGCTTTTGAGAAAGTCTGAAGACTGGTGGGCCAGAAAACATAGGCTGGAATCAGGATGGGTCAGTAAGCTGGAGGACTTTCAAAGTCAGGCAGAGTCACATTCATGAGGAGTCAGGGTCTGCTGTGAGATAATGGAACAGTGCACTGTTTTTGTTCCTTTTCCTCTTGCTGGAACAAAATACTCTGACAAAAGCATTTTCAGGAATAAAGGGTTTATTGTGGCTCGTTGCTCAAGCACATAAGTCCACCATGGCTGGAAGTCAGAGTGGCAAGAGCTTGAATCTTAAAGAGGGACTTGGAGAGAGCAGGTACACAGTTCAGTATGGGTGATAGAGTCATGGGAGACGAAGTCAGAGAAGCAAGCCAGATGAGGTCCGAGCAAGCAAGGCTTTGTGAGCCTTGGTAATGATTTTGGATTTACATAAAATTGAGTCTACTTACAGTTTTCTACATTTATTAACTTTGTTCTTTGAGAAGTTCATACACGTACATAACACATTCTGATTACTTTCACTCCACCCTTTCTTATTTGCTTCCCATTCCTATATATAACCACTTCTTCGCCCCAAGTCCCATTTCTACTTTTTTGACCTTTTGTTTTGTTTATGCCTTAACTGAATGAAAGAAAGACATAATAGGAGGAGATCATGACTGTTCACAAAGCATGGAGAAAACTTTTATTGAAGGTACAAAGGAGAAAGCAGGCAGAGGGAAGAGTCCAGGCTGAACATGGCTGGCAGACTAAACCAGATAATGAGAGGAGAGAGTGGGAGGGAGAGTAAGAGAGCAATGGACAAAGAGGTGGTCCAGGCCAAACAGCCAAGAGTTGAAGAGACCAGTGTTGCCAAAATGGCTGAGTTATATAAGGATCAGGCTGGGGGAAGGGAAGCAGAAGTCCATCCCCCAAGAGGGAGAGATTTAGATCAGGGTAAGGGGTAGAGTGAGAAGTGCTGGGAGGAGTCACAGGTACTGAGTGATGCTGGGGAGAGCTGGGAGGGGCCACAGGTAGCAGTGATTCTGGGAGAGCTAGTCAGCGTATATTTTGATATATTAATATGTACCTCAGTTAGCTGTTTGTCTTGGGTTTCTGAGACAAAACACTAATTAGTTTAGTCATTTGCACCTCACACTTGTATTTTTTAGTGATAACTCAGACTAGAGGATGAACATTGTAAGTTTGCTTTGATATTCTGGATACAAGAACCTGCCTTTCTCACTTCAGGGCCACTGGAGCTCCCTTGTCCAAGGATAATGTCTTGGAGGGGGATGAGGATTTCCTTCGCTAAGGGGGTACATTGGAGGAGGGCTGACTTAGGGTTTCTATTCTAAGCACCATGACCAAAAACCAAGTAGAGGAGGAAAGGTTTATTTGGCTTACACTTCCACGTCACTGTTCATCATTGAAGGAAGTCAGGATAGGAACTCAAACAGAGCAGGAACCTGGAGGCAGGTAGTGATACAAAGGCCAAGAAGAGGTGCTGTTTACTAGCTTGCTCAGTCTGCTTTCTTATACAACCCAGGACTACCACAATAGAGTGGGCCCTCCTCCATCAATCATTAATTAAGAAATGCCTTACAGGCTTGCCTGCAGCCCAGTCTTACGGAGGCATTTTCTTAATTAAGTGTTCCCTTCTCAGATGACCTTAACTTATGTCAAGTTGATGTAAAACTTGAACCCAAAGCACAAGGACCCAAGGACCCAAGGACCCAAAGAACATTGATATACTGATAGACTTACTTTGAGTGCCTTCAGCTTGCAGTGCTGTTGAGTCTGTGCTGAAGGGCTCTCATCCAAGATGCACAATTATCACTTACCACTTACCCGAGAAGTTAGGTGGTACTTGTGTATTCTCCAGAACTTGTATGTAACCTTGAAAAAGGTTAGGAACCCCAGAAATCAAGAAACTGGTAGAGATGGTACTGTAGCCTTTAATGGAGAGAGAAAGTAGGAGTTGGTGGAAAGGAAGAAGCCTATAACTATTGAATTGACAATTGAATTCCCTGGTAGCCCCTAAGTAGTCAGAGTAGGCTTTTGTATGTACGATACAATGATGCATTTAGTAAGATTATTTCAAGTATGACGCAAGTTTACGCTGACGTATTTAGGCTCTTGTCATAGCCACAGAAATATGAAACCCTTCCACAAAGGTATAGAATAGAATTTGCTCATGAAGATTTCTTTTGCTAGCAGAAAATGTTCTATGAAGCTGCTATTCAAAGCCAGAATGTACCAGATGGCTATAAAGAAAGGTCTAACATACTTCACAGAATTTGAAACTCTTGACATAAATTAATCAACTTTCTCTTTTCTTCATGGCCAAATCCAGACTATTAAAAAGTAATTAAGAACGTTCTGAAGCATGTGCTTCATTAGAGTTCTTCTAACAGAATATTTGAATGCTAGAATGATAAAATCAAATAAAAAATGGCCAGCTACCTTTCTGTCCAAATCAGTTGGATATGAAATAAGGATTTTATAGCTTAAGTATAAGAAATTGATCATCTAAATCAATGATAGAATACCCCTAAAATGTGACATTTTTACTGTATTAGGTACCAAGTTAGGCATATGATCCCTAGAGGTATATTTTTTCACAGAAATTGGGAGTGATGCTGTGTCCAAGTTTTATTAAAGTGCTTACTGAGAAAATAATGAATACCGATTCCACAAGGATTTACAGGAAAAACATGTAAATGAGTTGACTGCAAATAATGTATGTTTGTGTTCATATGGTGCTTTGAATGAAGATGGCTTCCATAGACTCACATATTTGAATGTTTGGTCCCTAGTTAGAACTGTTTGGGAAGGACTAGGAGTTGTGGCCTTGTTAGAGGAGGTGTGCCGCGAGGGGTGGGTTTTGAGGTCTAAAATACTCATACCAGGTCCAGTTTTGCTTTCTCTGCCCTCAACTTGCTGAGGAGATGTGAGCTCTCAGCTACTCTTCCAGTGCCATGCCTACCTGCCTGATGCCATGTGCTCATGGACTCACTCTCTGAAAGCAAGCCCCTAACTGAATGCTTTCTTTTGTGAGTTGCCTTGATCATGCTCATAGCAATCAAACAGCAACTAAGACAGTCCACATTACAATCTGGGGTTAGTTTTTCTTTCTGTTTTGCAGGTTAACTTCCAGTTCATAGAAATGTAAAGCATCTGAATCTTTCCCTCAGTAACAGATTGCTAAGTAAACAAGCTGCGACAAACAAGTACATTTCCCAGGAGTGTCATGATAAAGCTCTTTGAAAAAGCTCTCCTGTGCTCCCCGAATGCCCCTCCCATAAAGCTAGCCACATTAACTCTTTTCTTTTTCCCAGATTTGTTAAAATTTTCTTTCACAGTGCTATTAATAAATGACCATGTCATTTCACACTGACCTTCCTAAGGAGAGATAGATGTTCAAATGCCTTTGTATGGTGCAAGAACTCAGTCTTCCATAGTTTTGAAACTCTTTGTCCAAGTCAGAAATGCCAAGCAGGCTTCAGGAAATTTATTAGGCTTATTGAAACAAGTTTTCTTTTGTTAAATATCCTATTAATCTTTTTCAAATATCACTTCATGAAGACTGGCTGAGAATTTACCTATAATATTTAGCGTAGTCCAAACAGTGCTCTTTCTGCTGGTCAAAGCACATATATTTCAAGGGAATGCATTTCTAGGCCTTGCACTTTCCTATGTAACCTTTCTTCAAAATTACCTAAGAGCTTGATTATAGTTTTCATTTATTTATTTTTTTTGCAGATTTTTAAAATTTGAATTAGAAACAAGATTGTTTTACATGTCAATCCCAGTTCCCTCTCCTTCCCCTCCTCCCCTACCACCCCCTTCCAACTAAAACCCTACCTATCACTTGTCCTTTCTGCTCCCCAGGGAGGGTGAGGCCTTCCATAGGAGGTCATCAGAGTCTATCATATCCTTTGGATAGGGCCTAGGCCCACCCCCATGTGTCTTGGCTCAGGGAGTATCCCTCTATGTGGAATGGGCTCCCAAAGTCCACACCTATGCTAGGGATAAGTACTGATCTACTACAGGAGGCCCCATAGATTTCCAAGGTCTCCTCACTACACCCACATTCAGGGGGTCTGGATCAGTCCCATTCTGGTTTTCTAGCTACCAGTCTGGGGACCAAGAGCTCCCTGTTGCTCAGGTCAGCTGTTTCTGTGGGTTTCACCAGCCTGGTCTGGACCCCTTTGCTTATCACTCATCCTTCTCTGCATCTGGATTCCAGTTGCAGTTCAGTTCAGTGATTAGTTGTGGGTGTCTGCTTCTACTTCCACCAGCTGCTGGACGAAGGCTATAGGATGGCATATAAGTCAGTCATCAATCTCATTACCGGGAGAGGGCATTTAAGGTAGCCTCTCCTCTGTTGCTTAGATTGTTAGTTGGTGTCATCTGTGTAGATCTCCAGACCTTTCCCTAATGACTGATTTTTCTGTAAACCTAAAATGTCTCCTTCCATTATGGTATCTCCTTTCTTGTTTTCTTCTATTCTTCCCCTGACTCAACCTTTCTGCTCTGTCATGTCCTCCTCATCCCTCCTCTTCTCTCCTTCTCATTCTCCTAGCTCCCTCCCCCTTCCTCCCTTGCTCCCAATTTGCTCAGGAGATCTTGTCCCTCTTCCCTTCTCCAGGGGACCATGTATGTGTCTCTTAGGATCCTCCTTGTTTACCAGCTTCTCTGGCAGTGTGGACTGTAGGCTGGTAATCATTTGTTCTATATCTAAAATCCACATATGAGTGAGTACATGCCACATTTGTCTTTTTGTGATTGGGTTACCTCACTCAGAATGGTTTCTACTAGTTCCATCCATTTTCCAGCAAATTTCAAGATTCCATTGTTTTTTTTCCCACTGAGTAGTACTCCATTGAGTAAATGTACCACATTTTCTCTTCCATTCTTCAGGGTTAGAGGGGCATCTAGGTTGCTTCCAGTTTCTGCCTATTACAAATAGTGCTGCTATGAACATTGTTGAACAGATGTCCTTGTTGTATGAATGTGCTTCTTTTGGGTATACACCTAAGAGTGGAATTGCTGTATCTTGTGGTAGACTGATTCCCATTTTCCTGTGGAGTCGCCATACTGATTTCCAAAATGGCTGTACAAGTTGGCACTCCCACCAGCAGTGGGAGTGTTTCCCTTTATCCACATCCTCTCCAGCATAAACTATCATTGATGTTTTTGAATTTAGCCATTCTGAAAGGAGTAAGTTGGTATCTCAGAATTGTTTAGATTTGCATTTCCTTGATGGCTAAGAATGTTGAATACTTTCTTATGTGTCTTTCAGCCATTTTAGATTCCTCTATTGAGAATTGTCTATTTAGTTCTGTACCCCACTTTTTAATTGGATTGTTTGGTGTTTTGGAGACTAGCTTCTTGAGTTCTTTGTATATATTGGAGACCAGCCCTCTGTCAGATGTGGGGTTGGTGAATATCTTTTTGCAGTCTGTGGGCTGCCGTTTTGTCTTGCTGACTGTGTCCTTTGTGTTACAGAAGCTTCTCAGTTTCAGGAAGTCCCATTTATTAATTGTTGACCTCAATGTCTGTGCTACTGGTGTAGTGTTCAGGAAGTGGTCTCCTGTACTGATTAATTCAAGGTATTTCTCACTTTGTCTTCTAATAGGTTCAGTGTGGCTGGATTTATATTGAGGTCTTTGATCCATTTTGACTTAAGTTTTGTACATGGCGATAGACATGGATCTATCTGCAGTCTTCTACATGCCAGCATCCAGTTATGCCAGCACCATTTGTTGAAGATTTTTTTATTCCATCGTATAAATTTAGCTTCTTTGTCAAAAATCAGGTGTTTGTAGGTGTGTGGGTTAATATCAGGGTTTTCAACTCTATTCCATTGGTCTACCTATTTTTGTGCCAATACCAAGCTGTTTTCAGGACTATAGCTCTGTAATGGGGCTTGAAGTCAGGGATGGTGATGCCTCCAGAAGTTCCTCTATTGTACAGGGTATGTTTTGGCTATCCTGGGTCTTTTGTTTCTCCATATAAAGTTGAGAATTGTTCTTTCAAGGTTGTGAAAAATTGTGCTGGGATTTTGATGGGGATTGCATTGAATCTGTAGATTGCTTTTGGCAAGATTGCCATTTTTACTATTTTGATCCTACCTATCCAAGAACATGGGAGATCCTTCCATTTTCTGGTATCTTCTTTAATTTCTTTCCTTTGAGACTCAAAATTCTTATGGTACAGGTATTTTACTTTTTTGGTTAGTGTTACCCCAAGGTATTTTATGTTGTTTGTGGAATTGTAAAGGGCGATGTTTCTCTGATTTCTTTCTCCACGAATGTATCATCTCTCTATAGTAGAGCTACAGATTTTTTTTGAGTCAATCTTGTATCCTGCCACTTTGCTGAAGGTGTTTGTCAGCTGTAGGAGTTCCCTGGTAGAGTTTTTCAGGTCACTTATGTAGACTATAATATCATCTGCAAATAGTGAAAGCTTAACTTCTTCCTTTCGGCTTTGTATTCCATTGATCTCCTTTTGTTGTCTTATTGTTCCAGCTAGAACTTCAAGGACAATATTGAAGAGATATATAGAGAGTGGACAGCCTTGTCTTGTCCCTGATTTTAGAGGAATTGAGTTGAGTTACTCTCCATTTAATTTGATGTTGGCTATTGGCTTGCTATATATTGCTTTTATTATGTTAAGATATGTTACTGTTATCCCTGATATCTCCAAGACCTTTATCATGAAGGGGTGTTGGATTTTGTCAAAGGCTTTTTCAGCATTTAGTGAGATTATTGTTTTTTTTTCTCTCAGTCTGTTTATATGTTGGATTACATTGATGGATTTTTATATGTTGAACCATCCCTGCATCTCTGGGATGAAGCCTACTTGATCATAGTGGAAGATTTTTCTGCTGTGTTCTTGGATAGCCCTCAGATAGCCCAATCTTCACAAATGTCTCCCACATATGGAGGGCCTAATTCAGTCCCATGGAGGCTCCACTACTGTGGGTCTAGAGTTCATGAGTTTCCATGAGCTTGGTTCAGTTGTCTCTATGCATTTCTCCATCATGATCTTGACCTCCTTTGTTTATGTATTTCTGCCTCCCTCTCTTTGACTGGATTCCTGGAGTCTGCCCTGGTGCTTGGTTGTGGATCTCTGCATATGGCTCCATAAGTTCCTGGATGAAGGCTTCTTCAAAGACATGAAGTTCTTGTCATATAGGTCTTTCATTTGCTTTGTTATAGTTACACCAAGATATTTTGTATTTTTTTGAGGTCTCATGCTGGTGAGGATGTGGAGCAGGGGAAACACTCTTTCATTGCTAGTGGGAGTGCAAACTTGTATTGCCATTAGGAAAATCAGTCTGTTGCTTCATCAAAAGTTGGGAATTGCTCTACCTCAACCTCTCCTGGGCATATACTTAAAGGACATACACACCATCCTACCACAAGAACACTTACTCAACCATGATCATTGTTGCTCTGTTTATTATAACCATAAACTGGAAACAACCTAGAAGAATGTGGTACATTTACACAATGGAATATTACTTGGCTGTTAAAAATGGCATCATAAAATTTTCAGGCAAATAGATGGAACTAGAAAAACAATCATCCTGAGTGAGGCAACCCAGACCCAGAAAGATAAATATGGTATATATTTGCTTATATGTGGATATTAGTCATTAAACAATAACTAAGCTCCAATCTGTAGATCCAGGGAGGTTAGGCTTAGAGGAAGGGACTAGTGGGATTTTCCTGGGATGGCGAAATAGAATAGATTTTTATGGGGGGAGACTAGAAGGGAAGGGGGACTGGAGTGGGAGGATCAGATTGGGAGAGGGAGAGAAACAAAGGTTGAGGGAGGGAGTGCAAGAAGAGACAGCTAGAATTGAGAAGCATTTGAGGGGTGTCATGGAAACCCAGTGCAGTAGAAACTACCTAAAATATATGAAGGTGAGCCTAATGAAGTCTCAAAATAGTGAGAGAGATTGAGTCTTGAGTTGTTTTTATTAAACTGTCTCCTTGTGATTTTACTATCATCATGCAAGGGTGGGGTTATTCAAAACTTATTTGAGCTCATTGACCATATCCATAAGTTTGAAATCCTTGTCTTGTGCTACAGCCATATTTCTTTTCACAGGGCCTATTGTAATAGGATTACTGGGTTCTGGTGAAGGATATTGACTTGACTGTATATGTTTTTGGGTTTGTGTGTGTGTGTGTGTGTATGTGTGTGTGTGTGTGCATGTGTGTGTGCGAGCACACATGTGTGTGCGCTTGTGTCTTATCATCTGGAGTTATGATGAGTGAGGTGACTCTTGGTGTTGGTAATTGATCTTGGCTTTGTTGGGTGGGTGTTCTGTTTTTGGTTTCTGTTGTCTTCTCTGTATGTTAGGAAAGTGGTGGCTGTGCATTTTCTGGTAGGGAGTGTTTCTACAGATTGATGGGCAACAGAAAAGAATATTGATAGGCTAAGGGAAAAGGATGACAGGGACTTTGGGAAGTTAGGGGATCCTGTCAACATCAAGAGGCAGGTGCCTTAGGGAGTTGGAGGTGTGGTGGGAAGAAAAGTTCCTACAAGTAGGCTGTGTTAGGACAAAGAATACATGTTGTAGAACGTTAGTTAAATATGTGTTGCATCTGTTTATGCTGTGTAACCTTTGTTAATGATGTGAAGATGTGTTGCACTCTTTTATGTTTTCTTTTATGTATTTGTTTAGTCCTGTGAAGCTGTGTTACTTTGCCTGTCTAAAACACCCGATTGGTCTAATAAAGAGCTGAATGGGCAGTAGTGATGCAGGAGAAAGGTTAGTCAGGGCTGGCAGGTAGAGCAAATAAACAGGGGGAGAAATATGGGAGAAGAAGATTCAGGAGAAAGAAAAGGAGGAGAGGGGGATGCCAGGGGCCAGCCATCCAGTTATGTAGCTAACCATGGAGTAAGAAGTAAAGAAAGTTATATAGAATAGAGAAAGATGAAAGCTCAGAGACAAAAGGTAGACAGCATAATTTAAGTTAGGAAAAGTTGGCTAGAAATAAGCCAAGTTAAGGCAAGGCATTCATAAGAAAGAATATGCCTCTGTGTATTTATTTAGGAGCTGGGTGGCGCCTCCCCAAAGAGCATAAGAGTGAAAAACCAACCTGGGTCTGTACCAAGAGTTGAAGGTTCTAGTTAATTGAGTTGAGGTAGGAGGAGAGGCACCTCAAGGAGGCTGCCACAGGGCCGTGGCTTAAACTGAAGAGATTGTAATGGAGGACAGGAAGGGTAGTGAAAATTGGTCACCTGAGTCTGGCCTGATGTGGTCACTGGAAGTCCCTGGTAGGGACTATTTCTAGGAATCACTGGTACAAAGAAATAGAGATGCCTGGAAGGGAAGGCTGGGAGCCCAGGGAAAGAGCTAAACTGGATCCTTCCTGAGAGCTGGGGTCTCTAGGGAATAGTGAAGCTGCTTTTACGGTAAACTTCTCAAATCTCAGCCAAGTCATTCAATTAAGAAATGTGTTTTCAAAAAAATGTTTGTCTTTCACATTGAAACTTATTTAAAACTGTGCATATCGGTATTGTTTTGATCAGTCATTGGGAGTGAGACAATATCCATGCTGTTTTTTAAAAATGTATATTAATGTTTTATTAAAATCTAGAAATTTTAATCTTTAATAATTTGTGATAGTATTGTCAGAAGCAATGAAAATGTAAGTTTCATGCTTTGCTGCAGATGTTTTGGGTGATAATCAAAGACAAACAAAAATATATGAAAGTTAATTTCTATAGAATTGGGTGGAAATGTGCTTTCGGGAGGAGAAAGGAGCAACAAACAGGAAGCCCTCAGCTTCTAAAGAAGAGCTTGTTCACAACATTTGTTGGCTGTTAATGGTGTGAAATAACTTTGAAATCAAGATTTTACTGGCTGTTTATTTGAAAGTTATGTAAGTTTTACTTGAAAATGCCAATATTTGTAAGTAGTGGAATTGGCAGACTTCATAGCTACTCAAATATCTTAACTAATAATAAAATATTTTAGAAGTCATTTTAAAAGCAGGAAAGATTATATAGTTTCCCATGTCTGTCATTAGTCCAAATGTATTACAAACATAGACACACTTTGTGGGCAATACATTTTTACTGTCAGCCAGGGAAGTGGTTCTTCCTCATCCATTATTTAATTTTCCACTATTTTGGTTATCAATGGACAATTGCAGTAAAAACATTGAATAACAAGTTCCAGAAACAATTCAGAAACTTAAAATAATTTTTGTTATTGTACATTATTATAGCTATCCCCTTTAGATTGTTTATTACATAGTGTGTGTGTGTGTGCGCGCGCGTGCGCGCACGCACGCCACAGTGCATGTTGTGATGGTCCATGAACAATTTTCAGTAGTTGATTCTGTCTTTCTACTGTGTGGATCCTGGGAATTGAACTCATGTCATCAGGCTTGGTGGCACCTTTACTTGCTGAGTCATTTCCCTAGCTCTTATTGTTTATTATCAGTTATGATTGTTACTCTCTTACCATCCCTAATCTAGAAGTTAAACCTTACCATGGAAGTTCCCAGTACTCACATCAGGCATTTCACAACCAGCTGTAACTCCAGTCCCAGGGACTTTGATGTCCTCTGGCCTCCATGGGCACTGGATATGCAAATAAACTCATGCAGGCACACACATACTTACACATAAATTAAATAATTCAGAAAGGTTTCACAGTATACTGACTTCTACAGGACTATTGCTTATAAACATCCTTCACATGTGCCCTCTGGTGCAATAATGGCATGGGTGTTAGGTAACCAAATGCTTTCTGACTGGATTTGAACCCTATTCTAAAGAAAAGAAATCATGCCTGCCATTTCAAACCTGATCAAGAGCCTTAGCTGGGGAAGTCATAGGCCGTAGGGGAACCTACTATTATGATTTTGCTAAATGGTCATATTTTCACATTGCCTCCTAAATACTCATGTTTATTTCTTTCTATTAGCACTGTGCTTAGTCTTGTCAGAGAAGCTTCTTATTGCAGCAGGCAGCAGTTAATGTAAGCACTCATAACTAGTCAGAATGCCAAGAAGAGTGAAAATAGGACATCTATAGCTCAAACGGGACATTGAGGCTCAGAGAGCATCATAGGGGAATGTGAGGGCTGTAACACACATGAATTCACCGCAGCTGTAGATATCCACATAAGAACTGCACAAGACTGGACCTGTCACCATTTTGTCGTGGATGGAGGAGGTGTCAAGATGCCCCATCAAGGACTGTTAGCAATTAATAGTTGCTTAAGGAGGACTATCATTTTCTTTAGTGGTGATTAATTTCCCTTGCTCCAATTAATAACTCCAATTCATGCTTATGTAAGTAACTGCAATTAAACTCATGACTAGATCTCTTGCCAGATCTTTCCTCAAACCTATAATGGCTCCCTCTGGTATCTCTTATCCTGCTCTACTCTACTCTTTCCTCAACTCAACCTTCCTGCTCCTCCCTTTCCTCCTCTCACCTCCTCTTCTCCCCCTCTCATTCTCCCAACTACCTCTCCCCTACCCTCAGATTTCTCACACAAGAAAATAGACAAAGGTAGAAGGGAACTTGTTGGAATAATAAGGGTTCAGAGACAGACAGAATGGGATGAAAGAGGATAATTGGGGATGAAGATAAATAAAATTCATCACAGACATGTATAAGATTGCTAACAGTAAGTTGTTTGCACACACCAAGGCATATTTCTGTGGAGGCTAAGGGAGTAGTGATGGCTAGATCAGAAGGAACACCTCACAGAGACAGCCAAGTTGAAGAACAATCTGACTACAGAATACTTCCACAGAGGAGACTCTCCAGGGAAACCTAAGGCCAAATCTAGCAAAAAATAGAGAAGGGTAAATAAAGGAAGCTGAGAGAGTAAGATTTATCTGAGAGTAATAAAATATGTGTTTCTTTCTTTATAATATGTAATATATACTATATATACACACAGATGTAAGTACTTGTAGTTCATTCAATACCCAATGTTATATTGCTTGGGGGAAATTTTTACCTGAGTTTAGCTTTTTAAAATATTAGAAAAAATCTTACTTATTTATACAGTGTGTGTGTGTGTGTGTGTGTGTGTGTGTGTGTGTGTGTGTGTGTGTAGGTCAATTCCCTCCTTCTGCCATATGGGTCTTGGGCATGTTTGATGGGTTTCTGGGTTGACAGACCTGGTGACAAGTACCTCTACCCACTGAACTATCTTGTTCAGCTTGAGTTTAGTGTTAAAACCCAATTTAATATGTTGAATGTTGCAGTTCCTGAGGGGTCTCTATAACTGAATGTTATTTGTTCCGTGTTATACTTCATTATTTCTACTTTGATATATGAGGTAGTTGATACTACTTTCCTTAAATTATATGTAATTACATGTAATATATATGTAATGTTGAACAGTAAAGCTATGATCATCATAAAATTTTAAAATGCTCACATATTTACTCTAGCTCTCAGTTTTCTTATCGTGTACCCAAATGCTAATAGAATATAATACATTGATATGTTATTTCTAGAACATTATATTCTATATCCTTTAGCTTGTCTTGCTAATGCATCATAACTTTTATGGTAAGGCATGGATACACAGCTTGTATTTTAATAGTGTGTGTGTGTGTGTGTGTGTGTGTTTTGCCAACATGACACAAGCTGGTGTCATCTGGGAAGAGAGAGCCTCAGTTTAAGGACTGCCTATATCAGATTGGCCTGCGGGCAATGTTGTGGTACATCTTTTTGCTTGATGATTGATGTGGGATGTCATGTAACAAAGCCCATACATCTACACATCCCAGATAGGGAGACCACAACAGACAAGAGTACAGGTAACTAAAGTCCAACTTGGTGAATTAATGTGCTTTATTTGGGATTACTTACGGGAATACAGACAAGGGGTTACTTACAAAAGCGGAAATGACTCAAAGATATGCATCACCAAAGCCCACCCTAGCACACAAAAGCCAAGAACCTGGAGCACGCTGCACAGCCTTCAGGCAGCTTAACATGTTGGAAAGTGTCCTTCCAAAGTGATTCAGTTGATCTAAACCTCTTCCAAGCAGCTTGGCTGGTTTCTGCTTCTTCTAGGCAACTAATCTGGTCTTAGAGCTTTTTCTGCAGCTTGGCTAGTCTGAAGAGTGACTCTCAGCAGTCTCTGTTGCCTACTCTGGGAGGAAGGGGCCTGGTGAATCTGGTCAGTTTCAGGAACTTCCTGAAGCTATTTTGAGTTGTTTATCCTCTGTCTTAAAGCCTTACTGCAGGATGGAATGATTCATTCTGATAGAAAACTGCTACTCTACAGGGAGGGCCTAGTCTACTGTAGGCAATGACATATCTGGGCAGGTGGCTATGGGGCATTATAACAAAGCAGTATTTTTCCAGGGCATTTCTGTGGTTAACAAGAGTCCAGCAGAAAAATCTTCTGGGAAGTATTTCTTTAAGGTAAGCACACAAAAACTACAGTCCAGAAAAATACACTTAACATGTCACTCTCTCACATAGCACAGGCTTTGAAGTCATGAAAGGGTCGTGGAGAGCAGCTAAGGTTGTGTGGCAAGTTTGGAAGTCTAAAAGAGAGGACAGGAGAGGCCATTGGTGAAGTCACAGCCTCAGCTGCAGTGGCAACCTCAGTGTACTAGAGTTTCCAGGGCCATGGGATGTCTGGCAAGGATCGTGGCTAGTGTGGAACAGAGCTGTCCGAGCCTATGAGACAAGCTGTGTTGTGTAGGCTGCAGATGGTAGAACTGGAGAAGTGCTACTATCCAAACCCATTGGGGCCTAGTCCATGATGTTGGACACTGAGGGTTTTACTCTGTTGAATTTGGTTTTACATTGATCTTATCGTAACAGTGCCTCTGTTCTTCCCTCTTGGAATAAGAACATATGTAGTTTATTTTGGATTTTGTAGGAGCTCACAGTTAAGAGACTTTGGGCTATTTTAATGATATATTGAACTTTTAAATGATGGAAAATACTGTGGGACTTTTAATAAATATTGCTATATTAAAATGCATTTGGGTATAAATAAGAAGGAAAGGTTATAGTGACAAGGGGTCCATTCTACTTTTCCTTTTGCTCTTTTGTTTGTTTATGACATCTGGGAAGTCATCTAGGAAGAGGGAGCTTCAGTTGAGGAATTGTGTCCATTAGATTGAATAAGTCTATGAGGGCATTTTTCTTAGTTAATGATTGATGTGAGAGTGCCCAGCCCACAGTAGGTAGCTCCACCCACAACCAGGTGGTCCTGGACTGTATTAGAAAAATGGGCTGAACAAGCCATGAAGAGCAAGCAAGTAAGCAATGTTTGCTCATGGCCTCTATATCAGTTCCTGCCTTGAGTTGCTGTCCTGATTTCCCTTCATGAAGAACTATAAGATACAAAAAAGAGAGTTCTTTCATTCCAACTTGCTTTTGTTCATAATGTTTATCACACAACAGGAGTCAAATTAGACCACCCTAATTTCCCTCAGTATTCCTACCATGTTTCTTTCTGATTTGGTCTTCACCTGGAACTTCTGTGTTACCACAACAACTTCTCTTGATACTCTCTGATACTGTTGTAGATTCTGACTGTATTTTTATATTTTATGACCTGTCTTAAATCTTTAATGTATGCTCAACTTTGTGTGTGTGTGTGGTGTGTGTGTGTGTGTGTGTGTGTGTGTGTGTGTGTGTGTGTGTGTGTGTGTATGAGAGAGAGAGAGAGAGAGAGAGAGAGAGAGAGAGAGAGAGAGAGAGAGAGAGAGAATCCAATGATTGTTTTAAGTAAAAGGAATACTTGCTTTAGCCTTGCTTGCTGGCTAGTGTTGTTCCTGTTTGCCTTTATCACTCTTTGTGTTTTAGAGTCATCCAAATAGCTGTTAATTTGTGAGTTGATTAAATAACACCTTTGTGCATTTCCAACAAAAATGATCAAGACCATTTCTAAAAGGTTTATGTCTCTTAGAATGATTCTGTCCTGATTTCTCCATGTTTTCTCCTGTAAACATTTTTGGTGAACTATATTTAGAATGTCATGTTAGGTTTATTATAGCCAAACTGTCTCTTTATTTGTTCTCAAGTTTAAGTTAAAATATAAAATTTAATAAGTCATAAGATAAAGCTACTATTAAAAAGCTTATCTTCTTCTTCTTTTTTTTTAAATCTACAAACACTTTGAAAAGATTCTGAATCTCCTCATGTTCTAAATTTCTGGCCAAGAGAGCTTTTATGTAATTGCAAATTTAATTTTTTCATCTTGGATAATTTAAAAAATATGAGTTCTAATATATAGGTTTGCTGCTTTTTTACATCAGGTATGGAGCTATAGGATTTGGAGTTTGTCCTGCTGTGTTTCAGTCTTTCTTTAGTTTGGTATTTCCTCATTATGCCCCATTCCTCCCTTTTGAAATGGTAATATATATATTCTATACTATTGTACATTGGAGATATGTAATTTGCATTATTATTTTACAATGGGTTATAATTAAGAGATTGCCTTGAATCTCAGAAGAGATTTTGGATTTTTAAACTGTGTTGCAACTGTGAAAGAGTATGGGGACTTTAGATGTTGGAGTAGGTGCATTTTGCTTTGTGATATGGCTACAAGCCTGTGGGGGCCGGGATTGGAACGTGATGGTTTGAATGAGAATGGACCCCATGGGCTCATATGTTTGAATGTCTGGTCTCAGTTGGTAGAACTGTTTGGCAAGGGTTATGAGGCTTGGCCTTGTTGGAGAAGGTGTATCATTGGGGGTGTGTTTTGCAATCACAAAAGACTTGCACCATCACCAGTCTCTCTGTACCTGCCTCCAACCTGTTGAACAGGACGTAAGTTGTCATCTATGGCTCCAGTAGCACACCCGCCTTCTTGATCATGGTGTCTTATTTCAGCAATAGAATAGGAGCTAAGAGTTTTTTTTTGTGGGACTATGTCAGATTTTCAATCAAGGAAAAGAACTGGGAAAAGCACATTCACAGCTACTTCTGGCCGCATTGAAAAAAAGTTAGTTTAAGAAGTTATATTTCCTGAGATATGGTCTATAGGAAACACTTCCTAGCTGGGTGGTGCTGATGCATGCCTTTAATCCCAGCACTTGGAAGGCAGAGGCTGGCACATCTCTGTGAGTACCAAGACACAACAACATAAAGAAACACTTTTTAGGAAAAAAAGATATTTCCTGAGATAATATCTCTCTTCTCCAATGGGTACCCTTTTTCTTTAGATACACTAGCACTTTGAACATTTGCCAGCATTGCTGGCTAAACTTATTATTTTAGATTTTTAATTTAAAGTATAATTTGAAAACGAAATGAAAAAAGTTTAAAACATTGCATAATCCAAATCAAATAATTGTAAATCAATGTTAAAATATCAACAATTTAGCAGTGTTAATCTGACGTTGAACTACTGATAAAAATAAGTGATTTCAGGTACGTGTTAACTATTAAGTGAGAAACATTCAGAAGTTGACTTACAGCACAAAATTGTTTTCATGCATATCTTTCTTATATTCTATCAACAATTCTCTTAAATTAACAAGACATGCCATAGATTCTTCCCATCTTTTGAGGAGTAGAGAATCCAGTGACTGTGTATATATTCTCTGATTCTAGGTAATGTTAGCTCTTTGAATGTTAAGTCCTTATATAAAATTGGGATATCAATATTCCCTGTACCTAGATTTGTTGAGACTACTGAATGAAGTAATAAATTTTATATACCTGTCAGAATGTGGGACATATAAACATAGTCAATGAGTGTAACCTACAATATCTACTATTATTGCCAACATAATATTGCCATTGATATTAATGTTCAGCGCACCACATGTCCCTTTGAGTTAGCCTAGAATCCTAAATTAACTACAGAGGAGCTAGCAAGATAAATTTGTATTTTTTAAATATATAATTTATAATGAAAAATTCCATGAATTAATCTCACTAAAATATTGATCCTCCACATTTATGGGTTAAAGAATGAAGCCACTGCTGCTATGGAATGAGTAGCACCCAGTTCATGATAATTAAAGTTTGCTTTTTAATATGGAGCCCATGAAAAAATACATGGATTGTAAATGGTTATGTTTGCTGTCTTGTAAACATGCTTGGTATTTTAGTTATGGCACAAAGGAGGCAGTGGTCAAGTAACTCAATAAAACATGCAAAGAAGAGTGGGTGTCTGGAAACATTGTTATTTTTTAAAAACTATTTTTATTGAAAAATTTCACACAGTATATTCTGATCATAGTTTCTCTTCTCCAAACTCATCCCACATTCTTCCCCACTTCTTCACCCACCTAACTGCATGTTTTTGCAATCTCTCTCTCTTTAGGAAACAAACAGGCAAAGAAAGAAAGGAAGAGAGAGAGAAAGAGCACAAACAAACCAGAATTAAGAAAAAGAGAAAACATAAGATACACACACACAAAGAAACACACACAATAAAAACCCATAAAACACAAAACTATAAGTTCTAATATACAAGCAAAAGTCAATTAAGACAGAAACCAAAAGCCCAAAACAAAGCAATATGGGACAAAAGGTCTGCAAAAACAACAGTGAGTTCATTTTGTGTTGGTCATCTATTGCTGGACATGGTTCCTGCCCTTGAAGGTGGTTAATATACCTAGTGAGACTCCGTTTGAGAAAACTATAATTTTTCCTTTGCAAGTGTAAATTGGAGATGACATCTTGATTAGGAGTGGGAACTTGTGTCCACTTTCCCCTCTCAGCACTGGAACTGTGCCTGCTTGAACCTATGCATGCTGTACTCATGCTGCCACAGTCTCTGTGAATTAATATGTGTGTAAGTTCTGTTGTGTCTGGAAGACACTGTTTTCTTGAAGTGATTCATCCCCACCAGCTCTTATAATCTTTCTGCCTCCTCTTTTGAATATCTCCCTGAGCTTAGAGGGGAGGGATTTGATTAAGACATCTCACTTAGGACTGTGTGTTCCAAAATCTCCTACTGTCTACACTATCCAGTTGTGGGTCTTTGTATTAGTTCTCATACACTACTAAGAATGACCTTCTCTGATGTTGACTGAGTATGGCACTCTGGGAAGAGCAGAATGTCATTGTGAGTCACCCCTTTAGCAGAGCAGTAGTATTTGATTTACCACTAGGCCCATGGCCTATCCAATCTCAGATTCTAGGACACCCAAGCAGTGTTAGGCATGGGTTCCATCTCATGGAGTGGGCCTTAAATCTAATCAAAGAATGGTTGGCTACTTCAACAATGTCTGTGTCACTATTGCACCAGTACGTCAGTACAGGCAAATCACCATTGTAAGATCTCAGGGTTTGTAGCTGGATAGACCTTTCTTCTCTGGTAGAATGTGGAGTACCTTGCAATATGACAAACACTCTTCAGTATGAAAGAGCATGTGGGTAGGCACCAGCATAACTTCTTCATGTTCATTGTGATATGTAAGTGTTGTCTTCAGCAAGAGGGACTTACTATCAGTTTGTGGAGATGTGGAGACCCTTTGGCCAATGATTCAACTAGATGTAACCCATTCCTGCCTAGCACTGGAGCTTTCATTTGGTGCCAAAAGATATCTAGTTAGGAAATTCTCTCTCCCATTATTTGGTGACTCCATTTAGACTTTTTCTTATATGTATATATTTTAGAAGCATGTATAGTGTTGGAACCCAGCCCCCCATGGGGTCTCTAAGAGTTGTTTTCCAGCATAACCACAGGTACCTCCTGTTTGCCTGACCTCACCCCACTGGTATCAATATCCTGTTGTGAGCCCTTTGACCTGGGGTTTTTGTAAGTTTGTATATAAGGCTGCTTCACAATAAAGATGAGAGAGATTCTCTCAAAAAGGACTAGGAGTCTTGTGGTTCATCAAAATCTCCAGGCTTTCGCCCAATACTCAGACTTAGTGGCCAAGAGCAGTCACAAATGGAGGTTTTACTGAGATCGGGAAAGAAAGGGGCCCCTGAGAGATCACCCTCAGAAGGCTGGAAAGCAAGTAAGGAGTTGTGAGGGTGGATTGCAAAAGGTACTAGAAAATAGGTACCTCAACTCCTGAGAGAGTTGGATTGGCAAAAGGTACTAGAAAATAGGTACCTCAACTCTTAAGAGAGTTGGATTGTAAAGGCACTGGAAAATAGATACCTCAACTCCAAAGAGAGTTGGATTGTAAAGGCACTGGAAAAGGGGTGCCTCAACTCTTAAGAGAGTTGGATTGGAATAGAGATCACAGTCAATCACACAGATAAAGTTTAAAGAGACAAGGTACTGGTAAGATATAATTTTAACTTTGGATTAAAGAAATGCGGGAAATCTGCCACTGAGGAATCCCTCCTCCAGAGCTACCCACCAGCAGCCAGCTGACCTATCAGCCTGTGCTTTTGTCCACTTGAGCCTGCTGTGGGCTCTAGTTAGCCAGCAACAATGTGGTGTGCACAGGCACACAGGCTGGCTGGAGAAATTGCCTCCTGAGAAAAAGTTGGGGCGCTATGCTTCAAAGAACCCTGACCTTCAACAAACAAGAGCTATGTTTGATATCATTACCAATGAGCACACCTTCTAGACCTCCTAGTGGAGTCAGCCATAGCTCCCCTACCACAGCACCACAAGACACCTCTGTGGGGCAGCCCTCAACAGATACCTCCAGTCAGTGACTACAAGTATCTAACATGAGGTGAAGAAACTGCCTGCTGGTCTGCTAAATCTCTAGAAAAGACTGTTGTGGGTCGATCAAACACTGCCAGCTCTGATGACATCTATGTGCCCACAAACCCAGTTTCTGACATCCTCATGAGCACAATGCCCCATCACTTTGCCAAGCGAGGAAGCGAGATCCAGCCACCCCCGTCAATATCCACCTCAAGCATGGCCGAAAAGCAAAGCCATTATCAATGAGCTCCCTTTCAAGACACCTGTCACCAAGTCTTTGTCCACGGTCAACCACACCTTTAACTCCAGCTTCTCTCAGTACTGCCATTCCATCTCCAATACAGACTCCAGAGACAGTGAGGAGAACTATGTCCCTGTGCAGAACCCAATGTCTTCATCCCCTGTATCCAGTGGCACTAACAGCCCAGCTCCAAGAAAGAGTACTGGCAATGTGAATTACATAGCCCTGGACTTTCAGCCAATCTCCTAGAGCCCTCATCACAAGCCATCCACATCATCTGTCTCATCGGATGAGAAAGGAGAATATGTCCAAATAGATAAAGAAAAGACCCAGGCCCTACAAAAGACCATACAGGAATGGACAAAGATGCAGCAGTCCTCAAGACCCTCCAAAGATGCCAAGCTATGGTAAAGATGGCCATCCCACCCCCACACCTCCTCTCCTTTGTGAGTTTTGTTCAAAAGATGTATGTATGTTCTGTATGTATGGTGTGGCCACACATGTGTGTATGAAGTGTGATTGTAAATGTGTGATTGTTAACAAAAGAATGCTATTGTGTTGTCTTTGAATCGTTTAATTGCTGGGGAAGGAGCAACAGTTGTTGAAGTACAGGTTACTTGGGAGGGAAATTTCTGCTTTTTTTTCCATGGAAGGTGAAGAGCTGTGGATTCCTTCCAGACTGGTATGGTTTCATGGGGGCAGGACCACCTGAAGCAGTAGCCCAGGTGATCTGAATATTTGTTTTCATTTAAATTTGGTCAGTTAGAAATGGTAGTGGTCACAGTCAATCACTTTTAAAAGGAAAAAGGAGGAATATGATATAGAAATGATACTTTGTATTGGAATGGATCCTCATTTGTTGATACTTTGTATTGGAATGGATCTTCATTTGTTGATACTGGTTAGGTTTTCTAGATATATAGATATTCTTCATACCATTCATAGACCAATGGAATATATGGCATTTAAATGGTTTAGGGTTTTTCTTGACAGTGAGACACAACTGCTCCTGGCACACCAATTATATCTGAGAGGAAGATGGGCATCGAAGAAACTCGTTATAGAATTTGACTTTGACATGGCAAGACCAGCCATTTGGGCAAGAAGCTACTCTTGTCTGAACTGTTTAACTGTTGCTTTATAAACTGGACATGCAGGACCCACAGGAAAATGTCTAAAGGGCTCTGCTTTATGGAGGAGTACAAACTGCCAATGCAGGACAGTTTAGAATTCCCTGCTTCATGAAAGAGTCTGCCAGACATTCTACAGGACACAGAAAAAAGATGACAGACAAACTGCCAATGCAGGTGGACAGATTAGAATTTCCTGCTTTGCTGAGAAGTCGGCCAGACACATTGTGGCCTGTAGGCTAAAGATGGATGCCCCAAGGTTACCAAGAAACTTTGGGTTACTGTCTAGGAAGCAAGGTGTCTCTGTCAGTTCTAGAGTTTATATATTATCCTTCTATGGTCTTTGATGGAGTTGAAGATAGATAGTTATAGTAACACACTAAGATAGAATGGTTAAAATCTTACAGTTCTTACTTGATAACTGTTTTGTTATATATAAAGAAGGGGGAGATGTTGGAACCCAGATGCCATGGGGGTCTCTAAGAGTTGTTTTCCAGCATAACCACAGGTACCTCCTGTTTGTCTGACCTCACCCCACTGGTATCAATATCCTGTTGTGAACCCTTTGACCTGGGGTTTTTTTAAGTTTGTATATAAGGCTGCTTCACAATAAAGGTGAGAGATAAATAAAGGCTGCTTCTCAAAAAGGACCAGGAGTCTTGTGGTTCATCAAAATCTCCAGGCTTTCACCCAATACTCGGACTTGGTGGCCAAGAGCAGCCACAGCATAGTAGTACATTTCCATATGACCTCCCAAATGGCTCTTACTGTTAGTTATCTCTCCCTGTATCCTTTCCCTTATTCCTATCTTCTATCCTTTCCATTCACTCTTCCTACTCTAGCCTTCTGACTGTTTCTTCATAGAAGGAAGACCCGCTCCTACTCCTTAATCATCCCTTACTCAATACGTAACCCCTGTGGTTATATGTATCATAGCATGCCTATTGAATTCTTAAAATCTAACATCCACATATAATAGAAAACATAACATTTGTCTTCTTGCGTCTGTGTTACCTTACTCAGGATGATTTTTTTCTAGCAAATTTAATTTTTAACAGACAAATAGCATTACACTGTGTAAACAGAAATTTTCATTATGTATCATCTGCTGATGGACATTTAGGCTGTTTGTTTTGAAACATCTTAAACAGTAGCAATTGGTTAAGTGGAATGAATGTTTAGTAATAAGGACAAGTTCCAACAGAAGCATAAATTCAGGAGATAAATTCATGCTGAGATTACAATTGGAGAGGGATGGGAGTATGGTAATAAATGAGGTTGAACTGATAAGTAGGGAACTAATTAATTCATCAATTGATAACTCTTGGTCATTTATCCTGCAAGGCCTTGTGGTGAACCCACAGTGATGCCCTCTGCTTTAGTGGGACTTAACATTCTTCAATAATCACAGGTTCTTTCGTGGAAAGTGACCTTTGTTAAAGGGGGAAATATTCATGGTCATTCAACATTTGAGGGGAAAAATAGAGGACTGAGATTAGGTGAATATCTATGTATCATTTTAAACTAAAAGAGCTGTATGCAGACACTGGAAGCAAGGATGGAAAGGAGAAGGAAGCATTGATGAGACCCATGATATTTGGCTGAGTTTGTGAACCTTGATGACTAATGGGCCTGGGGAATAAAGGAGAGAATAAAATTTAGTGGTCTTGAAGGTTTCTGCCTTCTGAGGATAATGCTTTTGCTAATTTAGGGCTTAGCCCATGTTTGTCATTTCAAAAGATCCTGCATGTAGAGAAAAGGCTTGTCGAGTGGGGTGTTCTTAGACTTGAAATGAATGGAGGAATGGATTGGTGTTGTAAAATGATTTATCAATCTGAATTATATTTCAGCATTTGGCCTTGGACTCCCAAACACCATTCATTCTAAATACGATTCCAAACCTAAAGTTTGGAGCACACCCATTGAATTTGTCTTATTCTTTCCTGTACTCTCTAAAGTGAGTAGAGACAATAAAATGCTGCACTGGGGTGCTAAGTAGTGAAAAACAACTATTATTTGAGGATTATGGATAGGAAAAGAAATATCTCATCTTTGCATTAAAACAACAACAACAACAGCAAAACTTCTTCCTTAGCCTAATAAGGTGGGGACTCTTCATGGTCCAGAAATGCCTCATTCCTTGGGGGTATAAATAAGGGTGGTTACTGTGGTCAGACAGCTGCTTGGCCCCAACTTTTAGATCTGATTTTCCAAATGGCTTCTCCAGTTTGCCTCATTACAATTACTTTAGTATCTTATTTTGCCAGACAAAGGAGGAGTTCAAGTCATAAAAGTAGATCAGTCAGATAGATCACTCTGTAAACAATGAGGTAAACAGGATAGAGATTTGTCAGCTATTTTACAATTAGAAAGAAGTAACATGCATGAAAAATCAGATAGCTTGTGCTAGATAGTAGAAGATGGGAACTTTAGGGCTGGGGATGTATCTCAATGGTTGAGCACTGGCTTAGTGGAGAGGAGGTTCCGGATTCAATCCTTAACATGGCCAAACAAACAAACAAACAAACAAATAAACAAACCCAGATTTTTACAATGTTCCAGAATAGTGAGCAAGGCTGAGAAAGAAAAATAGTGTATAAAATTAAGTTCTGTAGGGCAAATAAAAAGTGAGTCATATATGAATGACTTTGATGTGATTGTGGGATGTGAACATAAAATTGGTAGTGTAGTGGCTTGATAGAGAAATGTTCTCCTGGTCTCAGGTATTTGAGTACTTGGTCCCCAGTTGGTGACACTGTTTGAGGGACTGGGAAGATGTGGTCTTGCTGGAGGAAGTGTGCCAGCATGAGCGGGCTGTGAGAGCTTATTACCCCACCCTACTTCCAGTTTGCTTTGTCTCTTCATGCTCATGGGTGAGATGTGAACTTTTGGGTCTCAGCTTCCAGTTCCAGTTGCCATGCCTGTTCACCTGCCACCTGCGGTCATGCTGTCCTGCCATTATAATGCTAGCCATAAACTCAAATAACCCCTTTCTTCTATGAATTGCTTTAGTCATGGTGTTTTATCACAACAACAGAAACATCATGAGTACAGGTAGTTTTTTAGAATAATTAAGAAATTGAAAGACCTGGACAAAATTCTCAAAGAATAGCTTTAGGTTAAGCTTTGGGTTCTGCTGGATCACAGTGACATTGAAAATGCCTGACTTGTCCTATGCAACACATGACTTTTGACAGCCAAGGAAAGAATGCATGTGAACACACTTTGCAGGACTACAAAGCTTTGTGCACTCCCGTATATTATTATTGTTTTGAGAACTATAGTTATAGAATTACCTCTGTGTTTCCTACAGTTGCTTATGAGTACTTTTTCCTCCAAAGAAAAGTAAGTCTTCCTCTGTATGCCATTAGTACCCCAGCCACTTCCTGCTATTTTTTTGCACAGATGCTGAGATCTGAGGTTTCTGTTAGCCCCTCTGTGTTGCCTGTGTCACTGTGCCCCTCTCCATGAGTGCACAGAAATACATCGCAGCATCCTCTAGCTGCAAGTCTGAGATCTCGAGGCTGAAGGACTTCGCTGCTTTCTGGAAATTCACGGAGAAGCGGTTCTCCGTTGCGTTCTGCTGCTTATAAGCTTCTTGGCGAATAATGAGAGTCATCTGCCCTCTTTGCTGTCTGTACCAGAACAAGTTATAATTAGTATCACTCGTGTCGTACGTGCAGTCCAGGGTTGCCGACTCTGTCTCCTGCACGGACTTTTCCTGCTGAGGCTGAGTGACTGTCTGGGCCATGCTGGCTCCTGTGGAAAAGAAGAGGGAAAGGACTGCACTGAGGTATCTGTCAGCGAGAGAAACAGACTCTCAAATTGGTTCCCATCCTCATCTGCCCTTTCCCTTGTTTCCAGTGCTGGACCCGATGAAGCTGTTCTTAGAACCCAGTGCTGTTAATCCTCTTACTTCCCATTCCTAATGAATACTAGTAAAAGCAAATGTGTTTGCCTTCTTACCAAGAGAGGTGCAAACCAAGAGCATCCGCAGCAAGTATGCCGCTACCATGCTGGAAGCCCTCTTCTGATTCAGTCCTTGCTATCAGCTAGACTGGAAACATCACTCTTGCAAAACAGGAAATGGTAAGCCGAGTGAGTGGGCTGTCACTGACGGTATCTCACTTAGAAAACTTGTCAATGTGTCCTATCTCTCTCTCCGGAGAATAAATCTTTCTCAAGTGAAAAAAGATATGGTCAGAACCAAACATTCTCTGGAATAGAACAAAAAAGAAGAAAGTGATGAATTGATTTATAAAGACAAAATGTTGTGGGGGGGGGGAAGCCAGCTGTGTGGCACACACCTCTGATCCCAATTCTCCAGAGTGGAGGCAGAGATAAGGTCTCTGAGTTTGAGGGCATCCTGGTCTACATAGCGAGTTGCAGGTCAGCCAGGGCTATGTAGAGAGACTGTCTCAAAACACACACACACACACACACACACACACACACACACACACACACACACACACACACACCAAAAAACAAAAAATAAAACCACAGCCTAAAAAAACAAAACAAAACAAAACAAAATTCTGGTGGTGACAGTGTGGATAATGAGAAGGCAATCGGGGCTAAAGGAATGCCTATGTTTTCTGAGAACATTTTTCTTCTTCCCCTCCCATTTCCTCTCTTCTCCTCCCCTTTCTCTCTTTCCACTTCTGTTTGTGTCTGAAAAGTTGATATCATAAAATAGTCTGTAGGTATGAATTACAATTCTTTGACCAATAACTAAAAAATATGGTATGTGAATGTGGACATAGGCCATGCCATGTGTATGGAGGTCACAGGGCAACTTTTGGAAATTGCCTTCTACCTTGTTTTGAGGCAGGATTTTCTCATTATTTCTGCCACTGTGCTGTGTATGGCTGGTTATCCTACGCAATTTTCCTGACTGCACCTCCCAGCTTGCCACGTGAATACAAGGATTTCAGATACGTTCTATTGCCTCTAGCTTCTCAGGTGATTTGGGGATTTGAACTCAGGTCCAGGTGTGAAGCAAATGCTTTCGCCCAGTAAGCCATCTGCTCCGGCCTGTGACCAACAATGTTTTGATGGTTTGAGACATGATTGACAATTTCTATGGTGACAATGTTCAGATAATGGAGACAATTGGAACCAGGAATTTGAATACTAATTGCATTGTTATTTGCAGAAGATATTTCCTTTTTGTGAGAAGTACCTGGCTTTGGTTATGTCAAGGACCTTTACCATACCGGTGGTAAGCATTGTTGCGAAGAGTTTTGTGACTGTTTCTTCATGATTTTGTGGAGACAAAAACAAAAAACAAAACAAAGCAACAAAACAGCATAGCTTATTTATGAACATTCTTTACTGCACATCTGACAGCTTGTCGTCAGCATTTCATTGTTCCTTAGACACATTTTTTTTTTCTATGAGAGAGGAGAGGGCACAAATTACAGTCCTTATTTTATAATGAGGCACCTGAGCAAAAATGGGAATCTACAATGAAGAGAACCGTGAATCTCATTTACATGAATTTTCCCTACCTACAGAATCTGTGTCAGCGAGTTTTGTCAAGGCCACCTCCACAGTGTCAGGCCTTCTGTCAAGGCCTCTCCCCTCCATAATACCAGACAGGGAATAGAAGATCAAATGGAACGAGGTAGAGAGTGGTGGCTCTAGTTCTCCCATCTTGCTTGTTATTTCCATTTGGAAAGTTTGGTCCACTGAGGGATTTTTTTTTTTTTTTTTTTTTTTTTTTTTTTTTTTTTTGCCAGAGATGTCTTCCTCCGAAGGACTCCTTAAAGCACACTTACTCTCCTATGTACTGGTTTATGGTGGAAGCCCCAGGAAATTGTTATGGATATGTTAAGGGTCTCCAGTTTCTCTTTACCTGCCCAGCCTCTTGCAGGGACCTCTAGGTGATGGGGCTGCATTCACTTCCAAACTCAGCCCCACTAAGGTGTGAGTGTACTAATGAGAGTCTCCTCACACTTTCTTGATTTGTGGTGCCTGCCAGGTCTCAGATCCGAAGCTCCACCTTGCTCTTCGTAGCTTCACCTGGTTCCCTTGGCCCAGCCAACGGAACTTTAGAATCCGATAGTCACAATCCAATTATTTCCTAGAAAAGTAACTGCACTCTGAAGATCCAACAAGATGATGTATACAATCGAACTTGCAAGTGGGCAAATGCAGTGTGAGGCTAGGTAGAGGGCAATCCATGAAAAGCTCCAATATGTGAGTTTGGACAAGCAATCCCACGTGGCAACTCTGGCCACAAGGTTTCACACCAGAGTTAGACATAGAACTGTAGAAAACACCCCATGAGTGTCACCCCCACTGCCATGTTCTCATGAGAACTACAGATGCAGAAGGCAGGCACAGATAGATGCCAGTGGCACAGGAGGGCGAAGCTGCCCTCTGAGTTGGCACTTGACTAAAGAGCACCTGGGTTTCCAGCCGTGAGCATCATCTTGAGGGACCAGGCACATTCCCTGGTAGGGAGAGGTAGGTAACAAATGGCGTGAACTTTCAAGATACCCCAAGATGGCTGGCTTCTTTCTCCCCTCCTGACCAGAGACAAAAGCCTGGTAGCTTTGTGGGCCTTTTCTCCTGCTGATGGACTGCTCCACAGGTTAGAGTCGAGTTAGGACATGTCACAAAACAGTTGTGGGTCAACTGGCCATCCTATCCTTCTTCAAACTGATCAACCCTAAGTTCGAGGAGGAAAACTCTTCAGAGACCTAAAAACCTAGCCCTACAGGGTAGATGGGAATGTCATCGCCTTTTTTTCTTCCTTCCTTCCTTCCTTCTTTCCTTCCTTCCTTCCTTCCTTCCTTCCTTTCTTTTTTTCAGAAGGTCTTTTTTGTTGTGTGTCTGCTGCATGCACGGGTTCTTCACCCCCAATGAAAGCTCTTCTTCAGCTACTGATCCTGTCTGCTGCTGTTAGCTGTGTTCCAGATTTCTCTTCTGCTGCCCATTGAGCTCAAGATTTTTCCTGCCTTTTAGTTTTTTGACTGGCAGAAAAAACGGACCTGATCAAGACAGCTAGATGGTAACAATATCATGCTGAGTGTCCATGTAACTCAAATCTTACATGAAAACAAAGAGAACAAAACACTTTGAACAAGTTTTCCTAAAAGGTTTTATGCCATTCACTGTAGTACCTCAGAATTTATCTTATCAGAGAAGGCAATAGAGACTGTTTACTAAGCCGCAACTGCACCCGAGTGTCCCCCAGGAAATGCGATTTCTGCAGCACAGGTAGGTGGTCCGGCTTCTTGACTGTGAGGTCTTATGGGAAGGGAATGGTGGATCTTGTACTCCACTGCCGTGGGACAGCAGCCTCACACAGCTCTGGATAACAAGGACAGAATCAGCCCTGAGTGTGGATCTGGAACACTGCTCAGAAACTTGCAACACATTCCTTTGTGGGTGGTCAGTTGGGAAGCACTGGGGACTAATTTACTTAAAAATATAATGTTAAATAGTTCATTTAAATGTTAATTTCTGCTTTTGTGTCTTCTGTAAAAGAAAGAGACCAGTTTTCAGTCTCATAGAGTCCTGACGAAATGAATTTTAGGTTCATCTAGGCCAGAGCTGCCAGATACCAGACATGGCTTCTAAAAGCATCTCTGTTTGGCCTTTTGAAATTCGTGGAAAATTTAGTTTTGGTGTGAACATCTGACTCCAACTGTTCGGATACAGGGGGATTTGTATGTGTTCTTTGGGTGTGTATCAGTGATGTAACTTTTTATAGATCAACTTCTGCAGGTTAACTATTATTAGTGCAAGGAAGCAGCGCCCTCTTCAGGTTAAGGACATAACTACTCTGATCATTGGAGTTTACTTCTGAGGAAGAATTTGATTGCATCAAGAAATCTGTTTAGGAGTCTGCTGTCAAGCTTGATGACCCGAGTTCAACCCCTTGGATCCACGTGTGGAAAAGTGAACTGACTCCTGCAAGTTGTTCTCTGACATGGACTCTGTGATGTGTGCCTCTCTCTTCATCACACAACATAAATTAAAGATAAGTAAATAAAAAGCTATCACAAAAACAATGTGATTTTCAGATTTATATTTATGCTAAATGTAAGTAACTCTACATTTAAAATGTACCCAAT
The DNA here is from genome assembly GCF_003668045.3 of Cricetulus griseus. Classification (NCBI taxonomy): domain Eukaryota; kingdom Metazoa; phylum Chordata; class Mammalia; order Rodentia; family Cricetidae; genus Cricetulus; species Cricetulus griseus. The sequence continues at coordinate 209,164,617 of NW_023276807.1, read as the reverse complement.
TATTTTCTTTATCACTGCTTTTAAGTCTTACCTTTTGCCATGCCTTTCCTCCTAAAGGAATCCTGTGACTGCACTAGAATACACTGATGATGCACCTTTAATCCTTTTTTTTTTTTTTTTAATTCTGATACAGGGCATTTTGTAGTTTAGGCTAGTCTTGAACTTCAAATGGAGTCTGGGGGTAACCTTGAATTCCTGATCCTCTTACCTCCACTGTCAGGATTGCAGGCATGCCCCAGATTGCCCAGTGGTGCTAGGAAATGCACCCAGACCTTCCTTTGTGCTAGGTAAATGCTCTACAGACAGAACTATATCCCTAGTCTCTGATGCCTCCCTTTAATGTTCCCCCAAGAATACAGAATGGTTACAGAATACATTTGAGCACAATCTTAGAGATTTGTCAACGCATGCTGAACACTGTGCTCTGGATAGGATGAATGCCGACACGTGCAGGGAAATGCCTATCCTCATAGTGATGCTGCTTCATGACTTCATGTACTTAGTGGAGGAAAGGTGAGCACGTCTCAAGATGATATGCCACTTAGAGATGAGCGGCTTTGTTCAGAGTCGGTGCTGTATGACATTGGAAGAGAAGGATAATTGGGTCACCCAGAGAGGACAGCTCTGGAGCTGACAGTGAGCTTGATGCAGTGTGGGGCAGTGAGGAAAATAAACTGTAAGACAGGGGTATCTGGGGAACAGCTAGAAGTGCAGTTTAAGTAATGGAGGCAAGTTGACTTAGGGGGACACCACAGTGACAGTTAAGGGAGTGCAGAGTTAGTAAGTGAGAGAGAAGTCAGCTTAAAGAAGACAGACATGGGAAGGGCATCTTCTACAGCAGAGCAGGTTCATGAATCAGAGCAAACCCTCAGGAAGGAGGTCTCCTGATTGGGAACCCAGAGAACTTGCCGTTCTCTTACAACTGAGGATAGTTATAGGAGGAAAAGAGGGGGGCAGAATGGAGAATGGGAGTCCTTTTTGGGTGGATACTAGCCACTATTTTAGTTCTAGAATACTAATTACCTTTTTAGAAATTGCCATAATTTAACCAAAATAGAAGAACTTTTTAAAATGTCGTGGTCTTCACTGCCACTGCTGACTTTGGTTTTCATAGGTAGGTGGCAAAGCGTGTGCGTTGGTTATCCCTGTATCTCTTCCGGATGAGGTCTGTGTCCCCACCATAGGGCTCATGCGGGCAGTCTCTGTACTGAAATTCTGAGAAAAGAATTCAATTCTGAGGCATGTCTACATGTCTTGGGTAGCTTCAGGGTAAAGAGCTCAACCCATTGCATATGCAATGGGTCATTATTTTTCTTCAACTCATTCGCTCAAAAGACATATTTACTGAAATCACCAGGCTCACTCCTGTGATTTATTTTAGCAATGGCCACTTTTTGAATCTGCCAAAGGCCCCTGTAGAGACCACTCTCTACTTAGACTTCACTTACCTCATAGGTGAAGAGAGTCTGCATAGAGAGTGGTCCTCATAGAGAGCATCGGACAGATTCAAAGAAGTTTTCATTATTAAGATATATGATGGCGGTGAGCCTGGTGGTTATCAAAAATATGTTTATTGAGCTAACAAGTAGAAGAAGCACAATGGTCTGGTGGTCAGGATTGAAGAAAAAGTAAGAGGCAGCTAGTGTGTGGAAAAGACAGAGTAATAGGAAAAGGGCCAGAAAGGGACTGGCTGAATAGATAAAATGAAGTTTCATGGGTGAGCCCATCCAAGTAGTTAGAAGGATTGGGGTTGCTAAAGAGCACTAGTCTTGATTGGACAAAAGGACCTGGCAGTCAGAGGAAAAGGAAGAGAGTATTATCCTTTAGGAGGCAGTGAGCGAAGCTTATGAGGGGCATCCAGATGGGGAGAGGAATAAGCGGGGTGGGAAGGAACAAAGAACTCAAGTATTATGACTTGCTCAGAGGGGATGGCAGATGAGAGGAACAGAAAGGCTGGTTCTGGTGTTTGCTTAGTCCAGGGGTTGTTGATAAGTCAGGAAAGTTCTAGGTTTTGTGGATTCTTTGTAGGAAGGTTGGACCTATAAGAACAGAGGTTTACTCAGAAGAAGAGTCCCCAAAGAGGTAGGAGTTCTAGATTCATGATCTGGATGTGGTGAGAGATGCCCTTTACCTTTGCTGAGGTTGGAGTGGTCAAAATTACCTGGTGAGCTCTTGGGAATTTTGACTTCAAAGACTGGGAAGAGTCAGAAATGTAGACCCAATTATCTCAGTAGATGTCTAAGGAGACTGAAGGATGGGGTTGAAGTTTACAACTTTGGAGAAAAGTTAGTAGAGTGTTCTAGTCAGCTGCATGGCAGGCCATACAACTGGAGACTTGAGAACTCATTCTACACTAAGTGGTGATAGTATGAAGAATCTGTGACAAGGTGGGGGAATACAGTTAGGAATTGAGTGAGGTGAGCAAAGGCTGATGTCTTACATAAAGCTGATCATGTAGGACAGAAGGGAGGGCCTTCCCTTGAGCAGAAGGGGGAGTAAGGCTTCCCTTTTGTCTAGTTGGAGCACATTATCAAGGAGCAAGTAGGCTGAAATGAGATAAAGGCTGGAAGGATGAGAGAATTAGCAGAGGAGGAGACAAGCTCTGGCTGAGCAGAGTTTGAAGAACTGGAAGTGTGTGAGGTGGAGGCCAGCACTACCTGCTCAGCAAAGGGGTCAACTTTGTGATGCTTTGGGCTATCGCATATCTCATTGAGGATCTCCCATTGGTATACCAGATAGAAGTCTCAGCAATAGGAACACCTGACAAGTGACTAAAATCGTGGTAGCAAGAAGTCAAGGAGACCAACTTAAGAGCAGGGTGTGCGCATTGTGGTTCTTCTAAAAGTCTATAGGAAGGAGGGTAGCTGGATTAGGAGCTTTACATTGAAAGGTGACTAAGTGGTTTTATATAAAGAGAGAGAGAGAGAGAGAGAGAGAGAGAGAGAGAGAGAGAGAGAGAAAGAGGATACCAGTGACTTATGAACTCAAGGACATTGTAGGAGATAGAGACAGTATCAGGTTGATACGAGTGTTCTTCAAGGGCTACTATCATTACAATGGAGTCAGCCTCCAGGGTTTTCAAACAAGAAGGCTAACTGTTTGGATAGGCAGGCTATTGACAGAGGAGACTTAGGGCTAAATTATGCATGAGGGTACAAATGGGATGAAAGGTTTGGAGGGGTCTGGATGTCCCAAGGCAGGAGCAACCAGAGTACCCCTGAGCTAAGAGATTGAGGATTTGATGGGTTGGGAGGGGGTCAGAGGTTCTGTAAAAGGGCCATGAGCAGCATGGCAAAGAGCTTTAGTTAAAACCCAGAAGTTGGGGCTCCAGATACAAACATAACTGGCTAGGCTTAGAAAGGAGAGGAGATCTCAATTAGTTTTGGAGAGGAGCATGTCCTATGTTAAAACTTAGAGGCCTTGAGGAAGTTATCATGGTCTTAGAGGGGACACTATATTGCATGCTAGCCAGAAATTGGAGGAGAGTAGAACATAAGAGACAGGACATAAGAGGACTGCAGAGTGGAGGCTGCTACATATTGGAGGAGGATGTTGGGAGTGAGGTTGAACAGGTTGTGAGAAAGAGCCTGGCCAAAGAGATGCACCCTGAGAAAGGACTGCCCAGGATGCCTGGGTGGCATTTTGAGTCAGGGTCTGTCCAGACAAATGTGAAAAGGTCTTGGCAAGAAAGGTCAAGGGGATGAGTAAAGGAAGCAACTTGTGAAGTCAAGGACTGAGAAATGAGAAGCAGAAAGAGGTAGGCTAAAAGGGTGTCAGGATAACCTTTGCTGTTTAGCCTTATTTGGCTTGAGTTTTTAGGTTTTGAGAGCCTCCTCTGCTATTAAAGGCCTTGAAGTCTACTTTTATAAGGCCTCTGAGGAATGTGAGGGCTGTCCTCTAATCTTTGAAACTTCTTTGTAATATCAGGTGCTGACAGGAAACTGAAATAGAAGTGGAGATAAAATCTTCCTTCATCAGTGCAGGGAGTGAGAATTGTATGTTTAGTCATAGTTTCCAGTAGGGAGAAAAACAAGCTAGATTTTTCACTGGCGCCCTAGAAAATCTCTTTGATTTAGTCATAGTTGACCACCAACTATGTACTCTCTTTTCCATTCCCACCAGGAGGCAAGCAATCGTAAAGCCCCATTTTTGTAGATCCTTCAAACTGGGTTGGTGTATTAGTTACTTTTCTGTTGCTGTAATAAAATATTGTAACCAAAAACAACTTAAGGACAACAGAATTTGTGTTGGTTTATGTGGGAACACAGTCCAAGAATGGAGTCCTGCGAGAATTCTGAGTGCTTGTGAGAAAACTCTAAGAAAACAGAACAAGAGTCTTGTGACTTCAGTTTCTTCAAAACATGGAATTGATCTTGAAATAGTGTTTTCATTCTCCTCCTAGGTGTAGTGGGTAGGAGTGAGTTTATTTCAGCTGTTGTCATTCATATGTCTCTATGGAAAAATATGTTTTTGCCCTGTTCCACTTGTCCTTGTGACTGTACACTTTACTCATGGGACTCCTCTTAACCCTCAGAGTATAAACTGTCTGATGCTCTGAATAAAGTTGGCTATTGCATGAGACTTTAGTCTGCCTCATTTTTAGTCCCTGTTCTCCCAGGTTCATACAGCCAACTAGAGTGGTAAGGAGGCTTACAGTCCCAGAGGAAAAAAGTCCATTATGGAAGGAAAGGCATGAATGGCATGATGGCAGGAGGAGGAAGCCGGCTGATCATATTTTTATTCAAACACAGGAAGCAGAGAAAGGGAACAAGAAACAGGGTGAGGGTATGAACCCTCAAAGCAAATTCCCAATGGCATAGTTCCTCCAGAAAGGTTTCACTTCTTGAAGTTTTGATAATATCTCTGTGGTGGTTTGAATGAGAATACCCTCCATAGGCTCAAATCTTTGAATATTTGGTCCCCAGTTGATGGAACAATTTGTGAAGGGTTAGGGGATGTGGCCTTGTTGGAGAAGTTGTGTCACTGGGGGTGGACTTCAGGCCTTCAAAGACTCAACCCACTTCCAGTGTGCTGTCTCTATTTACTGTCCACATGCAGCTGAAGATGTGATCTCTCCGATGTTCTTGCCACTATATACGTACTCCACCATCATGGACTCTAACCTCTGAAACCATAAGTCCAACTAAATGATTTCATTTATAAGTTGTCTTGGTCATGGTGTTTTGTCCACAATAATAGAAAGGAACTAAGACAGGAGCTGGTATGAGGCTATTGTTATGACAGGTTTGATCTTGCAATTTTCTTGGAGGTGGAAGACTTTGGGACTTTGGACTAGGAAAGAGGTCAAATGCTGTAAGTGAGGCAGGCTAATGAGCCTTCCTAATGGGAGCTTGGAAAACAGTAGTGCTGAGAGCAGTGTTGACTATGGAGGCCCAGATCAAGAGGTTTCAGAGGGCTACAACATTAGCAACTGGAGTAGAGACCATTCCTGTGTTATTTTGGCAAAGATTGTGGCTGTTTTCTGCCCAAGGTTAAATTAAAATGTAATGGACTAATTTATTTGGTGGAATAGATTTCAAGACAGCTGAATATGACTAGGGAGAGTTATGGAGGGAATCTCATTTGTGTTTGGTTTTAACAGTTTCAGGTGAGTCTCGACTCCATTGTTATCATTGTTTTGACTGAAATCAGAGGTAGGGCTCTGGATGGGACAACAATTTCAATGAGATACTTGCTGTGGCTCTCTCTGCACTCTTTAGATGCATGCTTGCTCTACAGTGTTTCCACTAGTGCCTGCACTCTTTGTGACATTTAAAATAGCCAGGTTTCATGACATGAGTTCTAGTCTCCACTTCCTTAGCTGGAGCTGTAATAGGTACCACCTCTTCTCCCGTCTCCTATCTACACACTGTTGATTTCCTTACCCTTGGAGAGCATGTAGTGGGCCTGGATTGCCTGCACAGTGGACTGGTGCATGTTTTAATTACTGAGAGCTTTTGCTTCCTGAGCAGTTGGGTCTTCTCAGAGCTTGTTGCTACACTTCTACATGTTGTTCATGTTGGTATGTAAACAGCAAAGACATTGTGCAGCATTTGCTTTGTAATTATATTCCCTTTTCTCCTCTCCTGTCAGAGCAAATGGTGTCTCATGGTAGCCAGATCACTTAGCCCTCTGAAGTCATTAACTCCTCACTTTGCCAAGAGCACCATGGACATATGGAGATCAAAGTAACCTAGATAACCACAGAACTGGGTGCAGTGCAAACTGCCTGAATTCTCTGGTGGAAGCATGTTTCTTTTGGAACTAAGATATTTAACACAGCAGAGCCTAGTGCTCTGAGGAAATGATACACAGTTCCTGGAAGTGGATTCAGGGAGTGAGATGAGGTGCTTCAATTCTATGTCTGCTTCCTCTTCCTGGTTTCTAAACTTGTGCCTCAGTGCCATGTACCAGCCAGTTATTTAATGAGCATCATCACCTCCTGGAGGATAGCATTACAAATGCCAAGCCTGCTACTGGAATTGGTGCTTTAAGTTTTCATGGCAGGCTACCCCATCATTCTTCTAGGCCATTTGACATAGGTATCACAGACCTAAGTCATCTTGCAGGTGCATGGTAGGCCCAGTGGAGTCCCATCTTGGGGAGGACCTCATAGTAATGATGGTTTGAAGAGATTTATGTTTGGATATGGATGGTCAATGAAAAGTATGAGCATTTGACAAAATTCCTGGAGGTAGGAACTCCTAAATTACAAAGGCTAGCTGAACAGAGGGAATGCTTAAGATGTCTGATTTCTCTAGTGTATAATCCAAAGCTCTGAGAGTCCATGAAACTAGGACTTCTACACTGTCATCTTTACTGTTACTTTAAAAGTTAAGTCCCTTTCCCTGTGTTCTTTAGAGCTGGATGAGAGTAGCACTTATCCTAAGAGAAGCTGATGATTTTCTCTTCTGGTACCCCAGCCACTTCCTCCTTGTTTGCACAGATGCTGAGATCTGAGGTTTCTGTTAGCCCCTCTGTGTTGCCTGTGTCACTGTGCCCTTCTCATGAGCGCGCAGAAATACATCGCAGCATCCTCTAGCTGCAAGTCTGAGATCTTGAGGCTGAAGGACTTCGCTGCTTTCTGGAAATTCACGGAGAAGCGGTTCTCCGTTGCGTTCTGCTGCTTATAAGCTTCTTGGCGAATAATGAGAGTCATCTGCCCTCTTTGCTGTCTGTACCAGAACAAGTTATAATTAGTATCACTCGTGTCGTATGTGCAGTCCAGGGTTGCCGACTCTGTCTCCTGCACGAACTTTTCCTGCTGAGGCTGAGTGACTGTCTGGGCCATGCTGGCTCCTGTGGAAAAGAAGAGGGAAAGGACTGCACTGAGGTATCTGTCAGTGAGAGAAACAGACTCTCAAACTGGTTCCCTCCCTCGTCTGCCTTTCCCCTTGTTTCCAGTGCTAGGCAGTGGACACCAGCCTTATGCTTCCCAGAAGCTTGGTTTGGGGTCAATGCAGCATTTCTGCTGTTAATCTTGCCTCTTTCTTCAAGATGCTAGATGCCAATAGGAATAAAGACTATAGCTTCCTTACCTAGGCAGGTGGTGATCACAACTGCCCACAGTGAGCTAACAATTGCCATGCTTGCAGCAGCTGTCCCCTGCAGGGCGAAGTCTCCTGCTCTGTTGCTGTCTTCTATGTTTACTGGCGGTTCTTCAAAGCAGAAAAAGTTTTCACAGGTGGGTGGGTGATTAAATGTCACCAGGAGGAGAGCTTTTCTAGTCCTTTGTTGTTCTGTTTCTCAGAAAGGAGGCCTTTAGTTATAGTTTAAACAAAAGTGAATAGTGAGGGTGTTTTTTTTTTTGACATAATGAAAAGAAAAAAGATATGGAATTAGAAAATTTCTTATAAAAATAACACAATAAAGTATGCTGGGCAAAACATAAATATGGACAATAAGACATACCTGGTATGCTAAGGTATTTAGTTGTTTACATCTTCATAATTTCTTTAAGCGACAAATGAGTTGCTTCTGAGGCAAGGAAGTAACTAAATTCAGAAATACATGGAAGAAGCAGAGCACATAAGAGCTAATTGTGCTTATATTTTCCACGGGTACTGTTTAAAATTGGATCTTGCTGTGCTACCTCAAGAACCTCTGAAACAGTGATTGCAGACCTTCTCATCGCATAATTCCTGTAGATAGCTTGGTTTCTGTTCTGTTACTCTTAAACTCCGTTTGTTCTGAGAAAATATGAACCAGGAGTACTAGAAAGCCCCTCACTGACTCATTAGCTCTGTGCTTTTCCAGAGCAAGTGGCCATGATCTTGTAATTCCAGAGCTGGAGTCCCAAGCTGGGAGCGTGAGCTGGAGTTCTGGCACATGATGGGTTCATCTGGGGAGCACAGAGGAGTGGCTCCATGTCTCCACTCACAGAAACAGTAAAGGAGTTGGTGTTATTGTTTTGTTTAAAAAGAAGAAAAGAGAAATATTTTCTCAGAACAAACGGAGTTTAAGAGTAACGGAACAGAAACCAAGCTATCTACAGGAATTATGTGATAATTTTATTATAAGTTTATTAAGTTTATTATAAGTTTATTATAAGGCCCGGTAGAATGGGGAGACTAAGAAGAGGAACAGGGGTAAATGGCTGACCGCCACGGCTGGTCACCATAGAGAGACAGAGCGGGGAACATAGGTGGGAGAGTAGAGCAGGGGAACAGAGAGAGGGGACAGAGGAAGGGAACCGAGAGCACAGAGGAAACAGAGAAACAGAGAGCGTAAATGGGCAGGGGCCTATCTTTTAAGGGGGTCCTCTGCACCTGCGTGCAGACTTAGTTCCCATGGAACCTTGGGCTGACCAGGGTTCTGCCTGAGTGGATTCCACCAGGTAACAGGGGCAGGCCAGCATAATGCCTGAACCTTTCAGTTGGGAGGATTGCAACTGACTCTGACAGAGCTACTAAAATCTCATCCTCTTTAATGATGGTGATGGAAGGGGTACTAGACTCGCTCCTACATCATCTCTATCCTGGTTTCATGATTGGAATTCCTGTATCTTGGTTTTAGATCCCTTCAAGTCAGTACCAATGCAGAGACTTGTGTATAAGTACCTTATTACAGTTGCATTTAGGGAATGCCAGTTGGAAGTAAACTGAGAAGGGAAGGAAGATAATATATGGCAAAAAGTCAGCTACCACTGTAGTGAACTATTGTTGGGTATGTCTGGGAGACATTGATAGCATAACCTTTGGGGTTACCCCAAATGAATCTTGCAGAAGCTGGAGAAACTATCTGTGAACTTTCCCATCACCGATTAATTACTGCTCTTATGATACAAACTCTGGTACTTCTAGGTTTACCCAAACACTGTCCATGTTGCTTCCCTGGCCAGAAAGTGGTCTTCAGAGTTCCTAGACTTTTCAGCAAGTAATCCCCAGTGTGTATAGGTAATAGCCATGAAGATGAATATATCACCAATAGCATCTATACACTAAGTCCCAGACCTGCTCAAATCTCCACGTGCTTTGTGGTCACACCACTTAGAACCCCGGTATTTGCAAAAGGGACAGAAAAATTAGCGGGACAAGTTAAAGTTGCTACTGTTTATTCCAGGGCTGTAATTCACATTGATTTTCCTTCAGAAACATCCATTATTAATTCTTCTTACAATCAGAGAATACTTACGCTGTCCTAGATTTCTTTCTTCAGGATATTATCCAGACTTCCATTCCCAAAAAAGCTAAGTCCCTGCTTATTCTGCCCTTTTTAGGTCATAGTTCCCATCCCTGTTTACAGTAACTAATGGTTCAAAACGCCCAAAAGCCATTGTAAAAGAAATGGTAAAACAATGTAAATGTAAAAATGAGTTTTTGACATATTTTCCTGGCTCCTAATGGATAGCTACAACCCTATTTCTTCATGATGATCAGGATCAGGTGTGAGGTTAAAGCCTACATTGTTGTGGAGTTCCCAGGAACGCAGAATGTCTGCCAAAGAAATCTTCAGGCACCAAGAGAGGATTGTCCAAGGGAGAGACTTATGTATTGCAGGTGGCAGACCTGAGAGTGTAGGGCTACTCAAACCTGTTGGAGACCAGATGATGTCACCCCAAGCCCCAGATGTTGGAAATGGAGTGTCAGGGTATGTATTTGTACTGTTGGATTTTTATCTTGTTTTGGTCAGACTCGTCCTTGTTTTGCCCCCATCCTTCCCTTTGGGAATAGGAATATTTAATCTCAGCCATTGTCTATTGGAAGCACGTAACTTGATTTGACTCCTAGATAAAAGTTTAACTTGAGTCTCAGGAAAGAATATGGACTTTTGAACAGTGTAAGACTATGAAGACTTTTGAAGTTAAACTGAGCATATACACATTACAAGATGACCATAAGCCATGTGGTACGGGCCTGGGATATTATGGTTTGGGAGTAAAATGTCCCCCACAGGCTCATGTGTTTCAACAGTGGATCCTCCGTGAATGGTGCTGATTTTGAAGGTTGTAGAACTTTTTTTTTGATACAGGGTCTGACCTGGAGGAAGTGGGTTGGTGGGGACAGGGCTTGAAGATCACAGCAATACCTTATTTCCAGCCTCAGCCTCTCTGTTCCTAGTAGGTACTGAAATGTGTGCAGACCAAACATGAGCTTAGCTGCCATAGACAGGATCAGGATCCATCACCATGCCTTCCCGCCTCTCCCTGTGAGCCAAGATGATCTATCAAATTGCTTCTTGTGAAATATTTGGTTTCAGGGATAAGAAAAACAATACAGGTATAGTTCCATATTAGAGGCTTAGTTGTATCTGCTAGTGATAGATTGGGTGTTTGTTACCAGAAGTAGCTAAATCTGACCTGTTAAGAGAAAAATCCCACTTCTGAGGTGTAGAGAACCTTGGTTCTGTCATCTTGGACGATCTATTCATGAGCATTCCTGAAGCAATGCAATGGATGTGGACAGAAGTGGACGGGCAGTCTTCATATGCATTATCTCATCCACATGGCCATGCAGAGCATCTTGTGTAGCGGGCGCTCTCTGGTGGCTTAGACATGAGAAACAGTGCTCAGAACACTTGGTGTCTAAGCTCCTCTCACACACACCACTCGTTCAGCACACACTCTCCTGTAATCCTCTTCCCATTCTACCTGTTTCCAATTTTGACTAGAAAAGATCGAAGCACTGGCTATTTTCCAAAGACCCGCTGCTCATTATCTGTGAGCACAGCCTTACCTTTCTCCCTAGCTTGAACTTCGCTTTCAGGAGGGAGCATCTTTTCACCACTCCCTCTTCTCTTTTCCCCCTTCTTTTGTAAGCTTTATACCAGTTCCTGTAGGTTTTTATACTTGATCTTCTAAGCTAATCTTTTTGAAATGTCAAATATATTTTCTTTCACAACTGAATCGGATGGTTCTGGCTTTCAAGATTTGTATTGTGACACCTTTGTAAAAGCCTACAAAGAAGCTCAAAGGCAGGCATTTTACACTGGTCTTTTGGTGCTTTCTCTTTCTGGTATTGACTCGAGAGTTTGGGGTTCACATTGAGCTGCAAACCACATCGGACAGTATTGGAAGGCACACACCCCAGAAGGAAACGTTTGCCATGGTTTTTCAGGGCCTCCTCATGTCTTCTTTTGCTCATAGCAAAACTGAAGTAAGTGCTCTTGAAACCTAGGTGGAGGGGTGTGTTCTTGGGCCTCTCAGCAGGGTTTAGGTAAAGGCTGCAGGTGGCGGAGGGGCACTGTGTGCTCACTCCACAGAAGAACAGAGTTGAATCTTGGAGCTTGGCATCCTTTGCAAGCAGGGAAAAGAGCTGACCTTCTATATCCAGCCTGGCTGTGAATCTTCCACTAATCTTCTCTCTTACAGTTGGGAACATTTGTATCAGGGTGATGATGTCCCTGTCAGGGTCCTGCCTAAGCCACTGGAAGACATTGGAAGCTCTGTCTCGGTAACTACAGTTCAGTGTGAAGTCCTCACCTTCTTTAGCTGTCAAGGAAGAAGGACTCTGTTCCACCAGAGGTTGTCCATTTGACCCTGCTTAAGCAGAAAATAAAGAGATTTTTCACTCATGAAAATTATTATTTAGAATTTTTCCTATGTGTCCTATACTTCTTAGAATAAGACCCACATTGTCCTGACTCCGTGGGTTTCATTGCCAAGACTGTGTGTCCTGTCCTCCTGTGTGCTTCCTCCCCAACTCACTGCTGTCCCAACTCACAGGTCAGCTGCACACAAAGGACAAGCAGTGAAACCATCAGAGAAGGACCCATTCTTTCTTCTTCCTGCAGCCTCAGAGGACGGTCTGGGGACTGCCACTGAAGGTGTTCAGTAGCTTCACTCAGACTCATTGTTCTAGCCCTGATTCTTTCAGTTTGGATCTTCTGTTTTCACAGCCAATGAAAACCTTCCTGTCACAAGAAACAGTGCCTGCCCTCCCAGTGGTGACTCTCTTTCACCTCTCCCCAGGTGTCAGCATTAACTTCTGTCACAAACCAGAAGTTTTAAATTAAAACCCCTTTTCATTGTCCTTTAATACAAGGTAACTGAATACATGAAATTAAAGGAAGATAGACTAGAGGGATGAGAAGTAGATGAATGAAATCCACATGATGTTAATACTATCACGTGACTAGTAACTGTCTGAGAAGGTGAACCAGTTTGCTGTATTTTTGCAAAGCATTCTGGAGTTATGAACTGTTGGACATTTTCCTCCTTAGGATTCCACATTAAACATGCTTAGAATTCTAAATTAAATCCATGTGACATTTTTGTTGTTGTTGTGTGAAGGAAATGCTAAATAGTTGAGTTTAAAAAAGAAAAAAAACCCCAAAAAACAAACATCACCAAGACCAGGCATGTTGGTACATGCATTTGCTCCCAGCACTCTGGAGGCAGAAACAAGTGGATATCTAAGTTTGAAGCTAGCCTGGTCTGCAGAGCAAGACAGGACAACCAGAGCGACACAGAGAAACCCAATCTTGAAAAATAAAAACAAAACAAATCACCAAATGGAGAGTGCATCAAGTCTATGCAGTGTAAGTCTATTAAAGCAGTCATCTTAAAATTCACATGATTTCTATAATTTATTTACTCTTTTAAATTCCATTTTACATTCCAACCACAGTTCTTCCTCACACCCCTCCTCCTACCCTCTCATCCCACAAGGAGTAAATATTCATAAGAATTTTGCTAAAACTTTTTATTTAGAAAAAGTATCAAGTATTATTAACTATGGCCCAAGTAGGTATCACACATAAAGTTTTTCTGTTTGTTTTATGTGTGTATCTCTTGCATTTGTTGTCATGGATTTCAAGTCACAAGCAATAGAAAAGTTTTAAATTTACTTTAAAAAAACACATGGACTTTGTTTTCTATCGCTGTATGCAACAGTGGTTCACTATGCATTATGCTACATTGAATCTTAAGAGGGTTGTGTAGAGGATGAATTGAACTGATGTGAAATGAATTACATAAATTTGAATATTATCAAATTCTTTGTGCATTTTATCTCAGTAATGTCTGAATGAACTGTTCTAGACTTTCCTCACACATCTACTAGAAAATAGAACTTCACAATCAATATCTTTTTTCCTTTTTTAAATTTAAATTAGAAACAAGCTTGTTTTACATGTCAATCCCAGTTCCCTCTCCGTCCTCTCCTCCCCTGCGCCCCCCACGACCCCCTGTCCCATCCCCTTTCTGTTCCCCAGGGAGGGTGAGGCCTTCCATGGGGATCTTCAAAATCTGTCACATCATTTGGAGCAGGGCCTAGGCCCACCCCCCATGTGTCTAGGCTGAGAGAGTATCCCTCTATGAGGAATGGGCTCCCAAATTCCATTTGTATACTAGGGATAAATACTGATCCACTACCAGAGGCCCATTGCCCAGGCCTCCTAATTGACACCCACTTTCAGGGGTCTGGATTGGTCCTATGATGGTTTCCCAGCTGTCAGTCTGGGGTCCATGAGCTCCCCCTTGTTCAGGCCAGATGTTTCTGTGTGTCTCTCCAGCCTGATGTTGATCCCTTTGCTCATCACTCCTCCCTCTCTGCAACTGGATTCCAGGAGTTCAGCTCAGTGTTGAGCTGTGGGTCTCACCTTCTGCTTCCATCAGCTACTGGATGAAGGCTCTAGGTAGGTATATAAGGTAGTCATAAATCTCATTTTCGGGGACAGTCATTTAAAGTAGCCTCTCCACTATTGCTTAGATTGTTAGCTGGGGTCATCCTTGTAAATCTCTGGACATTACCCTAGTGCCAGATTTCTCTTTAAACCTAAGATGGCTCCCTCTATTATGGTAGGTATCTCTTTCCTTGCTCTCCTCTATTCTTCCCCCAACTCAATCTTCCTGCTCCCTCATGTCCTCCTGTCCCCTCCTCTTCTCCCCTTCTCTTTCTCCTAACTCCCTCTTCCCTCCCCCCCTGCTCCCAGTTTTCTCAGGAGATACTGCCCCTTTCCCATTCTCCAGGGGACCATGTATGTCTCTCTTAGGGTCCTCGTTTCCTAGTTTCTCTGGAGGTGTGGATTGTAGGCCAGTAAACCTTTGCCCTATGTCTAAAATCCATTGTAGGGGAATCCTGACCACGCCCGCTTGGGGCTAGACACAGGTGTCACTGACCACATCAAAGTGACAACGTGGGAATGGTTTAAGTAGTTAGAGGCGAGCATGTGGGGCCCCTTCTCTTGCTCCCTGCCACCTGGCTAAGCAGACTTGCGTGAGTACTATTTCTTAATAAACTACCTGTTATTAAATCTAGTCTGGCTCCACACTGTGATCAGCTTTATCTGGTGTCAGGAGTGAGATAATCCCACTCAGCCTAGCCTTTTTCCGGATCAGAGCGTCTCTGCGGGTCACCGCCCGGCTCGGGTCTCCTGGCCCTGCTGAGAGTTCTTCTACTTGGGTCTCCAAACCCAAGGTTCCCAGAGAAAGCAGGAAACCCGCAGAAGCTGCAGAAAAGTGCTGCTGCTGCAGCCATGGTGCCAGACCTGACTCTCAGCCCAAGTGTGGTTTCCGATAGGTACCTTCCGTGGGTTTTTTCCCAATCCCTGCTCACCCGTCACCATATCCCTTTTCCATCCTTTCTTAACTCGGTCCGAAAGGCTTTCAGATATTTTTCAGATTCTACTCAAACCATCTGCAGCTGTTGCGCCACTGCCTCAGGCCACCTGTGCTGCCTGCTGGTCAAACACAGTTACTGCATCTGGAGTGGAAGCCCACAAGTAAAATCAATCGTGGCAGCAAATCTGACATTGCAAACAATGGGAATCTTCTTGCTTCTTATGTGAATTCAGTGTTAGAGGAGGCTTATGACGGGCCAGTTACGTAGCTATATACCATATTAGCAGTCAGTCTTATTAATCATGTAATATCTCTAACAAGAGGCCTGAGAAACAGGGAAAAGGACAGCTTAGCAAGTTGGATGCAGGAGATAAAAGCCAGCCAGGAAAAGTTGGTATTTGAAAAGCAAGACATGAAATGTTTACATAAAGAAATGAAAAATACTAAGTTTGGCCACATTACATTATAAACACAGGTAGAGCAAATTCATGGTGAAATAGAAACCAAATTTGTTCCATGTCTGATACTTTAGATGCACAGAAAGCTAAGAACCAGGACAGGATTGGTGACCTGGCACAGACAATTCACTCCATGTCTGATAGATTTACTGCAACAGGCTAAAAGATGGAATCTAGGATTGGATATTTAGAAGGCCATTTACATGCCATTCAGACACTATCTAAGGATGAGAATATTAAAGATTTAGAAGCACATGTAGATGAAGAAATAAGGAAACTTAAGGATTCTATGAAATTCTTAGAATCTCACATGATTCATGAGATTCAATCTCATCATGGGACTATGGTTGCCAAGCTCCAAGCCTTGGATGACACAGAATTGGATTCCTTCCAATCCGATGCACCTACTTCAATCAAATATCAGGAAAACTTTCCTAAGGTTGTTATACATATACCACTGGTGTTCCCAGCAACTATGACAGAAAAGTCACCACCCAAAAAGCATCCAAATGGTCAGATGGCATATCAATGGGAACCCATACAACTAAAAGACCTCAAAGGAATCAAGGAGTCTGTTGTCTCATATGGTCTCCATAGCCCTTATGTCAAAGAATTATTAAATTAATGGGCAATGTTCAATAGTGTAATGCCCAGAGATCGGGAACACCTAGTATCAGCTGTGCTTGAAAATTCATCTCGGATACAGTGGAGAACTCTATGTAGGGTCTTTCACTCATTTGGTTAACATTACCCCAAGGTATTTTACGTTGTTTGTGGCTATTATAAAGGGTGATATGTCTCTGATTTCTGGATACTTTAATGCTAGCAATTCCTTTTCTCACTTTCCCTCCCTTTCATGGAAGTCTTGAAGGTTTCTTGTGTGCATGGACTATGCTACATCTATAGAGGCATAAATAGATTGAGGGAAGACCACATTCCTTTCCTCCAACAATTCTTTTCCTATCATAGTTTTATTGTAGCTAAGTCAGAATCACTTTAAACTATCTCTATAAACACAAAGTGGGACTTTATTATGTTCTCCGGCAGGAAAAAGCAGCCTGCCATCTGGCTAACTTTGAAAATGTTAATGCATCTGCAAATGTAGGCATTCTTCTCATATTTAGTCTTGGGTACATGGGTAGATAGAAGGATTGCTCATATTTCACACATCAGTTATTTGAAACTCTTCATTTTGTCTAATGTGTTTTCAGGAAAGGGTTAGTAAGATCTCAGTAGCAGCAAAAGTTTGTGGAGCAAGTTCTTTTCCACTGCTTGTATATAGTCCTCATCCTGCTAATTGTAGGTGCTTACCATTCAAGGCCATTTCCTCAGCTGCATTCCCTGGGTAAATCCCTGGTAAATCTACCCCCACCTTCCCTTTCTCTGTCCTTCGTATGACTATGAAGTAAGTGGTTGAACCTCTGTCCGAAGAGTCTGAAGAATAAAGAGTTGTAATCTTCTTGGGTGTTGATAGTGGAAATTAATCCTTTGTTCCTTTTCAGGTATGGAATTATGTAAAATAGGGAGACCCCCTTCTCTAACATTTCCCTTGTGCTTCAGGATAGACTTAGCTTTTTTCCAAAGATGGGAGGTTTGGGTAGGATAGGACTCTCTGCCTTCTTCTGTTGACTCTTTTTTTTTTTTTTTCTGTAGAAAAACCAATCACAAGGGAGCTAGCTAATGTGTGAGCAGTCATTGGGAATTTGGTTCTTGGCCACACTACACTGGGGATTATGAGGTCACTCTTCTTGACAGAGCAGATCCTCAACTCATACCATCTCTGGAATACAAACTGCCAATAGTACTTCTATTGTTTAGAGATTTCCCCCTTTTGTAAATCACAGTCTTGTCAGGAATGTAAGAAGGGATGTTTTGCTGGTGAGAAGCGAGGGGAGATTTCCAGTTGCTTGGGAGAAGTACTATTTATACGAACACTTTCCTTACAGTTGCCTTTCCGTGTTCAGCTATGATAATTACCATATTCTTGACAGGTATCTGTCAAGACGTAGATCTCGTTAAAAAATCTAGAATTTTCCTAATTAGTGATCAACAGGGGTCGTGGCAGGTGAACAATGAGTATTGTTTTTGTTACCTATAGTCCATTCCATTTAAACTTATGGGGATATTTCATAAAATGTATGAAACAGAACAATAGTTACATAGTTGGGAAGGGAAGACAATTGTGTAAGAAGATGTAAAATTAACTGAAGAGGGCAGTGCATGATTGGCACCAGCATTTATTATTGTGGTGGCACAGCACAGGAACAGGGGTTTGTAGCCACAGGAGTCAAGGGACTCTTCTTCATATGAGCACTCCTGTTGACTCAGAAAAGGATTCTGACAAAGTGGTCCTTATTTGTGTTAAAAGCACTTGAAATAGGAAAGAACAACAAATTCCTTAATATAAATTCATGTATGTGCCACAGTCTCAGCAGTGCTTCCTCACAGGAAGTACTGGAGCTCTTCTAGGAAAGAGGGAGAAGGCAACATTGCTCTCCCACCTCTATCACTATTTCCATGTTTCAGAGCTGCTGAGCTAGTGAAATCAGGACGTAAGCAACAGTGACAACAAAATGTGAGAACTATGACTTGAAAAGAAAGTAGGAAGATATCATCAGTATATTTGCAAATAATTATATACCTGGAAGCCTGAGAGGGAACAAAATTACTACTGAAAACTGGTTTATGACAAACACAGCATTTTAAAAAGCTGCACATTGTTCATATGTCAACCCCCAAAAAGATAGTCAAAAGAAAGTGGAAATAGACAGTACATTTCCTATTTCATAAAAGAAAGGAAATTGACAGGGCAGTGGTGGTGCACGCCTTTAATCCCAGCACTCGGGAGGCAAAAGCGGGTGGATCTCTATGAGTTTGAGACCAGCCTGGTCTACAGAGCTAGTTCCAGGACAGCCCCCAAAGTCACAGAGAAACCCTGTCTTGAAAAACAAAAACAAACAAACAGACAAAAAAAGAGAAAGGAAATGGTCTTTTAAGTAAAGTCAGCATGCAATACCAAGGGCATCATGGCATCTTTGCTCTCATTTACCCCTCTCTGCACCCTCCCCATCCCTCTGCCCTTGTCCTATTAGTCTCCTTTCTACATCTCATGCATCCCATCCCTGTCTTTTCTTACCTTCCTCCCCTCTCCCTTAAAATCTCTTCCTCTACTTCCATGGTCCCTTTCTATTTTCATCAAACACCCAGGGTCGGGGGAGGAAAATCCTTAAATGAAAATTAAGCCTAGTTTGACAGGCTAGATAAACAGGTTAGTGAATCCCTACTTAGGCCTAATCATGCATGGGAACTCAGGTATGACAAAGCCAGCATCTCAGTGGGAGGAATGACTGCCAAAAGTTTCCTGGAGTGAACTGTTTCTTTGAGCTGGACGCTGGGGCAGACATGATGTAATTGCTGTCTCAGTTCAGACCAGCAGCCTGGGCTGTACTACAGGGGTTCTGTAAACTTGGAGTTGTTTGAAGACTTTCCTAAAACTGGTCTACTGTGGAGCATTCTGGAAGTTCAGAGACTGAGTCTTTCTGCCATGACTTCCACTCAAACCATCCAAAGGAAAGACTATATCTCAGATCTCAACTTTCCTGAATAGCGCATTGCCTCCTGGCTGGAAAAACAAATCTTGGTACCAAACAGGCAATTTATTGTCTTCAGGATTCTGTGAGTAACAGAAATATGGAAAGACAGGGTATTAATCAATTAAGCATCAACTTCAAGGCAAAGTTCCATATCTTATTTATTCATCTGTCTTTGAATGAGAACAAGATGGCTTGGATGCCATTGGGCCCACCATGAAACATCTTATTTGATTTGAAAATAAGATGCCAGACTTTCCCCAACAGGAACTAAATCTTACATGGCTAGGCTGCCTTACAATGCAGGTTGTTGGAGAAAGAGAAGTTAAGTAAGAATCTAAGACTTTCAGCTGTCATAATTAGATAAATAGATAAATTATTTGCCATTTTATGAAGATCAGCAAGAAGAAAGGCAGATTTTATGGGAGGGAAATAGACATTGTGTTTTGACGTGCTAAATTCTGAATGTCAGTCATGCATGGTATGGCACCATAGGTGTTTTAGTTAGGGTTTCTGTTGTGTGAAGAGACACTGTGACCACAGTAACTCTTATAAAGGAAAACATTTAATTGAGGTGGCAGCTTCCATTATCATTGTGGCAGGAATCTCTCTCTCGATCTTCCCCCCTCAATAAACTCCATGGTTAATGTATCTCATGTTTGTGTTCCTTCTCGCCCGTAGTAAACTTAAACAAGAGAACAACAGTATGTCTCCCTGGAAATGGCTTGAGACCTCAAAGCCTGCCTCCACAGTGACACACTTCCTCCAACAAGACCACACCTACTCCAAGAAGGCCGTACCTCCAGATAGTGCTACTTCCTTTGGGAGCCATATTATTTTCAAACCACCACAATAGGTAATGCCATATATAAATATCTGCCTTTCAACTGAGAGAGCCAGGATGGAGATGGTGAAAGTCACCAGTGAGCAGATAGCAATTAAAACCACATCTCTGGGTGGGATCATTTGAATATGAACATAAATAAAATATGTATTTCAGAAATGAGCTGCAGAAGGAGCACCCTATCTAGTGATCAGCAAAGCAAAATTGGGCTAGAAAAGGAGACTGAGCCAGGTGGTGGAGGTGCTTGTCTTTAATCCCAGCACTTGAGAGACAGTTGGATCTCTGTGATTTCAAGGCCAGCCTGGTCTACAGCCTTGTTCCATCCAGGACAAGCTCCAAAGCTACAGAGAAACCCTTTTTTGGAAAACAAACAAACAAATACCCACCCACCCCCCAAAACAGACAGACAGAGACAGACAGAGAGAGAGAGAGAGAGAGAGACAGAGAGAGAGAGAGAGAGAGAGAGAGAGAGTTAATCTGGGACTATAAGCAAACCAGAACTTGTGGCCACCCAGAACTCAGGTGATAGTGTTATAAGAATAGAAGAGGCATTATGTCAAATGTTTCTGAGAAATCTCAATAAGGTAAGGAATGATAAGATCATTGGATTTGCAGGTATAAAATCTCCTGGTAACCTTAGCAAGAAGGGTTGCAGTGGACTAGAGGCTGACCAGAATGGGCTCTTTAGGAAAAGGGCAAAGGAGTAGAGACAATGAACTTAGAAGGAATTTAGAAAGCTTGTTAATAACACAGACAAGGAACAATTGCAGATTCGCTTACTCACTGGACCAACAAGCCCAGTTCTAGCAAGCTGTCTTAAAGACAAAAATGAGAAATTTGGATTGTGTTTTACATTTAAAGATGTTTATGATACTGCTATTTAAGTGACTAAAAATTGGATATGAGTCACCAGAATAGGAAAACTAAATAGTTTTATTATGGTTATGATGTATCAATGATATGAATAATAAACAATTTCAAACAATGAATTCAAATCATTCATGATGTTGAAAATGAGATTGTTGATGAGGGAACACAAATGCTAGCATAGAAATGAAACCAGACAAAAGTAAAATATAGACACAAGTACAAACAATGAGCCATCATGTCTCTAGCAGAATTGTAAATTTTAATGCTTTCCTATCTTTTTTCTATCTCTGTTGCAATAAGGTTCAATAAGGCAATATTATCTCTCATACTTGTGATCTGATTTACAGAACTCTGGTCAGTCTGGACAGGGCTTCTATGCACTGCAAATTCAGGTCTAATTAGACTAGCCCACAAGCATCTCTCTTTTTTTCCTCTGTAGTAATTATGGCTATAAATGAAAGAATTTCCAAATGAGACAGTATTTTGACCTTTGCAACTCTAAGTGGATCTAGGCTCCGATGCACTAGGAGATTTGTCTCATATCTTGGCGTTGCCTTTCTCCAGCTCTCCTCTTTTCATTTTGTCACAATTTCAAATAACATGGTATCTTAGTTAGGGTTTCTACTACTGCAATAAAACACCATGCCTAAAATCAGCGTGGGGAGGAAAGGGTTTCTTTCTCTTACACATCTAGGTAACAGTTCATTCCCGAGGGAGGTCAGGGTACAACTTAAGGCAGGGCAAGAGCCTGGAGGCAGGAACGGAAGCAGAGGCTGTGGAGGACTGTTATTGACTGGCTTGCTTGAATGGCTTGCTCAGCCTGATTCCTTAAGGCATCCAGGACCATCATCCCAGAGTTGGCACAGGGAGCTGGGCCCTCCCACATCAATCGCCAGTCAAGAAAATACCCTACAGGCCAGTCTGGTGAGACATTTTCTCAGTTTAGGTTTCTTCTTCCTAAATGACTCTCTGTAGCTTGTGTCAAGTAATAAATGTATGTGGCAAGACATAAAACTTGCCAGCACACATGGGATATTAAAGATAGTAATTTTATTAACTCTTTGAGAATTTCACTCATGTGTTTTGATCATATCCACCCTCCCCTTCTCCTTCAAGACCTACCTCTACTTCCCTGTCCACCCAACTCTGTGACCTCCTTTTCCCCTCATTTTTAAAAACTAGTTCTCTGAGAATTTTATATAATACATATCATCATATTCACCCACTGCCCGGATTCCTCCTAGATCCACACCCTCTCCAGCACCCACCCAACTTGGTGTCCTTTTTTTCTCCTTATAATCTCCATCAAGTACATTTGGCATCCCCCATATACTCATGGATCTATGACCTTCCACTGGAGCCGAGTCTGCCCACTGGAAACCTCATCCTTAAAGAAACAGGACCCTCCCCTCTCCCATCTCCCATCAGCCATCAACTTCCAACAGCTCCTCAGCTGGGAGTGAGACTTCATACCCATCCTCCCCTCCACATGGGAGTTTTGTGTGGTTTGAGCTTGCACAGGCCTTGTGCATCTTGTCAAAGCCACCTTGAGTTCACACATGGCAACTGCCCTGTTGTGCCCAGAAAACACCGTCTCATGGGAATCATCCACTACCTCTGGCTTTTACCAGCTTTCTTCCCTTTCATGAGATGTTTTCTGAGCCTCATAGGGAAGAATGAGATACAGATGTGCCATGTAGGCCTCAACATCCCTCAGTGTCTCTGCCTCTCCCTCATTTCAGTGAAATTCAAGGTAATTGTCATATAAAGCAACAATGACCCCTGACTTAAAACTGGGAGTGAAGTTGGTAGTTCTGAACACACACTGCCATTCCATCATAGCAATGGCTCTGCTGGAGTTTTATCCCTCTGTTACAAAACTACAAAATATTTTTTGCTTCTCCAATCATTTATTATTTAACAATTGGTTAGCAGCACACTAAACAGGTGCCCTTTTCCTTTCCTCTGTTCGGAAGTGTTGATATTCCTGACAAGATTTCAGTTCTGTGTTTTGTACCATCAGAGCCACAGATAAAGAACTCCAAGTGACATGTGGCAGAGAGGAATAGCAACGGTCTAGGAGTAAAGGCTGCAAGCGGCTGTGGGAAAGAGCTTGGGGGATCCCGGGAGTGGAGGTGTGAAGTGTATGTCTTTATGGAGAGGCAGAGGTTAAAGGGCTAGGGGAAACCTGGGTTTGTACCAAGAGGTGGAGTCTTCAGGGAATGGAGTTGGATAGGAGAAGGGGCACCTGCAAGCAGGCTGCTCCAGAACTGCCTATGAAACTTGTGAGATCATAATAGAGGACAGGAAGGATAATGAAAATCACCTACCTGATTCCAAGTCTCGTGTGGCCACTGGGGGTCCCTGGTAGAAAGTGTTTATAGGTATTGATGGCTGACACAAAAGAATGGAGATGGGCTAGAAGGGAAGGCTGGGATGGTCTATGGGAAAGTTCTAAGCTGAGTCCACACCACCACTCCACAGTCTCCGATTCTCTGTGTATTGACCAGTTCGGGGTCTCTGTACTGCAAGAAGAAATGCAGGGTGGATGAGGATTGAGAGATGCACTATGAATATAACAATAAGTAATTAGGCAACAATGGTTTAGTACTCTATATATTTATCAGAATAGCATTACAAGATTCCAGAATAATAGTAGTAGTAGAACCTACATCTAACCATAGGTTCTTGGCTCTGACAATAGCACTGGGTATGGCTTGTGTCTTGTAGATTAGGTCTGAAATCTAACCAGAAAGTGTCTCTTTGTTGTTGCTCTAATCACCACTAGGAAATGGAAATAACCTAACCTAGTTGTGAATCAGCTGACAAATGTATAATGAAAATATGTCACATTACATAGTGGAATATTACTCAGCTGCTAGGACAAACAAAATCAGCCAGTGTCTTTCTCTCTCTCTCTCTCTCTCTCTCTCTCTCTCTCTCTCTCTCTCTCTCTCTCTCTCTCTGTGTGTGTGTGTGTGTGTGTGTGTGGTGTGTGTGTGTGTGTGTGTGTGTGTGTTTGCGCGCCTTTAATCCCATTACTGGCTATGCAGAGGCAGGTGGATAAATGTGAGCTTGAGGCCAGCCTGATCAAACAAAACAAGTTTCCCATCTCAAAAACATATGAATTTCATGATCATCCTGAGTTAGGTAACCTAGACCTAGAAAAAGTATCACACGTTTTCTCTGAGATGCATGTGGTAGCTTTTACACATTCAATGGGTGTGTCTCATTTGGCATAACCATAGAGGTCAGGAAGGGGCTGGGCTGGTGGGTTTAAAGGGAGAGGAGTTAGAATGCAGTGGTATTAATGGGGAATACTATAATGGGAAGGATAGAATGGGTTGGGGAGTGAGAGGCAGGTGGGGGAGTGTGGGAAGGGATAACCAACCCTAAAGGCCTCTCTAAAAAGACAGAAACCTACTATTGTAGGCATTTCTTAAAACATATATAAAAAGAGTTTGAATGGAATTACCCCACAATGAGGGCAGAGGAGGGGAGGTCAATTCCTGCCATCACAGGCTGGTAAATAAACTCACTGCCAGGAATGGGTTACCTCTTTTGAAGCTGTTGGACAGGGGTTCCCATAGACCCCTAAACATCACAGGGTATTGCCATTGCTCTTGATTCCCTACAGAACTTGATAAGACCCTATTGTTGAAGATATCACAAACTCAAGTCACAGAACACGGAGAAATCAAGCTGGTATTGATCTAGAAGCATCATCTCTACAAGCTAGATTTCACAGTGCTGGGAGGTAGTATGTAGGTCCCAGTGGGAGGAAATAGTCATCGATCTTACCTAGCTGCCAGCCCTGCAATCTACAGTAGTTGCTAGCCTGACAAGAGGCTCTGACTGGTGCAGAGTGTCATGGATTTTACAGGGGTAGTCAAACACTTCCTCCCTCTCCTAAACTAAAATGTTAATGAAACTCCCAACATCGTGTACTGATAAAGATCTAGCCATTTTTTAGAGTAGAAACAAAAAATAAAACACAAATAAAAAATGAGAAAAACTATGTCCTTTGACAAGAAGCTGTCCTTAGAATAATTGTGTTCTGATAGGGGATGTCCTTCTGTGTGCTGTGAATATGTTTCTCTTATATTGGTTGATGAATAAAGCTGTTTTGGCCAATGGGCAGGCAGAGTTTAGCTAGAACAAAGACACAGGTAGAAAGAAGACAAAGGAAAGACGCCATGTAGCAACTGGGAGTCAAGAGACCTGGGCATCACCAGTAAGTGAAGGACATGTGGAGATACACAGATTAATAGACATGGGTTAATAATTAAGAGAGAGCAAGCCAGTAAGAAGCCCACACCATTGGCTAAACAATTGTAACTGATATTAAGTCTCAGAGTGATTATTTCATTAAGGCTGCAAGACCCAGTGGGCAGGGAGAAAACCAGTCCCACATGGAGAAAATCTTTCTACAGTGTTCAGCTATAATTTCCCTCTCTATGCTTAGCCTTGATTCTGTAATGCTTTTTGTTTTTATGTGTTATGCTGATAACTTCCAATTTGTCTTTGACAGGCAGTCATACTTAAGATGTTTTGATTGCCTAAATGCTTTATTATTATTATTCATCATTTTTGAGATAAGGGATTAGGTAGTCTAGACTGGATTTGAATTTACAATGAGCCTGTTTCCTCTATAATTGCTAGAACTTGCTTAATTATTAGTATTTTGTCCTTAATAAGTTTATTCTGCCTGGAATGTGTTCTCTTCATATCTATGCACCAAGTACAGACCCAAAGTACAGTTTCTTTTCTTTATTTTCTTTTTACAAAATCATTTGTTTTAGAATTCCATACATGAGTATTGTATGTACAGCATTCCCCCCTCTCCTCTCTCCAGCTCCTCTCATGATCCCCCTACTCCTCAATCTCGTAGCCTCTTACACACACAGACACACAGACACACAGACACACAGACACACAGACACACAGACACACAGACAGACAGACAGACAGACAAACACATAGACAGACAGACAGACAGACAGACAGACAGACAGACACACAGACAGACAGACACACACAAACACACACACACACACACACACACACACACACACACACACTGCTGAGTTCATATGTGTTTGGGCTTACTTCTTGGGATTTGATAATCTCCCAGGAGGCTCCTTCCTGGAGAAGACTGAGACTCCATTTCTCAGCAGCCATTAATTGCCACCTACGAGTGGAGCCTTGTGAGAGTGCTCCATTCTACACTAGCATGTCAGCTAGTGGTGTCATTATGAAGGGCTTGTTAAAGTCCCCATGGTTGCTGTTGCGATCTCACGAGTCCAGCTTCTGTGTCACACATAGAAGACACTTAAGGGCAGTTCATATGAGGGTGAACGTGATTTTTAAAAAGTACATTGTAATAAGCTTTTGGTTAGTCAGTTTTTTATGCAGTTCTCCTTCAGTATAAAATGTCAAATTTTGCTTTTCTTATAAATGATATCATTTTGTTATTTTTTCTGTAACATCACTGGAAAAATGAATATTTCACATTTCTTCCATATTTCTTAGGAAATGGAATATTTTATCTCATAGCTGTCTGTTTCATTTAAAAAAGCTTCACATTGCAATTCTTCCTTATGGTGAATGGAAATGTACTTTTATATGACTGTGAATTTCCCTTCACACCTGCCTTTAAATATAACCAGCCATTTATGCATTCAGCCATTGTCGGCTAGTGATTAGTAGCTTGAATGCATCCAAAAGTTTTAAATGTAGTGAAAGATATTTTCCCTATTGAATTTTTTGTGTGTTTTCTATAATTATCACGCAAAATAATGGGTTTCATTTTTCACTGTGGCACTTTCTGAACATTTTATGTTTGTGGGTTCTTCTTCCACTCCTGTTGCCCCTTCAAGCTTACACAGGTATTCTCTTACCTTCTCACCTTCTCTCATTAAAGCCCTGTCTCTCTCATAGTTCCTTTCTTAGGAGCTTTCTTATGACCTACACCCATGCCTGCATGGCTATTCCTTCAAAGACTATAAAAGGTATTTATTTTGAACGTCCTTAAATGACATACCAAGATAATTAAAAACAAACTTATATATAAACTTATAAAAAAGTATATAGAGAGTAATCATTCCCATTGATGTTTTGCTTTAAGGTGTGCATCCATGGTGACTTGGATCACAGGAAGCCTTGAAGTTGTCAGGATGCCATGTGCTCAGGTTTGCTCAGAATCTTGTCAGAGCTCAAAAAGATTTGCTTCCTAGCTCAGTCTCACACATTTCCCTGCTGTCACCGGAGCTCAGAAATTAAATATCTGTTAATAAAATGCCAAACACCATTCTGCTCAGGGGATTTATTTACCCAACCTGAGAAAGGGGTGAAGAGAGAGTACTTCCATAGGCAACAGTTTACTCATTAGGGGTTTTCTGTGGATTTTCCTTACAGCGCTGTTTTGTAGGGGACTCCACAGTGAATCCCCCAGGAAGAAATACCCGAAAAACAAAATATTAGTGCAAGAAGTTACTCTACTTTTATTTTTATGAGGAACATCCATGCTGACTTTCATAGTGGCTGGATGTGATGGTTCCTGGTAATTGTAAGTTTTACAGAATCTAGAATCCGTAGAGGTCTGTCCAGGAGACACTTTTAAGGAATTATCTATGTTGGGTTAGTCTCTGGGCATGTTTGCTGGGGATTATCCACTTTGGTGGTAACATTGACTGGGCAGAGGTATCGGGTGGTAACATTGACTGGGCAGATGTGATCCAGGACTGAATAAAAAGGAGGAAATGAGCTGAGTGTGTGAATCCACTGCTCTCTATCCTGGCTATGCCTGTGCTGTCACCAGATCCCTCAGGCTCTCGCTGCCTCGAGTTCTCTTCCATCACGGACCATATGCTTAAATTTGGTTGTGGATTTTAAAGGTATTCTCATTTTTGAAGAAAATATAAGTGTGCTGTATGTGGCTTATTATTTCATTTGAATAGTAGTACATCTTACATGCCTCACCACATCCTTACCTGCAAATCCGTCTCATCTTCTCCATTAACGGCTTAATAGTATTCTATAATACAGATGAAATTTTATCACTTATTAATCTCTGACTACACAGATGTCTTCTGCTTTGTCTATTCGGCACAATGCTCCCTGTGAAGTGTTAGTAGATTATTTATATCTGATTCTGGGGGTATTCTATTATTTATAGCACATTGACACATATCACATACTTTTTGGAATCTACTTTTTGGAAATGAACTTTGTGGTCTCATCTGAGGTGACTTTCCTCTCCTGATGAAAGATAGTTGGGAATCTGTTGCCTACTTCCTCATATCTTTCTTTCCTTTTATCTCATCTATGGCACCTATGCTTACATCACCATCTTGCAACCGGGCAGCAATGAAAATTTCCACTAACAAGGGGTTGGTGACAAAGGAAAAAGAAAAGGCTTTTGGTGTGATGTGATATTACTACTGAACTCATCTCACTTGCCTCCCAACTCTGCCCACTGAGGTTCTTGAAAGTCTTTATTGCTTAAATTATTTTTGTAAAAAAAAGTATAAAAATTTTCATACAGGCAATCTCAACTGATACTTTGAGTTATAGTAATTGTGGAGAAAACATGAAGTTTTTGTTTGTTTGTTTTTAGTAGAATGACTTATACAAAAGAGAAATAACAATTACTATAACAAACTTCCATTTTCTTAAAAACTTCTCACATCAGCAGTCAAATGTTTTAAAGAAAACATCTAGTTGGTTGACGAGAGGGAATATCTACGTTTGGAAGATTGCATTTGGAGTGTTTGTGTCACTGACATTTAGCAAAGAAAATGAGGAGAGACTCCCAGAGGTGGAAGAACAAGGGGCAGCTTCTTCTTTTGAGGCTTTGTCAATATTCTACTCCCAGGTGACACAGGGAGTAGAAAAGAGAGCAGAACACACTTTTCCATGTGATACACTGATAAGTAAGACATCAGTCTGACGGTAAAAACCCTGGATGTGATTTTCCTCCTCATGCATTATTACATGCTTTCATGTTCTACACAGTACTTTTGACTTTATCCTCTGGATTCCAAGGACAATACCGAGTCTCCATAGTGCTCTCCTTTGTATATGCTGTCAACAGGATGCCCTAGAAATATCTGCTTCAACTGTGACTTCTTCAGTCATCATCTTTAGGATTCATCTCTCCGTGTCACCTTAAAAATTAACATATACAGGCCTTTTCCCAGTCATCCGCCATGGTAAATGGATGAAAGGCCTGAGCTAACATGGTGTTAGCTCGTTAAACAACTGCAGTAAAACCTCTTGCTGTTTGCATCAAGCTTTTCCCTTTGCCTGGTGATTGGGGTTGCCGAAGTCCTGGGCGGAGATCCTGGGGGCCTGAGCCACCTGGGGTTATTCATTTGGGGGCTCGTCCTGGATTTGTGACCACCCCTCACTTGAGTGGAGTCGATCTTGGAGGTAAGCAGGTACCCTGTTCTGTCTCATCTACTGTCTGCTGGCTCTGTCGCTGGCTCTGTCTATTCTGTAAAAGCGCTTTCAGTTTTCAGTTTACAGTTGTCCTGGCAGTTGTGAGACTGCCTGGACTGCGATTGGTAGATGTGCCCGGAGGATCGCAGACTGCTGCCCTAAGAGGAGGAACGGAGGCCCAAGGACACCTGGACCCTCCTCAAATAGCGGCATTTGCAGCCGCCTGATTCTGCGGCCCGGCTGCCTGGCACCATTAACTTATAAGCAGCTCAGACAGATTGGGTTGGCGTCTGTTCTTTTCTGTCTATCCTGTCTCTGTGTGTTTTTATCATTGGTTTTCAATATGGGACAGACTGCAACCACCCCCCTCAGTCTGACTTTTGACCACTGGATGGATGTGAAGGACAGAGCTCATACTCCCTTTCTTTGAGTCACGTGGTGCCACACAAGGTAACTTTCTTTTTTCTGTCTTTGTTTCTGTATGGTTTCTGTGAAGCCTGGAGAGTCAAAACAGGCTGTGTGACTGGCTAGTTAAGCGGTTTTTTTTTTTTTTTTTTTTTTTTTTATCTGATCTGTTACAATCCGCAGTCTGTCTGCCTGCTTTTCGGTGCTGGCTTGGCAGATCCTGAGCTGTATGTTCTGTGTCAGTTTTGTGTTTTCAGGTCTGCTGTTTTTGTTGCTTGTGTAAATGTAAAGGTTGTATGTTGGGTTTGCTAGTGAAATCTGTAAGTAGGCCTTGGGCAGAGGTTCAGGCAGCAGCTTCTGCAGTCTGTAAAAAGGGGTCAGGGGGCCCAAGGTCACCCAATCTGTAGGAGGGGCACTTGGTAGGACCAAGTTGCCTGCTCCATCTGTAAGGGAACCCAGGGGGGTTGCCCAATCTGTAGGGGAGACTTGGTTGTGGACCAAGTTGTTCCCCATGTGGCTAGCCATCTGAAATTCTGAATAGGACCCTAGTCTAGTCTGTGCTGTGTGTTTGTTAAGCCTGTCTTTGTCTTTTGTCCTGACTCTCGAGGTCTTTCAGAACAGCTGCGGCTCTAGACTCCAGAGGCGTCTCTCTCTGTCCTTGCTGCCCATGCGTGTGACCTGAGGGACAGGAGTTCCTCTGCCATGTGCCATGTGTTAAGAGTGTGCTGCGGTGGGGTCTCCTGTCTCCGTGCACCTGGTGAGGCTGCTGTTCTGAACTCCAACCACTGCTGCGGCCATCCTGCTGCAGGTCCTAGCACGGTGGCAGGAGTTTCTCTGCCCTGAGCGCGTGGCTTGCAAGGCCACTATTTGCCCAGCCTTCTCCGTGCTCCACACACATGGTGTGCAGAGTGTTGGAGCAGGGAAACCGAGGGGGTCTCTTCCCCACCCCTGAATTGGCAGAGGGTCTGGGATTACCAGCGGCACCGCCCCCCTCCCCAGGTCTCTGCTCTGAGCACATGGAGCTGGGGCAGGTGAGCCATCTGGCCTGATTCAAACGTTCTAAAGAAACGGCCTTAAAGTTATTAAAAACTACAAGAAGGACTTTGGTAAGAGTTTTTATGTTGACTGAGAAATAAGAGAAAATGTAGAAGACTAAAGTAATAAAGAGGAAAAGGGAAAGAGAAATTTGTCCAAATAAGAATGTCTAAGTATTAGACCCCTGAAAACTCAAGTATCCGGAGTCCCAGGCCACGTTCGAGGTCACCCCAATCACCAGGCAGATTCGAGAGCTTGCTGCAAACTGCACAAGGCTTTATTATAATTTAACGAGCTAACCCCATGTTAGCTCGGGTCTTTTACCCACCCGCCATGGCGGATGGCTAGCAAAAGACGGCTCCTAGGGGCTCCCGAGAGATCTTATAGGACAGCGTAAGGGGAGTGTCTAGGGGTACGCACAGGCTCACGATTGGTGTGCCTCCAGGCTTGGAGGGCTTTCCCTGTGTTGATTGGTCAACTGGTTGTTATGGCCCATAGGCCCTCCCAGGGTGGTTGCTATGCTCTCTGCGTCATTGCTGTGCGCTTGTCCTGTCCGTAAAGCACACCCAGAGCCATAAAACAGCGCCACCAGCTAACTTCTTATTGGTTCCTTGTCATGAGACAGGCATCTGACTTTCTAGTGACTAACTAACTTCTGATTGGTTCCTTGTCACAAGGCAGGCATCTGACTTCTAAGTGACCAAGGCAAGTTTATGGCAAGCACGTGTTCGGCTGTTATGGCTGCCAAAAGGGAAGCTGGTCCCTTCATAAGGGAATCAGAAGAATGAACTGAAGGTATAGAAAGTTATAGAGGGTCAAAGAAAGTCGCAGAAGGTCAGAGGAAAGTTGTCAAAGATCATAGGAAAGCTTGTTAAAAGTCAGAAAAAATGTAAACTATGTTTGCTATGGTTTCTCATATCTACAAATAGTAAATTTCAAAAATTGGTAATATTAGCTAAAATTTTAACCATATTAAGTTAATTCTGCTTAAAAAGTTCTGTTTATTCTCAATTAAATTATGTATGCTTGTTTTAAAATGTTCTGTTTCCTGGCATAACCTAAGTTCTGTTACAAGCATACAGCTGAAACAAATGGTGCAGGTTACCGGCATTTTGCAGTCAGCCACATGGCAAGCTGGTCACATGGCTGGCTGGTAGGCATTTTGCTGAAGTTGAAAAAAGATACTTGGACCGCCATCTTGACTAAAGGTGACTACGTGGAAATTAGGAGGTACCATCTTATAAACAAGTTTTTCAATTAAGATTTAAAATGTTAATGCTTCTATATATTACAGAAAGACATTACAGGATTTTTAATTTTCTTTTTAAAGCCAGTTTTGTGTGATTATGTTTTTTAAAGTTTTTTTATTAATGTTTTACTTAAAGAGCTTCAATTTAGAATCATTTTTAAGCAAAGCCTGACAATGTAAAGTTCTTGTTTTACAAAGACTGTTAATCTAAGATGCTAAATTGCAAATTAATGTAGTTTATGTTTTTAGAAGTTAAGCTTAAGCAAGCAACTAAAATGTGTACATGTAGCTACTGTTTAAAGAATATAAGGTAACTATATGCAATTTAAATTCAACTGTGCTAAGTTCCAATTATTTTACTAAGTTAAAACCTGTTACAGTCAGACTAAAATTTAATTACAGAAATAAGGCCTTACCCAGCCACCAATGTGCTTAAGGCAAGTAACTAAACAGACAGACCTCTAATGCTTCAGAGACCTGCAGAATATGGCATTTAAAATGTTATTTTAAAAGTTTATGATATCAGACAGACGGCCAGATCCTGACAGTGACCCAAAGTCTCCAAAGAAGATTATGAGGCACCCCAGTTCCTGCACCTGGATGATGATGACGCTGACCAGTGAGTGAGATGCTCAAATGTGACACCTGCTGCCTGCCAGGACCTGGCCCAGACTGTGGACAAAGCTGGGCACTGGAAAATTGATTGCACCCCCTTTGCCTAGACAAAACAAGGTCAGTTTTTTCCATGTCTCTCTTCCACAGAGAGAAAAAACTCTTACCTTATAGGCCTGGCGAAAATTGCTGTTCTTTGAGACTTCTGCCTCCATTGCTAAGGAGAGACTTGGGTATGGCTAATTGTATATGGAGTGGCTCCTGACACTTTTTTTAATAGATTCAGAAACTGTATAAAATGTACCCTTCTCTTATATTTTTGGTTGTGAGCCTAGCCTTTAACAGCTGAGCCATCTCAGCAGAAAAAACAATGGGATCTTGAAATTTGCAGGAAAATGGATGAAACTCGAAAAAACCATTCTGAGTGAGGAAACCCAATCACAAAAAGACAAACATGATATGTACTCACTCATATGTGGACCTGCTTTATGATACATAGTAGTGACCGTGCTTTATCAGAGCTGTTTTTAATGATGTTGCTCAGAATGGTTTCCTTCCAGATGATGATTGAGAAGCTAATTTAAAAAAAAATGGTGCCAAGTACCACAAGAGTAACAGAACTGTGCTGTTTTCTGGGATTTTATTTTTTCCTTTTTTTTTTCTTTTTAAATGGAGTGTGCTGGATGTCTCTACAATTTTGTTCAAATGACTGCAGAACCTGGAAAAGCTGTTGCTGCTATTGATGAATAACATACTGCTATTATATATATATATTATATATGTATATATATAAATAAATTTTATATATATAATTTGAATTTTTGGAAACTTTAGCTGTGCTGTCAACTTTGGAAAAAAGTATCCCAGTTTACTGTGTTGAGTTGGCATTGTACAGAAATTAACAGCCATATTGGTCTAAAAATGTTGAACTTAATTTTTTCCCATTTGTACAGGGGTAACACACTGCATTAAATATGTAAGGTCTTATCTACGTGGGTTTGATTACAAAAACTAATAAAGTATTCTCTAAATAAAAAAATTTACCCTTCTCAGATCTCTGAAAGTATTAATGGTTGTCAGCTTGCCAGCATCAGGCAGTCAGAGCCACAAGACTATAGTCAGCATGTTAGCTGATAAAGTAGTGACTACCTACTGTTCAGTTACAAGCTCAAGGTTTTTAGGTTTATTTGGTTGTCACCTAAGTACAAATTTAAAGGGCTTTTTCATCAGCCCAAAGGCACCTCTGTTCAATCCATACCTGGCTCTCTGGACAGAAGACAAATGTACACACTTCTAGCCCAAATCTGTAGTTTTTGCTAGGACTCAAAATTATAAATATGTTCCTGCTCTTTGAACAGATATCCAGATATCTGCTTTTTCTGCACTGTGGGCTTCAGTAAATAAGTTTTAGCTTCTGTTCCCAGTTTAAACATGTCTTAAACAGGTTTCTGTTTCTGGCAGACACATCTGAGTATCAGTTGCTAACTACAGGCTGTTCCTAAAAAACTGCAAGCCCTGGACGTGCTGTGGATGTGAACCAGTCAGGCTGATGTGGACACCCCCTGTCTCTTCAACAGAGTCTGCCAACCAGATGCTTCCCCATTGCCTGAATTCCCTTTTTGCTTTTGACTAGCATTTCAGTCTTCTTGGGTCCCTAACTTCGTCCCAAAGTCAGAAGGAAGTAGCATGGGAAAGAATACGTCGACCATTTTCCCTGGTTGAAATGCTAAGTCAAAATAAACTCCCTTACATAGGGGATGTCAATATCTCTCACTCCCTGATGGGGACGCTGGAGATACAGCAGTTCCATGATTGGAATTTCCAAAAAGAAAATGGGGGAATGAAGGGACCAGCTCCCCATTTTGGCAGCCATAACAGCCTAACATGTGCTTGCCTGACCTTGTCTTGGTCACTAGGAGGTCAGATGCCTGCCTCGTGGCAAGGAATCAATCAGAAGTTAGATGGTAGTGCTATACTTTACGGCTATGGGTGTGCTTTACGGACAATGACGCGCAGAGCATAGCAACCACCCTGGGATGGCCCTATGGGCCATAACAACCAGTTGGCCAATCAACACAGGGCAAAACCTCCAAGCCTGGAGGCACACCAATTCTGAGCCTGTGCGTACCCCTAGACACTCCCCTTACGCTGCCCCATGAGATCTCTATGCCATGGCTTCTCAGGGCCTTTTCCCAGACATCCACCATGGTGGATGAATGAAAGCCCTGAGCTAATGAGGTTAGTTCGTTAAACAACTGCAATAAAAACCTCTTTCTGTTTGCATCAAATATATATATATATATATATATATATATATATATATATATATATATATATGGCTATTTTGCCTGCATATATGTCTGTGCACCGTGTGCATGCAGTGATGGAGGAAGCCAGAAGAAGGCTTCAGATTTTCTGTAACTAGAGTTAGTTAAAGACAGTCAAGAGATACCACATGGGTTCTGGGAATTGAACCTGAGTCCTCTACAAGAACAGAGAGTAATTTTTTTAAAAAACAAAATATTTATTCTTCTCTTATAAAATACAACCTGACCACAGTTTCCCCTCCCTCTACTCCCCACAGAGTAGTATTTTCCTCCCCACCGCCCCTCTCCCCCAGAAAAGTGCAGGCCTCCAGGGACATCAATCAAAATATGGCACAACAGGATGCAATAAGAGCAGGCACAAACCCTCACATCAAGGCTGGGCGAGGCAACCCAGCAGGAGGAAAAGGGTCCTAAGGGCAGGCAAAAGAGTCAGAGATACACTCACTCCCACTGTGAGGAGTCCCTCCCAAAGCACCAAGCCAACAACCATAAAATATATGCAGAGAATCTAGCACAGACCCACACAGGCTCTGTAATTGCTGCTTCAGTCTCTGTGAGCCCTCATGAGTCCTGCTTAGGTGATTCCACAGGCTGTGCTCTTCCTGTCAGACAGCGATCTTAATCACGGAGCCATTTCTCCTGCCTATCATTTTGTTTTGGGGACATAAGTTCTGTTTATTTTTATGGTACTAGAGAATCAGTTCCAGCACTGTGTTCTCTACTAGTAAGTCATATCCCAGCCCAAGTATGGATTGTAATGGAATATTTTTTAAGATTGTGAGCAACAAATTTTATACCACAATAGTCCAAAAGACATCATGCTTCTTCTCTAGGAAGTTAAACTTTTGAATATTTAGTGTCACTTTAAACTTGACATGGAATTTGAAGTTTTCATTTTGACATCTTCCTTAGGTACTTTTTATGCTGTGCGTGTGGTAAGAGAAACCTTTTATGCTTTATTTCTCATTAGAGTTTGTCTTTTGATTTAATTTTCAGTTGGAATATATGGAGCACTTACCAGTGTCAGGACTTCACCAGGTGCTGTAGTATACGTACATGAGATAAGACAAAAACTGTCCATATTTATCAGGTGGCATACTAGTTATGTTAAGTACCTGCTCTCTGAAACATACTGATTTTCTGATGAGTTACAGCAAATACACAGTTGTGAGTGTTATGGTGGAAGCTTCACCCCAGCCACTGGCACCCATATATCCAAAGAGTCTGGAATGTTATGGTGGAAGTCCCAACTTAGCCCCGCCCCCTCCTATTTCCCTCCAAACCCTGCTGCATCTCAGAAAGCCAGCCAAATGATGACCCCTCCCCCAGAGATGATCAAGACCACTCCTACAGGGTATTTAAACCTGTTCCCCAGAAACTAGACTGGTGGTTTTCTGGTCTTTCCTTCCTGTCTCCTCTCTGGAGGGCTGGAAAGGCAACCTGGGAGTATTGCATCCATTAAATGTGAGCTTTTTAGAAAAAATTCGTTTGATTATGTCTAATTTGGATTGCTGCATTGACAGGGAGGCTTATTGGGGTGCAGAAACTTTTCAGTGAGTTGTTCAAGGCTCCCCAAGAAAGAAGAAACATATTCATGGACAAATAAAGTCTGAGGTCCAGCCAGAACTAGGAGAGGGAAGTTTAAAAAAAATGCAGTCTTAAATTGCTCACATCGACAGACTAAACCTTAGTGAGAGCTGAGCCTGAACTTGTTTCATTAATATTATGATTAACGTACTTTTCATTTACATATGTTCCTTTACAAAATAATAGGCTTCATTATGGCATTTTCAAGGATGTGTGCTGTGTGCTGTGATCATTTTCACACCCCATTACTTCGTCTTGCCTCCTGCCTTCCCATTAGTACCTTTCCTCTTCATAAGTAGATCCCTTCTGCTTCCAAATGAATATATTCTGATTAGCATAAGCCACGCCCCTTCTAATCTCCTTCCCACCCCTTTACCTCCTTCCTGCAAGTCCCTTTCCACATCATGATTTGTTGTTGCTTTGAGACCCACTGAGTTTAAGCAGATCATGACCACAAGGTCGGAACTGTTCATGGGAACCTGGTTGACTGACTGTATGTGCTCCCCCTCTGCCAACCTCTTCCATCAATAGCTGTGTCTCCTTTCTTACCAAGAGCTTCAGGATATTTCGTTTTTTCTTTTTTACATATTTCTGTTCCCTTTGGCTTTTTAGCCATTTTGTTATCACTTTTGTGCTGCTTTTAGTTCACCGTCTCTGTTGGTTACCGGCTGCTGCAACAAAATATCTGACAAAAGCACCTTAAGGAAGGAAAGACTTCATTTGATTCACAGTTCGAGGGCACAGTGCATCCCTGTGGGGAAGCTACGGGAGGCCTGGAGTGGGGGGATGAGTGGAGGGGCTCAGCAGTGTGAGGTGTTGCAGTCAGAAATTAAAGGAAGAACGCTGCTTCTCTTTTTAATTTGGCTCAGGAACCCTATGGAATGCTGTCATTCACACTCAGGGGCAGCCTTCCTGCTTTAAATATTCTCCTCTAGATAACCCCTCCCAGGCCTCCCAGAGGTTTACCTCCCAGAAGGCTGGGCATCCTGTCAGGTGGGCAACCAATAGTAACCATCTCAACTCTTCCCATTGTCTACTTGACACCAAACTCAACCATTTTCATAGGCTCATGGCCACCTCAGAATATAAGATGCGTTCAGCTGAACTGTGTGAGATCCCGTAGTCTTCACCAGTTCCAACACTGTTCAAAGGTGTAAACACAGAGTCTCTTCTGAGACCCAGGTACCTGTGAGTCCCTATAACATAAAAGAAATGTTACCCACTTCCCGTATGAAGTGACACTGATTCAATATTAGTATTTGGAAGAGGGGGGATGAGGGCACATCAAGGAATGATTGTACCGAAGCAAGACCCACACCTGGAGAAACATGAAATCCTGCAGCTTCATGTCAGACACCTGTGGTTTGTGAGGAAACCATCTGGTCCCCAAAGGGCCTAGGTGAGCCCTGTACCCCCATCTCTGCTAGTTATAGTGCACAGCTTCTCTTGCATCAACTCCATCTGATGCTTGCAGCTTTCCTTGGTGACATCCCACATCCTAGGATATCTACTGCAATTAATGTTTCATTTTCACAGTTTCCCAGTGACAACCCCCACCCCCAGGACCTCTCTTCAGAGACTCTGACCTTCATACAGATTGCCTGGCCTCAGCAGCTCTCTGAAACTGTGGAACAAGACTCCATAATTGATGTAACCATTCATCTTTCATAGTTTCAAAGCCAGTACCATGTGGATAATTCTCCCAAGTTCTGCTGCCAGCTAGAGATGTAGCATGCCCTCCTTGGACCACAGCTGTAAGTGGCCCCTGTGCACCTTGGTGATTGATCTGCAAAGATCAGTTTTCTAGGCAATTATTTTCAGCCAAGGAGCCCTTGTGTGGGATTCTCAGTTCAGGGTTTCTCCTTTCAAACAAATTTGCATTTTCACAAATAGAAGCCTATAATGGGTGTGTCCTTGCTGTCAGAGCACTTCAATTGTCCCATTTAAGAGAGTGGGGTTTCTCTTTAGTAATTACATATGCTTGTCATGGGCACTCTCTTTGTTCACAATGTAAAAATTTCTCACCCACATTTCCTCATCAAATGCCATGTTTTAAAATCTTTATACTCTTCCCTTTTCTCTGACTTGGGTGAAAGGAGTGGGAAAACCACGATAGAGGCTGAAGGCTATGCCATCCTGCAATACCCTTCACCAAGCAATTTAGCCCACATCTTTAAATCCAATCTCATTCATTTTCTCAAGACATAGCAAGGATAAAGCTGGGTTCTTTAAGACACAAATGGCCCAAGTCCAGTTTCTGACAGTGTCCTTCTTCCCACCTTGAATTCCATGAGCTGAGTTCCAACCACACAGATCCCTTCTCCTGTATCCCACAAGAGGCCACAAACAACAATGCATGGGTTCACTCCAGCTCATATAGAATACTGTCCTCCTGAGTATATCCTCTAATGTCTCCTTAAATAAAAATTCTCATCCTTTACTATTTGTGATTTTATAATTTTTTGAATAAGATGCCAAGAACTTGGAAAGCATTGGTCCAGATAGTGACCCCCAGTAGCAGTATGTCTGTCCCCTAACCTCTGTCTTGCAATATTTTCCACACTCCTAGATCTTTAACTTCCTGGGTTTTCCACTGTGTTTTCAGAGCCACTCTTAGTGGCTGCCTATAGGGATCCTGACCCTATCACATATTGCCTGGATTCCCAGGCCTTTCTGGAAAACCTGGGTGGAAGCCTTTGTGATCATGTCATTGTTTGATTCTGTATATCTTCAAACCCAGAATCATAAGGATGATGCCAATGTTATTACCAGTTTGAGCACAAGCTGTGCCCCAGTAGGGAAAATATTGGAATGAAGAGAAGTTCTTCATTTGTGAATCTGTTTTGGTTTTCCTGGTGATGTTTAGGAGGCTTCAGATACAGCTGGCAAAGGCAAAATTGCCTATGGAGACAATACATGTTTCTTTAAAGACGTATGTTATATAGCAGTTTCCTCAAGATTGATACATTCCATCCAGCATAGAGATTCCTTAAGACAGAAAGAAAACAACTCAAAATAGGTTCAGGAGGTGTAGTGGCAGTACTACAACACTTTTCACAGATTTGGGCAAGGGGCCTGAGGATTTAAATAAAGACAAGACAGTGGGTCATTCTTGAGAGGAGAATGCCGTTTATTACAAAAGAGGGAAGGCTTATATACCAGTCAGCAGGCATGGTGGAAAACTACCCAGTGCAGAAGTTCATGTTCCCAGGCCTCTCTGGCAATAAGGATGGGCAGATAACAGAAACTTGCATTCAGGCCTTATCAGAAGAAGGAAAACAAGAAGTAAGCTCCTAGTCACTAGATGGTCAGCAGATCCCTATGGGGGAAGGGCCCAATAAGGAAGTTCCTAAAACTGACCAGGTTCACCAGGCTCCTCTGTTGCCAAAAGTAAACACTGAAGACTGCAGAGACAGAGACAGACAGACAGACAGACAGACAGAGAGAGAGAGAGAGAGAGAGAGAGAGAGAGAGAGAGAGAGAGAGAGAGGAGAGAGAGAGAGAGAGAGAGAGAGAGAGAGAGAGAGAGAGAGTCACTTTCAGACTATGCAAATTGCAAAGATAACTCTCAGAGGATCCAAGCTCAGAAGACTCTGAGACAAGCCAAGCAGCCTGAAGGAAGCAGAAAGCAGCCAAGCTGCCTGGTGAAAGGTTCAGGCATTATGCTGTCCTGCCCCTGTTACCTGGTAGAATCCACTCAGGCAGTATCCTTGTCAGCCCAGGGTTCCACGGGAACTAAGTCTGCAGCAGGTGTAAAGGACCCCTTTAAAAGACAGACCCCTGCCCACCTATGCTCTCTTCTCTTCTCCCACTCACACCCTCTTCTGCCTTCCTCTCTCTCTCTCTTCTCTTACTCTCTCTTGCCTTCCTCTCTCTCCCCCGCTCTCTCCCTCCTCCTTTAATAAACTAGGGTTAATGTATCTCCCATTCCCATGTCTCTCTCTTGCGCCTTTTAAAAATATATTTGTAAACTTTTACAAAAGAATAACACCCAGGAAGCACACTCTGCAGCCTGTCCTGCCTGCAGGCTGTGCAGTGTGCTCCAGGTTCACAGTGTTTGTGAGCTCTCACTCATGCTGAGGTGGGCTTTTTGTGGTGCTCCTGTCTTTGAATCATTTCTGATTTGTAAGTAATCCTTCACCCATATTCCTGTAAGTAGGAATAAAACTCACTGGTTCACCAAGTTGGACTTTAGTGATATATATACTGTCATGGGCTCCCTATGTAGGGTGAGTAAATGTGTGTGTGTTGTGTCTTTTCACGAAAAGTGTGTCAAAGACAATATAAAAACTGTGCTTTCTTAGGGCCAACATGATCTATCTATAACTTTGAGTTGAGTTTTAAACACTCTAATTCCTAAGACTGACAATACCTCTCATAAATCTACCTTACAACTTTGTTGTGCATGCACCTTGTTGGAAACATCAATTTTTTGTGTCTTTTCATAATGTCAGAATTTATTGAATAACAATAAATTTCCAAGGAAGGTGTGGTGGTTTCATTGGCACAATTTGCTGATGTTCCCACTTTTCTTGACAGTCCTGGCTGAGTTGACCACAGGTTCTTATATTCCAATTAATATTATTCCACAGGTCACATGTTACACATAAGTTACAAAGGACTGGGAGGTCACAGCAGAGTTCAAGGCGTTTCAGAATTCCCAATGGTCAGGAAAGTTGAAGGCGGTGATACAAAGAGTGTCTATGAGGATTAAGACAGCCAACAGCTGGAGAAGCTGTGCTGCTGTCAGTGAGGCTGCTGTAGGTCATGTGTTTGCAAGCGAAGCTGCAGAGTTGAGTGCAATTCAGAGGTGAAAGAGCGCAGCCAGGTCCAGACAAAAGAGGAGGTGTGTGGATGGCTGGCTGGTCCAGATTGGTGAAGAGTGGTTTGGTGGATTAAGTACTTTCTATAGCTGTGATATACACTCTGGCAAGAAGCAACTTGGGAAGGAAAGGGTTAATTTTACCTTGCAGGTTACAGTCCAACCGCAAGGGAAGCCAGGGCAGCAACTCAAGGCAGGAGCTTGAAGTAGAAACCACGAGGACTGCATTGCTGCCAGGTTCACTTTCAGCTACTTTTTCTTTTTCTTTTCTTTTCTTTCTTTTTTTTTGGAAAGAAAATTATTTTACATGTCAATTCCAGTTCCCTCTTCCTCCCCTCCTCCTCTACCACCCCCCCAACTATAACCCTACCTATCACATATCCTTTCTGCTCCTCCGGGAGGGTGAGGCCTTCCATAGGGTGTCATCAGAGTCTATCGTATCATTTGGGATAGGGCCTAGCCACACCCAAGCGTGGGATTCTTCTAATTTGGTTTGATTTGGATTGCTGCATTGGCAGGGAGGCTTATCAGGGTCTAGAAACTTTTCAAAAGCTACTTACAAAATGAGTATCTCAATATAAGGCACCACCTGGAAGACAGATGTTTTACACAACATGGAGTAACTCTTAGCAAGGGGCAGCCTGATCTAAACAAACTATGTTTACAAGAGGAAATTCTTTAATCTATATACCTTATTAGAAATTACACTCTGAAAAATGTAGCTTAGAGAGTCACAGGGCTTTATATGTAAGTATATCTAAGGGCATCTCTTAGAATACCCACATTTATCCCCGACTGTGTCTCAGCACAGATTGCCCTGAGCACCCATCTCTCTTCATACCCATGTTTGCAATCTTCATTGTAATCTCTTCCAATAAACCTACTTCATATTGTCTCCTCCTGAAACTCTTCTCCCACAACACAGTCAAGAATTGGTTTTCCTCAGAGGTCCCTGAAAAGAATGCCTCAGTGGCAGGACAGAACTGCTCCCTTCTGAGTTTGCTTATTCTTTTTATTATTT
Organism: Cricetulus griseus; assembly: GCF_003668045.3. Lineage (NCBI taxonomy): Eukaryota > Metazoa > Chordata > Mammalia > Rodentia > Cricetidae > Cricetulus > Cricetulus griseus. The sequence continues at coordinate 209,122,354 of NW_023276807.1, read as the reverse complement.
CTTAACCAATGGAAACTTGGTGAAAAGCATCCAGGGAAATGGCAGGCTACCCTGAAATTTCCCTTTCTGCTCTAATTAGACCATTACTTTTCAATTCAATCTCCCACAAAGTTTTAAGACATACAGAGAATGGAGACAATTATTTGCCAGAATGTGAGGTGAATAACATCTACTCCAGGTCCCAGTAGAGTTTTCCATCCCATCTAAAGTGTCATGGCTGCTGGCCACTTTCTGCAAGTCTATTGGCCTTTGGTCTTCTCAGCTCTCACCAGAATCACCCATTAAGATCACACATTAAGCTCCACTTCTGGCATTCTAAGCCTTCTGTAGTCTGCCTCTCTAAATATCTCCAAATTTCTGCAACGAAATAAGTCTAAAGCTTAAGAAGTACACGGTCAGATCTAGTCGAAGCAAAATCTAACTAACTGTAACTAATTCTTTCGTGTGTGTGTGTGTGTGTGTGTGTGTGTGTGTGTGTGTGTGTGTGTGTTAATCAGATGTTATTTTTCTGTGACAAACACTTGAGATGAACAATTGAAGGAAAGGATTTATAGTTTCAGAGACTTCAGTCGGAAGTAGGTTGGCCTGTTGTTGTGAGGTGAGACTGGAAAGCAGAGTGAAGAACGTGCAGGCATCTCATCTCAAGGCATAACTGAGGGATGGACAAGGGACGAGAAGAGAAGTGAGATGAAGGAAGGGAGAAAGAGAGAGAGGGAGAGGGAGAAACACACAGGGAGTCAGAGACAGAGAGACAGAGAGAGATTTCCAGGCCAAGATATAGCCTGAAGGACATGTCTCAGAAGCCTACTTCCTCTTGATAATCCCCATTTCCTAAAGTTTCCAGCTACCACCTTGGTCTCCAGAGTTCAGTACATGAACCTTTGGGGAATATTTTATACTTAAACTATTGCAGAGATCTTGGTTAGCAAAGCAAGAGGAAGGGCCAAGGAAAAGTCCTTGCAGTAGGAGTACACAGGCTCTGGGGTGAGAGTTCCCTCACGGGGTTACCTGTGGTGTTTCCTCATGAAACACAGCCACATTTTCTGATACAACAGTAGTCACTAAAACTGAGAGTTACTGTTGCCTAGAAATATAAACTCTGGTGGATTTCCTCTTCTACTTTCAGTGTTTGGACACTTTCTCTGGCACAGAATAAGGAGGCTTTTTATATCTGATTATGGTGACAAAGTACAAAAGCAACATGAGGAAAAAGAGGAGCTATTTGGGCTTGTAGTTTGAAGGTAGAGTACACTATGGCAGGAAACACTTTATGGTAAGCATGGCTCTAATGCAGCGGCAGGACATGAGGCAGCTGGTCATGGTGTTCTCTGTCAGGAAGCAGAGGAAGATGGATGCTGGCCATAGGCTCACTTTTTCCTTTTACATTTTTTTCCTGGCAGGATCCCATCCCATGGGGCTGGGCTACCCACATTCATGATGTGTATTTCCTCATTAGTTACATCTCCCTGGGAACCCTCATGGACACGTCTACACCTATGTTTGCTAGGTGCTTGTAAAATCCAGTCAGATTGACAATGAAAAAAAAAAAACACACCATCCTGAGACAACCCCATGCTAGGTACCAGCAATCACCTCTCTCTGCCTTCTGTCAGCAGATACTGCATGAATACCACCTCAAGTTTGCAATTGCGTGCATTCTGTACTACCACCAACTATGTCCTCTCAAACCATGAGCCCAGATAATCCATTCCTTAAGCTGCTGTTGTCAGCTATATTGTTACAACAGCAAGAAAAGGAAATAATATGTTGATCATGAGTGTAGTGCTTCATAGTGCATAGACAGTGTGGAGTTCCTCTAAGTGGGTAGATAGGGTCTTCTGTGGGAACTTGCAGACCATATCTACCTCAGGCCACTGATCTTAGACTCTGAAAGCCATTGGCCTCACACATTTTTGTGGTACTGTGATATTCAGTGGCACCCGAACAGGACAAAAGTGAGGAGTGTAGAAAAATGTAGTAGAAAAAGGAGATTGGTGCCATTGCATAAGGATGGCATAGGATCCAGCAATCAAAAAAGTGGGTTCTGATGGAAGAGTCTGGAAGGTTTGTAATAAGGAGTGCTGGCCACATCGGAGGAGGGAACTAAAGAAGAAAAAAGCCTTGCTCTAAGTATTTACAATTATACAAAGATGCCACAAAGCCATAGCCTCTAATTCTGTGAGCAAATATGTGTAACTGTGTATATTTATGTAAATTTTGATAGTAAGTCTAAAATGTATGTCACAAACACAAAGCAGCACTGGCTTCTGAGAGAAGATAAGAGGGTGCCCTGGGCAGAGGGGACCTACATTTTTACCTATTACATAATACCTTCAAAAATCAGAAGGTATTCATTTCTTCTATGTATAAATTAACTTAAATACATGGACAAGTCTCATTTGGAACCAGTGACTTAATCTCTTGTAAAAGCCTGTTAAATTTTTCTGTAAACAATCCCATTCCTTTCTTCTCCACATGATGCTTTCTGTGCTGTTCAGTGCACACAGAGTGAAGCCCTTTGTCAGAGATAGACACATGCAGATCACACACACACACACACACACACACACACACACACACACACACACACACACACAGAGAGAGAGAGAGAGAGAGAGAGAGAGAGAGAGAGAGAGAGAGAGAGCTCATTTACCAGACAGACACATACACAGCACACATGGAGACAATCACACACAAACACCTACAGTTCGTATAACAGACAGACACACAGGGATAGACACACAGCTATAGGGACAAATGGATTCACAAGATAGCCCTCAGGCAGGCACAGGTTCCATCTCCTACTACAGACAGAGGACAGAAGACACAGGGAGCAAGAAGTAGAGAATTCAAATATGTACTCATTCTTGGTTAAAGACTCCAAGGGGAAGTGTTTTTATTTCTTTCCTTAATGAGACACTGATGCATTATTGATAACTCAGAATAAATCTCTAATGCATTATAATCCAAGCAAGCCGGAACAAGGGAAAAATAGAAAAGATGAGAAAGGATTTGCTTAGCCCAAACTGTGAAGCCATGTGTTACAATAGCCTATGAGCTAGAGTTATGATCTATTACTACAGCAATTTAAATTCCCAAGCTCTGGGAGTATTTTGCTTATACTGATACAGTCATTATGCTTACTATTGTGCAGAGCACAGTTCCCCAGATCCAATGTCTCCTCGCTACCATGACGTCTTTTGTGGAAACACCAAAAGCAAAACCAAAACTAGAGCAAAGCACAGACTTGCAGGCTTATGTGTGCCATGCCTTCTGCCTGAGGTTTTTGTGTGGCTGCCCTATGAGATGCTATCTCTGTGCTTGCCAATGCACAGAAATAAAGGGCCGTATCAGTGGGAATCAGATTTTTGATCTGCAAATCTATGGAATGTGCTGTACTCTTTGAATAGAACCGTTCTAAGGCAAAATTAGCAACCCCCTTTTCAGAGTTGTTCCACCCTCTGTGGAGAATATATTCTGGTGCCTTGTTTGGATGCTGTCGAAACCAGTAGAGGACAACATAGTATGTGGATGAGGCATTGTAACTACAACGAAAGCTTATAGACTTCCCTTCTGCTGCAGATACCTCTGTATCCTGGGATGTGATCCAGTCTGCTCTTCCAAGCCCTGTCACATAAAACACACAGCAGAGGGCATCAAACAAAGGTCTTTGTCCACGAGAGAGCTCAGGTGCCGGATAGAGGAGAGAGCTGTTACCTGGGAGGGCCAGTGTTAGCAGTGAAGTGAAGACAAATGGCCTATGCATTGTTTCTTCTGAAGTCCTGATAGATTCGAGAGCTTAAAATATTCAGAGGATACATCAGGCTGGTAGCATCTCTCAGTCAAGATCCTGGGAGGTGGCTTCTGGCTGGTTCTTATCACAGGTCAGAAATGGGAGGAGCTCAAGTTAACTAGAGAATTGCCTGAAGGAACTCAGTGTTAGTAAAAGTCCTGTCTGCCCCAGGGAATCAGTGGGGAAAAGAGAAAGAGAAAAGAGAGTGAAAGTGGCCAGGGGTCTTTCTTTTAAAGGGGTCCTTTGCACCTGCCGGCAGACTACTAGTCATGGAACCCTGGGCTGATCAGGGTACTGCCTGAGTGTATTCTGCCAGGTGACAGGGGCAGGCCAGCGTAATGCCTGAATCCTTACACTGAAGTAATTCTCTATGACTTGAGAAACACTCTCTGTTCATCTGAGATAGTCTGAATATGTTGTATTTGGATTTATTTTTTCCATGCTCATAGACAAAGGTAAGTGAGTTAATAGTTAGAAGTGATGATGTCTATAGGTTGGGGTTGTGTGTTCCTTTATTTTTTTTCATTGACACGTGACAGATACTAGTTTTAGAACAGTTATTTTGGTGACAGGTTAATCTTGTAAGATGTAAATTCACCTGGTATTTGTGACAACGTGAGAGAGGCAAGAGAGTAAAGGAAATGCTTTAGTCTGGTCATACAACCTCTTCAAGAAGAGCGGCCTCTCTAGCTTCTATTTTATAAAACTTATCACATCTGCACCACCAGTACCAGGGAGGTCATCACATCTCTACACCACCAGTACCGGGAAGGCTTACAAAGGATGTGCTCCGTTTCCGGATGCTGCTTATGATAATAAGTGTTCAAATGAATGTGTAATATACTCAGAGAAGTCATCTCTTTTATAATGAGGCACTTGATATAGGAAACAATGTTAAAACAGAGAATGAAATGGACAAATGAAGAGAAAGACTTTTGAAATAATGATGCTCAACGGTTATTTGCTAAGTTTGGCAATAAAAGTTTCAGGCTTTCTTTTTTTTCTTTTAAAATAATTTTTATTGATTTATATTTGGAATTTTATATCATGTGCCCAATGCCACTCATTTTCCAGTCATTCCTTGTCTGTCCTCCACCCTTGTGGTCTCCCCTAAAGAGAAAAATTTAAAAATAGAAATAAAAATGTAAAAGAAAACCCACTTCCCTCCTCTGTCTTTCCATCACCTATTCATTTGTCTTAGTGACCCTGGGAGCTGCGGGGTGTCACATGGTCTATCCTTTTACCCAAACAGCTTTACTTGAAAATATTCACTGCAAGTTGTTGGTGAGGTTCAAGGTTTCTTCTTTCTGCCACACTATCAATATTGGACCCTCCCTGGCACTCCTCTTGAATATGCTGCTGTTGCCCTGAGTCACGGATATCCTGTGGCTATGGTTTGGCTGGACTGGCCCCTTCACATGTTCCAGCAAGTCCTAGATGGGGTAGGTGTTGGGGTGAACCAAATCAAAGCCCTGGATGTGGGCCTGGGTCATAGCTAAGTTGATAAGCCTACTCCTCCACAAGGGGTGGTGGCAGTTGACAAGGGGCAGGACCAGCTCTCCCATGCTCAGGTCATGGGGCCAGCTCTTCTACACCTGGTTACTGGGGGCAGGTCTCCCGTGAGGGGCTGGGGCAGCTATCCCTGGGCCAGTGAGGGGCAAGACAAGCTCGGCATGGCTCTCGGACATCAACATGGCCTCATGTGGCAGTCCAGACCACAGGTATCCATGGCCTTTGGTGGTAACATGGATCACAAACATCAATACAGACTTCCAGATGCTGTCAGGTCAAGAACCCAGACATGGTCCTCAGTGGCAGCACAGGCTCGGGTATCACACGGTCTCAGGTGGTGGCATAGGCCACCCATATCAGCCTGTTCCTTGTTACTGTTTCATCTCCAGTTCCACCTCTCTCCACAGCGCCTGAACTGCTCTGCTTCTCTTTTCTCTCCCATCACACACTTGCTTATTGTAGTGGTGGTGTTCATTGGGCCTGCAGTCTCTAGTTGTCTGTCTCCTGTCTGGCCTGCACTGCTTGGTAGCGGGCGGGGCCTGTGGCCTCTGGCTAGCTCCAGGCTTTCTTATTACTACTTATATGTCTGGTTTAGGTGGAAGATAACAATCTGTAACAGTAGAGGCAATGTCCATAGTAATACTAGTTTCAGGACCAGTCCTGATCAGAGAGGATTTCATTTTTACCATGGGGCAGAACGAATGGTAGTGTGGTTCACACACACACTCCAGAGCCTGACCGTGACATTTGAATACAGGGTGAAGATGACTAGGAGTTCAGTGCCTCCACAAGATAGAAGGAGGCAGCTGAGACTCTAGACTGGGAGGTGGTTATGTGTAGGATGCTGTATAGTTTTTCTGTCTAAGGTTCTACTTTATCCTTCTAGACTTTTCCCACGTGAAATCAGTATGTGGGAGCTTGCTTTTACTACTTGTATCAGTGTAGGCTTTGCAAAATAGTTCATAACCATAGATGCTGTACTACCTTACCGTCGTTGCCAACCTGTTTTGTCAGATTAACACACCAAGGAAAGTGATGTGGGATCATCTTCACTGAGACCATAATTACACTCCACTGGAGGTTTAGGGATTCCTCAAAGGCGGGATGAATTCTGTTTTCCTGCTTTTCTAATGATTAGTTCTCGGCTTTACTGGGTTATTCCTGACTCATAACCTCAGTTCAGGGCAAAAGATCACTAGTGAAGTCTGTGTCCACTTTATCCTTTGAGTTTTAGGTTTATTTTCCTGTGAAATGTGAGTACTTGTCTTGTTACCAACACCATGTTCCATTACACACACACACACACACACACACACACACACACTCAGAACAAGCTATTTACTTATTAAGTTAACAAAAAAAATGTCATTTGGCTCCATTTTAAATTCAGATCCTTCCCACTAAATCGTCTGTGGGAATCTCTGCAAATGGCACACTGCCATCTCGTGTGCAGGCACAGAACACCTGGGAATTTGTATTTGCTCCTATTACCAGTGACTGTAGTTTTTATCTGATCTTCTTCCTCTGTTGTAGGACAGACTATGCCAAACCACCCACATTCTACTACTCAGTGGCTCCTTAGGTATTGAAGAAAGTGTGGAGCCCCTCCCAAGGGACCAGTGAAAAAGCACAACTGACCACAGCCTAAGCCCTATCCCCAGAATGCCTTCACCCAGAACTCTTTCTTTTGTTAGTATTTCAGCAATAAATTATATTGCATCCTCATTAAAATTACAGTACTTGTTCTTGTCAAGTCTCATAAAGCCACTTTTCTCAGCATCTTGAACAGCCATCCGTGTTCCAATGGGCAGTTAAAAATAAAGACATGAACCGTTGAAGTCGAATTATAGGGATGAGGGAGAAAAGGAGGGTGGGAAGTTGCAATAATCAGAATGAACTTTATACATGTATGAATTTGCCAAAGAGCAAATTCAATAAAAAACAAAGCACATCTCTCTTCCTATTCTATAAACAATTTCTAAAGCATGATAAACTGCAGTTGTGTGTGTGTGTGATGGGATGCTTGCTGAACATTTACACAGATAGTAGGATATTCTCACAACTGGCGTGGCTTATGGTGCCCTAGTGCATTTAATCCAAGTGTCTACCCTGATTTCTTCATGAAATTTTTTTGGTACAGGTTCTTACTTTGTAGCCCAGGTTGGCCTCAAACTTAGTATCTTTCTTCCTTCACTTCTAGAATGCTGGGATTAAAGATATGCACCAGCATACTTGGATTGATATATTTGCAATTATTTTTGAGTAAGGCTAGTTCCTTCTCTAATGATTGAAATGAGCAGCTAAGATTTCACTTTAAGAGAGGTGACATGCATAGCTTTGCTTATGCATCTTGAAAAATGTTCAGTTTTTAAGAAAATGAAATTACATGTTTTCCTGTCATTTAATTTTCACTCCAATAATGTATCTTATTGTTGTATTATTGCATAGAGACATACTCTGTGTTTTCCTTAAATGGCTGACTATATTCTGCAATATGAATATGTCATAATTTAGCCATTGACAGTTACTGAATGCATACATCGATTGCTTCTAGTTTCTCTCTCAGGTGTTTACTGAGACGTTTTTGGTGGATTTTTTTTTATTAGATGTATGGAATTACTCTATGTTCTTTATTTTTAATTTTAAAATTATCAAATACTCTGTTGCATTCATTTAAATAAACACTCTAGAAGCTTTTGAAGGTGATTTACTCTCCTGATAAAAGAAAAAAATGAAACCACTGTTTATTCCCTCAAACCTTTCTTCTGAATTGCCTATGGTGCCTATAGGCACCTGCATCACCATTTTGTGAACATTTGACATTGAATCCCCCCTGACAAGGTGTTAGTGACAAAAAGTTTCAGCTTTGCCTGTTGGTGGGAGGTGATGTGGCCACAGAGCCCCTGCATATGACTTGCCTGTGTCTGCCTTGTGAGATGATCAATGACCTTTTCCTTAAACCTGTCTTATAAAGTGTTTCCATTGCTTCTAAGAGACCATTTTGATATAGATGAATTTTAACTGTAGAGAGAGAGAGAGTGGAATTTCCAGGGCCATTTTTATTAGAATGATTTACAAGATAGTGAAATAGTTTCATACTGAAAGACAACATTTGTGTCAGAGGGCACTATGTACAGTTGTCATTCCAGAAAGAATGATGTGAGGGACTTGGACAGAGTAAGGTGCTTTTTGCCGTGTATCTTCTCCCCAGTGATCCAGAAGGCGTACCTGGCTGTATGCAGCTGTGTTGATTTTGTCCTCTAGACTGGATACCCCAGAGAAACCAGCAGATCCTAGAACACAATAACAGGAGAACTAATGGAATCTTCACATCACTTTCCTACTCTTTGTGACGTCAGGAAGTCCGTGAGACACCTGCTCTGGCTCTTAGTCATTCAATGTCATTTAAGAAACAAGGCCCCAAATATGCATAAGACCAAACTAGACTCCCTTAATATAGGTGACAATGCTGTGACTGGGACAATATATGAGGCCACTGACAGTGGGTCCAAGACCTAACTCTAGTGCTCAAACTGACTTAGTGGAGCCCATTCTATATGGAGAGATACCTTGCCCAGCCTAGACACATGAGTGTGGAGGTGGAGAGGGGCCTTGATCCTGCCTCAACTAGATGATGGGACGGACTTAGTAGACTTCCTAGGGGAGGCCTTACCCTCTCCAAGGAGCAGATGGGAGGAGGGGGAGTGGAGGGAGTGGAGGAAAGGAGGAAGGGAGCACTGGGATTGGAATGTAAAAAATAAATTAATAATAATAATAAAAGAAACAGTCTCTGCAGCACTTTTCTCTGAAACACATATTCTGATTATATGTTTTTATGACACACTAGATTTGTAATAATTCGAACACCAGGGTATTCCAAATGAGTCAATATAAATGGCATAAAAACTTCCACTCTAATAAGACTAATTCCTTGGCTACTGAAAACTTACTTCAGTATCCATCGCCTTAATGTAAAACTTGAGGTTTTATTTTTGCACCAATTTTAGATAACTTATCTGTATTGTGTGTTGCGAGATACATGCTTCTAACATCTTATTTCCTATTGACACATAATTCAGTTTTACTCAGTTAAAATCAATTCAGTTCCATTCAGCTCAGTTTTTTCTTTTAATTAAAAAGCAACCCAAATCTTTCAGAAATGTTTTTAATTGAAGTAGAATTACATTACTCTCCTCCTTCTCTTTCCTCTATCCACCCCTTCTCAGGGACCCTCCTTGCAATCCCATATTTCCTCCCCACTCTCAAGTTTCTTGATTATTATGTATATATTCATATAAGCATATACATGCATATGTATGCATAAGTATACAAGCACAAACTGCTGAGCGTGTTCTTGCATGTGTGTATATGGTTTAGGGCTGACCACTCTGCATTGTACAACCATTAAGGGGGCTCATCCCTGGGAGAGCTAATTCTTCTATCAGAAGTCACTATTTGCATATAGTTCTTCATCCAGGAGTGAAACCCTGTGGGATTTTACCCCTGCCATGTTAACATGTCCATTGATATTGCCATTACTTCAACCTCCATGGAACCAGAAAGTACTATGCAAGGGAAGCAACTAAACAGTCCTACTTAGACAATAACCAGCATGGCACAATATCCATAGAGATAAATGTAGCTGCCACTCCTCATCAAAGAAGCTCCTCTTTACAGCAGTTGCAGACACAGAAAAACCACAGCTGGACACAAGGCAGATATTAACAGATCACAGGGAGCTCGGCCCCAATGGATGCCCTGCAACTCCTGTATCTATGGCTCAGGGAACATTGTGGAGGAGGAGGTGTAAGGTTCCAAGAGACAGAATACCAGGAAGTCTGCTGCGACGTGGTCTCCTAGAAAGTTTATTTTATTAATAATGTACTAAGCATATTAAAAATATACTGAGCAGATACCTAAAGCAAGGCTTCATGCTGGATACTGCAATACACATAAGGTCAGTAAGGCAAAGACAAAAATGATTTCTTTGGCTGAAGGGCAGACTAGTTATTCTGAAATAATTTTCACTGAAATAGATGTAGGCTCCAGACGAGTTATAATATATATTCATGAATTGTTCAAATGCCCAAAAATGTAACAAAATAGTCAGGGAACAGACTCATCAACTGAAAAAAATTAGTATGCAAAGGAATGGATTTTGTTTTGGCATTTTGCAATCTTTCATTAGACTTTGTCTCAGTTGCCCCTCCTCCTATATTTCCTCCCCTCCTGATCCCCTTTAGCTCTTCCCTTCCCCATTTCTGCTTTCATGCCACACATATTTCACTACATTCTTGTCCTTGCCCCTCCCTCAAGATCTCTTCTTTCCCTTTCATGTCCCTATTCAAGATTGTCACGTACACACACACACACACACACACACACACACACACACACACACACACACACAGAGAGAGAGAGAGAGAGAAAGAGAGAGAGAGAGAGAGAGAGAGAGAGAGAGAGAGAGAGATTCAAATCTAGGTTCTGAATATGAAAGAAATACAGTCATGAGTTATTTTTCATTTTAAATCTGCTTCTATTTCATTTTTATGACAGAATAAAATCCATGGGTTCTATCTTTGTTTTGTCTATGCAGCTGCTGATTTAATTTATTGTGAATAGTATGGCAAGAAGCATGGCTGTGAAAGTATCTCTACAGAATATTTAGTGTCCTCTAACTGACAGTGGCAGATCAGATGGTCGGTCTTTTCAAGTTGTTGATTCCCACAGTGGTTGAACCAGTTACACGCCCTCCAACAGTGTGTAAGGTTTCCTACTCCCATTCACTCTCAAGCCTTTGCTGTAGCTTGTTTCTTGATGTTAACCATTCTGACTGGGATGAGGTGGAATCCCAAAATACTTTTAATTTCATTTCTCCTATTATTTAGGACATTTTTCTTTTAAAAATAGTTTGATTACATTTATTTGTGTGTGTGATCGTGGGGCATGTGTGTCACAGATGTGTGTGGCATTCAGAGAACAATTTGCAGAAGTTAGTTCTATCCATCATGTAGGTTCCAGGGATAGAATCCAGGCCGGATGTTTATGTTTCTTTTTTTGAGAGTTGTCAATTCAGCGCATCGGCCCATTTATTGATTGGATGATTTGAAATTTTTGTACTTAATTTTTAAAAATACTCTAGATATACTTCCTTGGTCTGAAGTATAGGTGGCAAAGCACCCCCATCATCTTGTAGTCTCTCTTTATTCTGGTGACTTCCTTTTTCTGTGTAATAGTCTTTTAATATCAGGTAATTCCATCTGCTGATTGCTGGATTATTTCCCGTGCTATTGGAGTTCTTTTCAGAAAGTGTTCCGCCATGTTTTCTTCAGCAGTTTCAAAGTGTTAGGATTTACATTTAAGTCTTTGGTCCAGTTTGAATTTCTTTTGGAATGGGTTGAAAAGAGTAATCATCAATATCACTCAGCCACAAACTTTGGTAACTACTATAGTAACCTGCCAGCAAGATCTACTGGGGTAACAATGGCACAAATGGATGCTAATTAGGGGTGAGGCTTCTAGTTGGGCACCACCTGGATTTCATCATGGTTGATGACATAAATGAATGATGTCAGAAAAAACTGGTATTTACAATCATGTTTTGGTGGGTAATCAATCGTGTTGGCAATCGCTTGGGATTTTTAATTTGTGTGTGGGGTCATCTATGAGACCCCTTTAAAGGGCCAATCACTCAATGAGATGTATCCAATTCTCAGCATTGGGGATTGTATTTGGTAGCATAAGATGTCTAAGTTAGGGCATTCTCTCTCCCATTATATGGTGTGTTTATTTTAATTCTTTTGACATATATATATATATATATATATATATATATATATATATATATGGAAGACTCTATAGTAATAGGTTGTCATATTCTTTCTTTTAGCCTGTTCTCCAATCCTTCTCCCTATTTAATTCTCTCATTCTAGCTTCTCTTTTATCCATTTATAGAACTGTATTCTATTTCCCCTTCCTTGGAAGATCACCTGCTCCCACAAGTTTCCTCACTAGCTACATAACCTCTATTAAGAAATAAAAGGAGCTTGGGATAAAGATACCCTTTATTAGAAAAACACCAGCCAAACACAAGCCAGAGAGTGCCCAAGGCAGCAAGGTATCGAGGCCAGAGAGAAGCGCCTTCCATGTGCTTGCTGCCCCTTAAGAGCCCAACCCTCATCTTGTGTCCTCACCTTGACCACGCACACATGGAGTGCTACGGCTCACAGTGGTCTGGGCCCTTCCACATTAATTAGCAATAAAGATAATACCCCAAAGACATCATCTATGAGCTAATATAACTTGGAATTCTTCAATTGAGACTCCCTCCTTAGGCTGGGCCAAATTGACAGCTAAAGTTAACTAGCTCATTTGCTATTTAAAATTTTTCATGGTAAATGTCTCTTACTTTCATGGTTAATTTTATTTGTACTATTTAATTTTTGAGGCTTTCTGGAAGGGATTGTTTATCTGACTTCCTTATCAGTATGTCATTATTGGTGTATAGTAAAGCTATTGGATATTTTGGAGTGTGTTTGAGTATACTTATTTGTGTGAATGTACTTGTGTATGCAGGTGTGTGTGTGTGTGTGTGTGTGTGTGTGTGTGTGTGTGTGTACCAAAAGACAACTTCAGAATTCTTTTGATGCCATTCACCCTTAGTTTTTTTGAAGCAGGATCTCTCACTGGCCTGGAACTCAACAAGTAGGCTTGGACCCCATGGAGCCTCCTGTCTTTCCTTTCCAGCACATGTATTTCAAGTGAGTACCATAACTTCCATCTTTTTTTTTTTAATGTGAGTAATATGGGAATTGAACTCAGGTCCCCATGGATGCAAGGAAAACACTTTACCAATTGAGCTATCTTCCCAGGCCTATGGGTTTTCTGTGTTGATGTTGTATACTAATACTTTGCTGAACTTTTTTTCTTATCAAATCTAAGAGTTTTCTTGTGGAGCCTTTAGGGTCTTTTAAGTAAGAGATTATGTGGTCTGAAAATAGTGATAATTTGACCTATTTTTTACTATTTTGTCCCTTTTTAGTCTTTATTTTAGTTGTTGCTTTATCTGAGACTCTAAGCACGATACTGAATAATAGTAAAGAGAGTGGCATTTTTGTCTTGTTACTGAGTGTAAAGGAAATACTTTTCTCTTGTCAGCATGTGTTGACTGGAGGTTTATCCTATGTAACCTATATCATGTTGACGTCTGTTCCTTCTGTTCCTAGGTTGGTTCCTGGGCTGTATGAAAGAAGACAGAGTGATATGGCAGGTTGACTCTGCTGCTCCTGTGGATGTCACTGGCTTCTTCAAGTGACAGACTTCCCTGCATAATGGACTATAAGCTGGGAATGTAGGCCTGGGAATGTAGGCCTTTAAAATAAAAAATGACCTTTATTTATTAAAGTGACTTTTATTACACACAGCAACAAAAATTGGACTAAAACACTGATTAGAATCAGGGGTTTTCTGTCTTGTTTTAGGGTGTGTGTGTGTGTTTGTGTGTGTGTGTTTGTGTGTGTGTGTGTGTGTGTGTGTGTGTGTGTGTGCTCTAGAGTGTGTCCATGTGTGTGTGCGTGCATGTGCATGATTGATTACTCCCTGGCTCTCCTTTGCTCATCTAGTAGTCTTATGAGTTTTTCTTTCATGTTGCTGCTCTTTCATCCATGTGCTGACTTTTCATCCAATTTGATGACCTTTTCTCTGTGTTGCTTCTGTTCCTTTGCAGCCCTTGATTGAGTTCATCTGCTTTGTTTGTAGCTGTTTTGAGGTCATTTATCATTTTTTTTGCTAGTAAAATGTTGATAACATCAGCATTCTACCTATCTCAGTTTCTTTGAATTCAGTAATTGAGGAAGCATGCTCTTTTTTGTTTGTTTTAGTTCAAATTAGGAACAAGCTTGCTTCACATGTCAATCCCTTCTTCTTCTCTCTCCCCTCCCCTCCCCAACCCTTCCCCCAACCCTCCCCAACCCCCACCTGCCCTCCATCCTCCCTCCACTCCCCAGGGAGGGTAAGGCCCTCAACGGGGCTCCCCAAAGTCCACCACATCATCCTGGGCCCAGCTTAGGTCCTTCCCCATGTGTCCAGGCTGAGAGAGCATCCCTTTAGGTGGGGGAAGTGCTCTTTCAAAAGAGTTGCATTGTCTTGCTGTAGCATGAAAAAGACCCAGAGACAGATATTGGGTTCCAGCTTCAAGCTGAAGATCAGAGAAGCAAAGCAACCAGCTACTAGCTCTTACGTCTACCTCAAGCTGAAAGGGTTGATCCTGTTTCCACGAACTCTCTACCAAACCTCAGACTGCTGCCTCTCAGTCTCAGCATGGCTAGAGAATCCATCTCCTAGTGCTCGGATTAAAGGTCTGTGATCCCAAGCTCTGAGATGATCTTTGTGTGAGCTGTTTCTCTTTAGGACTGGATTAGTTTCATATAACTCAGTGTGGCCTTGAACTAACCTCTACCTTCCAAGTGGTAGGATTAAAGGCATGTACCACCACCACCTAGCTCTATGGCTGCTGGGATTAAAGGTGTGCAGCACCATCACCTGGCTTCTATGGCTAACTAGTATGGGCTACTTTGCTATTTTGATCTCCAGTGGCTTTAATAAATCATAAACAATATATCATCACATCTTGCTTTTTTTTGTTTTTAATTTTGTGACTTTTGCATCTGTTGGTTTAGATGTCTCTCCTGGTTGTATTTTTGCATTGCATTAGTGAGCAGTTTTCTCTTGATTCCTCTGCTCCCAGTACTACTGGCTCTTTTGAGGGCAGACCCTTGAGTAAATGAGGATTTTCAGCCCCAGAACAGCAGGTACATATGTCATCACATTTCACACTGAAGGAGCTGGAGCTATAGGCAGCATCATGACTGGAGTTGCAGCTGCAGATTTGATACAGGCTGCAGATGTCTGGGGCGCACTGTGCTGTCCTGCACAGAAGTAGGTACTTGAGTCAGCAGGTTCCGAGGCTGAGATAGTCAAGACACTGTCCTTCCTTGTTCCACCAAACTCAGCAGTCACTTTGCCATTTCTGACCAACTCTCCACTCTTATATACGGCCACCAAGAGGACCAGGCCTCCTTCAGGGTCCTGCTTGTACCACTGAACGTTGTTAAGTGTACTTGAGGAGTTGCAGCTCATGGAGGCATCCTTTCCTTCTGGGATGGATACATACTGAACGCTCTGACTCAGAACTTGACCATTCACCACTAAATGGAAAGACAAAGAAAGCAGTTCAGTTGGCTTAGACCACCTTTCTCAGACTCACGGAGGATGCTGTTCGCTACAAGTACCCAGCTCTGCTCTGTACACTGCCTTCCCTTCTCCTCTAGCTTTCCTTGGTGTCTTTTTCTAGACTTGGATAAATCCTCATCTCATTCCCTCATAGAGTTTCTTCCACTTCAGAATTCCCCGTGGATGAAGAAGAAGCCCCTGAGACTTACATGCTATTTGCACCCAGAGGATTGTTAATAGACCTTCAAGGAACATCTCTGCAGCAAGCGATTCTTTTCTAAATGGTTTCCTGTTTCAAGAAACTCATCTAGGCTCAAAGTAACACGATTTAATTACCATTGTGAATTAAAAACAACCTGTTCTGTGTATCAGCTAACCTGACCACTCATTGGCTGTTTCTCGGGTGTTAGAACGAATCTAGAAAGTGTTTACAAATGAAGACACTGCCCCCTTATGGCCAGACACTAGATTCTGGCTCTGCTTTCAGTCTTTTACTAATGGTACTTCCTGTTTCTTTAATGAACACACCATATACCCAGGATACATGGGAGAGCTATACAGACATGAATTAGAGCAGAAAAAAGGCCCAAGAACAACTTATAATATATTTGAGAAGTCACAGCAGGAGACGGGAGTCTGGCTGACTAGAATGCATTTAGAAAAGTTTTTTTTCTCAGTGACAAGGACATGTGGGTGTACGAGATGCAATTCACTTATCCACTTACTGAATGCATTATTTTAGTTTTTTTTGAGTTCTTTTGACTTTTGAGTCCTTTATCTATTTCGGATATCAGGTTCCTGTCAGATGAAAAGGTTGCAAGGATTTTTTTTCCCAGTCTATATTCTATCTCTGAACTTTGCTTTTTTATTTAATTAAAATATAACTACATCATTGCTCCCCTCCCCCTCCTTCTTCCTACCCTTCTCACGTCTGGTCCCTCCCCCAGTTCTTTTCTTTAACCACTGCTGTAACATATGCATAATCAATGGATCAATGTATACGTGTAAATACAACTTGCTGAGTCCATTAGTGCTGTGTGAGTGTGTATTGTTTCCAGGCAGACCACTTGATACTGGAAATCAACAAAGGGGTGGCTCATCCTTTGTCTCTCAGCGGTTACTAATCGCCTGTAGCTCTTTATCTGGGGGTGGAGTTCTGTGAGATTCCCTCATCTACACTGGGATGTTAGCTGGTATTGGTCTTGTTTAGGCAGCCATGTTGTTTAGATTTCATGTCATAGCAGGATGGCCACTCTCATGAAGCACTTCCTCACCCTCATTTCCCCACTTTAATAATGTTTCCTGAGCCTTGGATGCAGAAGTTATGTTGTAGGTGCATAATTGGGGCTGGGCACCACACAGTCAGCCGTCCTTCGTATTTTGACTAGCTATGTGATTCTGCAATAGTTTCTGTTAGGACAATCAGACTGACCCCACCACCTGACAACGGGCCGGGCATGCAAGGGACTGCTAACGCCATCACCATGTCACCCATCACACATTACCGACCTGTGTGAGGACTGCGCATGCGTGGAACCTCAGTGCGCATTCGCGGTCTTCCCTTTAAAAGTTCTAACTTCCCCTAATGGCGATCAGCCATTAACTCTGTCTCTCTTCTCTCTCTGTCCTGCTCTGTCCTTCTATTTCTCTCTCACGATATAATAAACTATCGTTAATGTATCTCTATAGTCTCATCTCTCTTGTACTTCTAATTTAAGCACAAATCTAACAGTCTCCTTCTGACGTAAAAAGAGGCTTCTTGGATGAGAGGTGAGATCTACAGTTATCTGCAAATTTCATGATTTTTGCTTTTGTTACCGTATAAAAGGTTTTACATCTTATGCAGTTCCATGCATCAATTCTTGTTACTTTTTGAGCAGTCTGAGTCTTTTAAGGAAATTCATTATCTGTGTCTTGAAATGGTTTTCCTTGAGTAGTTTTAATGTTTCAGGTCGCACATTAAAGTTTTTTTTTTTTTTAATTCATTTTGAATTGATTTTGGCACGGAGTGGGGAGTATCTAGTTTCATTCTCCATGTGGATATCCAGTTTTCCTATCTGTGTTGTTCTCTAGCACATACTTTTGATACCTTTGTAAAAAGTCGGATGGTTATAGTCACATTTTTTTTCCTGGATTCTGTTGTAGCACATTGATCTATGCATCTGTTTTATGCCAGTGTCATGCTCTAACTGTGGCTCTAGTATAATTTGAAATCAGATATGATGACAGCTCCAGCTTGGCTCTTCATTCTTGAGATTGCTTTTTTGCTGTTTGGTGTGTTTCGTGCTTCCAAGTGAATTTTAGAGTTATTTTTCCTCCTTATGTGAAGAACATTATTGGAATTTTGTGGAAGATTGTATTGAGCCTATAGATCACAGCCATTTCACAACACTAATTCTGCAAAGGCTGGTTATATGGCATATTAATCATTCTCCTGAACTCGAACTTCAGTCCTCTGAAACAGTACCAGTTGTGCCAAGATCCTTTTTTGTATTTTTCCTTTAATTTCATTTATTCTTCAGAATTTCATACATGTTTATAATAAAATATGATTGTATATGCCCTCAGTTCTTCCCTTCAGCTCCCCTATTTTCCTCTACCATGTGCTCCTACCAACTTGCTCTACGTTGATATTTATTTGAATATACTTTTCTGTTTTCTTTCATCTTGTCTTCAAATTTTATTTCATATGTTTTCCCCTGTTTTTGTCTATTAACTTTACCCTGGGATAGTTTTCCAACCTATCTTTGGAGTTTTTTTTTTCTTTTTTCTTTTTTTTTTTTTTTTTAGTGTGCATATAGCACTGATAAATTTTGTAGATTTTCTCTTTAAACTTTTTATTTATTTATTTATTTACTTATTTATTTATTAATTTTTTTCTGAGACGGTTTCTCTGTGTAACAGCCCTGGCTGTCTTGGAACTCATGCTGTAGACCAGGCTGGCCTCGAACTCACAGAGATCCACCTGCCCCTGCCTCCTGAGTGCTGGGATTAAAGGTGTGTGCCACCACTGTCCAGCCACTTTTTGCTTTTAATAGTTCTTATTGATAATAAACAGGAATCATTGTACATATTTATGTAGCATAATGTGACTTTTTCTTCTGACCACCCACTGTTTCCCTTTGCACAGTTCCCCGAGGATGTCAGATTAATAACTGCTCACGGCACACTAAGAAATACTTATTGTTCTGGGTTTGTGTCCCTTGTGGAAATTTATGTTGCTTTGAGTTAGAGCAATGCCCAGGGCTCAGCCTTGTTCAGTTTGTCCGATCAATTGAGGCAGAACCACAGAATGTTTTTCTCTTACAGAAAGGGTTTAATGGTGAGAATGGGAGAAAAATCAACTCACAGGACGTGACATGTGGCCTGCTGTCACAGGCTGACACTGGCGTGGACTTAACAACACTTTCCTCTCGATGACAGCGGCTTACCAGTCTTCTGGGACATCACAGATTAATCTTTGAATAGTCACAACTCCTCTCTGTGTTTGCAATATTTAGTGTTTCTAGTGTTCTATTGAAGACAGTATTTTTATTTCCCAATTATAAAAATGAAGCTTAAGGCGAAAATGCAAATATGCACACCTTAGATGTGTAGTTGTAGGTGTGTGTAACATACATGTGTGGTTAAGTTCCATTACACACTTTTCATGAAAATCGTTACCCTTTGTCCGTTCCTTTGAGCTTGTCCTTTTATCATATTTCCCCAAATTTTCATTGGAGAACTTCTTTCTTTTTTCTCTCTTCTGATTATTTTAATGAACTTTTTTAAAAATCAAAGCATGGTCAGGGTTATAACATTGTATTCATAGAGACTTTGGTTTATATGTATGTGTGTCTGTGTATGATGAGTGTGTGTGCATGTGTTTGTATGTATGATGCATGATGTGTGTGTGTGTGTGTGTGATGTGTATGTGTGTATGCTGTGTGTCTGTGTATGATGTGTTCATGCATGTGTGTGTCTGCAGGATGCATGAGTGTATGATGTGTGTATGCTCGGATGTGGATGTGTGTGTGTTTGGGTTCATGTGTGTGTCTGAAGGCAGGAGGCCAACCTCGGTACCATTCTCCAGGAGCTGTTCACCTGTCTTTTGGACACAGGGTTTCTCACTGGAACCCAAGGGTAATTTATTAGGCTGAGTTGGCTCACCAGGAAGCCCCAGATAGTCTCCTGTCTCTGCCTCTTTGACTTTTTTTTTTTAACCAGGGCACTGATGGTCAAGTTGTCATGGCTTTGAGGACAGTACTTTAACTGAGTGAGCCATCTTATCAGAGTAGCAACTCTGTTCTATTTTTAAACAGAAATTATTCAAGCTGAAGTTGTACCTCAGAGGTAGAACATTTTCTCAGCACACACAAAGCTGGAGCTCAGCCCCCATCATACCAAAACAAAGGAAAAAAAAACTAAAAAAAAAAAAAAACAACAAACATCATCACTAAAATAAAAAAAGCAAAACAAATACTGTAGGGAATGTATGTTATTGTGCTGGCCATAGCCAACATAAAGGATGATTTCCATTTTATGCATTATTTTCTTTAAAGTCGTATCACTAGGCAATTTCTGAGAGCATGCAAAAATTCAATTTCCTTTTCTAAATGTGAAGAACAGAGACTCCCACAATTAAATTGGAATCATGTTGATCAATTTAGGAAAATTTTATCTAGAGAATTCTGACCAATTTGAGATTATCATTGTTTTATTAATGGTGGTAACACTATTTTTAGGCCCTTCCTGCCTCCGCTGCCATCAAAGAAGAGAAGCCATTCCTCTGTGCTGCCCCAGGGCCTAAGGGTCAAGGGGTGATGAGAAAGTCAGCAAGCTGAGGCACAGCTGTATGATTCCAGATGTGTGCAGCTTGTATGACTTGGAGCTGTTCAGGGACACCAAGGCCAAGTGGGTGTTTAAGTTTATGAAGTGTGTGGGATGCACATCATGCCAAAGGAAGCAGAGGAGCCAAGCACCTTGAGGAAAGTGGCTGCTGAGGACTCGTCCTGTCCCTTGTCCCACCCTCAGTAAACCTTTATACCTAGTATTTTAACTGCTAAGTGTAGTCAATATGTCAATTGCTTAACATACGTGAGCAAAGTAGTATGAGTGCATCAGTTTTCTAAGGGGGAAATGAAACCTTAGAAATTTATAGTTCCTGGTTAACTCTCACATAGTCTGTAACAAACAGAACTGGCTCCTCCCTTGCTTGAGGATTTTAGAATCTCCAAGAAGCATAAGAACTATTTCCTTCTAGCCTATGATCTTTGCTTGATGTTGGTGTCCATTGAATGCTTTGAAACAGGGCCAATACTCTAACTCATGTAGAGGGAGTAGATGAAAGTAAGCTGTTGATCATTTCATACTGAAACAAAGTGGGGGAAAGTTCTTTCAGTTCAATATGCTCAGGGAAATACAGAGAATGGAATGTGAATGAAAGCATAGTGAGAACTGGACACCAGACTAAGACTGGTTGGGTCTCTATTCATCTGTCTTTCTATCAATTTGTTTATTTCTTTCTGTATTCATGATATAAATGTTGAAAAATATGCTGCCTACATGACTCTTGTGCCTAACAGTATTGCTTTGCCAAGAGGTATAGGGAATGACTCAGATTTTCTTTCTGTTAGGAAAGTAGGTAAACAGCAGGAGGAAAACATGTTCTCAGAACAATAAGGCATGAAATTTGTGCATTATTGGTTTTTTGTTTTGTTTTAATATAATTTCTTTATCGAATCTTTGAAAGTTTCACATCATACACCCCAATTCTGCTCCCCTCCCAGTCCCTCCGTATCTTCTCCTCCCCAAACAAGTCAAAGCAAGCAAGCAAGCAAACACAAAGAGAAAAAAAAAACCTAAATAAAACAACAATAAAACCCCTCTTCATTCCTCCATCTTTCCTGCCTCTCCAGCACTTCTTCATTTGTCCTGAGTTGGCATAGAGAGCTGAGTTGTATCACATAGTATACCCTTTTGTCCAATGTTCATTGCAAATGTTCATTGCAATGAGTCACTAGTCTGGTTCAAGGCCTCTGGTTTCTGGTACACTGTCATCACTGGATCCTCATCAAGACTCCACTGGGATATCCCATGGCTACCCGGAATCATGGAGATCCTCTGGTTGTCACTCCACAGTACAAGTCCCTTCAGGAGCTCCATCAGGTCTTCGATGGACTGTGGGCCTGGGTGGTAATTAAACTGGTCAGTACAGGCCACTGGAGCTGCCCTTCTCAGGTGAGGGATGGAGTCAGCTCCCCTATGCCAGTGCCATCAGAGTCAGCTCTCCCCTACCTGAGGGGTGGAGGCAGGGGCCAGCTCTCTTTCTGCAGCATCCAGTGAGGGGCAGCACAGCTATCCTAGGGCCAGTAAAGGGCAGGGCTGGCTCAGCATGGCCCTCTGACTTCATCACACATGGTTCCTATGGCCTCCTGAGGTGATGCAGTCCACAGACATCAACACAGACCCAAGGCGCACCAGGACCACAGAGTCAGACATGGCCTTTGGTTGCAGCTTGGGTCTGGACAACATTCTTTCTCTGGGCAGAAGCACAGACCACTCAGATCAGGATGGCTCTGGTGTTGGCACAGCTCCTGGACACAAACAAGGCCCCAGGTTAGGGCCCTGACCCCAGGCTTCCAAGTAACCTTTTGTGGCAACTAACCATTGGTGGCAACACTGACCCTGGTTGTATTAGGACTATGGACCCAGACATGGCTCTTACCTTTTGCTCTGGCCCTGATGTCACTATGACATTGGGTAGCAGGACAGACCACCCAGATCTACATGATCCTGGCTGCGGCATGTACTTTGGCCATAAAGATGGACTCAGGTGGCTGACCTGACCATGGGCATCCACAAAACCTTTGGTGGCAACATGGTTTATGGACTTCAACATAGCTGCCATAGCACCACAGACCCAGACATGGCCCTCAGCAGCAACCTGGGTCCAGATGTCACCATGGCCCCAGGTGGTGGCACAGGCTACCCAGACCAGCATGTTCCCACTAAAAAGTAATGTTACTGGGAAAAAAGTCATTTTAAATATTAAAGACATAGCTTCCCATTGCATCATCTCCACTCCTCTCTTATGTGATGAGAAAATTGTACCCTTGAGTCTTCTGTTTTGGCAACTGTTCTAGTCCTGTCTCAGGAGCTCTATGTCAGCAGAGCCCCTG
The DNA here is from genome assembly GCF_003668045.3 of Cricetulus griseus. Taxonomy (NCBI): domain Eukaryota; kingdom Metazoa; phylum Chordata; class Mammalia; order Rodentia; family Cricetidae; genus Cricetulus; species Cricetulus griseus. Next base: position 209,099,659 of record NW_023276807.1, on the reverse strand, counting down.
TGACCCAGCTGCAGGTTTGGAGACAGTCTGTGGAGGTCTGAAAACCACTGTGCAGCTGCTCCACATAGGTAAGTGCCTGAGTGACTAGGCTGAGAGGCTTGAATGTGCAGGGTACTTTGTTGCATTTTCTCATCCAGCTTGGCAGTTATTTTTCCATTATGTTTCTTGTCTCTACCTTTCTGTAATGTCACCAAGAAGACGGGGCCTCCATCATTCCCTTGCCTATACCAGTGTAAGGCATACAAAGATTCTGATGAATTGCAGCTGATGGTGAGTTCATATCCTTCTTGGATTACCAGAGACCGAGGGCTCTGCTGCAACTTTTGGGTATTGACCCCTTTTCAAAAGGATAATGTAAAGGAAACACAAGAGGCAGTAATAAGATCTTAGAGGCTGTGGTAGAGATAGTGAACTCCCCTCCCCCGCCCGCCCAACCTCCAAATAACATCTTTATGTCAGCACACAGTATGGTCCCTTTTGTTAACTATATTGGCTCTGAAAAGCCTCCACCCCAGGACAGAGAGGCCCTCAAGGAGGGCACCATCATCTCACCAGTTCCCCAAATGAAATATGTACTCACAGGAGGCCTGAAGCTTTAACAGCCAAGAAACTGCAAGTACTTGCAGGAGAATCCGCATCTCTTGCATCAGTGAGTGTGACAGGGTCGTGTTTCTCTGAATGACCTTCCACAGTGGTGGCTACAGAGCTTGTGAAGGAGACTGCTTCAGTCAGAGACCTTACTGACTTTCTGTTTGTTCAGCAATACACTAATATAATTCAGACGCTTTTACAACACTGCCACCCTTTGACTAGACTGAAAAAGTTGAGTAATGTGGACTTTTGTATATTTAATATTTTTGTGATACAAACTCTACATTTTAGCAACCCAAGTAAAAAATATAATTAGAGGGGATAGAATAGGTGACATGAAGGAAAAGTGTTAAAGCTTTACGTTGTTTTGGAGACAAGGAGCTAGGGCAGGGCAGGGATTAGGGAATGGGTTAGCCAAAACCCAGGATATGTGAATAAGTCTTTGTGGAAGTCTATTGTTTGTAAGCTAATATGTATGTATATGACATAGAAAGTCAGTGCTACTTTTAATTAGCATAAACTTGTGTATAAAGCATACAAGTCACTGTTTGAGCCCATGTGGAACACTAGCTTACACTCTTCTTGTGTGTCCATGTCTGTGGGTGCACAGAATGGGGGGCAGAAAACAACCTTGAGTGTCACTCCTCAGAAGCCAAAAAAAAAAAGTCAGTGCTAATATATATGTACATAACATAGAAAGTGAGTTTGGTTGGAAGTTCTCTAGAGAGGTGGACAATGCTGCTCTCAGAAGGCATGAGAAATTAAAATCTCAGTGCCAGAAATGGGATACTTTCCTATGACTTATTGGCCAGGGAGGCCCCAGAGGCATTTAAAACAACATGGGCTTTCACTGTTGCTTGTGGTTGCCCACTATATCTAAATGTTAATAGTCTATTTTGGAAAATATTATCCACTTTAGTTGCAGGACATTGATTAGGAAACTGTCTTCTGGCTTTCTTTTCCACAGGAGGGATTTTATGTCTGGTACTGTCAATCTTGTCAAAGACCCAAAATGGAGAGAGTCACAGGCTCTGGGTGGGTGGATGGAATCCTACTGGTGTTATTTCACTAATAATCATACTGTCAAACTAGGCCAAACTTTGTTTATACTCACACATTTCCGCTGCTCTCTACCTTGGTCAGACAAGTTTCTTTTTGCAGTGAGTGTGGCTAATGCAGAGACTCCTAACTGTTCAAAGGAAGAGAATAAATGAGCATAGGTGCTCATCTGTGGATGGTTATCTATGTCAATCTCCCCTCATCTGAAGCTCAGGGAGCATTGTGGAAAGAGTCTAAGAGCTGGAGGATGGGGCAAGTGCTGCAAAATGCTGTCTTCTAAAAGTGACCTGGCAGCTACACTCAGCAACTCACAGCAATGGTGGCTGCCTGTGCAAGGCCTGCTCTTGAGGGTGGCACACAACATGAATATATCTATTGACCCCAGAAAGTGAAACTGTGATAGGCAAAATAATGGCTGTGCCCAAGTCCAAGTTGATGAACCAATGGGTTTTTAATGGGGTTACTAACAGGAGTGTTGCCTCCCTCACTGACCGGTGGGCTCTACTTGGCAGTACCTTATGGGACAATTCAACTTATGTACATGTCCTTTCATAACATCCACATGCCAAGGCCACAAATGGGGTTGTGGACAGCATATATGCTATCAGAATATTTTACAGGAATCCCAGAGGCCTTCTCTGTTTTCCAACCCATGTGTGACTAGACTTTACATGAACCTGGTGAGCAACCTCCAGTGGCAACTGAGGCCTCACGACCTGTGCCTTGGTAGGGGCACCTGCTTCATGATTACCAAGAGGATTTAATAGGCTGTGGGCTGCCTTATGGAAAGTTATCAAGTGTATTCTGCATATAATAGACTTTCTTACACTACCCTGCCATGTGAACTCTGTTCCTGTAAAACTTGTTTTATTCCTCTGGGAGGAATGCCTCTGCTTGCCTAAGGAATGCAAGGGACAAGATGTTTCCTCCCAGCTCCTCAGCCATGCAGTTTAGCAAGCTTGTAGGTATTGTGCAAACAGCCCCCATTAGACTACAGGACTTTTTGTGCCCTGAGTATTTCTGGTGAATGTGATGAGAAATTCTCTGAGTGTTTATCATTGTTTCTCTGTCCTTGCTTTGAACTCAGAGCTATCCAAAATGAAAGCTGCACAGAATGCTAGGAAAAGTACCCTAGAATAGCATCATCACCCAGAGTTCCTCTGTTCTGTTGAATCTCAACTTTGACTTCAATTCCTCATGGTCACATCATTCTAATCAGCAGTTCTGACTCCTGATGAGTTCTGGTATATGTTTATTCCACAGTGGCTGCCCCAACATCTCCTGACACAGTGCCCTTTGTTGTAAAATTTGGATTCCCATGAGATTATAGCTGACCTTGCTCAACCTTGCCAGTCAACCACAACCCGGAGAGGAAGTTTGCTAGGATAGACTATCTCAAGTGATAATCTATCTTGTCCAAGAAGATGACTCCAGGAACAAGAGGCCAAAGACTATGTGTAGCCCCCTACAACTACATCAACTTCCTTATTTCCAAGGCCCTCAGCTTTCCCCATAAATGTTCCCAGCCAGCTTTTTACTTTTGCAGAACCTCCATTCCCTAGGGCAAGTGTTTGACCTTCACTGTTGGAAATAAACCATTTGAAATAAATCATCTCATCTACTGAGGTCAGACTCTGGTCCCTTTCTGCTTTCTGTCTCTTTACTCTGTGCTGCTAAACCTAGCATCTGCCCACATCTTTTCTCACTGGGCTAGTCATAACATGAGGCCTCTACATACAGCTCCGTGGTTAGTACAGATCACCACAAGCCTACTCTTACAAGTTATTGTCAACAATACTGTTCTTGACTTAGTCACTGGCTACCATTTCCTTTTTATACGTTTCTACCTCATGGTGTCTGTGTCAATCTGTATCAGGGGCTCAATGACTTGAAAGGACACTGACCCCAGGAGACCTTGTGTGGCATTGGTGACAACTTAGAGAAATGACACCACATTTGATGTAAATATGTATGCCATAGAGATTACATCTGTGCCACCCCAGACAGAGGCTTGGGTAGAAAGCCATTGATTCAATCCTTAATTAGATAAACTGTTTTTATAGTTACTGAGGTAGGCCTGTTATGGGTTCAACCTGTTATAGTATTTTATATACAGCCAGAAATTGCTGTACTAGCATTGTACAATGCTAGTACAATGCTTCTGCCCTTTCCCACAGGGCAATATCCTATTGGAACCACTTACTTAGGTTGTTTTTCCCACAGCCCCCAGCTATAGACTTCCTGGCTTCTGGTGACTTCTAACCTGAAGGAGCACTGGGGTAATGGGCACATAGTCATTTGGCTTGTTCCACAAAGGTGTTAGCTTGTTAAAATGTCTCCTGAGTCTTCTGTCTCAATCCCATATGGCAACCTTCCCCATTATGTTATTGAACAAGTCAGGATATGGAAATCTGCCAATATCCCTAGAGCCTGAAGAACACCTATAATGTTATATTTACAAGCACTGGTTAATATAGTATTTTCTTAATAACTTCATCAGGTATGATGCCCATCTTCACAGGTCACAATACTCCAAGATATTTTACAGCTGTGCCTGGCCCTTGTACCTTGTGTGGATGGATCACCCATCCTCGTTCCTTTAGGTGCACCAGCATGTCTTTTATATGCTTTTGTAAATCTACAAAACACTCGGAGGTTAACCTTATGTCATCTGTGTAATGAAACCTTTTTACAGGGGGCAGACAGGATAACAAAGCAAGGTCCTGGTTACCATCCTGTGAATAGTGGGACTGAGAAGGTGGCTTCAGAGAACACTCTGAAGGTCCACTGTTGACCATTCCAGATAAATGCAAGTTGGCTTGGGATTAAGTCACAAGAGGATACCAAAGTGAACCATTAGTAAGGTCCAATACAGCCTGAAACAATTCTATCACTTGTATCAATCATTTTCTTAAAGATTCAATATTTGGTACAGGAGTATGGTTGAGAAGTATTACCTTAGCTGGTCTTCCATAATCAACAGTCATTTTCCATGTGCATTTCTGCTTCCTTATCCTGGGATGATTTCATGGGGGCACTGTGCATATCTCCACCCTGAAGGAGTTAGTATGTCTCTCTCAATCTGTCCAGACCCAGGTCCAAGGGCTGTCTTGCACTTGACACTTGATTTGGCTACTTGGGTCTGACAGGTCTGAAGTTACTCATTTTTATAACTTTATTTATTTATTTATTTATTTATTTATTTATTTATTTGGGTGTTTTTTTATTTGAATTAGAAACAAGATTGTTTTACATGTCAATCCCAGTTCCCTTATCCCTCCCATCCTCTCCTACCAGCCCCCCCAACTAAAACCCTACCTATCACATGTCCTTTCTGCTTCCCCTGGATGGTGAGGCCTTCCATAGGGTGTCATCAGAGTCTATCATATCCTTTGGATAGGGCCTAGGCCCACCCCCATGTGTCTTGGCTCAAGGAGTATTCCTCTGTGTAGAATGTGCTCCCAAAGTCCCCACCTGTGCTAGGGATAAGTATTAAACAAACTATAGGAGGTCCTGTAGTTTTCCAAGGTTTCCTCACTGAAACCCATGTTCCTGGGGTCTGCTTCAGTCCCATGCTGGTATCCCAGCTATCAGACTGGGGAGCAAGAGTTCCCCGATGTTCAGGTCAGTTGTTTCTGTGGGTTTCACCAGCCTGGTCTGGATTCCTTTGCTAGTCATTCGTCCTTCTCTGCATCTGGATTCCAGTTCAGTTCAGTGATTAGTTGTGGGTGTTGGCTTCTACTTCCACCAGCTGCTGGATGAGGGTTATCAGTGGCATAGAAGTCAGCCATTAATCTCATTTTCAGGGGAGGGCATTTAAGGCAGCTTCTCCTCTGTTTCTTAGATTGTTAGCTGGTGTCATCTTTGTAGATCTCCAAACATTTCCCTAGTACTTGATATCTCTGTAAACCTAAAATGTCTCCCTCCATTATGGTATCTCCATTCTTGTTATCTTCTATTCTTCCCCTGACTCAACCTTTCTGCTCCCTCATGAAGTTACTCTTATTACCTTTACCTCAGCCAACCTGAGTGCTGAGAGGGACCGGGTCTGGCAGGTTCTGGGAAGGCACTGTAGACGTAACCACTCCAATTGTGTTTCTCACAGCCACATCTCAATGCCAAGGAAGCCTCTTGTCTTGCAGGCTCTGGATGGGCCCCACAGCTGTAGCCATCCCTGTTGAGTTTCTCAGCCATACCTGGCTTTTGTGGGAGCTCAAGACTGGATGAACCATTTCCACCCTTACCAAACTTTACTTCAGGAGAGAAATGCATGCAGTTTACTCTGTGAGCAAGACTGCCCACCCTGGCAGGCTTAGACTTTCTTGTTTGAACTGTGATATCATTAATGCCTTCTGTGAACTGAGACTTAAAGTCTTCCAGAAGCTCACTATCATAGTATATGGCTTTCTGGAAGTTATTTTCTCAAGAGCACCAATTTGCCACATATCTTACCAAATTTGTCAAGTGACCCAGATGGACCTCTTTCTTGGCTTTGAACTTCTTAAAGTCTCCTCTAGACTGTTTTATCACTTCACAAACTTGATTCATATCTACATAGCTTGGATCTGCTGTAACCTCTCCCACTTTGTAAAGATCATATTCTGTAATGGAACTCAATAAAGCCACAATAGCTGCATAGCAGTATCAAGGTCCCCACTGAATCAACTCTCTGTGAACACAGTTCTATCTGGTCCATGATGTAGGGGTCAAAAACAGTTCCTTTTATTCCCAGTTCTATCAGCAGTTTCTGTGTTCAGGATATTATCTCATTCCTGGATGTTTATGGGGACTTCAGATGGAGGTGTCTGAGTGTTCCTAAAGGCCCTGACAACCTGGTCCATCAGGGAGGATTTCTCTCACATTGCTTCATGTTATGTAGTCTTTGCCTTAAGGAGAGATGGATTATCATGTTACTCAGTTTCCTGCCTCCACAGCAGTCAGACTACATCCTCTGTGTCCCACAGACTCTTGAGCCAGGCTGTGGCATGCTCTTCCACTGCTTGTTTTAAAGTCTCCCCCAATTTGAGCAATTAAAGTGCTGAGTGTCTCCTGGTTACAGTAGTTTCTTGTGCCAGATCATTGTTAAGGCCCCCTCTGCATTTTGGATCACAGAGTTCCCCTTCTTCTCTACTTGAGGTTGAACCAAGAGTATCTTCTACCATGTTCTTCATCTCCTCACTCCCTAGTCATCAGTGATGGCACTTGTGTTTTCTGCAAAACAATACTTTCTTTAGCGTACAAAAACCATTTATCTTTCCTTTAGTCTAATTTCATTGAACCATTCTTTTAGGACAATGCTGAATAGAAGTGTCGAGGACAGACATTCTCACCATGTTCCTGATATCGGCAGGGGGGATGACTTCAGACTCACCCCAATAAATTTGAACTGAATTGTACATTTTATGAAGTTGTCTTATCAATTTAAGAAAGTTCACCCCTATTCCTAATTTATGAAAAAATTTTTAAAAAGTTAACACTGAATTTTGTCAAAGGATAACCCGAATATATTGAGATTATCTGATATTTTTCATGTTAATAAAATGCCTTATATTGTTTTTCAAATTCTGTACCAAATTTAACTCCTCAATTTCTCTCTATAATAAAAGAAAACTTTAGCCAGGTGTGGTGGTGCAGTCCTGTATTCCTGCACTTGAGAGGCTGAGACAGCATTGCTAGTTTGAGGGAAGTCTAAGTTACAAATGAAGCTTCTGTCTCTCTTTCCTCTCTCTCTCTCTCTCTCTCTCTCTATATATATATATATATATATATATATATATATATATATATATGTGTGTGTGTGTGTGTGTGTGTGTGTGTGTGTGTGTGTGTGTGAAATTACAATTCTGTTTATGATATATAAGGGAAAACTTAAATATTGAAGTAAAGCAAGGGAAACATTTTTCATCCCCACTATGAAGTCACTTTTGGGTATGGAAGAGAAACATAAATGTGTTAGTGCACCTTAAATAATTATAAATGAAAACATAAAAAAGAAGCAGCAGAAAATGTGTTACATTCTGATTTCTGTAATAAAACTGGGTAACTGTAGGAGGATATATATAAATATGGAAAGGAGTGTGACTGTCAGGATATACTTCAAATGCCCAAAACTGGTCATTACAGGAGTTACAGAGGAAAACGAATGGGGAGGAGAAGGTCAGTTTTTACTTGAGTAATGATGAAAATCATTTTTATTATCTTATATAAAAATAATAAAAATTTTCAATGGAGATTAAAAGTGAAATAACTATCTGCTCCTTAGAAAACTGATTATTCGGACCGTATGCCACAGGGAGCAACAGAAAAAAAAAATCTATTTTTTCTTAAGAGTAAATGGAAGGAAGCTGAGGCTTCTTTCCATTTTAGGGATGTTGGAAGGATGTAGTGATGTGTCCCCAGAGTGTGGACACTTCGCTGGCTCCAAAAGGATTTCCTCATCATTTTAAATCAGGTTTACAGAGAAATAAACTTTTTTTTTAATGAAAAGAAGGAGTCAGAGATTCTCATTCCTTTCTCACTGCAGAACTGAAACAGCTGCCCTGCAGGCATGTCCATCCATTTATTGTTGGCTGTTCCTGGTCAGACCCGGCATTCCTTTCCCATCCCTGTATGGTTCTCTATAGTCTTCTCTTTCTCCTGTAGGGCTTCTGCACATTCCTGTGCAGAGGCCTCCTACGAGGATGCCACTGCTCCCCGCCCCCATCAGGGAGATATTGCACAGGTGCAGCCCGGTCTGTCACAGCGTGCTACTCTCAGGATACAGTGGTACACAGCAGCATCTCTCAGGCTGACATGAGGCAGGATCAAGGTACTTGACTTTCTGTCAGAGGGAATAGCCAGAAAGGCCATTCTATTGCTTGTATTTTGTTGTAGACCGTGAATGACGTATTCTGGACCCCGAAGAGGAGCCTGTCGGTACCAATAAATATACTCGTTCCCACTGATGGTAGAGTGGCTACACGGCAAGTGTACAGTTTCTTCTTCAGTACTTTCCATTGAACTTGGCTGCGTCGTCTTAGCATCACCCACGATACCTAAGGAGTTAAGAAACAACAGATCGTCTTTGGACCATTCAATATCGGAGTGTCTAAATGTCAGGCTCACAAATGCGCCAGAACTCCTCTCCCCAGTTCTGCTCTTGAGTACTGCATGTTGCCCAGGATCAGAGGACATTGCTGACATTTACTCCTTAGCTGTGCAGGATCACACAGGCAAAGATAAGCTGCCCACAAGCCACTTTCCTTAAGCTTAATGAGCCTGGAGCTTCTTATATTTAAGTCTGCGAGTGGGATATGCAGCTGTTCGTGCTGACGATGCTCAGACTCACTAAGACACCAATTCTCTCCAGCAGTCTGGAAAATCACAGAGTGGGGGTGGGAGTAGAGGCAGCAGGTGCAGCTTCTTTGTCTTTAGGCACAAAAGCAATCCTTTCGCAGGCCCAGAACACTTACCCAAAGTCAGGAGAACTGCGATTCCACGCACGAAGATCATAATTAAGAGCAAGCGGATGTTCTAGGCTTCTGAGCTCACAATCTGTGTCTGATGTGAGGATGGAGGCCTCAAACCACAAACCAGCGCTGCCAGCATTGCCCCTCCTAGAGAAGCCTTCTTTGTGGGCGGCTCCAGTCAAGGGCCCTCGCTCAGGTCTATCTCCGCCTCCCAGGTCTAAATATAACGTTTTAAAAAAGATGAAAGTATTTTTCTTACATAACCCCATTGGAGTTTCAGCCCAGATCACTTCAAATTCAACAAAGCTGTGTTTGAATGTACCAAATCTTTCAAAGGAAACTATACACCCTTGTTTGTGGGAGAGGCAAAGCTCAGTGTTGATGGATAGCTGAGTGTTCTATTGAGCTGGTAAGAATTGCTCTTTATTTCAGTGAATCCTGTTGAGCTCTGTGCTGTAAAGGTAAGAAAAAACTTCCTATTCATATGGTCAATATACAAGTCTTAGAGCAGAAATACATAATTTAACTTTCAGAGATGCCAATTTCTTTTTCCCATCAATATTATAAGCCAAGTTAAAAATAAAACAATACTGTAGAAGAAGCTATTTGCAACATATTTGATGAAAATAGTTTCTTACATGTGTAATGGCGCTGTGATCAGTATGGAAGAACAAAAGCCATGCTAAAAGCCAAGTTCTCTGGTGCTCCAGCCTCCTATATGGACTCTGGCAAAAGAATCTGTCTCCTACTTCTTCTAACTGGAACTACCGGCTGCTTCTGGTCTTACATCAGACACCAATGACTTGTATGCCATGACAATCTTCTGTGAACCCCACTCTAACTCATATCTCCTCATCTCTACCAGCACACAATGGTGGTATGCCCTGAAGATAGTAAATATCAAAGAAAAGAAATAAGGGGTAGGACAACAAGATTTGGAGAAGAAAATGAAATGATGCCATTTGACAAGAGATGTAGAAATAGTTTCTCTAGTTTGTTGAAAATGATTACTAGAAATATAGGAAGGGATCAAATTTAAATCATTCCTTCCTCTCTGCTACAAAAACTTAAACTTGTTGGTTCTCTATAACAATGAATATTTGGTCATTTAAAATTGACCTCTATATTAATTACCTGTCTTATTGATTACCTGTCAAACTGGAGAGTAAACCCATGGCTTTGCTGAATGTTAGGCAAATGCTCTCCCCCTGAACTACATCTCCAATCCAAGTAGACTTCTTTCTTTTCTTTTTCTCATTTGAGACTAAGTCTCACTGCGCTGTTCAGGATTTCTCAGATTCATGGTGCACATGAACTCTACTCCTGCATCCACTTTTCTGAAGGGCTATTATTGTTAGTGGTTGCTTGCAGGGAGGGGGTTGTCATTTTCTTCAGTAGTGTAGCCAGTGGGGGACTAGTTGGGAAGAAAAGTCCAGAGGGAAAGGAAAGGAGTTAATAGAGGGTAAGGGGGAGGTGGTGAATCTACTCACAATATATTTTATACATTTAGGAAACGGCCAAAAAAAAAAAAAGAAAAAAGAAAAGAAAGATGATCTGTAATAAAAATGCATGACTTCAAGGGATCAGAACTCTAGTTTGCAAGTAGCTGAGGCTGCCTATCCCTCCCCTAGCTCCTCCTCTTACTTTCCCTGGGTAGTAAGTGGGCTCACCTGTGTATTTTGAGCTTCCTGGTGTATTTGAAGCTATGAACATATTCACAAAGTGTTTATAAAATGATAAGGTGACATGAGGTGAAATTCTCTGTACACACCCTGGCAACCCTGGCTCAGCCTGGGGGGAGCATAGGTTGGCAGCCCCCTCTTGTGACTGTTCGTGGGAACTCCTTTCCTGGGACTCAGGACCCAGGATGGAGTTTGTCTCAGGATGTTTTTGATATGTTCCCTCTTTCTACTGAAAAGCTGCAGTGGAGAGCTTGCTGTCACTGTCTTCTAAAAAAAGACAGAATTGTTTGTAGGTTTGGGGAATCTAGAATTGTTCCTCTGGTGTTGTTACCAACAACCGAATTCCTTTTCTCCTCCTTAATTTCTTGTTTTTTTTTTTTTTTTTTTTTTTTGGTTTGAAGGCAACTCCAAGCCTATGCTCTTTGTCACATGGCATAGGATTTGGCAGTCTAAGCACTGAGCAATAATCTCACAGGTGGATGTGTTAGCTAAAGCTTATTCATCATAGGACCAGGGAAGTACATGTGGTGATTCTAAGTAACTCCAAATCAATGCTTCTACTTTTGAATAAAACAATCCAACACTAACAGTATATATAAAGTTCAAACACCACACTCATGCCTCATCATCCAAAATCATAGATTTAGAAAATGGAGTGCCTGGTTGTGACAATGTAACCATGTATGACATGGCAACACTGTAATGGTACTTATACATATTCACTGTGCTCCTACTGTGCGCCATCAGGTGATGGCAGTCATTAAATGTTGGTCCATATAACAAGAAAAATCCTGTGGTTGAGAAGAGAGATTATAAATGCCAGAGATCAGACCAACATTAGAACTTTTCATCTCGTGTTCATTACTGTTGTGCTCAAATGATGTAGAGAAACCAGACTGATTTAAAACTACAATAAATATTCTGGTATCATTTGTTATTGTCTGTTTTATGTGATAGCTCTATTGAGCTAGGAATCACATACTACATAATTCATACAGATAAGGTGTATAATTCCAGAGCTTTAGTGTATTTACAGAAGTATGCAACCATGTCCATAATCAATCATAGAATACTTTCACTATCCCTCTAAAGCAGTGGTTCTCAACCTTCCTATTGCCATGGCCTTTTAATACCTCACGTTGTGGTGACCCCAACCACAAAATTTTCATTGCTACTTCATAACAAATTTTGCCAATGTTATGAATTGTATTGTAAATATCCTTATTTTCTGATGGTCTTAGGTGACCCCTGTGAAAAGGTCATTCAACCCCCCCACACACAAAGGAGCTTCACTCCACAAGTTGAGAGCCACTGCTCCAAAGGAATCTTTAGCATGAGAAGTCACAGATGAGTTTCCCCTCTAGGTAACCACTTATCTACGTTTAGTCTCTGCAAAATTTCTGAGCAGTTCATAGAAATGAAGTTACATAATATGTGACCTGAGACAGTAGGCTTCTGCTCATTGTCTCGGGTGCTGATAATAAAAGACATTGACACATGTGGAAACAAGTAAATGCAGACTCTGTTAAGGAAATTCAAGGACTGGAGTGAAATTAGGGAAAAGTAAGAGAAATTCCCAGGAGTGGGAGGGGTGGTGAGAGGAGACCCTGTGGAACCAGTGTTCATCTGGGCAATTTTATGACTCACTGCAGGGACTGGACAAAGGCTGAGGTCATTGTTATTGAGACTGGTTTTCCTCTGTGTTTATTGGGCCGAGGCTCTGATCGTGTGCTGATCACCTAGTTAGGGAACAGTCACATTTTGAAGCCCTCTGTCTCTTGGATTTGCTTTGTCTGGTGTTCCCCTTGGCTGTTTGGTGGCCACTAGCCCCAGCCTGTATTGCAGGTTGTTAATCTTGCAAATCTGCTGACCTCCAGCCTTGGGAAGGAGGTATCTAGTAGCCACCAATTAATCTATGCTTCATTTCTGGTCTATGTGACTTGCATGTAGTTTTTTTTCCACAGCTAATAAGATGTGGTACTACCCACTATGGGCTGGGCCCTCCCCCATTGATCACTAATTGAGAAATTCCTTACAGCTAGATCTCATGTCGGCACTTCCTCAGCTGGCCCTCCATCTCTTGAACACTCTTCCATGCTTATTTTTCTCCAACAAGTCTCCCCACTTTTGTGTCTTTTTGGTATGCATGAAAGTGAATAATTTTATTGCTATTTAAATATGAAAGTCAGCGGTGTTCCCATACTTTCTGAAATAAATGGACTTGTTCAGTTTATTTAGAAACCATTAGAAAAGCACTTAATGGCTTATATTTATCCCCAAATACAAATGTATATCCAAGAACTTCAGAAAATAATTTTCTATATGCATGAACATAAAATTTTTCCTTTATGTGTCTGGGTGTTTTGCCAGCATGTGTTTATGCACTACCTGTGAGCCTTGTATATGTAGAGGCCAGGAGAAGATGCTGATTCCCTGGAAGTAGAGTTACAGATGGTTGTGAGCTGCCATGTGGGTGATGGGACTTGAACTTCAGTCCTCTGGAAGAGCAATCAGCAGTCAGTGCCCTTAACTACTGAGTCATTGTGTGTGTGTGTGTGTGTGTGTGTGTGTGTGTGTGTGTGTGTGTGTGTGAGAGAGAGAGAGAGAGAGAGAGAGAGAGAGAGAGAGAGAGAGAGAAGTTTGCAGTGATACAATCTTGGTTATGATATGATTAAGCCAGTGTTCTTCTTTACTGCTGTTTATGGATATTCACTCTCAGTGGGCCTTTATGGAACTTAGGGTTTTTTTTAAAAAAAATTAATCTTTCACAGTCATTCCTGTGTCTTTGGGGTCCCAGAGAATGCAGAAGTAATTTGTTGAGTCTACCAGAGTTATTGGGAAAAGAAAGTGAACTTGATAGATTGGTAGATACCGGCCCCATCTGTTCAGGTTCTCAGTGTAACAATCAAGCTTTGTGTTAGGATTAGAATACTGCTGATAGAAAAAGGAAAAAAAACACATATCCAGTGAGAGATTGCACATAGCAGTGCAAAGTACAAACACTCCATCCATTTTCATGCATGCAATAAGAGGTAGCAGCTTTCTTGTCTTCAGCATTGTGGACTAATTGAGAAATGTCCCCCATTGTCTCAGACATTGGAACACTTGGTCCCCAAGCTGTCTGGGAAGGTGTAGGAGGTATGATCCTGCTGGAGGAAGGATAGCACCAGGAATGTTCTATTAACAAGTTCCCCCTCCCCCTGCTTTTGCTTTCAGTTAAAGATGGGAGCTCTCAACTCCCATTGCCACACCTGCTGCCACGCTGCTCCTGATATCATGGACTCTATCCCTCTGTAACTTTAAGCTCAAATAAACTCTTTCCTCTATACATTGTCTTGGTCATGGTGTTTTATCACAGCAACAGAAAAAGTAACCATGCTGGATCCTGGTGTGAAATAGAAAAAGGTAGAACCAGCTCCCTTTAACTGTCAGAGGTGAATCATGAAGAACAGGTAATTTAGTGTAATAATAAATAAAAGAACTGCATGAATTCCTTCCCTCTCTACTCATACTCCTGAAACTTACACATTGCAAACTCACAGTGTCAAGCTCTAAGAGGAAGCACAGAAGCTGCATCTGTAGTTGTCTTAGTTTGCTTTTTTTGCTATCATAAAAGCCATGACCAAAAGAAACTGGGAAAGGAAAGAGTTTATTTGGCTTACACGCCCTGATCATAGTCTATCATTGAGGGAAGCCAAGGCACGAACCTGAAAGCAGGATCATAGGGGCCATGGAGTAATGCTGCCTATTGTCTTGATTCTCATGACTTGCTCAGTCTGCTTTCTTATACCACCCAAGAGTACCATCTCCTCATCAGATGGTCACTTCCACATCAGTCACCAAACAAGAACATGGACTACAAACATGCCTCCAGGTAATCTGAAGGAGATGTTCTTAGTTGAGGTTCCTTCTTCCTAGATGACTCTAGATGGACCAAGAAACAAAATCCATCTATCTGTTTCCTACAAGAAACCACTTTAGAGTAAAAGAGTAGACAAAAGTGCTCTAATCAAAGGGGACTATGAAGCAAGCAGGGATCAGTACCTTAATACCTGACAAAATACATTTCAAACTGAAACTAATCAGAAGTTATAAAAATGGATCCTTCTTTCTAATTAAGGGACAGTTAACCAAGAAGACAGCATCCTAAACATATATGCACCAAACTCTGGGGACTGAATTTCATAAAAGTTCTACTGAATTTAAAGAATATATTAATATCAATCCATGAACAGTAAGTAATTTCAATATTCCACTTTCTCCAATGGCATCATCTGAATAAAGACTAAAGAGAGAAATGTCATAATTGATTGTATAAGTCAACAGCTTTTCTATATACTAACAACAAACATAAGAGGGGATCATGAACACAATCCCATTCATAACTGCCTCAAAGTAAATACAATATCTTGGAATAAACCTCACCAGTAAAGTGAAGGATCTCTACAATGAAAACTTTAAAGCTCTGAAGAAAGATATAAAGACAATAAAAAATGTAAAGATATTCCATGCTCATGGACTGGTAGTATTATCATTGTAAAAATGACCATTCTTCCAAATGCTATTTGCAGATTCAATGCAATACCAATAACAATTCCCGCATAGTTCTTCATGGAAATAGTTAAAAAGTATCCTAAAATTCTTCTGGAACCATAAAAGACCCCCAAATAGCTGAAGTAATCCTGAGAAAAGGGACAATGCTTGGAGGGATTACAATTCCAGGTCTTTAGATAAAGCACAGAGGTTCTCAACCTGTGGGTTATGACTCCCTTGGGAGTAGCATATCAGATATCCTGCATATTAGATGTTTACATTAAGATTCATAATACTAGCAAAATTATAGTTACGAGTAGCAACAAAACAATTTTATGACTAAGGGTCACTACAACATGAGGAACTATATTAAAGGGTTACAGCGTTAAGAAGATTGAGGACTACTGGTATAGCATATACCTATAGTAATAAAAACAACATGGAACTGGCACAAAAATAGACAGGTAGACCAATAAAACAAAATTGAAGACCCAAACCTGAGTAAACACAAATTCTGCCACTAAAAACTTGGCAAAAATACCTGAAGCATAAACCAGAGAAAGGGGGACAGCACTGAGAAAACTGGATGTCCACATACAGAAGAATGAAATTAGAACAATATCTATCACCTTGTGCAAAAACTAATGCCAAATGGGTCAAAGGCCTAAACCTGAAACATAAAACACTGAAACTGCTAGAAGAAAACACAGACAGCATCCTACATGACATAGGAAGCACTTTCTGAATAGGACTCAGTTTGCAGAAGAATTAAAGCCAACAATTAGCAAGCGACACCTCATGAAACTAAAAATCTCTGTACAGCAAAAGCAACCATCAGGTGGGTGAAGAAGAAGCCCACAGGGTGAAAAAGAATCATTGACAGTTATACATCTAACAGAGGTTTAATATCTAGAGAATACGAAGAACTCAAAAAACAGTAAAAAAAAATAATGTCCCATTCATAAAATGGACCTGGGATTTGAATATGAAATTTTCAAAAGAAGAAAAAAGAATGGTTAAGAATATTTTAAAGCCTGCCTTCTGGTGTCCTGCTCTGAGATGCCTGAGGCCTGGGAACTGCACACTGGTGATCCCATCCAGGTGGTACAGGCCAACCGGAAGCTGCCAAGGCCCCAGTACTAGACCCGGCCCCACCAGAAAGAGGAGAGCCATTTGAGTATTGGACCTGCTTGCACCACACTGGAAGGGAACCTTGGACCTGTACCCACCAGGACAGGAAGAGACTCCTCCTGCACCCACTGGAAGAAAGGATGGGAAGAAGACAATATAAAAACACATTCAACAACAGCAAAACCAATATGACACCACCAGAGTCTAGGGACTACACCAGCAAGACCTGAACACCCTAACCCAGATGAAGCAGAAGAGAATGACCTTAAAAATATCTTGATGAAAATAATAGAGGCCCTCAAAGAGGATATGAGAAAATCTATTAAAAATGGAAGAAAAAAACAAACCAAAAATACAAGAAATCAACAAATCTCTTAAAGAAAGCCAAGAAAACACAATAAAACAGATGAAGGAAACAATTCAAAGAGTTCAAGACCTGAAAAATGAAATAGAGACAATAAAGAAAACACAGATTGAGGGAATGCTGGAATTAGAAGAGATGGGTAAACAATCAGCAACTACAGATGCAAGCAATACCAACAGAATACAAGAGATGGAAGAGAGAATCTCAGGCATTGAAAATACACTAGGAGAAATAGATTGATTGGCCAAAGAAAACCTTAGGTCCAACAAATCCCCAACACAAAATATCCAGGAAATATGGGACACTGTGAAAAAACCAAACCTAAGAATAATAGGTATGGAAGAAGGTGAAGAAACCCACCTCAAACGTGCAGAAAACATATTCAACAAAATCAAAGAAGAAAACATTCCCAACATACAGAAAGACATGCCAATGAAAGTACAAGAAGCCTACAGAACACCAAATAGACTGGACCACTAAAGCGTCCCCTTGCCACATAATAATCAAACCCTAAACACACAGAATAAAAAAAATAATATTAAGAATAGCTAAGGAAAAAGTCCAAGTAACATACAAAGGCAAACCTATCAGAATTACACATGATTTCTCCATGGAAACTCTAAAAGCCAGAGGGTCCTGGATATATATTCTACCAACATTAAGAGACCATGGATACCAGCTCAGACTGCTATACACAGCAAAACTTTCAATCACTATAAATGGAGAAAACAAGGCATTCTATGAAAAACCAGATTTAAACAATGCATATCCACTAATCCAGCCCTACAGAAAGTTCTGGAAGGAAAACTCCAGCCCAAGGAAGTTAACTACAACCAGAAAAACATAGACAATACATAATTCCACTTTAAAACAGCCAAAAGAAAAAAAAAAGGGTGGAAATCCACACACAATTCCACCACAACCAACAAATTCGAAGCAAACCAGAATGAACAATCAAAGGTCATTAATATTCCCCAATATTAATAGTCTTAACTTGCCTATAAAAAGACACAGGCTAACAGAATGGGTACGAAGACAGAATCGATCCTTCTGCTGCATACAAGAAACACACCCCAACTTCAAAGACAGATGGTACCTCAGAGTTAAGGGTTGGGAAAAGATTCCCAATCAAATGGACTCAAGAAACAAGCAGGAGTAGCAATCCTAATATCTAACAAATTAGACTTTAAACTAAAATCAATCAAAAGAGATGAAGGAAGTTATTTCATATTCATCACAAGAAAAATCTGTCAGGATTAAGTCTTAATTCTGAACATGTATGACCCAAATACAAAGGCAACCACGTTCGTAAAAGAAACATTACTAAAACTCAATTCACACATAAAACCTCACACACATAGTGGGAGACTTCAACACCCCACTCTCATCACCATACAGGACCACCAGACAGAAACTTAACAAAGAAACAATGACCTAACAGAACTTATGACCCAGTTGGATTTAACAGACATCTATAGAACATTCCATCCAAACACAAAAGAATATACCTTCTTCTCAGTGCCACATGGAACCTTCTCTAAAATCAAACACATACTTGGCAACAGAGCAAACCTCAACAGGTATAAAAAAATTGGAATAACCCCCTATATCTTATCATACCACCATGCTTTAAATTTAGAATTCAACAACAACACAAATTACAGAAAACCTACAAACTCATGGAAATTGAACAATGCACAATTGCACAATTCCGGGGTCAAGGAAGAAATAAAAAAAGAAAATGAAGACTTCCTAGAATTCAATGAGAATGAAGACACAACATACCCAAATTCATGGGACACTTTGAAAGCAGTGCTAAGAGGAAAGTTCATAGCACCAAGTGCCCACATGAAGAAACTGGAGAATAGTAACAACAGAGAATTAACAGCACAACTGAAAGCTCTGGAACAAAAAGAAGCAGACTCACCAAGGAGGAGTAGATGCCAGGAAATAATTGAACTGAGGGTTGAAAACAATACAGTAGAAACTAGGAAAACAATACAAAGAATCAATGTAAGGAAGAGTTGGTTCTTTGAGAAAATGAACAAAATAGACAAACCTTTATCCAAAGTTACCAAATAGCAGAGAGTGAACATGCAAATTAACAAAATCTGAAATGAAAAGGGGGACAGAACAACAGACACAAAGGAAATCCAGAGAATCATCAGGTCATACTTTGAGAACCTGTACTCCTCAAAATTCGAAAATTTAAAGGAAATGATAAATTTTCTGGATAGATATCACTTACCGAAACTAAACCGAGAACAGATAAGCAATTTAAATAGATCTGTAACACGTTATGAAATAGAAACAGTCATCAAAAGTCTCCAACGGAAAAAAAAAAAAAGCCCAGGGCCAGATGGTTTCAGTGCAGAATTCTACCAGAAATTCCAAGAACAGCTAATACCAATTCTCCTCAAAGTATTCCACACAATAGCAGCAGAAGGGTCATTGCCAAACTTCTTTTTATGGTGCTTCAATAACTCTGGTATCCAAGCCACACAAAGATACAACTAAGAAAGAGAACAGCAGACCAATATCCCTCATGAACATTTGTGCAAAAATATTCAATAAAATACTGGCAAATCAAATCCAAGAACACAGCCGAAAAATCATCCATTATGATCAAGTAGGCTTCATCCCAGGGATGCAGGGATGGTTCAACATACTAAAATCCATCAATGTAATCCACCATACAAACAAACTGAGAAAGAAAAGTCACGTGATCATCTTACCAAATGTTGAAAAATCCTTTGACAAAATCCAAAATCCACCCCTTCATGATAAAGGCCTTGGAGAGATCAGGGATAACAGGAACATACCTAAACATAATAAAAGCAATATACAGCAAACCAACAGCCAACATAAAACTAAATGAAGAGAAACTCAACATGATTCCTCTAAAATCAGGAACAAGACAAAGCTGTCCACTCTCTTCATACCTCTTCAGTATTGTCCTTGAAGTTCTAGCTAGAGCAATAAGACAACAAAAGGAGATCAAGCGGATAAAATTGGAAAAGAAGAAGTCAAACTTTCACTATTTGCAGATGATATGATAGTTTACATAAGTGGCCTGAAAAACTCTACCAGGGAAGTCCTACGTCTGATCAACATCTTCAGCAAAGTGGCAGGATACAAGATTTAACTAAAAAAAAAATCAGTAGCCTTACTATACACAGAGGATAAATGGACTGAGAAAGAAATCAGAGAAGCATCACCCTTTGCAGTTGCCACAAGTAACATAAAATACTTTGGGATAAAGCTAACCAAATAAGTGAAAGACCTGTATAGCAAGAACTTCGAGTCTTTAAAGAAAAAATTAAAGAAGATACCAGAAAATGGAAAGATCTCCCATGCTCTTGGATAGGTAGCATCAACATAGTAAAAATGGCAATCTTGCCAAAAGAAATCTACAGATTCAATGCAATCCCCATCAAAATCCTAGCTCAATTCTTCACAGACCTTGAAAGAACAATTCTCAACTTTATATGGAAAAACAAAAGACTCAGGATAACCAAAACAACCCTGTACAATAAAGGACCATCCAGAGGCATCACCAATCCTGACTTTAAGCTCTATTATAGAGCTATAATCGTGAAAACAGCTTGGTATTGGCACGAAAATAGACAGGTAGTCCATTGGAATCAATGGACTCTGCTATGGACCCACACACCTATGAACACACCTATTTTTGACAAAAAATCTAAAATTATATGATGGAAAAAGAAAGCATCTTCAACAAATGGTGCTGGCATAAGTGGATGCTGGCATGTAGAAGACTGCCTATAGATCCTTATCTATTGCCATGCACAAAACTTAAGTCCAAATGGATCAAAGACCTCAACATAATTTCAGCCACACTGAACCTCTTAGAAGAGAAACTAAGTAGTACCCTGGAATGAATTTGTACTGGAGACTGCTTCCTGAACATAACACCAGTAGCACAGATCGACAATTGAGATTGACAATTAATAAATGGGACCTCCTGAAACTGAGAAGCTTCTGTAAGACAAAGGACACAGTCAACAAGACAAAACGGCAGCTCACACAATGGGAAAAGATATTCACCAACCCCACATCTGACAGAGGGGTGATCACCAAATTATAAAATGAACTCAAGAAGTTGGTAACCAAAACACCAACTAACCCAATTAAAAAGTGGGGTACAGAAATAAATTGAGAATTCTCAATAGAGAAATCTAAAATGGCAGAAAGACACTGAAGAATGTGCTCACATCATTAGCCATCAGGGAAATGCAAATCAAAACAAGAGATACCATCTTGCTCCTGCCAGAATGGTAAAATCAAAAACACCAATGATAGTTTATGCTGAAAAGGATATGGAGCAAGGGGATCACTGGTGGGAGTGCAAATTCACACAGCCACTTTGGAAATCAGTATGGCAGTTCCTCAGGAAAATGGAAATCAGTCTACCTCAAGATCCAACAATTCCATTCTTAGGCATATACCCAAAACAAGCACATTCATACAACAAGGGCAGCTGTTCAACTATGTTCATAGCAGCATTATTTGTAATAGCCAGAACCTGGAAGCAACCTACATGCCCCTCAACTGAAGAATGGATAGAGAAAGTACTACTTATCGGGGGTGGGGTGGGGGGAGGTGGGGGGGAAACAATGGAATTCGCAGGGAAATAGATGGAACTAGAAGAAACCATTCTGAGCGAGGTAACCCAGTCACAAAAAGACAAACAGGGTATGTACTCACTCATATATGGATTTTAGACCTAGAGCAAATGATTACCAGCCTACAATCCCCTTTGCAAGAGAAACCAGTAAACAATGAGGACCCTAAGACAAACATACATGGTCCCCAGGAGAAGGGGAACGGTACAAAACCTCCAGAGCAAATTGGGAGCATGGGGGGAGGGGAGAGGAAGTTAATAGAAAGAGAAGAGGAGAAGAGGAGGGGAGAGGAGGACATGAGAGAGCAGAAAGATCGAGTCAGGGGAAGAATAGAGGAGAGCAAGAAAAGAGATACGATAATAGATGGCGCCATTATAGGTCTAAAGAGAAATCTGGCACTAGGGATATTTCTGGAGATCTAGAAGGATGACACCAACTAACAATGTAAGCAATAGTGGAGAAGCTACATTAAATGCCCTTCTCTGTTAATGAGATTGATGACTACCTTATATGTCATCCTAGAGCCTTCATCCAGTAGCTGATGGAATCAGAAGCAGACACTCACAGCTAAACACTGTGCAGAACTCTGGAATCCAGTTGCAGAGAGGGAGGAGTGATGATCAAAGGGGTCAAGACCAGGCTGAAGAAATCCACAGAAACAGCTGACCTGAACAAGGGGGAGCTCATGGACCCCAGACTGACAGCTGGGAAACCAGCATATGACTGTTCTAGACCCCTTGAATGTGGATGTCAGTTTGGAGGTCTGATTAGCCCATGGGACCTCTGGTAGTGAATCAGCATTTATTCCTAGTATAAAAATGGACTTTGGGATCCCATTCCACATAGAAGGATACTCTCTCAGCTTAGATACACCAGGGCAGGTCTAGTTCTTGCTCCAAAGATGACAGACTTTGATCCCCCATGGAAGACCTCACCCTCCCTGGGGAACAGAAAGGGGATGGGACAGGGGCCGGTGGGGGAGGGAGCAGGGGAGAAGGGGAGGGAGAGAGAACTGGGATTGACATGTAAAACAAGCTTGTTTCTAATTTAAATAAAAAGATAAGAAAAAAGAATTTAAGAAATTGTTCGTCATCCCTAGCAAATAAGGATATGCAAATGAAAACAACCTTGAGATTTAACCTCATTCCAGTCAGAATGGTTCAGTTCAACAAAACAATAAATGCTTGAGGGGATGTGTGGGAAACAGAGCCCTCATTCACTCTGGGTGAGATTGAAAACCAGTGTAACACAGTGGGAATCAGTGTGGAGAATTCTCAAAAAGCTAAAAATAAACCTGCATGAGCCAGCTATACCACTCCTTAGTATACTCTGAAAGGACTTGACAGGCACTCCACAGCTTGCTCCAGGACTTGCTCAGTCGTGTTCATTGCTGCCCTATTCACAATAGCCAGAAAATGAAAACAGCATAAATGTCCTACAGCCGATGAATGAATAATGAAAATGTGGTACGTGTACACTCTGAAATACTATTCCGTGGTAAAGAAATACAAAATCATGAACTTTGCAGGTAAATGAATTGAACCAGCAAATATTGAGTGAGGTAACCCTCACCCAGAAAGATAAAGGTCTCATCATGTACTCCAAGCTCCAAATAAAAAACTTAAGGAATAAACCACTTGCTTTTATACTGTTGAGCCTTTGTAATTTTTCACATATTCCTATATTCTTCTCTCATCAGCTATACAGTTTATAAGTCTTTTCCCATTACGTAGGTTGTAGCTCCATTTTGTTGATTATGTCCATTGCTTGACAAAAACTTTTCTTTTTTATGTAATCTCGTTTGCCAATTTTTGCTTTTGTTTCCCATGATTTAGGGTCCTTGTCTAAAGAAAAAAGATCCTTGACTTACATTTAACTATTCAATCTATTTTGACTTGAGTTTTATAAATTGTGAGAGACAGGAATCTAGATGAATTCTTTGGTTCATGGATGGATAGCACTTAATAACAAATCTTTTCCTTTTCCCAACTGTATTATTTACACTTTTGTAAAAATTCAGTTAGAAAGCTTTCTCTGTAGATACTAGGAAGATACTTGAAACATCATATCACTGAATGACACAGGGTATTTTTATGTTTCTAATAACACATGCATTCATATAAGGAATATGTATGTGTATGTATAGATTATAAATATCACAAGGTTTTATGATTTTCATTGGCTTTTTTCTTTTGAGACAGGGTTTCACTGTGTAACCCTGGATGTTCTGGAACTCACTCTGTAGACCAGGCTGACCTCAAACTCACAGAGATCCACCTACCTGTGCCTCCCAGTGCTAGGATTAAATGTGCCAAACACCATGCCCAGCTTTGCATTGGATTGTTAATAAAAATTCCTGGCAGTTGGCAACACAAAGCATTATTCCTTTAAAAATGTTCAGTTGGTTGTAGGTGCTTGGCTTCTGGGCTCTCTACCATTCATTGCTCCACGTGTCAGATTTTATGCCAGCACCATGATGTTTTGATTTCCCCAGCTTTGTAGAATGTTTTAAATCCAGGTAATACATTGTTCCCTTGTTTATTTTCTGCCAACTGTTCCTTTGGCTGTTTGTTTCATTTAAGTTTGTTTTTTAATTCTGTAAAGAATGTCATTGAGGAGCTGGAGAGCTACTCGGTGTTCTTGCAGAGGTCACAGGTTTAGTTCCCAGGACTTATTTATACGGGGTAGCTCACAACTGCCTATAACTCCAGCTCCAGGAGATGCGACAACCTCTCCTATTTCCTTCAAGCACTGAATTCACATGCACAAACCCACACAATTAAAGCATTACACATTTTTATAAAAAGATTGTCATTTGTATTTCAATAGGAATTGTAATGAATACAGTATGAACATCTTGTCAGTATTGATCTTTGTGGTTCATAAGCATATGGTGCCATTCCATTTTTGTGTGTACATATTCACCAAGTTCTTTTAAAAGAGATCAAGAGTACATTTTATTATTATTTAACAAGAGCACATTTATTTATTATTATTAGTGTGTGTGTGTGTGTGTGTGTGTGTGTGTGTGTGTGGGCAGGTTTCTTTCTGCTATGTTGTGTGTATAGAAGAATGACTTTTAGGGGTTGGTTCTCCCCTTCCACATGTAGCTCAAGGAGTTACACTCGGGTCCTCAGGTTTGGTAAACAGTGCTCCTACTCACTAATCCATCTTGATTGCCCTAAAGATGATATTTTTACTTATCATTTCAGTTTATGGCAATCCATTATAATCTAAAATGTCTTCAGGGACAAAAAATGTCACTGCAGCCCCAGCTTCACTTTTGCATTCAGGCTACAAGTTCCTGCAGAGCACTGTGTGCTTGAAGCACAGAGGTAGGAGGCTGAATCTCCTGCTTGTGCAGCTGTGATGTGCAAGGAGACGAGTCTCGCATTTTTATCCAGCATCACTGTGAATCTTCCCTCCGTCCGTCTGTTCACATTGGAGCGAATGTCTGCTAGGAGAGTAAGGCCTCGCCTTCCATCCCTCTTATACCAGGGGAAATAATTAAATGCCGCATTTGTGTAAGTACAGTTGATGACAGCTGTTTCTTTTTCCCAGATGTCCAGGATGGAAGGAGACTGTATCACCGTGTTTGCTTGGCCACTCACCACTGTTGAGATAGTAAAGATGAGTTACTGGGTCACCTTCAGAATTTACCATTTATTTCTAGGAATATCTATGAGAATCTTGGGAGAGGGTTATCAGGATGGACCCTTCTGCTTCCCCAGACTTTTGTGGTGAAGCCTTTCAGGAAGCCCAGGGGTGACTTACAGTTCAGATGAACACAGAGGAGCATGGACAAGGCTTCAAAGGATATCTCCATTCTTCTTGTTTAAATCAACAGTGAGCTATACTTCCTGGGAAGGAACATATTCTACTGATGATTGTTCTGTTCTTTCTTATCTTGGCTCTAAGCCAATAGAAAACTTCTCTGCCCACAAATACAGGGTTGAACTGAGTGAAGCCACCTTTTCTTTGCATGTGAAACGAAGCACTGCCACCTGGTGTGTAGTTCTGACTGCTGCTGAAGAGGGCAGGGTACCCGGGCATTCTGTCTTTGGAAGGAGAGCCAGCATATATGCTTCCCAGAAACCCTCTTGCTACACAAGTGGAACAAATGTTTCTAGTGACCATATTGCAGACTTTGCCTTTTAATTTCTTATTGTATACTCATTCTTTATGAGATTGGAGACTTGGAAACAAAGAGTCAAATCTGTCATTGGAAAGTATAAATATACCTTAGTCATGATCTAGACTAGCATGCAGGCAAAAAGAATGTCATTCAGTGATGCTATCTATACCCTGTTTATACAGTAGCAAGTACACAGTCCAGAAAAAAAGACATTACTGCCTGGTAATGTAACTTCAGTATTTGAACACAGTGGTGCTAAATAAACTGCAGCTAAACCTCAGAGCCACAAAGAAAGTTCTTAACATCAATGTATCCTCCTGAGTGTTAAGAAAAGCAAACTCCTAGGAGCTGTCAGACACACAGATATGAGATCTTAACACTTAACAGCTCCAGAGATGGCTTGTTACCTCGAAATGGCTGTTCCTGGCTCCCTCCAGAATGCCTGAGAGAAAAACCCTAGACATATAATTAGAGATTCATTTTAATATTTCTACTAAATATTTAATATGCACGAATGAAGAGAAGACAAGATAAAGTCTCCCGAGAGACAGTTCCACTTACTCACTTGATTTCTTAGACCATGCTTGATCCAGTCTAGAACATCCAAATCTTTAGTTTTTAGTAGAGATCTTAGATCCAATAGGAAAAATACACTGACAGAAGCCAAGTGATGATGGCTTCACCCTTTCACAGGAGTCTAGTGACCTCACATCTATCAGAGCGGAGGCGACAGGCTGCAGAGTTTGGAAATGTTGGCAGCACCAGGTCATTCACTGATTTTTTTCTTACAGATATGTTTATAATCAGTTCTATAAAATTTGTGTGGTGTCATTGGCTATAAATCTCCTTTGGGAAAGTTAGAGAACTTATGCACAGTGAAGTTTACTGGAAGCTTCGTCTTAATGAGGAAATGAAGGTTGTATGCAGATTTACAGTTTCAATAGGCTTATTTGCAAAAATGTTGGGGCATGGTTTATGGTTTATGGAAAGAAAAGCAAAACATGTAAACTTAAATTAGATAAAACTCAGCAGAATTTGCCAGGTGCCTAAAATACCAGAAACAATTAATTTAGGATGGAATTGGAAAGAGTCTTTTTTGTAAAGCCTTTGGAGAATGATTTTATTTCAGTCCCAAAGAGATGCTTCACAACTGCTTCCTGAAGTAGAGGCACCATTTAAATATTCAAAACAGCAGGAGACAGGTATTTCTGTTAGGCAACCTCAGGAGGATGGGCTACACTGTGTACTTTTCTTCTGTCAGGTAAGCAATGGACTTGGTTGGAAGAGTAAACAGATCTTTCACCCGGAAGCTTCAGTACAATTTCTCAACTGTGCATATTTAAAAGAGGTCCTGCAGTAGCAAGGGGTCAACTAACAGAAGATGGTGGCTTATATCACGTTTAAAAATAATTCTTTGACAATTTCATGCATTGGGTGTATTAAATTTTGGTCATTTTGCCACTTATTTCCCTTTCTCATCATCTTTGCTCTTCTGTGACCCACTGAGTTTTATTATGATTGCTTTTGGGAGCATGAGTCAGGTGCTGTTTACTGTAACAGAAGTGGCTACACTACTTAGGACAATGACACCCTGTCTCCGGCACCCATTAAATTCCCTTCACTCCTTCATTGAGGGATGAATCGGTCTCACCAGCCCCCTTCCCCTGGGACATGAAGTAATGAACCCAATTTTGTGTAGGTTTAAATTCCTGCCATTCTTTCCTGTTTCTTCTCCCACTAGTTGTGTGTGATCAACCTGTTCTTTCATTTCCGACAAAGTTTGAATTCTGGCTCTCTTCCTAATATGTAATCTCAGCAACCACATTTTTAAGGGAAAACAAACAAACAAACAAACAAACACCCTCCCACTTTCCATTTGTTTGCCCTGGGACCAACATGGCTTAGAGGATCGCCTCTGTCATGGAGTATTGGCCATGATTCCAGTTGGTGGTCAGTCCCTGATTTGTACTCTACTCTGACCTTCATCTGTACATACTTCCTAGGGGGAGAAAGGAAAAAGGAATTTCTAGTTTACATACCTTGTTGATAGTTTCCCAAGACTGTATTCAGAGTTCCACGTTCACCCCTGAACCCCATGTAAACACTGCCTTTGATGGTGCACATCAGTAATTCCAGCACCAGGGAGGTGGGGACAGGAGGATCCCCGAACTTCTGTCCATCTCATCTGGCGACATTGGAAGGCTCCCAGTTCCCTGAGAAACTTGTAACAAAAATAGAGAATGATTGGCAAAGATGACGTCTGTCTCTGGCCTCCTCATGTGCCCACACGTCACATTCTCATGCATGTATGCGTACACACATGAAGACAATCATGAGCCCTAGAACCCAGATACTTTCCTGTTACAATAAACTATATTGGTTGTAATCTATGTGGAATAAAACGTTGTATTTCAAGTGTTACCATTTAAATGTATTTCGACAAATGGGCATATACCCATGTGACCATTACTCTAATTAATTTATAAAATATCTTATCACTTTATAAGTTACTTTGTGACCTCTGTTGCCAATGCCTTCCTTCCCTTCCCATCTTTGGGTAACTTTGATCTGATTTTCTCACCAAAGAGTAGATTTCCTTTCTTTGCATTGCATACATATATGAGGTTGTATGATATATGCTCTTTTATATTTAACTTTTTCAGGGTAATATTTTTAATCCACACTGATTGGTGGGCCAGTAGTTTACTTCCCCATGTTTCTGAATAATGTTCAACTTAATGAGCACACCCCTGCATGTTTGATGAATTATACACCCTTTCTTTGGCTGTCTGCTATTGAGACATGCAGTGAATTTTCTTTTAAGGCATTACAATGTGCAGTTCTAACATTTCTACTTATTTTTAAGGTTTCTATTTCTCTGCTGAGATTTTATTTCTGTTTGCCTATGAAGAATGCATATTTCTTTCATCCTGAGGACTCATTTTCCATTAGTTCATTGTACATATTTATTATAGCTGATTTAAAGATGTTTATCTATTAAACTGAGACATCTCAGCTACTTTCTATTGGTTGTTGATGTTTTTCAAGACCATGAATCATACTTTTCTAGTTGCTTTTGGTTGTATAATGATGATCAATGATTCTGATATGCTTTAAATTCCAGAATATTTCTCTTTGCTACACTAAATTCTTATCAATAAATCAATTAATAAAAGCTTGTTGCTTTCTTACTACATACCAGTGTAGTGCTAGGTTTGCTGTTAGGGAATCTTAATGGTTGTATTTGGGTAAACAGGTAATACAAATTGTGTTGACAGCACACGGCATCTGAAAAAGCTCAAAATCATGCAGAAGAAATCAGTGGAGAAAACTGATGTCAGATTAAAACTGTGAGTGCTTCCCAGTACCATTTCCCAAAGACAGACAGATATTCAAAACCATAGAGGAAACATGGTTAGTGACTTCTTAAGATGAGTGACTAACAATTTAATACCTACTGTCCCAAATCCATATAAGGATTATATATATATATATATATATATATATATATATATATATATATATATATATATTTCCCCGTCTTTCTATTGGCAAGCCCTTCAGGCTACCCCCCAGGTCAGCTGCTACAACAGGGTACCTGAAAGCACTTTCAGCCATCCACACCCCTGTCTCCCCAGAAGACCTGGTGGTTCAAGTCAGCTTCAGAAAGGGCTTCCTCAGTAGCAGTGACTTTGACCTTACAGGATGGTCTAATGCCCTTAGACAGGACAGCACTTGTATTCTAAGCACATATTAGCTACACCTATCCAGAAAACTTTTAGAACAGTTTCTCTCTATGGCTTGGGAGTTGTTACTCAGAATATGGACTTTGCTACTCAACAGGGGAGGACTTACACTGGGTCAAATGCTGGTTGTTGGGGAGACCATAGGTTCCAGAGAAAGGAATAAAGGAGACAGTCATTATTATCCTTTTGCCAGATGGCCAGTGGCCAAACTGCCTTCTAAATAATTAGTTTATATCTATGAATGAAAATGTCCCAAAAGAAGTTGTGTCTGGTTGTGAATAAAACACTCCTGGAAGGGGGTTTGTGTGTGCAGAGACTGATTGGAATTTCAATGCTGTGGAGAGACTGAAATTTTGTAGGTTCAGAGGCCAATTACTTTATCTTGGGCTAGTTTTATTCCTTGCCCCACTCTGTGTCTGAACTAACACCTTGTGATAATAGATAAACACTTCTTAGAAACTACTCCCTTAGTGGAATATTAGCTTCCACTAATCCAAGATCTAAGAATGTTATCAGACAATATTTGAGGGCTATCAAGAAACTTTCCCCATCTTGAGGTATCTGCCTCCCTGGTGTACCCACCAATTTATCTTAAATTTGCTGTGGTTTATGACTTTCTTTGTTCTGTCAAACTATAAAAACCCTGTGAAGTTGTTTCCATGTCAGAACATGGAATTCAAAGTAACAGAAATCTGTGTTCCTGGGTCATGGTGACTCAAAATAGCTCTAGAATAAACTATCCAATTCCCTTTAAGAGGAGAGCTGTAGTTTTTACATCAATATAAATTAGCATTGCTGTCATTTTTCATCAGAGATGTTTCTTACTGAAGCAGGTGACAATTAAGGCTGAGAGTCATATAACAAGTCAAAGTGCAGAGACTAAGGGATGATAGGGGAATTGGCTTTAAATGGGTTGTCTTTATCACCCCCTCTAACATCAAGGAAAGAGTGAACAGAAGAATGAAAGAGCACCAGGGTGGGGAGGCATATTACATGAAGATGTCTTCTTTTTTATTTTTATTTATTTTTTATTTTTATTTTTTGGTTTTTCAAGACAGGGTTTCTCTGTGTAGCTTTGGAGCCTATCCTGGCACTCGCTCTGGAGACCAGGCTGGCCTCGAACTCACAGAGATCTGCCTGCTTCTGCCTCCTGAGTGCTGGGATTAAAGGCATGAGCCACAAATGCCTGGCTGAAGATGTCTTCTTAATATTATATTTATTGCATTCATGAACGCATTACAGCTGTTGTCCCTTGCACAGACCTGAACACGATTGGGCCCATCAACATTTCATCATAGAAGGGGGAAGGGCTTATGGGGTCCCACATTTCTGTGAGAGACTACTGACAGTTACTGGGTGTCTGGAATAGACACTGATACCTTCTCGTGCAACTTCCCACACATGTGTATGCAACTGACTCTAATCAAGCTCCCTGTGTCACATGCATAAGAAATACTCAAAATTACAATGGGTAGGGCATGCTGGAAGGGATACAGTTTCATTCAGAGGGGAAAGAAAAGGAGATGAGAGAGGGTTAATGGGAAGTGAAATGACTAAAATTCATTATATACATTATAGGATTGTCAAAGAATAAAAAATTTAAAAAATTAAATAGAACAAAATGGGTTTTGAATCTTCTTGAATAACATAAATCACACCATAAATCTTTTCTTTGCTGTATGGAAGGGTCAATTAATATAGTCTAGAAGAGAGAACAATCCCGGGATTAGTTAGGAAAAATTATTAGAAGATATACATATATACAAACACAAATACATAAAAATATGTGGACAGATTTGAAATGAAAGCAATCTCTCAAACAGTAACATTTTCATTATACCATTTGTTTGCTCATATTCTTTCCAGCATTCATTATTGTCTCTGTGTAATGCACAAGCATCTTATAATGGCTTGTAATTCTTCACAAAGTGACTTCTGCTTATTGCTTTTATTTTACAGTTGTCATCAGTTTTTGAGTGGGGTAGCCCACCAGTATGAATCACCATTTGGTGTCATTCCCCCAAACTAAAGGTTGCCTTCATGTCTGTGCACATTCTACTTTTCTTTTACTTTAATGCTCTTTGGCTCTATTATTGGCTGATTCATTTTATGCTTCTGAATTTATATGTTATCTCTTTAAATTCCTTTTATCTTCTTTCTGCCTCCAGTTAAATGTTTCTGTTAGGTGCCATTTTCTTTCTCTGTGGTAGATTTTAATCATGACATTGTATTGACATATACTCCACAGAATAACAAGATCTTTGAAGACTGAAATAAGATTTGTTATCCCTACTGTATGCCCTGTACTCAAGTATAAGGCATACACTAGTCATCAAATGCAGATTATTTATGGAATCTTAAGTACATAGAGGATGCATTTGGAAACTTCACAAAGGCATGACTTCTTACTTGTAGAATGATAATGGTGATTTGACAGTTTTATGATCATCATGACAGATATATTCATAACATATGAGTCATATACAAATGTATGATTGAACTATGTGCTCAACTGCAGTTATATGCTATATATATATATATACTTAAATGTATACTATACATATTTTATTTGAACATTTTGTATGTGTTTATATATTTATGTATATGTATATAGGCTAGCAATCTTTTAATTCTCAAGTTTTGGGGGTGCTGTTCCTCCTTCTAAGATTATATCCTCCATCACTTCTATGTTTCAGCCCAATGGACTTCTTAGAAACTACTCCCTTAGTGGAATATTAGCTTCCAATATACACCCAGTCTTTAGGTGTATAACAGTTGATCTGGAAATTCTTATTTCACCTCCAAGGCTGGTCTGGGGCTGACCTTGTCTACAACCTTCCATTGCTTTTCTGATCAGCTACCAATGCCTATATTAACTAGCTTGTAAATTTAGTGAGAGAAAATTTTGTAATTTCATTTTCCCCTCCATCATATAACATGTATGTAGAAATATGGATTCAAATAATTGTTTCCTTCTTTTTCCTTGATAATCTCATTTCAACTTTCTTTTATAAGTATGTATAAAATCTAGGACCCACATTTGAGATGAAGTGTGGTATTTGTCTTTATACGTCTGACATATTTTGCTCAAAATAGTGATCTGCATTGCATCTATTTTCCTGGAAACAACGTGACTTTATTTTTTATGGTTGAATAAAATTTCATTATGCATTATTATATAACAATTCCTCCCAAATGAAACATTCCATCTAGGAGGCAGCTTAGTGCCACACGGGATGTTCTTGTTCTAAGAGGAGGTGAAATCTTCCACCCTACAGGGAAGCTTATTAATCTCAGGAAGTAAACAACTCAAAGTCTTTAGGAAGTTCCTGAAACCGATCAGATTCACTAGGTCCCTCCCTCCCCAAGCATATATAGGTTTTAAAGGCAGTTAAGAAGCAGTATCAGGCAAGTGGAGTTGCTTAGCAAAGGGTCTGGCCAGGCAAGCCAACTGGAGAAACAAAGATGAGTTAAGACACTTGGAAGAAGCAGACCATTCCACCTACATAAAAGAAACATAGCCACTGGGAAGAGGCCCAGACCACCTGAGCTGCCCAAAAGTCTTTCAACTATTGTGCTGCTTGAAAGTAGTGCAGTGTGCTCCATATGTTTGACTTTCATGAGCTGTCACTCATGCTGGGGTGGATTTTTGGCATTATAGCTGTCTGAGTCATTTCCATGCCTGTAAGTAAAGAGTTCACCTCATATTCTTGGAAGTAACACCAATAAAACTCATTGATTCACCAAGGTTGACTTTCATGACATCTTTACTTTGTCTGTCCTCAGTTCCCTATCTGGGATAAGTAAATATTTGTTTAAAGAATAGTGTCACAGAATTGCCACCCCCCACATATGATTAATGGATAATTGGCTTCTTCCTTTTCTCTAATCATCTTACTTGACTTCCATGTTGTATAGATAGACACACACACGCACACACACACACACACACACACACACACACACACACACACACACACCCTAGAATCCATTTATGAGACAAAGCTTGCTATTTGTCTATAGACCTCACAATTACAATGATGTGTATAGTTTGATAAAAATTTTAAAAGATACACATGGAAAGAGTTGAACCTTTATATTTCTCCTTTTGTAATGCTCTAAAAATTGATCATATGTTAAGGCTTAAAGAATGATTCTGGATTAATAAAATTATGCTAGCTAAAATTATTGATTAGGCATTGTTGATAGTCACATCCATGACTATATCAAAGTTAAGAAGAAATTACTTATTGATGAGGGTGATTTGCTAAAGGTTATATGTCACATCCATAACTAGATCAAAGCTGGAAGAGCTCTTCATAAGAATGCCATTCCACAGTGATAATAAGTGAGGCGATATAACCAGTGACTACAAATGAAGGGAACGTGTAGCTTGAATCACTGTTGAGAGCTTGAACAGATCAAGGTGAACTTCCATGTAGCATTCCCTTGTCTGGTATAACTGTGCAGCCTTTCAAGAGAGAGAAGACATCAATATATCACTGTATAAGAGTTTCCTATAACACACAGACATGAAACAAGATGATTGTAAATATTTAAAACGCTGAAAAAAAGAATGACAAACAGTCCAATAAAAATGTGCAGCATATGTTAATAAGCCTTCAAAAGACCTACCCCATGTTGTTATTTATGAAGGGAACACAAATTAAGCCTGCAAGTAATCACATTCCATCAAAAGGACCAAATTTAGTTTCTAAAGTAGCAGAGGTGTTATGCATTGAAGAAGGAGTTGTGAATTGGTAAGATATGTTGGGAAACACTAAGTAACTTTCTGCTTGTCTGATCCTGGGATTTATAAATAACAGTAGAGAGCACATCCCCACTAATGGTACACACAAGAGTATTCATAGAACTTCAAGTAACAGCATTAAAAATCTGAATGTAACCTAAACACCTACCAAGAAGTAAGTAAATTATCAAGTGGATTCAGAATTTGAAATTTAACACAGTAATTAAAAAGAAACCCTTTTATATTTCCTAGTAAGAATGACTAATTTTTTTTTAAAAGACTAAAGTTAACAGTAATGCCATGAATGTGGAGAAAGGAGAATTCTCACACTTTTTTTTTATAAAAAATATATTAGTAAATTCATTATGAAAGTAGTATGGCGGTTCTCCAAAAATTGAAAATAGAAGTTCCATGTAGTCCATATAATACAAGTCCAAAAATAGAAGTGCCCACTTCTGAGTGCAGAGCCAAAGGGAAGAGATGTTTGCACTCCTGTTTTTGTTAAAGCAAGTCAAGAAATAGAAACAACCTGCATGTTTATAAAGGTGATCAGTGAACTGAGGAAGAGTATTCACAGTGGAATACCATAAAAGGAAGAAAGACTGTAATTTGCTACAAATAGAAGGGACTAAAGATATTATATGAAATAGGCCAAACGCAAAAAGATGAATGACTCATGATTCCAGTCATATATGAGGCCTAAAATGTGTTTTCTTGTTGTTGTTGTCTTTCAATAGCAGTTGAGAGCAGAATAGCGGCTGCTGTGAAGAGCTGGGAATACAGAGAAAGGTTGAGGAATGGGATCTGAGTTATTGTTAGGTAGGAACTGGAAGTTCCGTGTTCTATTGCACACAAGTGATCATAGATAACAAAACCGTAGTACATATTTCAAAAAAGCTAAAAGAAAGGACATTGAAAGTTCAATCACAAAGAAACTATCTGCTCCTGAGGAGAGAGATATGTTTACCTATATGTATATATTTAAACACTACACCATATATACATATGTCTTGATCATCACATGACACCCATTAGTCTGTGCAATACTTATATGCCATCTAAGAAAAATCTTACTGATATACACAACAACATAGATTAATCTGACAGGGGCGGTACTATGTGAAAGAAGACAGAACACAGCTGGGCGTTGGTGGATCACACCTTTAATCCCAGCACACAGGCAGCAGAGGCAGGAGGATCTCTGTGAGTTTGAGACCAGCCTGGTCTACAAGAGCTAGTTCCAGGACAGCCTCCAAAGATACAGAGAAACCCTGTCTCAGAAAAAAAAAAAGAAGAAGATAGAGCACAAAGTGCATTCTGTACAATACAATGTGTGTGAGTTCTAGGACATGAAATCTATGTTGTAGTGAATTCAATTGGAAGAGTAGCTACTGCTATAGGAGTGGACAGTAGTTAGGATAAGTACAGTGGCGTTCTGTGTTGCCAAAAATGTACTGTGTCTTCATCACTGTGGTGGTTACACAGGTCTAGGTACAATTCATTAAAATGCACACATAGCATCCATAGTCATTATGTGTGGTTAAGAGGGAAGAATAAAATGAAAACCAGAGGCAAAGACACACAGAATGATGACAATTAAAAGGAATATTTCTTGAAAGCAATTCAACAGCCATGAAAAATGGAGTGTTATCTTCAAAGAATCTTTAGACAGTATTGAAGTCTTTTCAATCATTAAAAATTTAGCAGGATGTAAGAGAATTCAGGATATTTTCATACAAAGACTTAAGATATTTTCTACAAGAACAGTTAAGGATTTATCTTACAGTTAATACGAAGAAATAATGCTAACAGAAATGTGATTTGCACCATATTTTAATGTTGGTGAATAAAAATATAAATATGTCCAGAGGATATCAATAAATAAGATGTTCTTATTCTATTATTGGCACTACAATAAATCTTGACTCTAAGAAGCCATTTATGTGTGAAAAAATATTGTTTAGCCTGATAAAATTGAATTACTGTAACATAAAACATTGTACAATAATACACAAAGCACTATGAATAAAATATAAGCACAATGGTATCAAGGTAAATATCTGAATATGTCAACACATAATTCAATACATTATATGTTACATTATGCTAAATTATTATTTCTCTCCATTCAGATCCTACTATTGTGGACCATGTGTGTATTTTACATGTTAACATACACCATGGATTATTCATATAGGGAAGTATATTGCATAATGGCAGAAGTATATATTATATAACAGCATGAGCAGGAACAATTAATAGACACAAAGAGAGAGGAATTGTAAAGAATTCCAAGTGCATAAAAGGCCCAGAATGAATGATAGAGTAGAAATAAATAGATCAGAACTTTCTGGTCTTAATTAAGAATGTCAAAATGCTAAAAATTTATTAGTTACAGACATAAATAAAAGGTAGTATGTTTTAGTCAAGGTTCTCCAGAGGAACAGAATCAGGGTGATGAATATATGTCTATATCGGGATTTAATAATTCCCACACTAGCTGTCTCTCAGTGGAGGGCGACAATCAGTAGTTTTCAGTCCATAAGGCATGTGGGCTTGCTCAGTAGTTCTATAGTTGGGAAGGTTCCTGAGAGCCAGTTGTCCCTGGTCTAAAATGGAAGCTCTCTGGACAACACTGATATTGATATGAGCAGAAACAGCTGCAGTAGTAGCAACCAGATAATTCAACTCAGAGGCAGGAGGGAAGACCAGTTCAGCAAGGGGTGAGGAGATCTTCCTGCGAAATGCCCTTTTCTTCGGGGCTGCTACCAGAAGCTGCCTTGTGGTATGGGTGTCCCACATCAGTCAAGGCAGTCAGGGCATTTCTTCGGCTGCGGCTCTCTACACCGATGATTCCAATTTGTGGCGAATTGACGTTGAAACCAACCATACTAGAAGGATAAGGCAGTTTGGTACTTAGAGACTGACTTAGATGCTAAGCACACAGCAAATAAATCCATCTTGACGAGAAGCGAAGCAGCAAGTGCGGCAAGATTTAGCTTAATTTTTCCCACGACACAAAGAATGTGCCTCAAACACAGCACAGTGAACATCTAAGCTGAATTAACTAATACATCCTGCTAATTATGATTCAATTTTTAAATAACAACTAGTTATTAGAACTAAGTCACTGATTTGTGGGTGAGTTCGGGACTTGCACAAGCCTGAAGCAATGTTGTCACTCAGAATTATTGTCAGTTTGAACCTATGGTGGGGAGAGTCCTGTTTGAACACTAGCTCCTCAGCACTCAGTACCCGGTTTAGTAATTAAGCGGATCTCATTTTCACCTCTTCCCATGCCCACGCTCTCTGTAGTGGGGTTTCACAGAACCTTTGGCCTTGGAGCCTCCTCAATTCTGAATTAGAATCGCTTCTGCCAGTTTGGGTAAAGTTATGGAAGCAGAGCTGTGGGGAGTGCTCCGAGACTTGGCTCTTGCTCGCCAGCCCTCTCTGTGACTCCACTGAGAGCGCACCACACAGAGACTGCTGGTTAGGTTAGCTGGAGTTGAGTATTTACAGTTTCTGGACTAACTGATGATTGATCTCAGACATGGTTGAACTTGCCAATCCCAAAACTGTTTAGCAGAAGCCACTTTAAGCTGTCATTTCACACTTAATTGGTAAACTGTGTGTCATTGCTAAGACTCAAAGACTTGGGGTTATGCACCATCACTGTCTGATAGCTAACTCTGCACACGTGGCTGGGAGGACGTAACACACTGCACTCAGCTGGAAGAGGCAGGGCCTTCTCTGGTGTTTTGGAGAGAGGTCACAACTCCAGATCTTATCTCTAAGTAAAATTGAAATGAAGCCTTTCTGTTTCTATTTCTTTCTTTCTCGCCCCCCTCTACACACACACACACACACACACACACACACACACACACACACACACACACACACACACACACACTTGTCCCTCAGTTTAGAAAAGTTTATGAATATAAGCTTTAAGAGAGAGAAATGTAAAGTCAGCAACTGCTGTTAAGGACTGGACAAGTCTCCGTGATGGGCTCTTGTTGGATCCAACCCTGGACAGAGAACTCTTTGCCTCCATTTTCTAGCTCTGACATAGCTCACTTTGTAGTGAGACTTTAGGGGAAGTATCAGCTTTAGTAACTGTACAATCATGGTTTCACTGTAACATTTTCAAAGTGCATAAAGTATACTTTGACCATATTTACAAACTTTACCACTTTTCCCCCTGCTAACCTTCCAGTTAGTTTCTTTCTTCCCAAATAGTTCCCCATATGTATGCATGTGTTCTGTGTGTGTGTGTGTGTGTGTGTGTGTGTGTGTGTGTGTGTGTGTGTGTATTTTGCACATGAGGAAAAACAGGCAGATTTTGTTGCTGGCTTATTGCAAAAGATTCAGATTTTTGAGAAAAATATGAGTTAGTTACTTAATAAATCTTATATGAATAAAAATATGTGCATGCATGCTTGTGTTCATAAGCATGCCTACTCAAGTGATTTCTTTCTTTCTTTCTTTTTTTTTTTTTGGAGAAGTCATGGTAGTTCATGCTGTTTTTCTTCTAATGGTTAGGATGTTTTAGCTTGTAATGCTATATTTAAGGTATTATAAACAATTCTAGACACACAGAACAAAAATTGTTCATAGAAATTCAGGATTACTTATGTCTTTTGTTTTACCACATAAATGAAAAGCATCAAAGGAACTTCCAGTAAAGGCTTGAAGTGTGAAGTGTGTGGAATCATATGTTGACCAAATGGAAAAATAAGAGTTGTTAATAGAATTATCACTGGCCACATGAATTTAAAGTTGAAGTCAGAGTGTAAAAGATCCAAACATTTTCTTTGGTCCTGCCCTTAAGTCATGCCCACTGGTGCATAGGAAAGAGAATATATCCATTTTGATGATGTCAGTATGAAGTAGAATTGCTTGTATTTTGGAATAAGGGGAGATTCTTGATTAAAAGTTTAGGAGTTCCCCATAACTTCTAAGTTCCTATGATGCTACAATGACTTTGGCTTGGTTCTTAATTTCCAACTTTGAGCCATAGCTGAATGCTCCAACCCTTTTATCTACATCAGTAGAGACCTTTATGTCTCTGAAGAACAAGGTCTTTGCATTTTGGCAAGGGTGTAATGCACAATTGTGTTTGCAATTGTGAGTTACAGGACAAAACTTTTTACTGCTTGATAGTGTGTCAAGGAGTTAAATGTCAACTTGGGAAAAGAAAACACAATTACTGATTTACTGAAAGAGACTTGTGCATGTAAATAAAGAAACAAAAGAAATTGACTCATAGCATGAATATCTTCAGCTACATTTGATGTAAAATTGGAACCGTCCAGAAAAAATAACCACAGATTATCTTGCTTACTTTACTCAAAACTTAGGCACCCAAAGCTGACACTTTCTAAGGAGAAAACATTCGGTGGAGACCCCTGTTTTCCTCATTCCAAATACTGGGCATGGGAAAGACAGGGCGTTCTTAGTTCAGGACCAAAGGGTAAATAAAACAAAAGGAAAAAAACAACAGTAAAATTAAGGTGAAAAGAGAGCAATAAAAAAAGAGAGAAAGAAAGAAGGAAAATGACGAGGGATATTCTTCTGTATATATGTTTCTCTTATTGGTTGATGAATAAAACAATGATTGGCCAGTGAAGGCAGGAAGATAGGCAGGACTAGAGAGAGGGCAGAGAGATGCCACTGGAGAGAGACACCATGAAGAGACCTGTTACAATAAATCTTTCTGCCAAAAGCCACCGAGCCCCACCACCACATGTGTGCTCTACGCCAGCCACCTGCCCAAGTTAGGGTCCCAATTAATGCACAGAGAGACTTTACATTAGATGCAATGCTGCTTGGCCAATGACTAGGATTCTCATCTGTTAGCTCAGTCTCAATTATCATAAATCTATATATTTTATAAGACTTATCTTATCGGATGCCTTATTGGCGTTCCTCCTTGCCAGTGGATCACATTGTGCCGCTGGAGGAAGAGCAGAGGGGAAAAGGGGACACTTCCTGTTTCTCCTTGCTAAAATACGAGTCTCCTTGCTATGTCACTTCCTGCCTGGATCACTACTTCTCTATTTCATTTTCCAGAATCCTCTTTTACTCCTAGTCCTGTCTAACTTGCTGTTTCATTGGCCAAACAGAACTTTATTCAACAATCAATAAAATAAACATATACCGAAGTACTTCCCCATCAGAGACCAGAAAGATTGGATGCACCAAGTGTTCTCTGGTAAGATAAGGCCATGTAGAAATACATAGATTAGTAGTTGTGGGTTAATAATTAAGAGAGAGCTAGCCAGTAAGAAGCCCTAGCCATTGGCCAACAGTTTATAAATTAATATAGCATCTGTGTTTTTTTATTTGGGGCTAATCAGCTGTGGGGCCAGGCTGGAAAGAAACTCAAGCAACAGGAAAAAGTGAAAACAAAAATACAAAAACAACAAAAAGGAAAAAAGTTAAATAAAAAGAAAATAACACTAAAATAAAAATAAATAAAAATAAAATAACATAAAAGGGTCAAAATGTAGTGAGACTTATACTTCAGCAAACTCAGCATCCTCTCTCTGAAAGTAGAAATAGAGCCAATAGACTCTTTAACACTTGGAAGCTTGGAGAATTTTCTCAATTATGTATTAGTTTATAAATGTATTTATTCATGTTTTTTAGACATATGATTTCACTATATATCTCAGTCCTAAAATTCACTATGTAGCCCAAGGTAGCACTGAATCCACTGTCTTCCTGTCTTAGTTTCTCAAATACTGTGACTTTTTGTGTGTGCCACCAAACCTGACTCTCCATTTGTAGAGCTTGCCATGCATGTATAGCCTTCCTTTTAAGCTGATTTTGCCTCTCCAACTTTTTAAAATTTAATTAACATGCTTTTTCATTTATTTTACATACTGACCACAGTTTTCCTTCCCTTCTCTCTTTCCTTCCTCTACCCCTGCCTCCCATGTACCCCCCTCCCCAGCTACCCCTCCTCTATCTCCATTCAGAAAGGTTTAAGTTGCACCCTGTCATGCTTCTATGTGGAATGGAAATAAGGTCACAGATGCCTTTGTTTGAAACCTGAAGGCCCAGCTGTGAGTTTGGACAGAGGCTGCCGGCGTGTGCAGAGCACTGTGCACCTGCGCCACAGAAGTACACTGCTGAGTCTCCAGGCTGGGAGGCTGCAATATGCAGTGAGAAATGTTGGCCGGTTTTGTTTAAGAAAATTGTGAATCTTCTGTCTTCATTCTTATCCACATTTGAACGTAGAGATATCAGGAAAGTGGGGCTCTTGGAAGGATACTTTTTGTACCAAGCAAAATAGTCAAACATATTATTATTATAGTCACAATTCAGGATAGAAATCCCTCCTTCTTGAACAGTCAGAGACGGAGAGTTTTGCTTAACCTGCTGGCCACCATTCTTCTCTTGACACTTTACCCCTGTTTGGAAAGAGAGTAATGGGTTTTAAATTTTCTTAATGTTCCTACAAAGCAAAGCAAAATCTCCCAATTGTCTCATTTCCTTGGAGCAGTCCTTGGAGATTGCCTACCACCTCAAACACCCCATCTGCAACTTACATTCTGGCAGAAGCCACAGAACCAACAGCATGGCCCCAAGGAGGTTGGCCATTCCTTCTATGAAGATTTGAGTCGTCTCATCTTCTACTCCGGGTACTGCAGCTCTGACTTCATCTTCCTCTACTGACTTCATTTCCTTTTATTTTACCCACGAATAATAGCATTGTTCTTAAGTAGTTAGTCATCTTTGCCAAAGAAAGCACTGCCCCCTCTAGTCTAAATGTAGAAAACTTCTGAAAATCTGTATCTGACTTTCTCAAGTTCAATAGGGATCAGAAGAGACAAGAGGACCTTCAGAGTTCAAGTGGTGTGTGTGTGTGTGTGTGTGTGTGTGTGTGTGTGTGTGTGTGTGTGTGTGATGTGTGTTGAAATGATAGAAAAAGAAGCTGAAACTGTAAATAATTGTATTGTGTCAAATTATTGTCACATTGTCAGGTTATAAACTTATGTAGATACCTTGTTTAAAATATTACAAAAATAGGAATCTCATTGGGACCACATAACAATATAATGTTCTCCTTAAAAAAAAACTATTACACATTTGGAACACAGAATGTTCAATCATTTTCTCTTTAATGTAATTGAATCCTACAATGGTCTTTCTGGTAAGATAAATGGCACAAGGTAACTAATTTGGATTTAAATTGTGGATGGTTTCTTAAGGAACACACAAAATCTACCTTTTGCATTTATTCACAACTGGGTTATCCATCTTAGAACTTGAATCAGATTAGCCAGTGTTCTCCCTGTTTTTCAATGAGGAAAGCAATGGCTCCATCCCGTGGAGGCTGCTTACAACGCTAGACCTTTGTCTTCAAAATCAGAAGATGCCAGAGGAAGCATATTTGCTTCAGTCTTGGCCACATGTAATCTATTTCTTCAGCTTAATGAAAGGAGAAGCAAGAAGAATCAATTGTAGTTTCAGTGCAAATCCATTGGGTAATGAATGGTTACAACTAATTGTAAATTCCTAGATGTTTGTTTAGAATTAGCTTTAAGAAAACACGTATGTCAAAATATGTTAGTTAAAACTATTGTACTGTAGTAAAACATTTTTATTTTTAAATGTTAATGATAAGCTAATAGCTTGGAAGTGACAATACTAAGCTCATTTATGGTATCTAATGTGTCACCCACATGAAATATTAATATTTCCAACCATATAAATCAGGCTTCCCAGTGAAGAAGCTTTCTTTTAAAAACTACGTATTTTATTTTTTATTTATGCATATGTATGTGTCTGGGTGGGGGTACAGGCACACGTGTGTGCAGGTAACTGTGGAGACAGAAGATGGTTTCATATCCTCTGTAGCTGGTTTGGGAGCTGCTTGGTACAAATTCTGGAAACTGAACTTGGGTTTTCTGCAAGAGCAGTAAGCACTGTTTAGCATGAAGCCATTTCTCCAGTCCCAAGTGAAAAAACTTAATTAATTAATTAAGTTAATTTAATTAATTTAATTAATTTGTTTGTGAGTTGGAGTAGTCAATTAATACTTTTCTAAAAGATACTTGGTACAGAACCTGATGTTTATAAAAAGCAAACAGTGGTGAGCCACTAATTCCATGGAAGGCTTACAGTGTGGAGTCAGGCAACAGCTCAGAAAGCTGGGGGAATTCTTTAACTTGATGTTAAAGACTAGGAGATACTGAATATGGTTATGCAAGAAAAGGACATTTCTGGCCATTTCAAAGCAAATTGTAGCCAGAGTGCTGTAAAAACCTACTCAGTCCATTACGGCAGTAGTTTAGGGTTTAAGAACAGCAAGTTTATAAACTGATATTAGGAAGAATAGTCATAGTCACATGTAAGCCCCAAGCTTTGTATTACAAGCCAGACCTAATGGGGAGCCCTGGGGTCAGCAGTATGTGTAGTTCTCTTTCTCACTCCGCCTTGTCTACAGATGGGAGGAGACCAGCTGTATCATTTCTTATCCTTTCTTCTCAGGTGTGTCTCAGAGGAAGGAAAGACTTGCACAGGCTAGTTGGTGGAGTAGGCGAAGGAGGCCATGACAAAAGCAACTGAATAGCGTGTGCTAGCCTGCAGCCAGTGAGGCAGAGTAACTGCTAAGGAGATTGTAATACTCTGCGATGTCAGTGCTGAAACAGTAAGAGGTGGGCTTTTTGTTTATTTTTTTTCTGTCTATAATTCTAATTTTTAAAATGTTTAAATAGAATTACATCATTCCACTCATCCTCTCCATGGGTTACGCTCCACTACATTACAATAAGAACCTGTCTCTGAAGATAGTACATACTTATGGCATAGGACATGGAGAA
This sequence comes from Cricetulus griseus, assembly GCF_003668045.3. Classification (NCBI taxonomy): domain Eukaryota; kingdom Metazoa; phylum Chordata; class Mammalia; order Rodentia; family Cricetidae; genus Cricetulus; species Cricetulus griseus. Next base: position 209,055,738 of record NW_023276807.1, on the reverse strand, counting down.
ATCTAGCTCATACTCAACTAGAAGCTTTATGACTGCAGAATAGCATTTACACTGTTGGAAGTTACTGAGCTTGCCACCATAGGGGAAAAGCAATCATCAATATCTCCCAGCTACAAACCCTGTGACCTATAGCAGCAACATATTGGTGCAGTGGTGGTATAAATATGGAAATATCCAACCTTTTTTTGATTAGATGTTAGACCTACTCTAAGAGATGGAACCCATATCTGACACTGTTAATGAGGCTGAGAACCTGAGACTAGATAGGTCATGGACCCTAGGGGGAAAAACTATTGTTATTCTGCTAAATGAATATAGCAATAAAACGACTCCCGATGATGTATTGCTATATCTATTGATCAGTGCCTCACTCAACCTTCATCATGGGAATTAACATAGAGACTAACAACTAGACAATGTACACATGGGATCTTGGAGCACTCATCCCTAAATGTAAAGTCTATATTAAATCCCTCCCCTCAAGACTCAGGGATCTATGAAGAATAAGAGGCAGAAAGATTACAAGAGCCAGAGGTGGTGGATGACCCCAAGGAAACAGTGTATTCCATACTTAATATGGATGTTGCCCATATAAATTCACGGAGGCTGTGGCAGCATGCATAAAGCTTGTACAAATGCAAGTCAGACAAAATCCTAGCATGCAGAAGAGGAACTAAGAAGCTATTTGCAATTAATGCCTGCTGGTAGAGATAAAATTAGTTTTCTCTAGGGGAGTGATGTCATTGCTGTAGCTGGCAGTGGGGCCTGGGAGAATGAAACCAATAAATGAGGTGTATTAAGGTCTCATGCAATAGCCAAGTTTATTCAGAACACCATAGAGTTTATACTTTGAGGGTCAACAGGAGTTACATGAGTGAAATGTACAGTCACAAGGGCAAGCAGCACATGGTGGGGAAGCCACAGAGTGACAGAAACATGTTTTTCCATTGATGCATGTAAACAGCCAGTTGTAATTAATATTCTGAAGTAAACTCACTCCTATCTTCTGCACCTGGGAGGGGCACAAAATCACATTCCAAGATCAATTCCATGTTTTGAAGAAACTGAGGGCACAAGACTCTTGTCTTGTTTTCTTGGGGTTTTCTCAGAGGCACTCAAAATTCTCCTGACAGGGCTCCGTTATTGGACCCTAGTCTGTCAGAGTAATACTTGGGATATCAACCACAGTCTGGGGCAGGCCTAATGCTCATGAGTAGTTGGGCAACACAAAGTGGACTCCATACTTTTTTTGTGTGCTTTCTTTTGTTATGGTTTGATTTTTTTTTTTGTGGTTGCTTTTTTTTTTTTTTTTTGAGAGCAAAAGGAGCAGGAGGAGCTGGGAGAGGAGAAAGAATGTGATCAAAATATATTGTATGAAAATACAGAGAATTAAATAAAAATATAATTACACAATTCTCCCTTTCCTCTTTACTACCCTGCCCATGTCTGCCTTCCCCAACTAACATCCTCTTCTTTAACCACTGTTCCTATATATACAGATAAATGAATAAACATGTAACTATAACCTGCTGAGTTTGTTCAGTGTTGTCTCCATGTACATGTTTTCAGGGCAGATCCTGGATCAATATTATCTGCACTCATTATTGGACGACCAATCAGGGGCTCATCCTTGGGGAATAATAATTCTCTCTCCTCATCAGTTGTTAAATGTGTAGCTAGGCTTGGGGCCTTGTGAGATTCTCCCATCTATATTGGAATGTCAACTGGTATTGGAATTGCTCAAATGTTGTTTATACAGCCATGCTTTTGGAATTCTATGAGTGTAGTTCCCCTTTCATAGCTAGAAGGCACAATCCCCAAAGGAACTTTGGCCCTCACAATATTCCCACCCCCCTTTCCCTTGATGTTCCCTGAGCCTTGAGTGCAGGAATTATGTTGTCATTATATCAACTGGGACTGGGTATCATATAGTCAGTTTTCTGTGTTTTTTCTTTTCTATTTATTTATTTATTTATTTATTTATTTATTTATTTATTTATTTATTGAGACAGGGTTTCTCTGTAGCTTTGGAGGCAGTCCTGGAACTAGCTCTTGTAGACCAGGCTGATCTTAACCTCACAAAGATCCACCTGCGTCTGCCTCCCGAGTACTGGGATTAAAGATGTGTGCCACCATCTCCTGGCTGTTCTCTGTGTTTTTGTTTGTTTTGTTTTTTGTTTGTTTGTTTTTGTTTTTCAAGACAGGGTTTTTTGTATTGCCTTCTTCTTCTTCTTCTTCTTCTTCTTCTTCTTCTTCTTCTTCTTCTTCTTCTTCTTCTTCTTCTTCTTCTTCTTCTTCTTCTGGTTTTTCAAGACAGGTTTTCTCTGTGGCTTTGGAGGCTGTCCTGGAACTAGCTCTTGTAGACCAGGCTGGTCTTGAACTCACAGAGATCTGCCTGCCTCTGCATCCCGAGTGTTGGGTGTCCTCTGTGTTTTCACCAGTTGTAGTTTTCTGTAATAGTGTCTGTCTGCTACAAAGAAAAAAAAAGCTTCATTGATAAAGGGTGAGATCTCATTTATGTACAACTACAAAGATACTCTATTTATAATGCAGTATAAGGAATTACACTGGTTTAGGAAGTTGGCAGCATTAATATGTTATTAAAACAGTGCTAAAGAACATCATAGAACTGAGAACTTTCATTCTTGTTGAGTGTTCATTATATGAGCTGATGCTTGCACAACCACAGAAGATCAGGAGACTTCATTTTTGGAGGTGGAAAGATTCTGAGGTAGACTTACGAAGGCTGAGCTCTTCATTTGGGATGAAGCTTGCTGAAATCATGTTGCCAATGTGTTCATACAGACATAATGAATGTTGAAAGCCTCGACCTCAGACTTGTTTATTTTTTATTTTGACACTCTTCACAAAGAATCACTGAATATGGGAGATCAATCACTACCACTCAGGAAATTTGTTTGACTTGGAGGATGAGTTGCTGGAAGAGTATGTATCAAGTTTTGTCTGTATAGACTGTGCTGGGATGCGAGTGCTCGTGTGTGTGTGTGTGTGTGTGTGTGTGTGTGTAAGTATTTATAAAGATGAGCATGTATAATGAACTCTTGCCTCCTAATAATGACTGCTGGATAATCCTTCCAGGAATTTGTGGAGCGTGAGAATTCATCCTTTAATACTTTTATTGTAACAACTCAGAATAATGTTGATATTTTAAATTTTTATTGAAAGTAATTTTTCCTAATGACAGTTTTTGCTAAAAGCATGTTATTCCTAAATCTGCACATGAGGATACATTTATCTTCTCAAATCCATCATTTCATAGAAACAAAAGGCCTTTTTTTTTCTTTTTTGCTATTTCTCTTGTTAACTGAATTCTTTGAAGAGATATTCATTTCTGCTTCTCTTTTCAGGCCATAAGCTCCCTAGCACACTTTCTTAAGACTAAGATGTCCTGTTGTGTTCATTTACATTTGCACAGTGCCTCAGTCTTAGAGAAACCTACAGAGCAGAACCCCCTGAGTAAATGGGCAGAGGCTTTGGTGCAGGACTTTTTGGCTTATACATTTCTGAAAGAAATGGGGGAAGTGAAACTTATGGGCAGTTTGGAGAGTCAGAGACAGAATTCTCTACCTTAGCACAATAAGTAAATAAGAGGCCCAGAGACTGATATTGGGGTTCAAGCTTCAAGATGAAGATCAGAAAACGAAAGCAGCCGGGCACTAGCTCTTATTTTACCTCAGACTGAAAGGAGATCCTGGCTCTACGAACCCCCAACTGTTGCCTCTCCTCAATGTGGCTGAAGAACCCTGAGACTTCAATGTCTTCCTAGTCTCAATGTGGCTGGAGAATGAATGTCTGATAATGAAACTTTGTTCCTGTCTTATATACCTCCCTAATGCTGAGAGTAATCCCAGGTGCTGAGGTCATCTTTGTATGAGCTGTTTCTTCTTGGAACTGGATCATCTTGTGTGGGTCTGGGTGGCCTTGGACTCACAGAGATCCCTCTACCTCTTAATCCTGAGTCCTAGGATTAAAGGTGTGTACCACGACCTCCTAGCTTCTGGCTGTTGGGATTGAAGGTGTGTATCGCCACTGCCTGATCTCTATAGCTTGAGGTTGACTTTGCTTTTCTGAATCCTCAGGCAATCTTTAATAAATCATAAATAATATATCACCACATCTACCAACCAAGTATATAAGATACCACAGCAGCTAGAGGTATAAAATAAACTCAACTATTAATATATATTTTATGTATTATTTGGAATTAATTTTTTCCTTTAGCATTTCAATTTCATAATACACATTCAGCAGCTGCTACTCCTGGGTTTTGTATTGGCAAGCTCTACTTAACTATGGTTTGACTTCTATACTGTGCATGTGCTCGAGTGTGTGTGTGTGTGTGTGTGTGTGTGTGTGTGTGTGTGTGTGTGTGAGAGAGAGAGACAGACAGACAGAGACACACACAGACAGAGAGACAGAGAAAGAGAGAGAGGTGGAGGAGGGGTGAGAGAAGGGGAGCAGAGAGAGAGGTAAAGGAGGGGAAAGATTGCTTAAGGATAATAAGGGGTATCATTTCAAGGATTGGGAATTTTTACTATTTTGAAATTAAATATAGGTTATTTATGAAATATTCTATAAAGAACAAGGACTCAGTAACTTAGAGGGAAAATAAAGAAACAATATTTGTCAATTTGGACTAAGAATATTGATCAAACTAAATACAATATGGGTCATGATCAGACTTAGAAACCTTTCAGGTTTGTGAATAGTTTATGCAAAAATTACACCTAATCCTTATTTTTGTATTCCATGTATCTTACTGAATATATGAAGTAAAATGATACATAGTAGTCCAGGACATGAGATGTATAAATACATACTATCCCTAAAAGTTTGTTTCTGTTCTGTCATCTCAGTACATAATATTAGAACATTAGTTTTCAGCTGGGGCTAGTGTCTGGAGACTCAGTGTTTTGTGGTTGTGGTTGTGGGGTGCTGCCAGCATCTGGGGAGTAAACGCTGTGAATGCTACTTGACTATAAGAAGGATAAGATGATGCAGTACCTAAGGCATCTCTGTTCTTAAGTTATTCACTCATTTGCCCTCATAACAAAATGATGCTCCGCTTCATGCTTCACTGCTGCAGTCCTCTGCCTTTTTCTTCTCACCTTTGCTCCTTCATCTTTCACCCAGTTACACTTTCCTTTTTCATTAGCTATGCTCTTTGCCTTTTTTTTTTTTTTTTTTACCTTTTCTGACCCTGGCCTTCTGATCTTGGATGTAATATAGCCGTAATTTCTAAAGAGCAAACTTCTTGTTTTCTGGACAAAGACAAAAATCTTATATTGGCCTTGATACTAAGAAATACAAACTCACAGAGACTAAGATTAAGTAAATATTAAACAAAATTGTTTTGCTTAATCTAAGCTTCATATTGAATATTAGAGATAAGAAAATAATTCATGAACCAGGTGGTGGTGGTGGTGCATTCCAGTAATCCCAGCACTTGGGAGGCAAAGGCAGGCAGATCTCTATGAGTTTAAGGCCAGCTTGGTCAATACAAGGCAAGTTCCAGGACAGCCAGGGCTACATGGAGAAAACTTATCTGGAACCCCCTTCCCCTCCCCCAACTCCTGCAAAAAAAAAAAAAAAAGAAATTCATGATAAGAACATAGGATTTATTGTTACAGGTTTTTTTTGGCGGGGGGAGGGGGGGCAAGTGGGGTGTCACAGTCTTTCTTGTTAGGACCCTTGGTCCCTGTCTTAGTCAGTGTTCTATTGCTGTGAAGAGACACCTTGACTATGGCAACTCGAAAGCATTTAACTGGGTCTCGCTTACAGTTGCAGAGGGTTAGCCCCTTTTCCTCATGGTGGGGAGCAGGGTGTCTCACAGGCAGACATGGTACCTGAGAGTTCTACATCTGGATCAACAGGCTGCATGGGCTTGGAATGGACTTTTTGAAACCTCAAAGCCCACCCTACTGATATTTATTTCCTCCATCAAGGCCACACCTCCTAATCCTTTCAAATGGTGTCACTCTCTGGTGACCAAGAATTCTAATCTATGAGCCTACAGGGATGGGGGAGGGCATTCTTATTCAAACAACCACAGTCCCCACCCCCAGATTACATCATTATCTCCCCCAGGTTCAGAGATTCTCTTTCTGTAGTAGTCAGGATTTCTCAAAGCCAAGGGATTCTTTCTCTAACTAGCATGCCCTCTTGAGAAGTAAACCTAGCACTAGCACCACATTCTGAACAGCGATGCAGCCACATGCCTACATTTTTTTAATTTAAAAAATGAACTTATTCTTTAAGGACTTCACACATGGGTACAATGTACTCAATTATATCCATTTTTCATCCCTCCTCTCTTTGTCTACCTAGGCTCCTCCCTACCACATTTCCTTTCCACCCCTCTTCTTACTTTTATTTTCTTTTAAAAAATAGCCGACTGAGTCTAATTAGTCTAATTAGTTTTGCCTGTATATCCATGAGTGTGGGACCATCTACTAGAGCACGAGAAACCTCCCAGGTGCCCACACTCCGCCCTCAGCCACCAGTTACCAATAGCTCCTTAGGTAGGCATTAGAACTCATGTGAAGGCAACCACAGCTGCTGTGAATTTGTGAGTGCCATGGCCCTGCATGTAAGTGACTGTACAGTGTTCGGTTCTAAATGGGACATTTCTATTACACCTCCCTTCCCCAAGGCCCAGGGAACATTGTGGGGAAAAGGGTAGAAAGAGTGAAAAGCAGAGAGTGGGAGGAGTGAGATATGTCTTCTCGGCATGATAGATCTGCTGCCTTCCCCCAGACATTTGTGTCTGATCCCGGAGTCAACAATGTATTTCCAGGAAGGCACAGGCACATGGAGCATTTCATTGCTCCTTGAAATGGAGGTTGTAAATCAGGATTTTAGCCTCAAGGCAGTGGTGGCTGTGGGAACTAGCTGACAGCCTTCTGTTACCACGAATGAGTTCCTTGGAAGAAGGAACTGCATCATTTATATATTCTCTGTTTAGAATACATAGCAGGATACAGATGAAAATTTTAGAGCATCTCATGAAAGTTGTGATTGTGGTAAGCAATTCACAAAATGTTGCTAATCCTCATAAAGTGCAGGGAATTAAGCACTTACACTTACCTTGCACAGATCTTGTGACAGAAAAAGCATCCTTCGATTACACAGTCAGTAAACAGCAAATACCCTCCACTGTTTTCCCCACAGTGTCTGCATTGCTTTTCAAGGAGATAGATAGCGCTGTGACTATGAAAAGGCATTGGGACCGCTTGTTGGGGAAATGCAAGCAAGCCTTTTGCAGCTAAGAACACTTCTCTAAAAAGGTGGAAGAACATGAAAACAGTTTTATTATTTAATAAGCAATAAACCGGAGTGTGTGCATATCCCAGGCAACTTGCTAAAGGCATGGGAAGGTTGAAAGACATCTCATCCTTTCATATAGCCAGGTGGACCAAAATGCATATGATTCCTCAAGACAAACAGCAGAGTTCTGAAATAAGTGAGCTTAATAGCATGCTTGACCCAGCCTTAGTTTACCTCATGGTCGGAGCTAGCTACATTATGAATGTCACTTTTCTGAAGGAAAAAAATAACTCTTATCTTTATGACAGGAGGTAAGTCTTAAACTTGGAGAAAGTACCTCCAAGGTGAGATTTCCCTGCCCATGAGAGCTGAGAGACGGGGCACTGCCTCTATTGATGATGACATTTCACAGTTATGGCTTCCAGAACCTTGAGAAAGACAGCTGTAGGTTAATAAAACTGGCAAAGGGGCTTATTTCTTTTGAAAAGATTTATGTACATCTCAAAGGGACACAGAGAGAATTCACAGTAAGTTTTCTAAAACCAATTCTGGAGGAAAAGGAAAGGGACAGAATCACTTCCCTTGTACCAGGGAGGACTAAAATTCTTTTCTTTGGTTGTGAGCCTAGCCTTAACGGCTGAGCCATCTCTCCAGGCCTAAAATTCTTTTCTTATTTTTATAAAAAAATCTTTTAATTTGTCCCTCCTTCCCTCCCCATCCCCTTCTTTCTCCTACTCTCCCTTCTCCCGTCCTTTCTATGTTCCTCTCCCTTCCTGCCCCCCCCCAGTAACTTTATTCTGATGACTGAAGAGGCCAGGAGTGGGTGTTACATTCCTTATGGTTAGAGTTTCAGGAAGTCATGAGTCACATAATATGGCTGCTGGGAGCTGAACTTGGGTCCTCTGCAAGAGCAGCAATTGTCTTTAACCATGAAGCTATCTCTCCAGGCACCATTTTCTTATTTATAAATTTATATTTTCCCTTAAACTTGTAATGAGGGCATGCCATGCAATAAATCTCCTAAGGGTTGATTTTGGAGCTGGTTACTGCACTAATGTTCAATTATAAAACATGGAAAATAACTTTTAAAATCAAAATGTAAAAAAACAGTAAGATGTGGTACCCATCATTTGCATGGGACTTGATATTGTCTTGATTACAAGACTTGGTGAGGAAACTAGATCCCAGAGTCTTCTATGAATGTGAGAAATTTAGGCGGGCTTTTAAAAGATGAGGCTGTGCTAATGAAAGGCTTTTTTTTTAAGAATATTAATGTTTTGGGAAATATGTACCATCCATAAAAAGGTCATTTTATAAAAAAGCACCATGTTTTGCACTCCCTACTATACTTGTACATGTGAAGAGAAACCACAAAGCCATCTCAGTCTTACTGTAGCTAGAATTGTGTTTGGCTACAATAGCAAGAGATTCAATGGCATAATGGTTCATTAACATGCTTTGTGCCTAGCAGTCTTCAGCTGCTCAGGTACAGGTCACACCAGTCAGAAAAACATGGGAATGACCTGCCTGCCAGCTGAACTGCCCCACTCCCTAAATTATGTGCCCCAAGACCCATTCCACTGCCTAAGCGCCCCCATCTTTGTGGCCAGCCCTTTTCTCAAACTCCAGCAGACTTCAGCTGTACAGGTGCAAGCCACACCAGTCAGAACTGATCCACTCAGATTCTGTTCCCAAAGACCCATTCCACCACCTGCCCATCCCACCTTATTGCCAGCCCAGAAGCTAGGACCTGCTACCAACTCCAGGGAACTCCTGCTGCTCAGGTGCAGGCCACATCAGTCAGAAGAACAGAGACCCCCCCCTTCTGCACCAAAGGCCAAGCTAACGGCCAGAAGGCCAGCTCCCATCTTGGACAGAGACCCTGTCCTAAATCAGAGGTCAAGCTGGCCACCACACAAGCAGGCCACAAAGACTGGAAGACTGAAGAGGAAACAGAAACCAAGGAATAAAACACCCATTTGTGGTAGTTTGAATGTAATTGGCCTTCATAAACTCATGAAGAGTGGCACTATTAGGAGGAGTGGCTTTGTTGCAGTAGGTATGGCCTTGTTAGAGGAAGTGTGTCACTGTGGGAGCTTGATTTGAGGTTTCCTATGCTCAAGATACTGCCCAATGTCTCAATCCACTTCTTGTTGCCTTCTGCTCAAGTTGTAGCCAGTATCATGTCTGCTGGTATGCCTCCATGTTCCCTGCCATTATGATAATGGACTGAACCTCTGAAACTGTAAGTGTCTACCCCAATTAAATGTTTTCCTTATAAGAGTTTCTGGGGTCATGGTGTCTTTTCACAGCAATAGAAACCCTAAGACACCATCCAACAAAGCCAAACTCAGGAATCAACACCTAGACATTTAATCATCCCAAATCCAGATACCTAAACATCGGTGTAAGAATAAATCAACAATATCCAGAGCAAACTGGCACCACCAGACCACAGCTATCCTTATGACAGCAAGACCTGAATATCCCAATGCAGCTGAAGTACAAGATAATGCCCTTAAAAACAACTTCATGAAGACGATAGAGATTCTTAAAGAGGAAATAAAAAACTTCCTTAATCTAATTGAGGAAATGACAGCCAAAAACTGGAGGAAATCAATAAATCTCTTAAATAATGGCAAGAAAGCTGAGAAAAAAATGAACAACAGGTGAATGAAATTACTCAAGACCAGAAATAAAAACAGAAGCAATACAGAAAACACAAACTGACAGAATTCTGGAAATGAAAGTCCCCTTTCCATACACTAATCAAAACACTAAACATACAGAACAAAGAAGAATATTAAAAGCTGAAAGGGAAAAAGGCCAAGTAACATTTAAAGGCAGACCTATTAGAATCACACCCGACTTCTCAGTGGAGACTCTAAAAGTCAGAAGGGCCTGGATAGATGTTTTGCAGATTCTAAGAGACCAAAGACTCCAGCCTAGAGTACTATACCCAGCAAAACTTTTAATCATCATAGATGGGGAAAACAAGATATTTCATAACAAAGTCAAATTTAAGCATTATCTTTCCACAAATCTAGGCCTACAAAGGATACTAGAAGAAAAACTCCAACCCAAGGAAGTTAACTACACCTAAGAAAACACAAACCTTGGACAATCTTACACCAGCAAAATCCAAAGAAGGGAAACACACACACACACACACACACACACACACACACACACACACACACACACACACACCACTACCACCATTATCACCACTCAGTATCAATGGACTCACTTTGGCAATAAAAAGACACAGGCTAGTTGAATGGTTATGGAAATAGGATTCATCCTTCAGCTCCATAAAAGAAACATACCTCAACATCAAAGATAGATATTACCTCAGAAAAAAGGGTTGGAAAAACATTTTCCAATAAAATGGACCTAAGAAGCAAGCTGGTATAGTTATCCTAATATCTAACAAAATAGATTTCAAACCAAAATTAATCAAAAGAGATGGAGAAGGACATTCTATACTCATCAAATGAAAAATCCACCAAGATGATGTCTCAATTCTGAACATCTGTGCCCCAAATGCAAGGGCAGCCACATTTGTAAAAGAAGCATCACCAAAGCTTAAGTCACACATTGAACCCCACATATTGATAGTGAGTGACTTGAATACCCAACTCTCACCAGTGGACAGGTTGTTCAAACAGAAACTAAACAGAGAAATAATGGAACTGTCAGACATTATAACTCAATCAGCCTAAGAGGTATCTACAGAACATTTCATCCAAAATGTACCTTCTTCTCAGCACCTCATGGAACCTTCTTCAAAACTGAATATATACTGGGCCACAAAGCAAGTCTTAACAGATACAAGAAAATTGAATAATCCTCTGTGTCTTATCAGACTACCATGGATTAAAGCTGGATTTCAACAACAGAATAACAGAAAAGCCTACAAAATCATGGAAACTGGACAGTTTCCCACTGAACTACCACTGGGTCAAGGAAGAAATAAGGAAAGAAATTAAATGCTTTGTGTTCAGACTCATCTGGAGTGACATTGGATTCTGTTGGGTAGTGTCATAGTTATACTTGCACTTTTCTTCATGGCAAAACTATTACTACTATGTGTCATGAAGAAAAGAGGATGGAGAGGATAGACTTGAGGATTTTCCCACAGAAGTGAAAGCACTATGAAAAACAGATCTGTGATCTCATCTCATTGATCAGAAACACTTCCATAGGCAATCCTGAAATCTGTGATCATTATCTCATTGGTCAGAATCTTTTTATAGTAAGTCCAAGATACAACACAGAGTGTGGAATGAGTATTGGGTTTTTTGGATCATAGAACTTTCTGTCTGATAATTTTCTTTGGTCCCTTATGTTGACTACTCCTAAGTCCTGCCATGAGTGACTGTTTGTCCACATTGTTATTGATTTTTAAAAGCAGGCCACATCCATAGCCTCATCTCACAGCAGAGGGGTTGTGTCTGTGGTCCATGTTTTCTGGAATGGCAGCAAAAATGGGTCTATGAGGCAAGGAGGAGTTGGGGTGCTAACACTTTTCATGCCCATTGCTGGGTAAAGAGGAACAAGAAGCTCGTGGAAGCAGTGTGGTAAGCGTCTGCAGCTGCAGGGTTTTGGGGCAGGTAGCAGAGGTCATAAGAGCAATGTGTTCCTGCGCAGAAATAGATGCCTGCATCCCCAGGCTGGGCTCTGATGATGCTCAGGGAGCTGTCCTTTCTTGCTTCACCAAACTTAGCAGTCATCCTATTCTGTTCCTTTACTTCTCCGCTCTTGACTAATGTCATCAGAAGACAGGACCTTCCCCAGGCACCTGTCTGTACCAGTAAAATTGTGGGAAAGTGCTTGAGGAGTTGCAGTTCACAGTGAGATCTTGCCCCTCCGGAACACTCAGAAACTGAGGATTCTGCTCCAGCTGCTGGGTGCTCAAACCTGTTTCAAAACAAAACAGGACATGGAGAGTCAAATTTGAATGCTGTTGCTCGTGTGTATAAACTGCAAAAGAAATCATGGTCCTGAAAGTAGACTGGTGATCACCGAGGACCAGGAAGTGCATGGAAGAGTGGAAGGATGGTGGACCAATATAGACTGTATGGAAGACAGTGAATCCACATTGTGAAGATCATGCATATTAGTAAAGGGAAAACATGAAGGCACAAGGGATTTAGGGATTCTCAAAGTTGAGGTGAGTTTTCTTCCCATTATTTACTTCCCAGTCTATCCCTCCCTTTTCCCTTCATACTTATGAAATTTTCTTTCTCTCGATGAATTTCTGCTGTGTAAACTGGAAATCTCCTAAACTTATGAGCCACTTGATTCCAAAGGAGCAACACAGAGAGTTTCAGGAGCATCTTCTTCCTGTCACAGGGCAGCCAAGGCCACAGGGTTCAATGCTCTTCTGCAAGAGGCTTTTCTGGTCTGGAGTATGTGTTCTTAGTACTTTGCTCTCAACCAAGATGTAGAAACCCCACGTGTGGCGACCAGGGACTAACTCAACCCCCATCCCCCATCTTGCCCCCCTCTGCTTTGTTACTGGGAAAGATTTTGCCCTTGGAAATGCTACCCTCCAGTGGAGAGACAGGAAAGTGGTTTGCTTTAAATGCTCCCGATTCCCTAGTTTCATTTGGTGTAGTTCATCATCAAGATTTCTGTAGAGTCTAGTGATCTTCAGAAATAGAAAACAGCTCTTTTTAAATGGATAATTTTAAACCCAGAAAAGAAGAGAAATAGAAGACAATGAGAATATCATTTCATCATTTTTTGTGTCTTCAGAAAGTGTGTTCCTGAGTAATGCTTGAAACCCCCCCCCTCTCTCTCTCTCTCTCTCTCTCTCTCTCTCTCTCTCTCTGTGTGTGTGTGTGTGTGTGTGTGTGTGTGTGTGTGTGTGTGTGTGTGTGTGCAAGCTATAGGAGTATGGGGAATGAATACATAATTTCTTATGCAGCTACTTTTACCAAATTAAGGACGAGTGTTTCTGTTGTGTAGTATTTAATTTAGAATACTTTGCCAGTACCATATTGCAGTGCTCTGCCATCAGGTCCTGATTTACATGGAGCAAAGCCCTGACTACACCACATTATAATTGTATTCATTGGGCCAATCTGGCAAGTACCCCAAGGGAAGGATCATGTTTTATCACCTAAGTGACCTCAGAAATTATTAGGAAAACTTGCATTTACAGTTTCCAAACACTAAATAAATGTGTGTGGGTTTGCATGGATGTGATTAGTGCAGTGACTAAAGGGTATACCAGTTGTGCTGGGTATAGTTGTGGTGGGTATAGTTGTACTGGGTATAGTTGTGGTGGGTATAGTTGTGGTAGGGTGGAGAATGAGGGATATATCTGCTCATAAACACCGGTAAAGGTGAGGGCTGCTGGCACTGGGACTAGCTGTTAGTACCTCAAATGGGAAGAGTAGTACAAATGTATTCTCTTTGTGTACTTTTGGTCTGTGTCAGGTGTGCCACAATCTAGATTTCTCAAATAGGATTAAAACATGGGATTATTTATGATAATAAGATTGTTAAAGGAATGCTCAAGGACCATAGACTGTTGGGTAATTCTTTGAAACATCTCATAACCCATGCCATTTAGAAGGCAACATGGATTCCTTCCAGTGGACTAGCTTATTTGGCTTCAAGGATATAAGAATAATTTTCTTCAACATTAGAATGACATCATGGTCATTACATTGACTCAAAATCTAGAACGGTCTTTTAAAATACCCAATTCTCCTAACACATTCACCCAGAAAAAAAGCCTTGCCACAACTTACAAAGGGGATGGAATCCAGAAGAGCATGCCTGACATTTTGCCTTCCTTCCTGGTTATGACCCAGGAATTGCCAGTTATCAGAGAGGGGAGCATAACAATGGGTTGACCCGAGAGATGTAATGAACCAGAGACACCTCCAAGTATCCTTGAAGTTCAATGTTTCCAGCACAAACCAGCTCTCATTGCCTCAGGATCCCTTGTCAAAGTGCATAGGGGATTAGTTGTAAGTGCTTCTTAGGTATGTGACAGAGATTGTATTAAGAGCAAGAGTTTAAGCAGATGAGTAGGAGATGCCCTCGATCCCCGAGGAACATGGTTTAATAAGGATCTAAGAGCTAGCAAAGGGTATAATTTGACAAAATGGGCTAAAGTAAAACTGCCTGGAAAATGCTGAAAGAAGAAAAGGGCAAGTACCTATAATTTTGATTTGCAAATGTAATTTCATAATTTGGTAATATCATCTAGATTGGGAAAAAGCTTTTTGAAAGGATGTGACATTTGTGGAGGTTTCATTAATGAGTAGTGCTTTTCAAGGTTTATGAAGAATGACGTGTAAAAGAAGATGCTGGACTGAGCTCATTTGTCTGAAACCATGCAGTAAAAATGGCCATGAGGATGAAAAGCCACAGGGACTGGGAGAGGAGATATGTTCCTTTGCACAATAGAGAGCTATGCTCCGGGGGAGTTGGGATGTCCTGAAACAGCAAAGAGATCAAGTTGGATGTGTGCTTTGGACTGAGTCAGAGTGATCGTTTTGTATAGGAGAGGTACAAGCTAAGAGATAGGTAATACAGTTAAGAAATTCTTCTGAGCAACCAGTGGAAAGACAGTGGGAGTCTTGATCTGATAGTAACCTGGAAGTTGAGAAGCAGCATCTGAATATGAGTGACTTTTTCTATTTTTATTTTTTAAGACCAGCAACATGATTTGGTGTGTCAGTCACTCTGACTGTTGAAATGCTCAGTGCAACATTAGCTAGACCTTAGTGGCTCACATCTAGGTTTGATTTTTTTGTTCTTGGTGTATTAATTTTGGGGCAGTTAAGTCCTGCTTTTTGGGACTCTGTTGCACATTACAGGCTAAAATATGAAAGAATATTAACTGGTAGGTGCAGGACCAAATCATGTGATTATATTTGTTTTCTGCTTTGATGAATATTTACCAGCTATTCCCAGTATTGCTTGAGCCTAGTAATGTGGCTCAAGGGGAGAACAGGAAGTGTGCTTGGACTAAAGTGTGACTGTTAACAAATGATGTCTCAGCCTGTTACTCTACTTGACACTGTGCTTACAGTGGCATTATTGAAGAGAAGGCACATTAAATCAAGGATATTTTTTTCTTCTCTCCTTGTTCTTTCTTTTCGTAATGTGGAGCATGTCTTCAATAAAACTAACTGTTCATATCAGCAATGTCCTTTAAACAATGTTCCCTTTTATCAGTGTAGATGGCTCTGTTTTGGTGGTGAAGGAACCATGTTTTCTTAATGTCCTGTTACATACCAGAATGCTTTGATAACAAAGATCAAAGACCTTTCCCAATGGGGTTTTATTCTCGTTTAATATTCTCAACTCTGTGTGACTACAGAATAAATGGAAATAAGTGGATATAAACTATGGTATCAAAGTACGAGACCTAACAGAATTCAGATGTGAAGTTTTCCAGAATCCCAAAAGCTGTAATATCCTATTGTTGGTTAAAGGATACAGAATTTTGCTTGACCTTTGTTCCATTGACATTATAACAACCACAAACAAGCTGGATTTGGCATGGGTGTCAGGATGATTGGGTTGTCCTAGTACTGTTGAGTTGTAACGACTACCTTACCATTTCCTATGAGCTGAAATATTTATAATATATAACAACTGTTACATTATGCAGAAAATTCTATTCTGAGGCAATATAGAATTTCTATTGACTTTGTTCAGAGGTTGAAGAAATGTTTACTTGGTTGTCTCACAGATGTTCTCATTATAGAAAGATGTTTATAGAACCTCCGCACTAGTTTGCATGGCATCCAGACTAATTTGCATTTCTATCAAAAGTGCATAACTGTTTCAGGAAGACCACCAGAAAAGACCACTCAGACACCACCAGTAGCCAATTTAAAGGTTTTATTCCAGCTGGATGGGGCTACACTCAGGTATGCAGGGCCCAACTACAGCAACCAGCATTTAGAGTAATGAGTTTTCAAAGGCAAACCCACATTCTGGTATCTTGTTTTACAGCTGCAGGAGGAGGTTTGTATGAGCAGGCAGTTTAACAGAAGCTAAGATAAGCAGTTAGCTAGATAGGGAGGTTCTGCACAAGCTGGTATTTAACAGAAGCTAAGTTAGCTGAAACATCTTGAGCTTGGGTCTTAGAATAGAGTTGGGTAAATTTCCACAAGTCTTCCCATCAAGGAGATTAAATTCTAGTTAAAACTCAAATGACCTTATCAAGAATACAAGATGGAGGAATCTCCACATTGTCTTGCCCTATTAGGTTTCTATTCCTTCACCACCACACATAATTATTTTTTGTTCTCTTGTTTATAACTGTTTTGAATGGGGTAAAATATAATTTCAACATAGTTTTGATTTGCATTTCCATGATTGCAAAAACGTTGACTACTTTTGTTGGCCATTGGTACTAATGACAACATGCCTATTCATTTGATATACTCACTTACTGGATAAATTATTTGGTCCCTTTGATTATTAGTTTTAAAATTATTTATATATTTTGGTTTAATTCTGTTAAATTAATAGCTAGGCATGTAGGAATCAAATCAGCATAAATTAGTGATACCTGCACTCACATATTTATCATGATGTTAGTCACAATAAAAAAAGTTATAACTAGATTCTGCCCAGGGAAGCAGCCCCCACTTCCAGCAGGCACTCTCCAGGCACACGCAGGCCACTCTAGCCAGGGAAGCAGGTATACTCATTGCAGATCTTCACCTCTCTCTCCTGTTCTCTAGATCCAATATCCTTGCTTGACATCAGACTAACTACTGAGGCCTCCTTTCCCCCATGCCCTTATATCCAGAAGATTACACAGATCTTCATATCCTCCCACTCATTGCTTTATGCCAGACACCATCTCCAACAGACATCACCAGTGAACCTACAGACAACTCTGTTCAGGGAAGCAGATAGGCTAAGTGCAGATTTGCACTTCTTCCTCTTTTCTAAGACGTCTCATGCCAGCTCTGTAGCAGACAACCTCTTCTCACCCACTTCCCTCATTCCCAAGGAACTAAGCAGATCCTGGTGGAACACATTGCTTTCCTCCCTCTTGTGTACCCGCTCAGTGCCTACTTTCTAGTCAATCTTATTCCTGCGTGTCACCTCCAAATACATAGAAACACATTTATCTGAAACTCCCAGTGTGGTGGTGTGGAAGAAAATACCTCTCCCACTTAGGGAGTGGCACTATTTAGGAGGTATGGCTTTGTTTGAGTAGGTACAGCTTTGTTAGATGAAGGAGGTGGTCTTTGAAGTCTCATATATGCTCAAGCCATGACCAGTGACCTAGTACACTTCCTGTTGCTTTCTGATAAAGATGTAGCCAGCATCATATCTGCCTGAAAGCTGCAATGCTCCCTGCCATGATGATAATGGGCTGAACCTCTGAACTGTAAGCCACCCCAATTAAATGCTTTTCCTTTGTAAGAGTTTTTGTGGTCATGGTGTCTCTTCACAACAAAAGAAACCCCAACTAAGACACCCAGTGACCATATTTATCAGGACATCAGAAGAATTTCCTACCAGCCACCATACATACATAGCCACCAAACTCTCCTAATACATTGCCTTGAGATTATTTAAGACTACTATGGGTGTTAACATGTACCAGCATACTTTGTTTAACTTGACTTTAAGAGGACAACGCCACCAATATCACTATGTCTTGATTCCCATGCAACCAGCTTTTACAACCTAAACTAATACCTAGTTTAACCTTAAGTTTTGCACTTTTCCATACCCCTTACTGAGAACAATGATTGATATATTTATTCTATGTATATCTATATCTAATCTATATCTATATAGTAATGATTTGATGAAAAGAGTTAATAGGTTGGAAGCAACCCTAAAACAAATATCTGCCACAAATGTTGGAAACAGCATGTGGATACAGGTTCATAATGTCTGTTTGTGGTATTGTGTGCTATTCAGTGTCAGTTGGGTTCAGTAAAGTGGCTTCTTTTCTTGTAAAACCTAAAGATTTCTGTAACTAATCCCTCATCTCTTTCTCATGTCATGTTTTCTCTGCTGCTCATTAAATACAGAGAATAGCTCATTGTTAGAGACAGACACAGAAAGAGGCATAACTCACAGACATTAGAGATACACACACGGAAACAAACCAGTAACCAGAAACTACAGATGATGGAAGACACAGAGAGAAGTAGAGAATTCAAATTTGGGTTTCTCTTGGTTAAGTGAGTCCAAGAGAAAGTGGCTATATTTTCATTCCTCAATGTCACATCAACACACCTTAGTGTTCTCTGAGGTTATCTTTAAATTCATTAATTGATATAATGAACCAATACACATATTGGTCTAAGTCATTCATATTTGTCAAAGATTCTTTCACCTCATAAATATCATATTCCAACACAGGGCTCAGAAAAACCATTAAAGCTTCATACAGCTATTTTTATAGGATCCCATTTTCTAACTTATTTGTTTGTTTGTCCAAGAAACATAGCCTCAGTCACTATCCTAGGTTAGGGAGATAAAAAATAACAAGACTCAAATATTTAGAAAAATATATAACAAGACATAATCTCTGCCTTCTGTATTCTCGGAATCAAAGTCAGCTCCTGTCAGAAATAATTTTTAAAGCTAACATGTTAAAAAGATTTAAAATAGCTATAAAGCAAACATGGGAGATGCAATACTCATACTGAAGTGACTTCAAGATATAAGGAAACAGGAAGATTAGAATAGCTGTACCTTGAACAAGAGAAGAAAGGGGTGGGATCAAATATGGGTCCTGGGTCATTCCCCTACTCCTCAGGTATTCACATGATCACCCACCATCATATCCAATTCCCAAGAAATAGGTGGTGGTTAGACTTTATGCCCCATTTGGCTCATATGCACCATTTACCTTCCATTCTGAGTTGTGCGGGGTCTCTAGAAGTGGTGACAAGTGAGTGGGGAGTGAAGTAAAAAGCTGTAGTGCGGTGTGAGCCTCCTTTAAGTGCTGCAAACCCTTCTGCATATGCCAGGTCTCATCAGAACAGACACAATACTGAAGATAAAACATTTCAGATCTGGAAGCTTTCATAACTTCTTCTAACAGAACTTTTGATGAAGCAATGATAATGGCTGCCTCGCTGATTTGATGTGGAGTCAAACACATTTAGAGTAAAAATCCATGATTGACATTTTCCAGCCAGTTCAAATCAAATAACTGATGTAATGCTTTCAAGAGAGATAAAGTGGGTTTGCATGACTTTTCATATGTCCTCAGGATAATTGAAATATATATATATATATATATATATATATATATATATATATATATATGATTGTGTTTCAATAAATCCATGTAGACAATTCCCTGAAACTCAACCACAATATCTTCATTCTTTATCAACTATAGGCACTCAGAAAATGCTATCAGTGATGTCCTTCCTTATCCAAAAAATCTGATACATCACCACACATATTTACAAAATTACCCAGACCACACGAGTATTTTGTTTTTTGCAAGGGTTAAGTGAATAGGTGGGACAATTAGTTATTTTATCTTTTTTTAAAATAACAGTGATGAAATTATCAAAAGTAGGCTAAAACATATGTACGGTTTTAATCAAGTACATTTTGTGAGCTACATCTGCATCTACAACTAGTAGTGCTATTGATTCTAATAAACAACTATTTTATTTAACCCACAACAGTACAGGGATGCTGTTAGTGTTTTCTCTCTTTTCAGATGAGGAAACTGAGATGGAGAAGTTAATCAGTCTTCCCAGAATCACAGGAGGCTAGTGGTGGATCCAGGCTTCTAGTCCAGGCCTTGTGGCTGAAGCATGGACACAGTTAACTGCTTTAAATACCTTCTCACTAAGATGGTGTGAACTGTGCACAAGCATTCAGCCAATAAGAAGCAGCAGTGCTGGCTAGGAGCTTATTGTAAAGGTAGGATCTCAGGTCTCCCTGGGTCATGTGTACTTTAAACTCTCAGGAGAGCCATATCGAAGTCAAATCTGCAAGTGACATCCACAAAAGTCCCAGATCACTGTTTTAATTAATGGTAAATACACACCCCAGCTAAGGTACATAAGACAGAAGAACACATACTTATCTTCATATAACTACTTTGAACTTTATGAGTAATTAAACATGCACATTTCCTATAATTCCTGTGAATAGTCATCTCTTTTAATTACTTCCTCAACTCCATCACCTATTTCTACTGGGATATCTCAATCACTGCCTGTCTCAGAAGAGAAATTTGTTTTATCTTTCAATGGTTTTTGCAAGGCTGAAAACAAGTGTTATTATTCTAAAGAGAACGTACTTTAGTCAATGTATTCAAATTCAATCAATGGCTTTACCTGTCCTGCAGGTTTTTAATTTAAATTTTTATTTTTTGAGATTTTTTTAACCACAAGTACTGTATTTAGATTGCTTCCATTCCCTCCTTCTACCTACTCTAACTCATCCCATGTTCTTTCATTTCTTATCAACTTCGTGGCCTCTTATTCTTCAACTATTATTGATATATATATATATATATATATATATATATATATATATATAATAAAGTATAATATATATGTGTTATATATATATATATATATATATATATATATTCCCACTGAATCCATTCAGTGTTGCTCATATGGACATGTGTTTAGGGTTTTGGGGTTGGGTAGACTATAAAGGATCTCATCCCTAGAGAAGACTGATTATCCCTCTCTCAGTAGCCTTAATTTACTATAGTTATTCATCTAGGGGTATGGCCTTCTGAAATTTCTCCCATCTACAGTGCCATTCCAACTTCTGTTCTCATTATACAGGCCTTGTTTTGGTATCCATTTGTTGAGGTTGTGTGTGTGTGTGTGTGTGTGTGTGTGTGTGTGTGTGTGTGTGAAGCTTCCCTGTCATGTCTAGAAGACACTATCTCATAGTAGGTGTCCTGGTCCTTTAGCTCTTATAATCTTTCTGCTTCCCTTTCCACGATTTTCTCAGAGCCTGATATATGGATTGTGTTGTAAATATATCAGGTGGGGTTGGGTAACCCATGATCCCCTGTTCTGTCCTATAGTTTTTAAGATCATTACAGTGTAAAAAGCTAGATCGTAGTCTTTGGAACAAGAGATGTTCTTAGTCTTTGGATGTTAACAAGCAGTACTATAAATTAATTAGTTGGTTAATGGTCTTAGTTAATTCATCAAATAACTCTTCGCTTTATATGAATAATTATGTGTTTAATGGGTAAAAATACAACAATACTATAACATGGTATGGAATACATCTCAGAAAATTTGCATTTGCTCTATCTATATACCTTAATTTATAAATTCTTTATAATTTTATTTCTATTTTAAAAGATAACTTAGAATAATCCCGTGAGAGGTTAAGTGGAAAAATTTGGTCCCACTTCATAGAAGAGAAAGCTTATTTCAGCTAACAGACCAGTTAGAAGTCATTTTCTCTTCGCCTTAGACTCCCAGGAAACCATAAGGAGATGGGAAAGAGAAATGGTGAGAAAGGATAAAGAATAAAATGTATGTAATGATCAAAGAAAAGACACTGGAAGGGAAATAGCCACATACTTAAAAACTCAGTGCTTTCTACTCCTCATGCCCTGGAGGACCAGAAGCAGCAACCATGGAGTTCAGAGATCTAGGGAAACTATCAGGAAAGACTTAGGATATCCCTTCCTCATTCCAGAGTTTATCTTGCTCCCTCAAGCCTCTTCCACACTCCATAGAGCCTCCTGAAGCCAGAGGTATCGGAGAACTTTAGCTTCCAACTCAACATAGCAGATGCAACAATTTGCTTCTTTTTATTTCTTGTCTGTTGTGGAATTTCCACTCTTGAACACATGTCTCATGTTGGTTTTGCTTTTGTTTGTCTATTTCTTAGTTAGATTCAGAACTGTTGTTTATGTTTTTCCACCACGTATACTGTGAGGCATTCTTATTGCATTCTTCAGCCACATGTCATATGCCTCATCTTTTATTATATACGTTTTCTTCTTTTCGTCCTTATCCTATCCTTCTTAACTTCTTAGTTATAAACCTTTCTAGTTTTAAAAATCTTTAAAATCTGGTTACTCTAACAATAACCCACCTTTTCTCTCCTAGCTATTTTAATAATCTGTTTTCCTTTCCAAAGTTGATCTTCATTCTATGTTTCTACCTTACTGCTCTTTTACTCCTAATTTTATTAACTAAAGTCTGAGTATATGCCATAATAATCTAGGTTGTTTATCCCCCAGTGGTTATTGACATCAAAGGGGGAACTGTCACTAATTGGATAGTATGATATCTATATAGTGGAAATATTAAAAAGTGGTTGTGCTCATACTCAAGAGATATTATAGAAATTATATCAAACACCTTTCATTCCAAGATTGATGAGCTATTTTCTGAAATATATACTTAGGTTTACTACATCCAAAGTCCTACATGAATACTGCTAATACATCAACTAAAGGAATATATCGGTTTAAAAGTCATAAACAAATCAAAGAAACAACACACAATATGTAAATCTTATTGCAGTAACACAAGAAAAATGAAAACTCAAGCTAGTATAACTCCTCAAAAATCAGTAATCCTACAGTAATGGCAGCAAGTGAGAGTCAGATGAAATCCCAGACAGAACTCAGTTATAAGTGTGTTAAAATAAATCAAAGAAGAAAATAAGCTACTGTAGAGAACACTAACACATCAATGAAATAAGGAAGGTGATGCAAGATGTGAAAGAGGAGTTCAAAAAGAAATAGCAATACTGAAGAAAGTCAATCTGAAATGCCAGAAATAAAAAATTTACATGGTTGTTGAAGAAAAGACTCAGTGGAACGTGTCATCAATAGAATGTATCAAGGACAGAGATGGCTATGTGGATTTCAAGGTGGAAGAAATGAAGACATCCAAAATAGATAAAGAAGGGTACTAGTGGGAACTCCAAGAAATAGGTGATATTCTGAAAAAAACAAATCTAGAGTTTGTAAGAATTGATAAAGAATATAGTTCCAAAGCCTTAGTCAGCATTTTTAGAAGAATAAAGGTAGAAATCTCAGAGATAGGAAAAGAAATGCCAACCTGGATTCAGGATGCATTTAGGATTCCAAACAGATAATACCAAAAAGGAACCTCCTCTTGTCGTATTGTAAGTAAAACTCTAAATATTCAACACAAAGAAAGCATGTTGAAGACAGCAAGAGAGAAACACCAGTCACATATAAAAGCAGGGCTATCAGAATGACAGCAGTTCATTCAACTGAAACTTAAAAGTAAGGATGGTCTGGACAGATACACTTCAAGTTCTGAAAGACAACAACTACCAACCCATGCCACTTTACTTAGCAAAGCTGTATGCCATAATTGAAGGAAACAAAACTTCCCATGATAAAAAATCAGCTAACAGAATTTAGTAACACGAAGACAGCCTTACACAAAAATCTGGAAGGAAATTTTCAGATTGAATATAAAAAAATCCATAGACAACTTTCAGTAATAACTCTGAATATTAATAGTCTCAGTTCACTAATCAAAAACCATGGACTAGTAGACTGGGTACTAAAACAGGAACCATTTTTTTTTTTTGCCTCCAAGATATTTTCCCAACCACAAAAGACAGACACTACCTTACAGTGAAAGGATGGAGAAAGGTATTCCTTTCAAATAGATCCATGAAGCCAGCAGGTGTTGTTGTTCTAATATTTGACTAAATAGACTTCAAAATTATTGAGCAAAGATAAAGATGTTCACTTCATATTGATTAAGGTAACAATCCATCAAGAGGACATGACAATTATGAACATATGGTGCAAACACAAATGCACTCAGTTTCATAAAACAAAACTATTGATTATAGAAGCTCACAGTTAAGAGACTTTGGGCTTTCAGAGTGTTGGAATTTTTGAATTTTGGGGGGACTCTTGGATTGGACTGTGCTTTTTATTATTAAAAAGCAATATGAGACACTGGGGATATGGGGTGAAAGGTTATGGTTTAAAAGCCATATATTTTTGAGTCAGGTTAACTAAGGCTGGTGTTGTGATTGTTCTAAATGTAATTTTATAAAATACATAATAACTTGGGGAAAGATCCTCAGTGAGAGACTGTGTAGATCATGTTGACCTGTGTGCTTGTTTGTGGGGGCTTGTCTTCATTACACATACTTGATGAATGAAGTCTCAACTTCTGGTTTAGAGCTTTGGCTTGTATAAGAATGGAGACAGATAACTTAGTACTAAACACACATGTACTAACTTCTCTCTGCTCTTGATTGTGGATATGGCTAGCTGCTTCAAGATCCTGCCACTGTGACTATCCTGATAGGACAGACTATAACCTAAAACAGTAAGCCAATTAGTCCTTTCTCCTCTAAGTTTTTTTTTTTTGTTGTTGTTGTTGTATTTCATTACCTTTCCAGAATAAAATTGTGAAAATTGTCACACACACACACACACACACACACACACACACACACACACACACACACAAAGAATGAATAGCTTGAACACAGGTACCATACATGGGTAGACAATACCCTATGTAAGACCAGCCGAGAATTTGAGATCTTTGTTCTGTGCAAGCTCAAGAACTCAAAGTTAATAACAATCACACTCTAAAGCTTTCCGAAACAGAATAAGGTATATAGATACAGGGCCAATCTGAGACAACTTACCACTTGTCTCATGGTCACTTATATAAGTCAATGAATTATCATCAGAGTTTCTGAGCTGAAATATGGCCATCATTTTCTTAGCAGAGTTCATAAATGCCTAAACTATTCAATAGACAATGCATGTTTATGATTCTATTTTGAGGTTTACAAAGCTGGGAACGCTTCCCAATCATCAAATAGCCTTCCCTCTCTTGGGTCTTACTCTTAGAGAGCTACTAGAAAACCATGACCTGATCCCAGCTGCTGTGGGACCTGAAGAGACAACTGTCAGTCTTCTCATGAAGCTGCTTTCTCTTTCCTATTTCACATGCAAACCATTTCCACTTCAAATGTGTCTATGAACTTTAAACATTCTTGACCGAAATGAGCATTACAAAAGAAGCCTGAAGACCCCATGGGGTGAATTCGATCTCTCTCCCTCTGCTCCCGTTTCTTTCCTTTGTTTCTCACCTGAGTCCAACACAGATCCTTGTATGTCAGCCAAGTTCTCTACACAGGGTATGAGCCCTGAACCCGTGGCTTTCTGTCTCGTCACATATCATCACATGTGGAGCACAGGGTCACTGCCTGCGGGAAAGGGGGTGGGAAAGAGAAACAAGGAGAAATGAATACGAATTCAAATATAGGAAAATTAAAACAAGTTATGTATAAGTATGTATTTGTGTTTATGTACACTGATGTGCACATGACTTCGTAAAGCTAAATTTTATCTATTAATGTTTAAACAATATTGCCCATAAGTTTTTCTTTCATGTATTTTTCAGTTTTATTTTCAGTTATATTAATTTATGTCTTTGCTTCATTTTAATAAATTAATTCAGTGTTAGACACTCTAACTTTTGTGAACCATTCTTAAGTATCTAGTGAATCCAATTCTAATTTTCATCATAATTGCTATGTTTTCACATTTATCAACATAATTTTCATGCTTTTTTCAAACATGTGTTCTGATTTTATTTTCATTGCTTGAACTGTACACTTATTATACATCATTGTTTTTGAGACAGTGTCTCACTACGCAGTCTGGACAGTTATTGAGCCTCCAGTCTCAGCTTCCTGGTGCTGCAATTATGGTTTTGTGCCACCACACTTGGCTGTGTTTTTACTACCAGTGAGAACGACACTAAATAATCTATTTCATTTTTCTTATGGTTATTAACTGGTCACTAAGGAAGTATGCCCCAGATTGACTTTCTTAGCATGCTGGCTTTGAGAAGATACTTCTGTGTATTCTTTCACTCTCTTCCCAGCTTGCCATCCATTTTTTATCTGGGGGCATTACATAGAGACAGCTTCATTCATCACTCTATGCCTCTCAGAACACAGTCATACATGGCTGCAACTCTCTGGGTCACCTGAGGCAGGCTCAACTTCCTGGACTTCGTGCCTGGAATATTTGAGAAGCTGTTCATATCATTTGTCATGGGGCTTTTGTATCCTTAAGTTGGAAAATTCCATCTTTTAAAATTATTTATTGATGTTTTGACAATTTCATGCTTACATACAACATATTGTGATCATTTTCATCTGTCATTATTTATTCCCTCTTACTCCTATTGATCACTGCTTCTTCCCAAATAGTTCCCCATATTTATCTTTTTTGATCCATTGACTTTAATGAAGTTGTTTGTATGACCAGGGGTAAGGCGGGTATTTTTTTGTAGTATGGGCAACTTACTAGTGATTATACCACTTAAGAAAGTGGCACTGTCCCCTCCCTAGGCAACTGTCGTCTCCCAGTAGCTCCTAGGTAAAAAGTGAACACTCATGAACCCCTTCCACATCCATGACGGAATGTTGAATAGCCCAATCTCTTACAGGTTTGTGCAGATAACCGCAGCTGTGTACGTAATTACAGAGAAGGGCCATGGAAAGAACAGAACTGTGAATGTACAATTCCAAGAGAGGAACACAGTAGGTTCCCTGTTTGATCCTTCCTGGGGTAGAAACTGCATTGAAATAGAGACTTGTCCTCTATGGGATATATGAGCTCAGATGATATATATCCTAAAATCTGACATGTTAAGGAAAGGACCATATAACCCCAAACCAGTGTGGTTATGTACAAGTTCCCAAGGTGAGAAAGGACATCTGCATTCAAGTGTTCCAGGGAGTCACTTTACGACAAAGGGACATCTGAAAGAAGCAAGTCTTACTGGGCAGTGGTGGCACACACCTTTAATTCCATCACTCAGGAGGCTGAGGCAGGTGGATTTCTGCGAATTTGAGGTTAGCCTGGTCTACATAGCTAGTTTCAGGACATCCAGAACTACACAAAGAAATCATGTCTTGAAAAAACAAAATCAAAAGGAAGCATGTCTTTCAGTCTCCAGTACCTCATCTATGTCTCTTTAGGACTTCACACTTTCCCTGTGATACCTGCACTCACAGAGCCGTACACAGCTGAACGCCTTACCCCTGTTACGCTTCCTTGACTTCTATCATCCTATAAATGAGCTCAAATTCCATTCTAACTTTTGCTTCTATCAGTCAGTTTTCTCCAAAATTCTTTCTTGCCTGACCCTAGAAATACGTTTTAATAACATATGGTATATAACAGCCCTTTTCTAATTCTGGCATTACTGCTTACCAGGGAAGAGCCTGCTGCTACAGAAAGCGACCACTGGAGAGATAAGTCCCCAGAAGCTGTTTAGGCAGGGGTTCGAATGAATGGAAATTCAGGACACCGGAATAAACTACCACTGTCACCTTTCATTTATGGAGAGGCTTCCCTGCTGAAAAAATGGGAACATTTACTTTCCCCGTCCTCTCATACCACTTGACTTGAACGCTTTCCTGAGAATAAAGAGGAAACTGCACCCAGATTGTATAAAAGCAAGGATGTGACTGCAGTTTATGATCAGGGATGTGTCAGGATGGAAGAGAAATGATTTCCTGTTTCATAAGCCTGAGAAGCAGCTGTAAAGCCCATAGCTTTTACAGCCTTATAGAGGGATGTGGACCAGGTCTAGGGAACAAATCAATCAAAGGTAAGAGCCTGCTCTTCCAGGCTCCCTTCTATCAGATTTGCAGCCCAGACTCCACAGGCAGCCAGGAATGCACCTAGCCATGTAATTGGATACCCGAGATAATATGTGTTCTGTGGCTTCACAATGCTCCCCAGGTTCTTCCTTCCCTGAACCGCTCTTCCATTTTGCCCATCCTTTACTCCTAGTATATGTGTGAAAAACAACAAACACCTCAGTGACATCATAAATTGAGAACACCAGGATTAATTTATCTTTCCATGGCTAAAAAATTCAGTTCTCTTTCCCTAAAGTACTGGGTGTGTTATCATGAGCTTCTTCTTTATGTGTAGGAATTTATTAGATGTTTACATGAAGCTTGGATGGAAACTACTTGCTTAAACCATATTTCCGTGTTAGATGCTTTAAAGGGACTGCTGATTTGGTAGAATCTTGATGATGGGCTCCAGTATATGGGTGGAACTCCCAGGCTTAAAATGCTCACTAACTTCTACTGTAATTCAGTTGACAGAACCGAGAGATGGATGTAATGTCCATCCAATACACAAACATATTCTCTTAGGTGACTCAGCACATTATCTACCAGGAGTTACTTCTGCTTTCCTTGGCATAACAATAATACTGCAGTGTAAAAAGTATTTCATAATCCGTTTCATAGTAAATGAATGGCAATAACATAGGGCACACAAAAAAAATGAGAGAATATAGGAAAGCAGGAAATTATGAGAGATAATTGAAGAAAACATTTTCTGTAAGATAAAGCTTAGAATTGATCTTTCTTTTTAAAACTTATGTATTTTTTTCAAAAATAATAGGCTATTTTTAGAACAAATTTAGGTTAAGAGAAAAATTGAGCACAAAGATGGAGTTCTGATGGACTCCCTCACTTTCCACACACAGCAATTGAATTTTACACCCAGATAAAACAAAATAAGGAACCGAACACCTTGCTGTCACACCTTCAAGGTTGCTCACAGTTAACAGAGATGTCATCATGTCCTTAACATTGTCACATCGAGGTTCAATAAAGTTAAGGGGACAATGGGAACATTGGGATGGGAAGGGCTACACCCCCCCTCCCATGCCTTCTTTCTACGTCTTCAGCTCATCCACGTGCTGGCCCCTTGTGGGGTTCACTGAGCCTCACCATTTGTTCTTAGGCTTGACCCATTATGTGCTTGAGTAGTCTTGAGCTCATTTGTTCAGAGGCATGGAAAAACAGGGTGGAAAAGTTCCAGTAACAATTAATGAGGCCCCACCTTGTGTGACAACATGCAGATGTACTATGAGGTCCTTTCTGATTCCTCTGCCTGGTGTAATTCATCAAATACGTAAAAGCATTCATTTATGGGAGATTGTCTCCATAATTGGTAGTTTAAAACAGACGAAAGAGCAAAGTTCTCCTATACATTCTCAGAGTTCATTACCACATGAGAAAGCCCACAACCTGCTCAGGGATTATTCACTTATAGTACTTACTAATGTTATTGACTTGTGTCCACAATTTTATTACCCACTTTCTGTTTTTAGGCTATCATTTTATTTCTTAGTATTGCATTAAAATGTGTCAATTTACTTTTCCCTCCTTTTTCTTTATTTTATTTATCACCTATCCATCTCCTCTTTTCCCTCCTCTCTCTCTCTTATCCTACTAGTTTCATACAGTTGTAAGTAACTATATGAAATGTAGGACCCACAAATAAAACATGATATTTATCTTTCTGAATATGATTTAGTTTGTTGAATATGATGAACCTGCATTGTCTGCCTCAGTTACTTTTATTTCTTTCTTTTTTAAATATATGAAACTAGTTTTATAAAAATTTATTTATTTTACATCCTGGCTGCAGTTGCCCCCGCCATCTCCTCTCAGTCCCTCACCACCTCTATTCCCACCCCCAATCCACTCCTCCTCTGTTTCTGTTCAGGAAAGGGCAGGTCTCCCATGGCTATCAACTAAACATGGTATATCAAGCTGCAGTAAGACTAAACACCTCCCCATGTATTAAAACTGGGCAAGGCAATCCAGTATGAGGAGTAGGGTCCCAAAAGCCAGTAGAAGAGTTGGAGACAGCTCCTGTTCCCACTGTTAGGAGTCCTACAAGAGGACCAAGCTAAATAACTGTAACATATATGCAGAGTGCCTTGGTCAGTTCTATGCAGTCTCCTTGGTTGTTGATTCAATCTCTGTGAGCCTCCATGAGCCCAGGTTAGTTGATTCTGTGGGTTTTCTTATGGTTTCCTTGACTCCTTTATTTCCTACAATCTTTTTTCTCCTCTTCTGCGGGATCCCCCAGACTCCACCTAATGTTTGGCTGTGTGGGTCTGCATCTGTTTCCATCAGTTGTTGGATGAAGCCTCTCTGATTCTTATAATAAAACACAGTGACCATGGCAGCTTGTAGAAGAAAGGGGTTTTTTTTTGAGGCGTAGTGTTCTAAAAGATGAGTCTATCACCATGTTGCAAGGAATACAGCAGTAGACAGATAAACATGGCTCTGGAGCTCTGGAGCTCTGGAGCTCTGAGAGCTCATTGGCAGTCATAAATAGGAAACAGAGAACACAGTGGGAATGGCAAGATGCCTTTAAAACCTCAAAGCCTTTATCTGGTCACATACTTCCAGCAAGGCTGCAGCTTCTACTAATTTCAAAACAGTTTGACCATCTAGGGACCAAGTCTTCAAGCATATGAGCCTATGGGGGCTATTCTCATTCAGAACAGTACGTTCTATTCACTGGCCCCCATAGGCTCATGGCCATATCATAGTGCAAAGTTCATTTAATCCACTTTCAAAACTCTCCATGGTCTTTCAGTCTAAACACTGTTTAAAACTCCAAAGTGCAACATCTCTTGTGAGACTCAAGACAATCAACTGTCACCTCCTGAAAAGTCAAAAAGTAAATTCAATACTTCATGACATACAATGACTTAGAATATGCATTGCCATTCCAAAAGAGAGGAATGGTGGCATATTGAGGAAATACTGGACCAAAGCAAGACAGAAAACCAGCAGGGAAAATACCAAATCCTGTACCTTTATGTCTGATGTTAGAAGGTTTAGACGGTGTTAACCATTCAGCTTGGCCCCCTGCAACATAACTCTCTCTCTTGAGCTGATTCTGTCTGCCTCTTGTATTCAGGTCTCCTTGGCAGATATCACAGGATTCTGGCATGTTCATCATGTTGGGTCTCCAAGGCAATCCAGGATCCACTTTTACAGCTTCATACAATAACCTCTCAGGGTCTCTTGCCCTCTGAGAACCTTCATGCAGGGATTGCCCTGCCACACATCATCTGGCTTCCATGGCTTCTCTTAATCATGTATCCCC
Organism: Cricetulus griseus; assembly: GCF_003668045.3. Lineage (NCBI taxonomy): Eukaryota > Metazoa > Chordata > Mammalia > Rodentia > Cricetidae > Cricetulus > Cricetulus griseus. The sequence goes on along the minus strand of NW_023276807.1, from coordinate 209,024,498 downwards.
TATGACTCTATAGATAGCATCATGAGAATGACACTTCCAAGTTTGCTTACCAGCTTGGGGTGAACCCTAACTCCTTTGAGTCACATTGGCAGCAGCTTTGACTTGTGGCTATTTAAGAGCAGAAAATTCTATAGCCCCTTTCCTTTCACAAGTTGGACACTCAGCTGAATGGGATATTGCCCTGAGTGTACCCCTTTCTTTATTCCAGTGTAGATCAGGCCTCCTCTTAAACTTCTTATCTACTTTAGGATAAGCATTAAATTTCACTGTCTACTTTTCCTCTTCAACCTATACACTTGTATTTCCTTTTGCCCCATTTGCTTTTAATTTTTTTTGTAGCCTTGTATAAGAGTGATTACCACATGACAATATTTGGCTTCCTTCAAATCTCTTCCTCCAAAGAAATAAGTCCTTTACTTTTAATTCAGCCTTAGGAAAGTTATAGGTTTTTTTCTCTTTTACTATTTATTCTTTGGGGGACCACCACCCAACTCCCAAATAAATACAAACAGAGTCATATTCTTACATATGAATGCCCAGCCTTACTTGGCTTGTTTCTAGCTAGCTTTCCTTAACTTAAATTATCCTGTCTACCTTTTGCCTCTGAGCCTTTACCTTTCTCTATTTCTGTATATCTTTTCTTTACTTCTTATTCTGTGTCTTGCTGTGTGGATGGCTCCTTCTTTCCTCACTCCCCCATATTTTCCCTCCAGATTTCTCCTCCTATTTATTCTCCCTGCCTGCAAGGTCCACCTATCCTTTCTTCTGCCTTGCTATTGGATGTTCAGCTCTTTGTTAGACCAATCAGACGTTTAGACAGAAAAGTAACACATCTTCACAGAGTTAAACAAATGCAACATAGAAGAATGCAACATATCTTTGCATCATTAAAACAAATGTTCCACAGCACGAACAAATGTAACACATCTTTAATATTCTACGGCAGCAAGTTCTTAAAATGATGGTAGAAAGCATCCCCATTCTTTGCCAAAGCATCACAAGGAAAGTCTCCAGCCCAGTTTCTGACATTGTTCCCATTAGAAACCCGTTGAGTTGGGCTTCTACCATGACTTCGGCTCTGCTGTCTTCCATGCTCCTACTAGGATGACTCATTAAGCTCTGCTGATAATGTTCAACTGTTTTTTCTAGTCTGTAGTCCCAAAGTCTTCTGTGATTCTCCCCAAATAAGAAATTTTGTTCAGAGTGAAACACAGGGATATGGTTTCACCCTTCTATGTGTAGATACTCTCTATTCTCAGCACCATTTGCTGAAGAAGTTGTCCTTTTCCCAATATACATTTTTGATGATTTCAAATGCCTGGTGGTTGTATCCATGTGAGTTTCTATCTGGGTAGCTTATTGTACTCTTTGATCTTCTCATTAGTTTTGGAGTCAGTACTATGCTGTTTTTATTTCTGTGGGTTTGAGGGATAGCATGACATCAGTTACTGTAGCACCTCTAGTGCTGTTCATGATGCTCAGGATTGCTTTGGCTATTTGGCATCATTTGTGCTTCCAAGTGCACTTTATGATTGGTGTTTTGTTTGTTTGCTTGCTTTGTGTTTTGTGAGGAATTCAAGTGTTGCAGTGACTGTGTTGACTCTGTGGGTTCTTTTTGACTATATAGACATGTTCACTGTATAAGTTCTGCTACCGTGAGCATGGGAGAGCTTTACATTTTCTAGTGTTTTCTCCAGTTATTTCCCTGCTGTTTTAAATTTTTCATTGTGGTTATTCTTCTCTCTGTTGGTAAATTTACTCCTATTTATTTATTTATTTATTTATTTATTTAAAAACTATTTCAAAAGGGAGGGACTGTTTCTTGATTATTAGCATGATCATTATTGGTGCTTAGAAGAACACTGATCCTTATATGTTAATTCTGTATCCACTTACTCTGCTGAAGTTATCAGAAGAGCTTTTTTCCAATGGGGTCTTTAGGATCTCCTATGTATGCAAATAAGGATAGTTTGATTTTTCCCCCTTTTTGGTGTGTATCCATTTTATTTTTTTCTCTTATTGCTCTAGCTGGGACTTTTGCTTTTAGGTTCAGAGCAGAGCAAGGGGGCAGTTTTGCTTTGTTCCTGAATTTAATTGTAATGTTTGCGTTTTCACCACTTACTATGATACTAGATATAGGTTTGTCATATGTGGTCCTTATTATGCAGAGATAGTTTCCTATTCCTAGGTCTTTAGTCATGAAAGGATGTTGGATTTGTTAACTGTCTTTTCTTTGGATATTGAGATGGCTATGTGTGATTTCTTGAATCTATTGAAGTGATATATTGCTGCACTAGTCAGGGTTATCTAGAGAAACAGAACTGGTGAAATAAATCTATATATATTGAAAAAGGATTTATCAGAGTTGATTACTGGCTGTTAGTTCAACAATGGTTGTCTCATGATGGAAAGGCCAAGAATTCAGTAGTTGTTCACTCAGTCTGTTCTGGATGTCTCAGCTTAACTTCAGTATTCACTTGAATACCAAAGAAACAGACTCTACTACCATAGAAGGAAGGAATCCTTTAGAGGCAAGATAGATGAACTTTCCAGAGTGAAGATGAGCAGGCAAAAAGAGTAAAATACTTCTATATCCTTTTACTTAGGCTGCCACCAGTAAATGTATCCCAGATTTAGAGTGGGTCTTCTGGCCTCAAATAATCCGATCAAGTGAAGTTCTTCACAGGTGTGGTCAGCTGTTTAGGTTTTAACTGATCTCAGATGTAGTCACGTTGATAACCAAGATCACAATTACAATTATTGATTTACGCATGTTGTGACATACTAAAATTCCTGGAATAAAGCTCATTTGGTCAGGTTGAATGATCTTTTGATATGTAATTGAATTTGGTTGGCAATGTATATTTTTTATATTTATTTTATTTTGAGTACTTCATACTGTGCTGTTTGTATACATGTATATACGTTATTGTTGTATTTACATTATTTCCAACACAGTCTTTCCACTCCAGCTCCTCATATGTCCCCTCTCCATTTCTTCTCAAATCCATAACATCTTCATCTTAATTTTTAATCTTTTACATATAATATTTATATATGAATATATATATATATATATATATATATATATATATATCCCCTGCTGAGTCTTAGCTTAAGGCTGACTACTTGAGATTGGATAATCTATCTGCTGTGCCCAAGTCTTGAGACCCCTGATCCAGACCACCACAGAGCCAGTAACCTATGCAAACACACAGGGGTTTATTGGTTACAGGCTTGAGTTTGGACCATCAACAAGTACTCTGACAAGTGGGTAAAGGAGAATGGCCCGAGCTCTTAGAGTAAGGGATTTTTACAAGGGAAAACCTGAAAGCAGGTTGGTAAATGCTTTGGCGTTTCAGGATTGGGTAAAAGTTTGTGACATTTAAATTCATTTGCTGAAACCTAGGGGAATTCTAAAAACTGTTTCTAACAGTTGCTCACAAGGACATCTGGGGCAAGCAGATATTGTTTACCAGAGTTAGTCATTGGCTGACTACCTGGGTGGGGTTGTTTTGATTGGGGCAGGCATAGTTTATGGCTTTTCTTAGAACTGTTTATAGCTCCTTGGCTGGAGCCCTGGGCCATGTATGAAAATGTAGGCTTTTTTTGATGGGGGAATGTCCTTCTGTAAATGTGTTTCTCTTATTGGTTGATGAATGAAACACTGGCTAGTAGAGGCAGGAAGATAGGGGGGGGCTAGGAGATGAGGAGAATTCTGGGAGAGGTAGGCAGAGAGGGACCAGAGGGGACTCCATGTAGAAACCTGGAAGACAGGACATGCCAGGCATTCTCTGGTAAGATAAAGCCATGTAGAAACACATAGATGAGTAGTTATGGGTTAATAATTAAGACAGAGCTAGCCAATAAGAAGCCCTAGCCATCGGTCAAAAGTTTTATAACTAATACAACGTATGTGTGTTTATTTGGGGCGGAAACAGCTGTGGGGCCTGGCAGGACAAAAGAAAACTCTAGTAACACTTTTTCTCAAAATGGAGTTTGTTCTGTTCCTTCATATCAAGGGTCTTGTCCCTAGAGAAGACTGGTTCTCCCCCTCTCAGCAGCCATTTATTTCTTTTAAATTTTTCTCTAGGGTTAGAATCTTGTAAGATTGCACTCATCAATGCTGGCATGTCAGCTTGTGCTGTCATTGAGCAAAACTTGTTGAGATTTCATTTCACAGGTGCAGCTTTCCTGATATCCTGGTCATTTGGCTCTTGCAAACTTTCTGCCACTTCTGTGATGTTCCTGAGCTTTAGGTGGTGGAGTTCTGATATAGACATAGCAATTTGAAATGGGCATTCCAGGGTCAGTTCTCTGTATTTTGACCAGTTGTAGATTTCTGTGATGGATTGTGTCTACTGTAAGAGAAGCTTCTTTGATGAGGAGTGAGAGATGCACCTATCTTTGGGCATAAGAATACATATTTAGAATGAAGTTAGGAATTATTCTGGTTTAGAAAAGTGATAATAGCAGATTCTCCTCTATGATACATGATCTCATCAGTTACAAGTAGTTGGCTAGGTTTGCAGTACTAGGCACGAATTCCCTCTTACTGAGTGGGACTTAACTCCTATTAGTGGTCGGTAATTTCCTTCATTTTGTTGTGTTCTTAAATGGTATTGGTGTCATGGTAAAATTAGTTTAATGGAGTTCTTTTCATGTGGTGATATTTTGTTTGTGCTGAAACAAATAAAGCTTGGCTGAAGATCAGAGTGCAGAGCTAGCAACACTAGTTAGCCATGTAGGCCAGGCAGTGGTGGCACACACCTTTAATTCCAGCACTAGGGAGACAGAAAACCTGCAAATATTTTCTTATTTCATAAGTTTCCCTTTTGTAGTTCAGAGCCTTACCATTTTATGTAATTGTACTTGTCTAGTTTTGCCGTTTTTGCTTGTGATTTTGATAGTGTACACAAAAGTCATTTCTAAGATCAACAGAATGAGGTTTTCCTTCATGTCTTCTTCAGTAGCTTTAGAGTTGTGGATCTTATGTTCACATCTAATCCATTTTGAGCTGCTTCTTCATGATACTATGTAGGAGTTCTGTGTTTCATTGTCTTAAATGTAGCCAAGAAATAGAAACAATCTGGAAGTTCATTGACAGGTGAGCGAATAAAATGTAGCATACTGACATATTGGGATGTTATCTAGCCTTGAAAATGAAGGGCGTTCTGGTATTTGTGATTAAGTGGATGGGTATAGATGGCATTGTGTATTAAATGAAATAAGTCAGTCACAGCAGAGTAAATGCTTACTGAATCCACTCACATGAGTATCTAAAAACAGTCGTATTTATGGACACAAAATAGAATAGTATTTTCTAAGGGGTGGAATGGAGAGGGATAACTGGGGAGTTACCATCCAGTGGTTGTGACATTTTGGTCATGAAAGCAGCAGCTCTAGAGACTGAGAAGCCTGTCGTGACACAGCATGTCTCAGCCTTAGACCATGATACCTGAGTGGGGGGTGTGGACCTGGAAGCTTCGAGCCACCCAACGGCGATAAAGACCAAACACAGGCATCTTGTCATCTTTAGAGAGCTCTCAGTTCCATATTGTGGAACTAGAGTCATTTCTTTATTAGCCATCTTTTCTGGTGCCTCTTAACCATCCTGCTAATACTACGAGGCAACCATTTCTCTCTTTGTCTTCTGCTCTAGCTGCTTGCCCCTCACCCTAACCTTCCATCTTCAAGTTACTCATGTACCTCTCATCTCCCTGCCCAGGTGCAGGCCTATACAGACGCTTAGGTGCATAGATATGCAAATAAGGAGGCATATTATCCTGAGGCCATGGTAAACAAAAGTATCCCTGCTGACATTAACAATACAATAGTGGGCCGGAGTCTCCTGGCACCACTGCTGTTTATGGTGGCCGTTCTGGGACCCGATATTTGGTGCCCCCCCCCCCTGCAGAAGCCAAGTGCAGAGTCAGCAACAAACCAACCAACAGAAGCTCAAGACCCATGTGGACAGACTGCACATGAGATGTTTAGAAATGGCAACAATGTCAGCAAATAAGTCCCCAAAGGGTCACTGTGATAATGACTTAAAGGGTGTTTGTGTGTGTGTCCAAACTCATAAAATTGTATATTAGATAGGGCAGCTTTTGCATATCATTTAATCTTAATATGCCTATTGTAAAAAGAGAAGATTTGTTTCTTGTATTTTACTGTAGATTTGCTGTTTCGGCCACTCTCCCTTCATTCTTGAGATTCCAATCCCTTGGATAGCCTCTCATTCCAATCAGGAGATTCTGTTTTGATTTAGTTTTTAAAAATTATGATATTCACTTTCATTTTTACATTTATATTTAGAATAGAAAACAATGGGTTTTACTATGTATACTATGACGTGTTAAAACACTTACGTCATTGTATTTTGTTCTTATTCACACTCCTTCTCCAGTGCCTTCGCCTATCTGCCTGCCTATCTCTTGCCAGCCCTCTTCCTTACCCCTGAAAATCATTTCACTAAGAACAACTTAAATGCACAAAGACAAACATTCAAGGTTTTTTTCTCATATGTGGAATAGGTGTGTGTGTTGGGGGGGGGGCGCACGTGTGCATGCGTGTGTGTGCATGCATGTGTGTGTGTGTGTGTGTGTGTGTGTGTGTGTGTGTGTGTGTGTGTGTGTGTGTGTGTGCATGCATGTGTATGTGTGTGTGTCATAGAAGTAGACAGGACCATACCAGGGCGGAAGAAATCACAAGGGAGTAGAGAGGAAGAAAGAGACATAGTGGAGTGTTAGTGAAACTGTTTCTTTTAGAATTCATTGAGGATGAATTCCCACCATTCACTTTTATTTAAAAATGACCATATTTTACTTCAGTTTCTACAGGATATTTTTGTTTGCCTTTAGAAGTTAGGACTGACATTTCTCAAGCAGCCTTTAAAATATAATGGGACATAGCTTTGTCTACTTCAGGAACTACACCAGGCTATTATGAGGACTTTGATTTTACTCTGGGAAAAACAGGACACTATTACACTATTGCAAGGATCTGAGCCAACTGTGCCACGATCCTGTGTTAAGAAACCTCACTGGTTATTGTGTTTAGAACAGACTGTAGTATAACATGCAGCACGACACTTTAGAAATCTGTCACATCTTGTCAAAGAGAAAGAAAGTGGTGGCTAGAGAGGACATCCATTTTTAAGGTAGGGCCAAACTGATTCCTCAGTAGGTTGTATGTGACGGCTGAGTGCAAAGTCTTTGGTAACTCATGATATAGCCACATTGCTACTACAGTTGAAACACAAATGTTGGTGACCTAAGGAGCATTTGATAGGTGACTGGGGACAGTCAGGAGATCAGACCTGGTCACACCATATTGTGGTCCTGAGTGTGGTGTCTCTAGCACTCATTGTCTCCATGCAGAAGGATATCCATCTGAGGATCTGTCTCCTAAGTTCATTCTGACATGACTCCATAGTAAAATAAGGAATACACTAAATTTCTGTTTCCTTTTAGGAGTCAAACATTCATCACATCCCTGCTCCTCCATTTTGATCATCTTCATTACTAGTGACCTTTCTCTGAATCATTTATGGTGTGCCCTTAAGACAGAAAGTCTCAGGAGGTTTGTGCTCAGCTCCCCCTGCAGCCTCAGGCACTGTGTCACTCAGAGCGCAGAAGTACTTGGCTGAGTCGCTCCAATGGGCTGACTTTTTCCTCAGGTTGAAGGAGGAGTTACTCTTCATAAACTCAGCCTCAAAAGCCTTGATGCCTTTAACAAGAGTGTCTCCTCCGAAGTGTTTGAGGAGAAGTTCGAGGCTCTGGCCAGGATACTGGATGTACCAAAAGAGGTAGGGTGTTGCACCATAAGAATAGCTGCATTTGAGCTCTAGTGAGGCTCCTTCAGAGACAGTGAGGTGAGCATCAGGCTGGACCACTGTCTGGGCTCTGTTTCCTCCTGTAAAACCAACGCATCATCAGTGAGACCAGGACAGACCTACCTGTAATGAGACTATGTCCCTTGTTTAGACTCTGGCTAGAAACATGTTCCTTCAATGGAAACAACGGTGGGGAATGAAATGTTACTTACTCAGTGAGAAGAGCATGCCGAGCAGCAGAAAGGTCACTGAAAACATCTCTAGGCAGTGAGAAGGCAGGGAGATGTATTCTGGGAAATCTCCCTGAGCAGGAATGAGAAGAACACAGACTGGAGAGCTCCCTATGAACAAGGCTTGGAGGCTATTAACTGAGAGATGCTTCCTTGGCAACGACTGCTCTAGCGCCCTGTCTGCTCACAAACTGCACCTCAGAGATCTGTGAGGTGAAAAGACTCTCTGGAATGACATGTTTTTTTTCAGTGTAGATATTCAGTCTATGCAACATTGCTGCCCTCTGGAGGCCAGAAGTGAAAACATACTATGTCTCAAATTTTTGCTGGATCTATTTTCTTAAGCAATAAAATCTGTTGAGAGCACCTTTTAAGAAAATAATTTAACTTTATCGATTAAATAGTAGTATTTAATCTTATGATCTAGAGAATGCTGTCATCCTCATTTTATAAATGGGGAAGTTGAAAATGGAAGAAAGGGCGTGTCACGGCAAGTGACAGACTTGGAGCTCCTCTCATTACTATGACTAAGAAGCCCCATCAGAAACCACTGAGGACTATGCATACTTACCACTACAGCTCTTCACAGCATCAGTTGTCCTGATGTAATGAATGGGGAAACAAGCCTTTATAGGGCTAAATAGTCTTTGTAAGCACACATGGATGTCTGGGCTCCCTTTCTACTGAAAACTTAGTCCTTCTCCAACTGTACTATCTGGATACAGACCCCTACCTCCAACAAAAGCATGGTCTGTTTCACAAGTGTGAGTGCTCAGAGCAAAGTGTAGAAGAGATCTGGATCTGAGTCTTCCTTGGTACTTGACATAGTAAGATTTCAGATTTTGGTTTTTCTTTTAGGGAAAGCTATTTAATTGGTTGAGATTTCTAGTCTTCCCTTTATAAACAGGAAATTCTATTCATTTCATAAGATGACATTGCTGTTATTTCTTTTTTACTATACATCTTTGTTTTGTTTTGGTTTTGGTTTTTCAAGACAGTGCTTCGCCATGTAACAACTCTGGCTGTCCTGGAACTCACTCTGTAGACCAGGCTAGCCTCAAATTCACAGAGATTCACTTGCCTCTGTCTCCTGAGAGCTGGGATTAAAGGCACATGGCTTACTATACATCTTAAGAGTGAGGGGAAAAGAAATGAAAACAGTAAAGTTAGCCTTGGTAAAGATCATGGGAGAATGAATCACTCTGCACAGGAGGAGAAGCCTACCGATGTGACAGACAAAGGGAATGTGATTAATGACTTCTGTATAAAGTTCTAAGTAAATTCTACTTACATGTTTTAAACAGCAGTTGAATGGGGAGGTCCTGGCTAGTGTCTCCAAATAAAGATCTTTGGGAAGACAACAAAATCATTGGTACCAGAGTCATGGAGAAGGAGTAGAAAGAGGAGGACGGGGAGGAGGAGGAGGAGGAGGAAGACAAAGCCACAGTACCAGAGTCATGGAGAAGGAGTAGAAAGAGGAGGAGGTGGTGGTGGAGGAGGAGGAAGAGGAGGAGGAGGAGGAGGAGGAGGAGGAGGAGGAGGAGGAGGAGGGCAACACCACCATTATTAGAGTCAAGGCAAAACTATCAGTCAATACCTTGTTTCAGTAGATAGTGTCTCCTAGGAAGAAAATGATAGAGGATAAGAGGACATCACTGTATTTAATTAAAAGACACACTGACAGTTATTAAGGAAATAATAAAGAAAGAACAAAACAATTGGTGAAGGACCATAAAATATCAGATAGATAGGACTCTGTTTAGATTTGAGGAAAGAACAAACTAGAGCTTAAAGATAGTGATGGTTTTTCTCAGGAGTGGATATTTTTTTTGTAGGTGCTTTGGGGAATGAAATAGTTTCTTTCCCTAAATATACAAACAATTCTTTGAGCTTACCAGTATTATTTATAAAGCTGTATAGAACTCACTTCCATTTCCTAATGCTTATGATTTTGCTAGTTTATCTTTTATTTTGGAGTGATTTATACTACTAAACATACAAAGCGTGTGAAATGAAGAAGAGAAGGGAGGGAAATCAGAGTGGGAAGAAGTCTCCAGATGAAGGAAAAGCTAGCTACTTTGAGAAGAACAGAATGCAGTGAGCCAGTACTGTGGAGGAGAGAGGAATGACCCAACAACCCTACTGAGCACACATTCCGAGGGGGATAAAGCACACCAAATCTGCATGGACAGTATTGTGATGCTACTCACAATAGCCAAGAAATGGAACCAACAAAGGTGCCCATTGATGAGTTAATGGGTAAATACATTGTGGTACATTACATAAAATAGAACATCATTGACTCATAGAAAGAGTGAATGAAATCCTCTAATTTGCAGCAGCATGAATTGAATTTGGGGGCATAGTATGTGCAATAAACCAGACACAGAAAGACAAAATACTGCATATTTGTCATCATTTATGGGTGCTAAAATCTGGTTTCAGAATAAAAGAATAGAGCCATGTTTATTAGAGACTGGAAACGGGTGGTGGTGAGATCACAGGTTTCAGAAAACAATGACTAGAGACTGAGAGACTGGTTCTGATGCTCTACAGTAGCTGACTCCAGGTCGCAGGACTCACGAAACATTTCAAGACAGCCCAAAGAAATCATAAAATGCTGAGGACTTAGAAGTATTTATTTCCCTTGTTTGATCATTACACATTTTGCTTGTGTTTGTGTGTGTCTAACTATAATCCTATACCACATAAATATGTATAGATGTGATTATGAAAGTCTTAGAAAGGAATATTATACCTTGAATGGGTAAATTATGTGAGTCATATCTTAAGGTATCATATTTTTGTAAAAAGATGCCTTTTAATTTCCTAACTATGTAATACTTTAATAAATTTTATGCTGGCTAAGAAATTTGCCAAATGGTTATGCCATTTTTAAAAATTCACTTCAGCTGTGTGTTCTCATAAGTATTTTTCTGAGTGCACATCTAAAATATTTTTATTAATTCTTTGAGAATTTCATTCATTTTGATCATATTCACACCTCTCTCCCATTTTATTTACCAACATTTCATACCCACCCAACATTGTCTTTAGTTAAAAAAAAACACCCACTGGCTGCAATTTATTCTGTTTATGTTCTTGGGTGTGCGCTCTCTGCTAGAATGTGGTCAACCAACCAGTGGCCACACTCTCAAAGAAATAACTCTTCCTTCCCCAGATGCTATCAACTACCAATAGTTACTCAACTAGGGACTTCTGTGGGAAACTAGTAGCCACCTTCCCACTCCATGCTGGAATTTTGTCAATATCGAGGGTGCCCAGGCTCTGTGCATGGTGTCACCAGCTGCCTCCGAGATCATATGTGCAACTTCCCTCTGTATCCAGAAAACATCACAACATTCCAGTCATCCACTGTCTCTGATTCTTACTGTCTTTACACTCTCTCTTCTGAGATGACTTCTGATCCTTGGGAGGATGGTATGTGATGTCCCATTTAGGGCTGACCACTACACAGTCTCTTATTCTCTGCACTTAAGCTGTTGTAGGTCTCTCTGTTAAACACCACCTATAGCTAAAGAAGCTTCTCTGGTGAGGTCTAAGTTCAATAAGTCATTAAGAATTGCCTTAACATGATGTCCCATTAACAGGATAATAGTAGTAGGCTTTGACTTAGGGGTGGGTGACCTGTTTAGCCATAGGTTCTTGGCTCAAAGAGCAATGCCAAGTATAGGTTCCATTTTAAATCCAAGCAGAAAGTGGCTGGTTATTCCAGTAAAATTGGTGGCACTATTGAACAAGTGGGCATGTTTTGCCAGGCATCCCATTATTTTAGCTTTCAGGGCTCACTGCTGGGTAAGGGTAGTGATTGCTTTTCTCTTCAGTTAGCCTTCATAGCATCTTCCAGCACCATGAAAGCTATCCAGTAGGGATGAGCTTTCAGATCAGTACCAGCTTGACTTCTCCATGTTCTGACTCCAGTATGCCGTGTCTTTTTCAATAGGGTCTTTTAGCCCAGTTATGGGGAAATCATGAGCATTGGTAAAGCCTGTAGTGTTTGGGGGTCAATGCTATTTCATGGGCCAACAACTCCAAAAGAGGTGACCAATCCTGGCACTGGGCTTTTTATGCATTACTCTATGATGTATATTAACCCTATTATGGGCTAACTCTGTGACTCTCTTATTATATATGCAAGCATTTTAGAAAGTTTCTGTAGCAGAAGATCTTTAGATGACTTATTCAGAAGATCTTTCATGTTAGCTTAACAGTTCAATTTTTTTCCTTTACAAGTAACACATACTGCTTTTTAACAAATATTACATTGATTCTTCTGTTAAATGTTTTCATCACAATAATTACTGTCTTAGTCAGGATTGCTATGGCTGCAATGAAACACCATGACTAAAGCAAATTGTAGTTCATCAATGAAGGAAGCCAGAACAGGAACTCAAAAGGGATGAGAACCTGGAGGCAGGAGCTGATGCAGAGACCATGGAGGGGTGCTGTTTACTGGCTTGCTTCTCATGGCTTGCTCAGCCTGCTTTCTTGAAGAACCCAGGACCACCAGCCCAGGGGTGGCCTTTCCCACAATGGGCTGTGCTCTCCCTTGTCAATCACTAATTAAGAAAATGCCTTACAGACTTTCCTACATCCTGATCCTAGGGAGGCAAGTTTTAAATTGATGCTCCGTCATCTAGGATGACCCCAGCCATGTCAAGTTGACATAGAACTGTTCAGCACAATTGATCTCTTGTCAACTTGACACAAACACATCACCATTAAGCCACAACCCTCCCTTTCTCATTCAACCCCAAGATTTTATATTAAGAAACAAATTATAGCCGGGCGTTGATGGCGCACGCCTTTAATCCCAGCACTCGGGAGGCAGAGGCAGGAGGATCTCTGTGAGTTCGAGGCCAGCCTGGTCTCCAGAGCGAGTGAGTGCCAGGATAGGCTCCAAAGCCACACAGAAAAACCCTGTCTCAAAAAACCAAAAAAAAAAAAGAAACAAATTATATTAATTATATTAAGAAATGAATTGAAAATTCCAGTCTTAACAAATTTAAATACATTAGAACTTCAGTCCCTTTAAAATAACCAGTCTCTTTAAAAATTCAAAATCTCTTTAGAGTTTGAAATTCTCAACTGTAGGCTCTTGCAAAAATCAAAATTAAGTTAAATATTTTCTTAGTTCAAGAGGGAAGAACCAGGCCACAATCATATAAAAGTAAACCCAACAGTGTAAATAATGCCATGTCCAATTTCTGGGATCCACTCATGATCTTCTCTGCTTTTCTTGGGGCTTTGGGTTACTCCTCCAGCTCTATCCTCTGCAACACACACACACACACACACACACACACACACAGAGAGAGAGAGAGAGAGAGAGAGAGAGAGAGAGAGAGAGAGAGCGCTTGTCTTCTAGGCTCCAGCTGGCTCAACTCCACTGCTGCTGCTGTTCTTGGTGATCATCCTATAGTACTGGTATTTCCAAAACGCTTGGGGCATTTGGCTGCAACTGGACTATACTTTCACCAATATCCTCTTCTAGTTCTCTTGATGGTGCCAAGTCTCAATTTCTCTACATGACCCCCCTTCAATCTTGGGTCTTCAGCTACTACTGAGGCTGTACCTTCACCAGTGGCCTCTCCTGGCCTCTCACAGTTCCAAGCCCCAGTGGCTCTCTATGACCCATCCATGCCTTCAAACCAGTACCACCTGGGTGACTCAGACTACCAACTATTTTTTTCTTTTTGGTTTTTCAAAACAGGGTTTCTCTGTGTAACAGCTCTGGCTGTCCTGGAACTCACTTCGTAGACCAGGCTGGCCTTGAACTTACTGAGAGCTACCAACTTCTGTCTCCCAAGTGCTGAGATTAAAGGGGTCTGCCGCTACCGCCATCTTTGACTGCTATCATGAGGTACAAACTTGGACACATCTGGAGTACAGTTACTGTGTGCTAACTCTCAGGAAATACTTCCCAGAAGATTTCATCTCAACAGTGCTGATCTCTTCTAAATCACTGCTAATTTCTCAGCTCCCATCAAGTAACCCAGCAAAGCAAAAGTTTCACTTTAGTTGTTGCAAGTGTTACAGCTCCAGAGGGAAAGGTATCCTGACTTATTGGGAAGTCAGTCTATACCTGGGGTGTGGTGGGGATGGTCTCCCAGAAGGATGTAACAATCCTGCTCCTCTCCTTTATAGTTATAGCTGTGCTTCCTAGCAGAGGTATCCATTTCTTCCTCTCCTCTGTTCCCTGTAGGGAGACACTGTAGCCCCACCTCCTAGGAGCAGGCTACAGGTATGCTTGACTATGCCTGTGAGGGCGTGGTCGGGGGAGGTTCAGGATGATGCATGGGGAATTCTTAAGGAGGCAACAGATGGAGCTTTCTCTTTCTGGGCTCCCTGGCCTGCTGCCTCAGGGCTCTCTCTCTCTCTCTCTCTCTCTCTCTCTCTCTCTCTCCTCTCTCTCTCTCTCTCTCTCTCTCTCTCTCTCCCTCGTGTTTATCTGAATAAAGACATCCTAACCCTTATAGTTCCCCTAAGGGGATGTTTCAGTATCCATTTCTTCTCAGCACTGCCCCGAGATGTTACTTCTTTTGCTTCACTCAGTTAAAGGAGAAATCCATGAAGAAATTTAGCAACAACCTCTGGCTCCATCAACAATTTGTTACTTCTGCTCCCCTCCCAAAGGAGTTTCCCACAGAAGTATCTGTTTCTTCTTCGTCTCAGTCCCTCTAAGGGAATGTCCAAACAGAGATTCTGCTCCTTGCCGTTGAAAAATCTTCACCCAAAACTCTTTCAGGAAAGAGGTTTCCAAAAAAAGGTGGGGAGGAATCCAGGCGAGTGGCTATCTGACAGGGTGGTGAAGGACAGCCAATAACTGAACAGGCAGAGGGGCTTATATAAGGCTTCTTAAAGGCAGAGTTTTTCCAAGAAGATTTTCAGGAAGGGAATTGGTCAGCTTTTGATCCCCTTGAGTTTCGATAAGCTCAGATTGGCTAGTTTTCTTGCTTAGGAACTGGTTGGTTTTGTGTTCAGTTGGTCTGGTTGGGTTTTGGAGCCAGGATGTATTTCTTCTGGTTTTGGAGCCAGGGTGGGTTTCTTTGGCTGGCCCTTTTATCCTAAGTAGCCTGGAATCTTGTTCCTCATAGTTCCAGCTAACCCTAAGACATGGCCTTAATAGAGTCTTTAAACTTCCCTCTGAAACTTCACAAGCCAGACCTCCATTCTCTGTGCTGCTCTCAACATTCTGATCTCCCAAGCTCCTACAGAACAGCACATCAAACAATGAATACTCAGTGGCTTTCCTTCCACAAAATTCCAAAGTCTTTTCACAGTCCTCCTGGAATAACATGGTCAGATCTACCACAGCAATATTCTACAATCCTGGTACCAAGTTGTGTGAGGGTCACTATTGCTATAATGAAACACTGAGACCAAAAAGCAAGTTGGGGAGGAAAGGAGGAAGCTATAGTCCATCAATGAAGGCAGCCAGAATCAGAACTCAAACAGGGCAGGAACCTGGAGACAGGAGCTGAGGCATAGACCATTGGAAGGGAGCTACTTATTGGCTTACTCCTCATGGCTTGCTCAGCCTGCTTCCTTATTGAACCCAGGACTACCAGCCCAGGGATGGCACCACCCACAATGGGCTGGATCTTCCCCCATCCATTACTAATTAGGAAAATGCCCTAAAGGTTTGCCTGCAGCCTGAGCTTATGGAGATATTTTTGTTTGTTTGTGGGGTTTTTTTGTTTGTTTTTGAGACAGGGTTTCTCTGTGTAATAGTCCTGGCTATCCTGGAACTCACTTTGTAGACCTTCATTGTTTCTTTAAAGGTAACTAACTTATGGATAGTCATTTCATTACTTGGGGCTGTGCTACCTTGATGGAGTTAATTTTGCAGGGGTGGCTTTTCAGAAAGACACTGGTACACATTTTATTCTGAACATGTTTTAAAATGTCCAATTCTCCCAATCTTTCATGGCAGCATTGGGTTAAGATCTTAAACTGCTGGCAAACTATTACCAGATTGCCTTTATTTCAAATATGTGTGTCGCAATTTCTTCAAATGCATCAATTTGGGGGTAGTTGAAATTCCTTGTCTGTATAGAAGAAAAACCAATAGCTGAGGATTGGGGACTACAGCTGTTAAACTCTTCCATGTCTTCCTGAATCTCTGCCATGAAGGACAGTTGCACTGATTCTAAGCAGGTGATGTAAGGCTTCAGCTCTCTCTTCCTCCTAGTATTGTGGAGAGGGAAGCAACACCAGAAGTTTTAGGGCAGGTTTGGGGACAGGAAACAGGTCCTTGGGGCAATATGCCACCTAGCAGAAGCAGGTTCCCACAGCTATAGGCTGGGTAGTCCTCATGTGCACAGAGCTGCCTTTTTCTTGTTTCTCCAAATTGACCTATCAGTTTGTTCTCTTTCTTCATTTCAACCATCTAGTCTGGTGGAAAGGGCCTCCCTGGACTTCTTATTGTATCACCAAGTTTTGAGAGTGTTTGAAGAATTGTGGTGGGTTCCACCATGTGAGTATAATATCACATGTCTCTCTTTCTGAGGGACATGGGCTTAAGCCAAGAGAAAGTCTTTATTCACTGTCTGGTGGCTACACTGTGAGTCTGAGACCCCAGTGTAGCTCTGAGCCTTCCTCAGGGTGAGCTTTTAAGCACAAAAGCCATTTCCTGGGTTGAAATATTTCAATTAACAAGAACAGTTAGCCAGAAGCAGAACTACAGAAGCCAAAAGGCAAGGTTAGTACATTTAGAGACTTTCCCAGAATTATGGACTTTGATGGATTAGGTCCTTGTGTTCATTTTGGCAGCTGTTACTGTCACATGCTGAGTCTTATGGCCTGAATGGTACTTCCATCATGGAGTCAGTTGTGCTAAGGTCTGGGGACCAACTAATTACAAACTGTGTAGTATACAATGCTGCCTCCGTTGCATATTTTCTCTGTCAGTTACTCTTGCTCCCATTTATCAGGAATTTTTACAATAAAAAGGGAGGAACAATAGACATAAATTAAGTTATCAATAGAGAAGAGGGAGAGAGTAAGGGTAGAAGTGTGTGAGAGAGATTAAAGGAACAAAAACAAACCAACCCAAAACAAACTCAACCTTTTGTACCTGTGGAATCATGCTGAAACTTATTTACAAAACATACTACTACTTCCCACCCTCAATCACCATGTAACAGGGCATTATGTCATCAGCCAGTCAGTCCTTCTGCACCTTCTGGTTACTGTCCCAGAAAGCTGCAGTTTCCCCAAAGACAGCACCAGGCTTCAAAACAGTTTAACCAATGAACACCAGAGGGCAGCAAAGCCAGCGTAAAGTCACAAATGACTTCAGCTGGACATCCATCGGGTTGACAGTGCTTTAGTAAGGACCCACTTCCTTCCTGTGCCCTAGCTAGGAGTTTGCTACATCCCCAAGGATGTAGCAAGGAAGGAAAACAGAAAATTTTCATGTTTGAGCGAAGTTGTACCGTGGCAATCAACACAAGCCCAGTTGGGGAACTGCGCTCTTTTTCTGTCGCTTAGGCTCCTGATACTTCACGGCACAGAGCAATGCCGTAGACCCTCAGCTCTGTCAGCAGGTTAGCTCATAAGTTTTTTTTTTTTACTTTTTTTTAAAATCTGTTTTTCCTTAACCCAGACCAAGAAAGACAAACGCGGACATTAGCTGTAAATAGTAATTAGGTAAATAGTAATTATGCTACAATCCACAGACCCAGAAAGGCTAAGAAACACGGAGGGCTCTAAGAAGTGCACATGGATTTTCACGAGTAGGGGAAATGAATAGATTTTGCTGGTGGACTGGGATGGGTGGGAATGGGAACAGGAGGATCAGGTTGGTGTGGGAGGACGGTTCAACTGGAACTGGAGAGGTTAGTATTTGGGGGACTACATGGAAACCTAGTGCAGGAGAAATTCTCAGGACTCTGCAAGGGTGACTCTAGTGTAGACTCCTAGCCATGGTGGACACTGAACCTGAACAGGCCATCTTCGGTAACCGGGACTGGGACTGGGCTACCAACTCTGTCTCAGAACCTCTGACCTGCAATCTATCCTGCTACAAGATGTGCTGGGGTACTGGGGGCTCAACGACTGGTCTGTTTGACCTGTTTGACCAGGAACTGGAGCCTGGATAGCTCAGAGACCTGGGATAGAGAGAACTCCTAATGATATTTTACTAGACTCATAGATTGGTGCCTAGCTCAATTGTCCTCAGAGAGGCTTCCTCCAGCAGTGGATGGGAGCACATTAGGTGGGGAGAAAGACCAAATAGAGATCTCCACTGGGTCCCTCCCATCGAATCTCGGGAACCCAGCAGAAGACAGGGAGGAAGAATTATAGTAGACAGAGGGGTGGAGGACACAGGAGAACACGCCACAGAATCAATTAAACAGGGTCTATAGGGGCTCACAGAGACTGAAGCAGCAATCATGGGGCCACATGGGTCTATGCTAGGCCCTCTGAATACATGCTGTGGTTATTTAGCTTGGGAGTTTTCTCCTGACAGTGGGAGTGGTGGTGTCTCTGACTCTTTCACCTGCCCTTGGAACCCTTTTCCTCCTGCTGGGTCGCCTCACAGAGCCCTAGTCTTGAGGGCTTGTGTCTAGTCTCATTGTAATCTTTTTTAATGCCATGTTCAGTAGCCTCTCCCTTTAACTTCTCTTGGTCTTAGACCATGTCCACATGTACAGTGAGGCCGAGTAACTGCATCTCAAGTCCATCCTCCAAAAATATTGAAGGAAGTTTGTCCTTGTGGAGTGAAGCTGTCCTCATTACATCCTTATGGGTCACAGTTCAGCTACGTGTTTGTCTTTCCTCCACATGTGTTTGCCTCAGCAAACTCAGGCAAGGAAAACAAGTTTGCACAGAATCCCACCAACTCTATAAATCATGTGACTTATGAATCTTATAATTAATCTCTTATTCCTATCGCTCATGGTGGTCCTACATCTTTGCTTGTACACAACTAACACAAAGCCTGGTGGGAAAAGGGCAAGGACATGACTTCCATTGTCTGTCCCAACAACTCCACCCAGATCTGTGCTTTGAGCTTCTTTAAGTGACACTGACACTTTATTAAGGGATAATTTCTTTTTTGCAATTTAATATATTTTATTTTTTGTTTTCAACACATCATGGGCAGAGTTTTCCCTCCTTCTATTCCTCCCATTCCCTCCACCTCTCCTGTCCCTCAGATCCACTCCTCCTCTGTTTCTATCCAGAAAAGAGCAGACACCCCAGGAATATCCACCAAAAGCCGCATAACAAGATACAGTAAGACTAGGCACAAATCCTCAAATGGAGCCTGGATAATTTTTGACCTTTAAGAACCTTTACATGTGTTCTGTGTAATCTACTCATTTTCAAGAATTCAAGACAGGGTGTATTAGAAGGAAGCTGCTCCTGACACCTGTGTTCCAAGAAGACAGTTTCACCTGGAAATACCGTCTGACCACAGATACAGCAGCCACAGCACGGCCCTCTTGTCTGGGACCTGCAGGTGTGCAACTCAGGCAGGATCTTTCAGCGGAACCTGGCTCTGGGGAGCTCCTGGGTTTTTGTGCAGGTTTTACTATCACTCCAAACACGATGGGAGTCCCAGAGAGTACAGGAATAGTTCAGTGAGTCTTCCAGATGCAAAGCTAAATGGTAAGGCTAATGGAGTTAGCCAATTTCCTGGAGAAGACAAAAGAGTGGCTGCTCTTTGCACTCTCACTAAAAGCACTTTGGCAGATTAGGAAAATGATTTCTCACCTGGGGATTTGTTTGTGTCAAGGAAAGTGGTGGAATTCTGACTTGTGCAGACAGATCAGGGTGACGGCTTCTTCAAGCCCAAATGTGTCTGGCGGGATCTGAGGTGCCTTCTAGATCCTGTGGGAACAATCGGAAAACAGATGATGGTTTGATGCAGTGAATAAAATACTGTGAAAAGAGGTCCATTTAGAAACGACAGACAAACCTAACTGCAGGCACAGTCTGCTTGCTTTTCTACAAACCCCATTGCCCCACCTGGTCAAATTAAAGCATCAAGTACCTGGAAGCAACATCTAACCCTTAATGTCCCTGACTGTGTGTGTCTTATCCATCCCAGAGACATACAAACATTAACCCATTCAGCAGGCAGGAGAGCAGTGTATGGACCATGTCGGGCACAAGCATGTCTTTGGCTAACAGTTCTGTGTGCACATGTATTACCTCAATTCTTATGTTGTGCCCCAACCAGGAAATGGATCATCTTAGGTTCAGAGGCCACAGGATGGACCACAGAGGAACAAAGGCAAGATAACCACAAACCGTTGCTTATCTCCTTGACTTTCCCTGGTAATTAAGTCAGGTAGTAACTGAAAAGAGAATTTGGAAAGCTGTTAGCTTTGAGTGTGGGAGCTGAGAGAAACACAGACAGCTAGATGGCAAGCTTCAGTGTTATTCAGGGGAATAGTTTGAGAGATACATTTAAAGTAGAATTTGTTGATCTGTACAGATCTGTGTCTGCTGGACCTGGAATCTGAGAACCTGAAAGAATTGGGTGGACTACAGGCTAATGCTGCAGACAACCTTACCTCAGTTTCAGTGTGCTTTTTATACAAGAATGAAACAAAGACAGCAAGGATCCAAGGAAGGTTATTTGAGTTTAGGTAGGCATGACCAGAAAAACATGTAAATAGGCACCAGTAAACACAGTTAAATATTAACAGAGAGGCCCATTCCCCAAACTTTTTCAGGACAGACCAGTTTTAACACGATTGCCTGGCATGTACTCTAGATTATGTCTGGGAAAAGCACAAAGGCAAGGCAGAAGCCATATGCTGATTCAGGGCACACTGACCAGATTGGGTTCTGTAGCTATGATCTGACTGCCAACGAGAATAAACATGTCTTATAAATTGAATGCAAATGCTTGCCACAGGAGGCACAAAATAATGTCCAAGAGCAATCCAGAAAATAGCATGCACTTGAGGTAAAAGGCCTCTGCCTTCCTCCCCCCCCCCCGCCAAGAGCCTCTCTTGCAGTTTACTACGCGTCATTTCTTTGACCCTGTACCGACAATCACCAATAAAGGACTCTCCTTGTAAACTAGTTGCAGATCACTAGTTTGACATGCAGGTTTTCATTTAGAAATCTGATAAAACTTATGAGAAGTCAGACACTCACAGGTCTTTGTCTCAGTGAAAGGCAATTACATCCAGAATGATGGCAGTGTCTCCTCCTCCTTTACTGCCTCCAGGGCCTGTATAATTCTACAGTTAATAAAATTACTTCCAAAGCAAATGATGAAAATCAATCTTTTGGTTGTCTCTGTTTTACAGAATTATAGCAGGAATTGAAATATTGTTCTTTGAAGATTAAGCACTGAATTTTATTTATTTTGTATTAAAATAATGAAGCCATCGGATCATGTCACCTTCCCCCAAAAGAATTGTGCTGTTCAGATCATGTCCCGAGATATCTCTGATACTGTACTTTCTACTCTGTTTATTCAAGGTATTTCATTCTAACTCTAAAAGTCTGTACTTTTAAATCTGTAAACTCACTTCATAGTGGGCACACCAAGCAAATTTGTGATACAGTGCACATATGTATGTATACACCAGGCATGCTCCTGTGTGTGTTGAGGTGTGTGTGTGTGTGTGTGTGTGTGTGTGTGTGTGTGTGTGTGTGTGTGTGTGCGTGCACTGGAAACCCTTAGTGGATATTAACACCACCAAAATTGGTGGCTGAAATTTTTTGTGATGTGCTCTTATTGGCTTAAATATGTCTGGAATCTTCTATTGGATTTCATGGTTTTAACAAACATGTTACCACAAAAAAAGACCAAATGGCAAAATGAATAGAAATTACAGAGAAGGTCTCTGAAGGGCCCCACTTGGTGGATGCGGAGCACTGAGTGCCACTGGGGCTGGTTTTCACTGTTTGAAGTTCACTAGTCTTTGCATTTCAGCTCCAGGGTTGATAGGCAGCCAATGTCCTGGTTTGCACTTTCTATGGCTAAGCAGGTGGAAACTCTAAATGTTCTGGGACAGAATCATGTCAGCATTTCCCTTCTGTCAGTGCGGCCCTGCTTGGTGTTATTGACAGAGCTGGTGCAGGATCCCTTGGCAGCAGATAGTACCTACCCTGAAATATGATTAGTTTGGGAGGGAGAGGTCAAGTTTGAGAGTGCTACAATACCTAGGTTGGGAATTTATTGCATTTTAAGCACGGCTTTGCCCTTCAATGTGGTTTATTTGACAAGGGGTAATATCTGATAAAAGAGTTTGCTGTCTTAGGAAGTATTCAAAAAGATTCATATTGAAAATCTGTAAGTTTAGTAAATTAATCTGTGATGAGACATGGGAAGCTTATCTGAAGCCAAACACTAGGAATTGTATCTATGCTCAAATACACAAATACCATGAATATGGCTGTGCCTGCCAATATTTACTCAACTTTTAACAGCTCTCCACTTTCAGTCTGCACACAAAATAAACAGTGCTCACCAGTCCGTGGCTTCCCGGGGAGACAAAGCAGGAGTCTTTGTGTACCCCATTTCGCTCTCATTCCAAGCTTTAGAAAGGCGCACAGCCTCTGTTCTTACTGAGATCCCAACAGTCTCTGTGGTTCTGAGTCTCTGCTGGCCCCTGCCAGAGCACAAGAGCACCAGCCACGCCCAGCCTGTACAGGCCAGCTCTGCCTTGGCTGGCATTCTCGGAGTCCCGAAAGGAGGAGACTCAGGAGCCTCCTAAACCCAAGCACACAGCCTGGCTGTCACCAGGAGCACAGTGAGTTCTTTGGAGCTATTTTTTAAAATTTCATTTTACATTCCACCCAAAGTTCTCCCTCCCACCTCCCTTACCTCCCTCTCAGCCCACTCCCCATCCACTCCTTCCAACAGGTAAGGGCTCCCATGGGGAGTTGACAAAGTCTGGCACATTAAGTTGGGGTTATGACCAAGTCCCTGGGCCCTGTTGGTTAAGACTGAGCATGGCATCCTCATGAGGGAATGGGGATGGGAATGGGCTCTTTGGAGCTATTTTTTAATTGATGTTACAGTTTTGGGGAAGACAAAGCCTCTCTCCAAATGTTTAATTCATGAAACATCTCCAACACCCACAGTATGAAGCTGTCCAAACACAGCTGTCTACCTGTTTAGCCACCGACTCTAGACTGTCTCTCACTTTACACCAAGAAGTTATTTGTTGAAGGTGTGTATGTCAAACTCCCAAATTTCAAAAAGATATTTTTGTTTCACTAGTCTTTGGAGCAACTCAAATGGGAGTAACTGAATTATTCTAAGGTAAATTATTCTCATTCACTCTCTGTTTCCTTTGTAAAAGAATTGGAAACTTATATTGTAACTAAATCAGAATTCCATCATCAGATCCAGACCAGAGGTCATATTGTCATAGCCACTATGGTCCCTGTGGGTCGCATCTGGACTCCTGAAGCAGGAGGCTTTCTCTTAGGCAGCTCCTGATATTTGTTCAGACTTCACTATGGGCTAAACACTACAGGTCAATTCCCAGAGAATGTTGGAATACTTCACTGAATCTTGCAGCTGCAGGGCTAAAATAGTGAGGCTGATAGTTTTAGTTGCTTTTTGGTCATAAGAACTCCAGCAAATAAGGAAAATAATCTCTCCACTGGGAAGTTGCTTGTACCAAGATTATTGTATGGGCACTGACTCATTTTGTTCCTATGAGCAACCCAAGGTCACCATATCCCCATCTTATCTGGATGTGTCCGGTGGGACTTGAGTTACTTTCTGGACCACCCTGGATCCTCTGGGAACAAACAGAAAACACAGATGGTTCTCTGATATAAAGAACAAAATACTACAAGAATTAGGCCAATTTAAGACCCTGACAAATCAATGGAAATCAAACTGGAGTCAGTTTGTTGGCTTATCTCTGTTCCCTTTCCTACAGGGTTCCTGTGAAGTTTGGCAGGCACATGGGAGATGAGAGGCTCCTTCCCGAACCACACGTGAGCCGTCCGTGTTTCAACTCAACATTTCACACTTAAGGTTCTTTTCTAATAAAGTATGTTTGGACCCACATTCTTTTTGTTTTTGCTTGTAACAGTTACTTTTTTCTATTGTATGAATAAGCTGCTATCTTTAAATCCCATTGAATCACTACTGTCAAACAGGGAATTGCAGTGATCATAGTGTCTCTTGATAGCAACAAAACACTGACTAAGAAAACTGGCAACTGGGAAGATGTGCCCACTGCTGCACTGATTTATGAAGGTTATTTATTTCTCTCTTGATTGGGTTCGCAGGACAGAATTCATGCCTGGTACTGTAAACATATACAAAAGCCATGGCCAGGAGGTCATAAGCACAAGGGAGAGCCTATTGATGTTGTTTTGTGTTCAGGGTATCAACCTGCCTTCTAAATATTTATGTTTCTAACCATAGACTTTTGCTGCTCCCAGCTTGAGTCAGAGAAACTTCTTATTGCAGTGGGTAAATGTAGAGACATGTAATTACTCAAAGTGCCGAATAAGCGACTTGAAGTGATCAGCTACAGTGGGAGTCCTGTGTCAATCCTACCCCCTCCAAGACTCAGGAACATTGTGCAGAAGGCGGTAGAAAGAATGTAAGAACAGAAGATGGGGAACACTGTGAAATGCTGTCCTCTAGATGTGACATGACCATTGCACACGTGGACTCTCAGCAGCTGTGGCTGCTTGCACAAGACTTGCTGAGGAGATATTGGAAGCTGATCATGCCTGAGGAAAGGAGAGTGACTATTCTTTGTGGGGAGGTGGCTACCACACACCCATGCACGTGGGCAGTTGGACTCAGTGAGTCATTTTTTAAAAAAGTCCTAAGATGGGAAGGACATGTATTGGAAGGTCCTGATGGGAACTGGAAGGATGAGTGTGAGAGTGGGGGATATATACATATATATATATATATATATAATATATTATATATATATGCAAAATATATTGTACACGTATATGAAAATTTCAAATAAATAAATAGAATTTTAAATAGAAAAAAGTGCTTGTGTATACCATCTTTTGATTTTTTTTCTTAATGCCTGTGAGTATAATTATAGGAATCTGCCAACAACTTACAGTGAGGCTGTACAACTTTGTATCTTGTCACTAATGTATAACTAGCTGTTAACAACATAATTTAACATAAGTGGAAAGTATATTGGTTCATTGATTAAACTAAGCTTCTCTTTTTTGCTTTATTAACCACACTCTCACACTACCACACTGGTGAGTTTGTCATCACATATTTGTGCAAGTGAAAACTCCTCCACATCTCTGCCAGGAGCAACCCAACAGCAGGGGTTTGCCGCTCCAGGCACCAGCAGCCCATGCCCACACCTGCAGCTAAGGCTCCAGAAATTGTTTCAAGAGGGAGAGAAATAAGCTTCAAGAAATTCTGCCTGTCAGTCAGGTCTATCTGGTAAGTGTACTTCATGGGTCTACCTTCCCAATATGGCCACTGAAATGTTGTTTTGCTGCAGCTGCGGGCAATGAAACAGGAACCACAAAACTCAACAAACCCACATGGAGTTTACTGGGAAAGGGAGCGAAGGGAGGGCTAAGTGTTGGCCAACCAGGAACAGGGATGGGAAGGGAAGAAGAAGGAATGAGGGGAAAGAAGGAGGTGGGGAACACAGATGGAAGGGAGAAAAGGAAGAGGAAGGGGCAAACAGGTGGGAGGAGCTTCCTGAAAAGGGAAAGCTTGCACATGCGTACAGAGTCCTTATGCAGTCATGTAATTAATGCATGATGTATCCAAGTATCACAGGGCCCTTTGAGCTGTCTAAGTATCTGCCTGAATGATGGTGTGAGTATCCTGGCAATTGTCAGGGGACAGGGTCAGCACAATGCCTGAATCCTTATAGCCACCATCCATTCCATTACCCAGTGCTTTGGAATGTAAAGAAGGATTTTACAAAGGGGCAATTATTTTTTGAGAAAGCAGATGTTTTATTCATTGATAATTCAAATTTAGAAGTTACTGATCTGCTGGGGCCCCGTGTAATATTTTGGAAATATGTTCTACCCAGCCACAAGTTCTAAGAGCTCAGAACTTCTATTGTCTTTTATATATCAGCTGATTACTGCGGGATGCCTAGCCTTGGGGGGAATGGCTCCTATTTTCTGTATAACAAAAGACTAGGACCAGGGAGAGTCTACACCCATCCTGAGGGCTGGTAAGACTTGCTGGTCTGGAGTGTCTGAGGGCTTGAGTACATGCTGCTTAGGAGTATCTCTAGGATTAAAGAAAACATTTCATATTCAGTCCTTTATATATAATACAGATGTCTTCTGCCATTACCCCTGCTTTTGGATGGTTATTTAAGATGATGCTTCAATAAACGATGGCCTTCGGTATTAACTGGGAGCCTTTCTGATATGACCAAATGTCTCTATCTTGTCTTTAATGTTGTTGGGTAGCTAGGCCTTACCTCATCCACACTCCTCCACTCAGTGTCAGACCCAGGGCCGTTGGGCTGGTTCCAATCATAGCCCCAAAGACATTAGTCAGGAGTAGATGGCCCCTGCAGCATGGGGCTAATAGAGACTGGACCACGATATAATGGTGCCAAAACATGAGGCCTGAGAACTGGGAAAGAAAGGATGGACACCACAGAGGAATGGACACCGCAGGTGGACGAGTCTGAGAAGTGTGCACAGAAAAAAGAAAAAAGAAGTCAGGTGTGGTGAGTGAACAGCATTAAGTCAGGAGTAAAACTGTAACACAAATAATTGTAGATACAAAACAGTAAAATATTAGTCAGTTGACAAAGAAATAAAGTATGGTTAGTTAACCTTAAGAGTGAAAATGTGCACATGTGAAGATATGGAACAGAAAAAGGTCAGTCAGATGACAAAGAAGTGAAATGTAATGAGTTAGCCTCTGGAGTAAAACATGCAGATAATTGTAGATGTGAAACAGAGGAATATTAGCCACATGCTAAAGAGAAGTGAGTTAACCTTGAGAGTAAAAATGTACATAATTGGAGATATTAGACAGAGAATTATTATTCAGATGATTGTATATTTACTTGGGTATATTTTAATAGCCAGGAGAGCTGAAGCAAAGAAGAAGCAAGTACAGAAATTTTTAGAGTTTGAAAGTTTTGTAAGGATCCTTCCCCCTCGCAGAAGCCACTGTCACAGCTGTCTCAGAACGCTCGGGGCTCCTCGCAGGACAGCAGGAAATATCTGCCGCTCAACCAGTTACCAGTGTGATAGAGACCTCTGCGCCTACAGAGGAGCTGCTGGATGAGAAAGAATATACAGGGCAGAGTGATTGGGATGAGTATGAAGAGAGAGTTACTAAGTATCAGAATGGAGTCTTCACCTCCCTTATTTTTGACTAGAAATACAGAGAGGCAGAGACCTAGTGGTAAGATTCAGCAGGAGCTAAGAGGCTAGAAAGGTTTAGCAGAATTGTTCTTGAAGCTTGAAAGGTTTAGCAGAATTGTTCTTGAAGCAGATAAGAACTTTGCAGATTTCCTCAGATCAGAGAAATGTTCCTTTGTCTATGACAGTAGGAAACATAGATCAGCCTAAGATATAGGCACCCCTCAAGTCATGGCAGACAGTTGAAGAGGGTCAGGTGTCTCCAGTGCAAGCTAGTGTTAGAGAAGTGGTGGACAGATGAGAAGATTGCAGGAGTCCAGAAATTTCCTGTAATGGAGCACAGGGATGCTCAGGGAAACAGAGGCAGAGTGCAAACGCTGTTGCCATTTAAATAGCTCAAGGAACTAAAAATGGCTTGTGTCCAGTATAAACCAACAGTGGTTTTCACCCAGAGGCTAATACAGAATATTTCTATAGAAGTTTTACCCCCAGGAGATTGGAAACAGATAGCCAAGACCTGCTATTGGAGGTATGGGGAGGCATCTCTGTTCTGGAAAACAAAATTTGCAGAGCATTGTCAGATCGCAGCTGAAAAGAATAGAGTCCAAAACCTTCCTGTTTCTTATGAGATGCTCACCAGTAAAGGGAAATACAAGGATATGGATCAGCAGTTAGGTTTTGAGATAACCGTGTATGCGCAGATTGGCACAGCTGTCAAAATAGCTTGGGACAAGCTTCCAGCCGTTGGGGCACAGACTTTACAACGATCAGGCAGGGACCTGATGAATTGCCTCAGAATTTTTTCTCTAGACTAATGCAGGCATCATCCAGAATAATGGGAGATACAAAGGCTGGACTTCCTCTTGCACACTTCTCCACCCAGGGTCGGACCCGGGGCTGTTTGCCTGGTTCCGATCACAGCCCCAAACACACCAATCCGGAGTAGATGGTCCCTGCAGTGTGGGGCTAATACAAACTGGACCACGATACTGATCCCCTTGAACATAGCCTTGTTTCACTGGATTCATGTTAGAATCTGTAGAAGGAGGAAACAAAATCAAACAGGGTTTTGATACTGTAAATTTTGTCCTTTGATGGCATTCTGTGACAGTCAGCTTTAATCATTGTAACACGACACCTCAGATAATCAACCTCTAAAAGAGCAAGTTTACTTTGGTTCCCAGTTAAGAAACGTTGGTCTATGACAGACTAGTCTTATTGCTGTTGGATCTTGGCCAAGGCAGTGTGTCATATCATGGACACAGGCTAAGAAACGTGCTCACTTCTGCCAGGGAGCAGAGGAAGAGGCTGGTAGGCTGGTGCCTGGCAATCGTTTCCCATCCTCTCTCTTTTTATGTGTGTGACCATGCCTGTCTGTGTGCACATATGGAGGCCAGAGGTCAACACTGAATATTTCCCACAATCTCTTTTCACCTTGTTTTTGAGACAGGGTTTCTCACTGAACCTGTTGTTTACCATTTCAGCTACCCTGGCTGACCAGCAAGCCTTTAGGATCTGCCTGTCTCTACCTTCCCCTCCACTGTAGGCGTTATAGGCATGTATCACCATGCTCAGTTTTTACGTGGGTGCTGGAGATCTGGACTCAGGTCTTAACACTTGTACAGCGAGCACTTGATGCCCTGAGTCATCTTCCCGGCCCATTACGACCCCTTTGCTCCCAGGACCTTAAGACACACTGTTACATCATGCTGTTTGTCATTGTGCAGAATGTATTGTTAGTCACAGTGCTGGTAAAGACAAGAGAGACTCTTTATTACTAGAAGAAATGCTAAATTCACTAGGAAATTATTAAAGTTATAAACATATGTGCAACTAACAACAAACCCAAAGACATATGAAGCCAAAGTTAATTGAATTGTGGAGAGGAATAGACAGTTTGCCTTCAGTAACAACTTAACAGAATAACAAGGAAACACGGGATGAGCAACAACACAAGGAAACCGCCTCTGACAGACCCATGTATCCACTGAGCACGTTTCTAAAGCATGCACAGCACATGCTCCAGGATAGACCACCTGTTAGGCACACACAACGGCTCAAGAGCCTGATGGGACCCGAACTGAACATGCATGTTAAGTATTCCACCTTAACGATTTCTCACGTGTGAAAATTTGATGAAGTTTTACTTGTCCTTCTGCAATGGTATCCTGGATACACATGTAAGAGTGACCCTTACCCACGGGAATACTTCTGTGAGGCAGACCTGCATGTGTTTGGGACGCCCAACTGAGGTGAAGCAATTTTTTTGCTTTTCCATATGCTTGCCTCCTGGTGAGCCAAGACATTGCAATTGAATATTTATTTCACTCCAGTCATCTTGTTTATTCCAATGCTCACTCTAAGTTAGAAATCCAGAGTACACAAGCAGCAAAAATTCCAAGAGGGAAAATAAAACCCAAGGGGCAAAAATAAATAAACAAATGAATAAATAAATAAATAAATAAATAAATACATCTGTAGCAAAAGTGGCCATAAGAAAGGAATATTAAATTATCTACAAGCTAGTATGGGGCTCCCTGATGTTCTGTGACTTGGAAAGGCCACACCCATACAGCTGAAGGTTTGTGTACTGGTTGCAGGTGTGTGGGGAGCACTGTGCATTCATAGCACAGAAATAAGTGCCTGAGTCTGTGGTCTGAGAGGAGGAAATGTACAAGGAGCTGCGACGTTCCTGAGTGACTGTGGTGGATGTCAGTCTTCCATTCTGCTTTGTTCCAGAAGGACTGGAAAAGAGGCTGATGAGGTGTCCACCACGACTTTGGTGAAACCACTGCATTTGGGTTGCAGTGGTGGAAAAGTTGCACTGCAGCTCTGCACTCTCTCCCTCCTGCAGAACCAAGGACACAGGACTCTGCTTCACTTGTTGCCCTTTCACCCCTGATCAGAAACAGAGAAAGAGACACAGATGGAGGTCACTGAGCATCCTCAGAACCCTGACCACACCCATGTCCTCTGAGAAGGAGGGAGCTCTGCAGGACTCCTGAGCTGCTTCCCACCCTCCATGCCCTGAGCACAATCCTCTCTGTGCCTGAGTGTGGACAGCCAGACTCACAGAAAAACTGGGAGCACAGCAGCCCCAGCAGAGAGCACAGCGTACTCTTCATGGTGCTTGTCTGGATGCTGGAGACAGAAGCAAGTAACCAAGCCCTGGGCTGTGGTGTCAGGATGGCTGTTGAATGTCCCTCCTCCTGCACCAGGCAGCTCCACCCAGGAACCCTGCCAGGCCAGACACTGCAGAGTTCCCTCCCAGCCTTCTGAGCCTGAGGCTTCTCCCAACCAGATCTGGCTGAGAGTCTGGGTGGAACACAGTGGGGGTGGGGGAAATTTGAGATGACCCAGGGGTTTTATGGAGTGTGAGGGCCTCTGGGGAGGAGGGACATTCAATGGTGTACTAACTAGTATCTATAGACAGAACACACACATGCTGAAATCAAGAAACATGCGTGTATTCAGACTAAAAAATTTACTGATCTTTAATTTTTGTGAAAGTCATTCCACAAGATAAACTAGATGCAAGATAACTACATGTATACAAAATGACTAGAATGGCAATGTTATAAGATATATATATATATATATATATATATATATATATATATATATATATCCTTTCCTTTTTAAATATAACAAATATGTGGACTGGGACACTTCTGGAATAGCCACACTTTCTGGTAAATGTTACTATTTTACAAATTTCAAATGCTAGAAGAAAACACTTGAAACTTTCAACCTTGAAAACATGAGGACATAGTGATGTTGAACTCAATTTAAACATTAAACAGTGTGGATTGATATATCACATGCTCCCCTACTGATGTGTACGAGT
Organism: Cricetulus griseus; assembly: GCF_003668045.3. NCBI lineage: Eukaryota > Metazoa > Chordata > Mammalia > Rodentia > Cricetidae > Cricetulus > Cricetulus griseus. Next base: position 208,993,270 of record NW_023276807.1, on the reverse strand, counting down.
TCATGTTTTCATAAGAGTGTGCATAAAGCTTGGCCTGTGGCATATCCTGCTGTCCTTTATTCAGGAAGCTTGAGATGGAGTAGGGTCCAAGATCCCAGGTTAAGTGGGGCCAATTCAGATACAGTTTCTACATAGTACCTTAGGTGGGCAATGTGTTTTGTTTTCCTGGCTTGTAGCCTGAAAAACATCCTGAGGACCATATTTCCAGTTTACTATTCCTCTTTTGCTATTCCCCCCCAAAAGACATAGAATTCCACCTGACAATTTCCAGGAAATAGAATCTAATGACTGGGAGATTTGGACTCAGATGACTCTCAGGTTAAGGAGGATTTGTACGTCCTAAAGTCTTCCAGAAAAACCAGTGCCACCATTTTGGCTGAATTTAAGCAAGCTTTTAGTAAATACTCACCAAGATAGAATATGTGTTAAAGTGTTAGTATTCAGGTTTCTGTACTGCTCTGTCATTGGGGTTCTGACAGGATACACCCTCAGTTGTAGCCACTAAGAACACCACCTGTGCACATTCCCAATAAAAGGGCCCTACCCACCTTATGTCTCTCCTCCCTCCCTCCCTCCCTCCCTCCCTCCCTCTCTCCCTCCCTCCCTCCCTCCCTCCCTCCTCCCTCCCTCCCTCCCTCCCTCCCTCCCTTTCTCTCTTCTTCCCTCCTCCCTTCTCCCCCCTTGCCTCTCTCTTCCCTTCTGCCTCTGCTGTCTTCAGAGACTGATCTTTCCCCGCTTTTCCCATTCGCTTTCCCCTAATTAAAACAAACAAGCAAACAAACAAACAAACAAACAAAAAACCCTCCACTCAAGCTCTGTCCCATGTCCTCTTTCCTTCTGGAGCCGCTTTTTAAATAAAACAGCCAGGACCATCACCTGGAAACTTTCCAGGTGAGTGGCTTCAAGGCATGTGTGGGTGGAGCTTATATGTGCAAACCCATAAGGCATGGTACTTTCTCATGAGACTTTGTTGTTAGTTTCAAAGAAATACAACTCCCAGAATCTCATATTTACTTCATCCTTGGGCAGGTGTTCGTTTTTAAGAAGGACAATTCCCAGGTTTCCAGGAAGTTACCTGGTCCTTTGGACAGGTGAGGATTATAGGTTAACTTTGGATTTAACAGAATGAGAGGGGATCTACTTGTCCTCTTTCAGACAGTGAACGGATACTTCATCTACCTGATTCTGGTTGCAGATATTTCTTGTCACAACCTAACAAAAGTTAGAGCTTGCCCTTAAGTAGTAGTTCTTCGATTTCCTCCTTGTGTAATAGCACCCCCTGGGGGCCAGATAGAAAATGAAAGGCAAGTTCCCAATTACATGGCATGCTCAACCATCCTTCCTGTCCTACCCGAAGCTGAATTTCAAAATTTATGTGTTTGTACAGGGGAGGGTTTGTGTTTTGTAGATCTTTTAGATAATAATATATATAAATAAAAGTGTACAAACTATGGGTTGAAAACAGGCACATAGGTAATTTTAGAAACATAAATTCATAATAGATGTCAAATTTTAAGAGAATACAACAAAATTCAGTAAGTTGTGTAATATGTTATTACTTATTTTATTGACATAATTTTATCCTTTGTTTTATGTTTTCATAATTCCTCACTAGCTATTCATATGAGAGCATATTTATAACATTTTCAATGGAGAGAAAAGAAAAATAACACAGCCCTTCTTTCTAGCATCATTAATTTTCCATTTGTGTTGCATTATGATATCATTGTGTGTAATTTTAGAGATGTAGTTACATTGGGGGAATGTCTATAAAACATTTCATTACATTTCAAGCATTCTTATGTTGTAATAGGTCATAAGTATCATGAACACTCATTAATCACTTCATTAACTCTGTATGTGTTTCCCATTATTGTGTAACACATCACAAGCTTAGGAACTTATAAAAACATCTATGTATTGCTCTGCAATTCTGTAGGTCAGAAGTCTGGAAAAAACTGAACTAGGTCTCACAAAGCTACACTGTCTTTAGGGCTGACAAATCTTTGGATGTAGTGTTGGACAACCACGTAGGGCATTCAACTTTGGGGAAGACTGACTCTCAGTTTCTCAGCATCAATGAATTAATGCCTTTAGCTCTTCATTTAGGAGTGGGGCCTCATAAGCTTCCCCCATCCATTGTGGCATGCCAATAAGGTTCATTTTTCAGGTGTAGTTTAGCCTACTATATTGTTGAGAAATCAAGGGTGCAGGTTCCTTGTCATATATAGAAGATATACTCTCTCAGCTGATCTTGTGATATTCTACCATCTTTCCAGTCCCTCTTCGATGATGTTCCTCGAGCATTAGGTGTAGGTTTTGTGATGCAGATCCATCAACTGGGACTGGGAACTCCGAAGTTAGTTGTTCTCTTCATTTTGACCACGTGTGGATTTCTGTGATGGTCTCTATCTTTTGCAAAAAAGAAGCTTATTAGATGATTGGTGAGAACTACACTTAGCTGTGGGCATAAGGATAAGTACTAAGGTTATACGTGTTTCTTTTCTAGATTTTGTGTGCCTCACCATCCACTGGTAGTTGCTAGGTTTATAGTTCTGGGCAAGAATTCCTTCCCATTGAGTGAGTCATAAGTCTGCTTAGATAGCTGGTAAGGTTGGTTACTGCCAAGAAGTAAGTGACACTATTGAATCTTTGGGGATATTTTGCTTTGCTGGTCATAGTGGTCCGTAGGCATCACATCAAGATAGAAGTGTTGGCTAATTTTCTTCATTGGCAGCTGGAGTATCACATTTTAGTACTATGAAAGTTAGTGTTCAGGGGGATGACTTCTAGGTCATGTCCAGCTTGATTCCTCCAAGTCCTGTGTTTTAAGTGCATGGTGTCTTCATTAATAGGGACTTAACTTTAAATAGCCAGTGTGGAGAAGGGGAAGTTGGCACAAAGTACTACCTCCAACCAAGAAATTATTTGCAATTGATAGCTTCTGAGAGAGGGGCATCAGTTTCCTTTAACGGAGTGACACAGGATGTATTAACTACACCCCAGGGCAGGCTTCATGCTCAGGAATTGTTGTACAACATAAAGCAAACTCCAGTTGTTTTTTTGTTGTTTTTCTTGTTCTTTTTAAAAAATGCTTCCTGTTTGTTTTGTTTTGGGTCGGTGTTTTTTGGTTTTGATTTTTTATTTTTTATGAGACAGAAATTATATGAAATGGGGTGGTAGGCAGTAGGGTTATCTGGGAGAAGTTGGAGGAGAAAAATGAATATGATCAAATATATTATATAAAATTTTTTAAAAATTTTCTTCTGAAGAAAGAAAGCTTCTTTAAACCTTTGAATCATTTTCCTTGATCTTCCTGCATAGATGCTCCCTTCTTCTACCTTCTACTTTTTCTGAGGTGACAAAATCAACTACCCTCTGGAATAAATTGATTTACATTTCTTTTTAGTGGCAGTTTCCCCATGTGTAGAACATCATAATGAAACCCCGAGCTTTGTACCACTAATATGTTAATAAAATAGTATGTGTTAATAAAAGGAAATATATATTACCTTATAAATACTTTAAACTTCATGTTTTGGGCTAACCCACCTCTTATTAAAAACAACACTGCTTGTAAATCTTAGAATTTATTAACTAATACTTGACACAAAACAGAGTTGTAATAATTGAATTTGGGGATTTGTGTTTGTTATGCATTAATGCCATATGTTTATCTGATGAATTATGATTGTGGTTACTATTCCATAATATATATCTTTATACATATATGAATGTTTGTGTATATTTGTATGCATGCTTGTGTGTGCGTACACATGTGTGAAGGTGTACATATGTGTGTGTTTTTCATGTGAATTTTGCATGACAGTAGAAGATATTACAAACATACACCACTAGTCACAGCCTTTTTGTATGGTTTCAAACTCAGAAATTCATGTTTACTGACTGAGAACCCTAGTCTCAGAGCTCACACTATTTGTTGATATTTGAGATAGCTACATATCACTATGTAGCTCTGGCTGGCCAAAAGCTTGATATGTTGACTAAGTGATAAGTCTACTAGTGTAGACTTAGATAAGTAAACTAAGTGTAACTTCTGAGTGCTGGGATTAGAGTGTACCACCATGTCTGGCACAGTTCATGTTGCTTAGGACAAGCTTGGAGTCATATGATGTTAAAACAAAGGAAGAATGGAGGCTTTTCATATGGGATGAATTCTCAGAATTGAATGTCTTGATGGTTAATGTTGCATTAACTTGACTAGGCAAAAGGATGCCTGGATAGTTTTAAAAACATTGTTTTAGAATGTATCTATGAGGCAATTTTTGGAAATTAACATAGGAATCAATGAATTGCACAATGTGGATTGAGCAGAAAAAAATGATGAAGGAAAGATGACTATTATCTCTGTTAGATACGGGCTGTTTATCATCCATACTGCCCTTAGATATGAGTGCTCTGGGTTCATGGGTTTGGGGATGACAAGTTAACCTATCAACTTCCCTGGGTTACCAGCTTGTGGATGGCAAATTATGATGCTTCTCAGCCTTCAAGATTTTTAAGATCCAAATATTTCTATATATTACTAATATGTCCTTAGATTCCATGTTTTTGGCTAACTAGATGACAGAGTACTTTTGATGCATGAAACTCTTAGCTTATCAAGGAAAAGACTTGCTCATGAATTTTACAATTATTCACACACCTAAGAAAGCATGCTTGTGCACATTATTGAACACTTGTTATGAATGTACTTTTACAAATATATTCCAAATACATGTACATGAGGAGAATACACATGTATATGTTCTCATATAGATGAATAAATATTCTAATAATATACTCTGATAGACCCTAAAGTTTATATGTTATGTTAGAATTTGTATATTCTTTGTTAATACATATATATTTATCATATATTATCTAAACCAATATTAACAATATATGCATGAATATATATATATATATATATATATAATATATATATATATTCATACATATATATATATACACACACACCATTGGGAAAAAGTGACATTAAAATACCCACTTCCTTTAATAAATTAAATAAAAAATATGATAATAAAAAATTCCACTTCCTAAAATTCTCCAATGAGAATAGAATTTGTCTCTATCCAAAGAAAATGATAATAAAGGAAGACACACTTATCTAGATACACAGTTGTTTGGAATGCAGCCTATGAAAGTCCTTGAAAACTGCAGAGTAGATGTGGACAAGACAGGGATCATAGAACAGCACAACATTAGCATTTTTTTTTTTTTTTTGGTTTTTCGAGACAAGGTTTCTCTGTGTAGCTTTGGAACCTGTCCTGGCACTTGCTCTGGAGACCAGGCTGGCCTTGAACTCACAGAGATCCACCTGCCTCTGCCTCCTGAGTGCTGGAATTAAAGGCGTGCGCCGTCAACGCCCAGCTAGCATTAGCATTTTTGAATCACCGTAGAAGACATCTTAAGGGCAAGTGAATGAGGAGGTTAAGAGTTAGGATTACAGTAGAAGGCAAATCAAGTGCAACAGTCTTTGTAAATGTGTGACTCATGGTTTACAGAAACAAAATGCTGAGATACCCTGTGGGAGTTGCAGCAGGACTCCACCTGCACCTCCAGTTCCTGGTGTAGTCCTGAGTAGAGTCGTCATGTTCACATGGGAATAGAAGAGCATTCAGGGGTGGGGCTATGTAGAGGGCAGAGCATGGGATTCAGAGTCTCAGGAAATGGTGACAGAACACGCAGGCACTGCCTAATAATCACAAAAGCCATTTTAACATTTAGTCAGAGGGTGCAAGATAAGACGTTGGGGTCTGAGGCTATGAAACAAGAGCTTTCTCACATTCTCTGTAGTTGAGAGTGATGTCACCAATATCAGGACCACCAGAGCTGAATATCCAAGGGAAGAAGAAATGCTCAGCTTCCCTTCCAGTCTGCTGGTCTCTGCAGTTTCTATGCAGAGTATGACTCTAGTAAGATTATGAAAAGAATGGACCTGGATGATGCAGTTCATGGGGGTTGAACTACTATAGTGCAGGGAAGCACAGCTAAGGAGGAAGCACAGATTTGGAGGAGAAAGAATAAAACCCAAAGAAACCTGCAAAGGAAGAAGTGTGGAGGGTCAAACTCTGTATAACCTCCTTCTTATCTCAGTGGGTTCCTTACTGCATTGCTCATCTGGACAAAAGAGGTCAATAATAAAAACACAAGCTAATATTTATTATTTACTCAGAAACAGTGTTTGTTGTTCATTTGGCTCCCTCATCATAAGACACAGTGTTTACATTACTGGTCTGTGTACATGTAGACAAACTTTTTCTCTTATGAGAGGCATCCCTACTTCACACCATCTTTTTTTGTATAGTAGAGAAAATATTGAATGTTGATATATTTTAGCTTGATGTTTTGTTTAAACCTGGGATCAATCAAAATCCCAGTATTTCTTCCTTGTTCAGAATTATCAGAGAATCCAAGTATAACTCAAGGTGAGAGACCACAGCAGACACATCCTTGGGGTCAAGGTCAGATGATGGCAGGGGAGGATTGCCATGAAGAGGAAGGAAATCATGGACATGGTGTTTCCTAACTGGGACTGTATCCTCATGCAGTGTATAGTGAGGTCATGGAAGTAGTGACTCTCAGGACCTCACTGGGATTCTTGTCACATCTCAGCCTCTTAAGCAGCCTCATGAAATGAAGGTTGGTGGCAGTTAGGTTGAACTCTGCAGCATGAACCCAAGAAGAGCCTCGATTGTGAAGACTGAAGTAGATTCACAGATAAAATATTGTATGTTTTTCTTTGAGTCATAATTGTGTGAGAGACGAACATAAAATCCATGAGGATATTAAAAAGCTAGTTTTGTGATGTAGCTTGGTGATGGTTAATTGTAATCAGAGTTTCCCTGGACATGTTTGCTGTGAGAGTTCCTGCACTCTGCAGGGTTCATCAGCCTTTCTGGTTGAGCACTGAGTTTGTGGATCTCAATGTTGGTTCTACCAAACACTGACTTTCACCCTATCTTGCTTCAGAATAATTTAATTCATGACCTTCCAGGTGTCTGTGATTTGTTGCTCTTCTTGTGAAAGCTAAGGCAACACTACTGAGAGAAGGCACACAGCTCTCCCTCACAGGGCCGCTCCCCTCAGGCCTCCTGCACCTTGGTTTGTGTGCAGATTCCCCTGCATCTCCCTCACTGTGTCCCTCACAGCACAGTAGTACAGGGCAGAGTCTGACAGCTGCACTGAGGATTTCTCCAGGTGGAAGGAGTGGCTGCTCTTCTGGAGAGTGGCATAGAACCCTTGGTGCTCTGTCGTCTTGTTGGCTGTGGAGCTCTTCAGGAGCAGCTGAGGGGCTTTGTTGAGAGGTTGCACATACCATAAAAGCAGAGGGTCCGAATAAGGAGTCTGATAGTTGCAGTTTAGGATCAGAGGTGCCTCCACTGTGAGAGTAACTGGACCTTCTGTCTGAGATATGGACTCTCCATTGCCCTTCTCTAGAAAGAAACAAGATTGATTCATTATAGGGTAAGATGGATGAAGGTCATTTTAACTTTTAGAAAAATGAACTGTCATTAATACGTAGAAGAAAAAGGTACCTACTGAACATTAAGAGGATCACAATATTGAAACCAATGACAGAAAGCATGCTTGTAGAAGGAAATGATTCTTGTTTCTTGCAGTGCACCCTATCTTACAGGGCTGGGCTCCAGAAAGTTTTTTTCTAGAAACTATTCTCTAATAGGCAAGAAACTCTGTAAAACAGGAGTCTTTTATTGTGTGTGTGTGTGTGTGTGTGTGTGTGTGTGTGTGTGTGTGTGTGTCTGACTGAAGAGGAAATAGGCGTGTTCAGCTGGGATGCCCCCATTGCAAATGAAATGAAACCACATCTAGACCAGCGGTGGTGAGCTCTGGTGGTTTCTCTGCAAACTGCACCAAAGCCTTTAATTCTATGTCTTTAATTCTACAGTAGACACAGTTAACAGGTGGCATGCCCCAAAACTCCTAGTGGATGGCTGGAACCAAATGTAGTATATGCTTCTTTTATAAAGCTACTGAATTTTCTGTATGATAGAATTAGAGGATGTGGAGTTTCCATTTTGTATCTTGCTTCTTTTGTCTACTATTTTCTAATAAGAAACAATAAATAGTTCTTAAAAGTCAAGGGCCTTTCTACCAAGATGAGCATTCTGGGCTAATGACACTGAGTTCTTTTAATGGAGGGGTGGATTTAAATGCATCCTGGAGCCTCCACACTGAAGAACTCACTTTCATCTGGAGTTAACACAAAATATTCTAACATTCATTATATCTTTGGAAACAGAATTTCAGGTTGTTTAAAAATGTCCCACTGTTAATATAATTCAGAAATATTTTCAACTCAAAGGTGGAAAAATGTCTGCCTTTGTGGTCTCAGGTTAGTGTGCATGCAGCAGGTGCCCGAAGATCACTGTGCACTCACTGCACAGAAGTATGTGGCTGAGTCCCCAGGATGGGCAGCTGTGATGTTCAGGGAGAGACGTTTGTCCTTCTTATTCAGTAAGAAAATGACTCCCTGTTCTTCTTTTCTATCCATATTTGAAAGGACATTTATAAGCAACTGGAGACCTGCCCCAGGCTCTTGTTTGTACCAGTAGAAGTAATAATTGGTGCTGTCTGTGTAGGTGCAGTTGATAAGGGCATTTCCACCCTCCTGGACACTCAGGAAAGAAGGGTGTTGCTCCACCTGCTCTCCTCTGCTCACACCTGTGCAAAAGGAAACAGCAGGAAGACCATCAGGTCACCATTCTCCAGACTTTTTCTTCCCACAGGGATTTCAGGCAATCTGGAGGAACCAGTCTGCTCCTCAGACTGATCATGAACATTGCCCAAAACGTCTTGTTTCCCAACGCTCTCACTCACAGTTCAGCTGCAGCCACAAGCATAGGACAAACGGTCCAGTCAGTGTCCTCATAGCTCTCCCTGGGGACTGTGGCCTTCAGTCAGGCAAGATGCTTTTGTGGTCAGCTCACCTCCTCTGTCCTCCACAGAACTGCAGGTTCTTCAGTTGTCTGCACTGAAGCCTGCTGGCTGCAGCTGCTCTCACAGAAGTCAACCAAAAATCCCTTTGTAAGTTTGCAGCAGTGGAGATGCTCTGCCACCTTGTGGGCAGATCCTACCTGCTGCACCAGCTGCTCCAGTCCTCATTTATACTACTACATTTTTCATATCTTTACTTTAAAGCCTTTCATCAATATTACCCTTTAGAAAATAGAATGCAGATTTGAGAAGTTTTCAAGTATTATCTACCTATAGCACACACTTCCACATATTTGCTATAATTTCAGAATAAATATTTCTGGGACATTCCTGACAGCCCATCTCTTCTGCAGGTTATTCAGCACGGAGCAGGATTAGGGAACACTGACATGGGCCCTCCAGTAACAGATTTAATACTCTCCTACCTCCCCAACACCCCAACATGCTCAGGAGACAGTACCTCATTTAGATGTTAGCCATCCAAGGTGTGAAAACCTGGGAGTTTCTGGAGCTAGTGTTAATCTGCCTTGGTGACGTCAATGCTCACTCATCTTTTGAGGTGAGCTATAATCTGCATGCTAACAAACCCCAACTCTTGTTTAGGTAGACTGTCAATTCTCAAAACAAAACAAAACAAAACAAAAATAACAACAAGAACAAACCAGGAAAGAAATTTCAGAACTAAAATGCACTATGTGTCCAATGGCCCTAACAGATATTTAAGAACATTCCACCCCAAAGCAGCACATGGAACTTTCACTAAAATAGATTATATTATTTAAACCCCAACAAATATAAAAGAATTGAAATTATGTCTCTTCTATTATTAGGTCATAGCAGTATACAATTAGAAATCCATAGCAGGAAAAACTATGAATATTTAAAAAATGCCAGTGATTCATTGAAAAGAAGCATAGGCGAACTTTAAAATTTCATAGAATCAAGTGAAAAATGAAACCATACATAATCACAACCTTTGAGATACATCCAAGGCAGTTCTAGGATGACTAGTTGTCTCAGTGGGTAAAGGCACTGATTGCCATGCTTGACAACCTGAATTCAATCCCCAGGACTCTCATGGTGGAAGGAGAAAATTGACACCCACAGATTCTTCTCTGACAGCCATACATATGCCATAACATAGTCATGACAAACATAAGCACAAAATACATATGTTTTGAAATGTGCAAAAAAATAAAAATGAATTCTAAAATAAATGTTTACAATTTAAGTGTTTTTATTAGAAAATCGGGGAGCCAACATTCCCTCTCCCAGAATCTATCAATTGCCCACAACTCATCAAGTAGTGGAGGGGCGGTATTTGTGCCTGCATCCCCCTTATTATTGAGATGTTGTCTGCCTTGAGCTTGTGTAGTTCTGTCATGCTATCAAAACTGCTGTGAGTTCGTATGTGTGACTTCCCTGTGTGTCTGGAAAGCACTGTTTCCAATCATCTACCACCTCTGGCTCTTACCACCAAATTCTGGAGGGCAGGAAAGAACATTGACAATATCCTGTATTTGGGGTGTCTATAAGATCTCAGTAGCCAACAACTCCAAAGAGAGGTAACATGTTCACTGGATTTTTATTCAGTAGCTCATGCTATCCAGTAGGAGCTTTATTACCCTATCATAGGGCAACTCCATTCTCATATTTATCTTCTATATTTTTGATTTAAATTAGAAACAAGCTTGTTTTACATGTCAATCCCAGATCCATCTCCCTCTCCTCCTCCCCTGCTCCCCAGCAACTCCCTATCTCATCCCCTTTCTACTAGCCATGGAGGCCTTCAATGGGGGGTCGTCAAAGTCTGTCACCTCATTTGGAGCGGGGCCTAGGCCCTCCTCCGTATGTCTAGGCTGAGAGAGTATCCGGTATGTGGAATGGGCTCTCAAAATCCATTCATATACTGGGGATAAATACTGTTCCACTACCAGAGGCCCTATAGACTGTCCAGGCCTCCAAACTGTCACCCACGTTCAGCGGGTCTGGGTCGGTCCTATACTGGTTTCCTAGCGCTGTCAGTCTGGGGTCCATGAAGTCTCCATTGCTCACGTGAGCTGTTTTTGTGGGTTTCTCCAGCCTGGTGTTGATCCCTTTGCTCATCACTCCTCCGTCTCTGCAACTGGATTCCAAGAGTTCGACTCAGTGCTTAGCTGTGGGTGTCTGCTTCTGCTTCTATCAGCTACTGGATGAAGGCTCTAGGATGGCATATAAGGTAGTCATCAACCTCATTATGGGGGAGGGGCAGTCATCAACCTCATTATGGGGGAGGGGCATTTAAGGTAGACTCTCCATTATTGCTTAGAATGTTAGTTGGGGTCATCTTTGTAGATCTCTGGAAATTTCCATAGTGCCAGATCTCTCTTTAAACCTATAATGGCTCCATCTATTATGGTATCTCTTTTCTTGCTCTCCTCTATTCTTCCCCTGACTCAACCTACTTGCTCCCTCATGTCCTTCTCTCTCCTCTTTTTCTCCCCTTATCTTTCTCATAACTCCCTCTCCCTCTCCCTTTCCCCATTCTCCCAATTTTCTCTGGAGATCTTGTCCCTTTCTCCTTCTCCAGGGGACCATGTATTTCTCTCTTAGGGACCTCCTTTATTCCTGGCTTTACTGGCTGTGTGGATTGTAGCCTGGTAATCCTTTGCTTTATTCTAAAATCCATATATGAGTGATTACATACCATGTTTGTCTTTTTGTGACTGGGTTACCTCACTCAGGATGGTTTCTTCTAGTTCCATCCATTTGTCTGCAAATTTCAAGATTCCATTGATTTTTCTGCTGAGTAGTACTTCATTGTGAAAATGTACCATATTTTCTTTATCTGTTCTTCAGCTGAGGGGCATCTAGGTTGCTTCCAGGTTCTGGCTATTACAAATAATGCTGCTATGATAGTTGAACAGATGTCCTTGTTGTATGAATGTGCATCTTTTGGGTATATGCCTAAGAGTAGAAATGCTGGATCTTGAGGTAGACTGATTACCATTTTCCTGAGGAACTGGCATACTGATTTCCAAAGTGGTTGTATGAGTTTGCACTCCCACCAGCAGTAGAGAAGTGTTCTATTTTCTCCACATCCTCTCTAGCATAAACTGTCATTGGTATTTTTGATTTTAGCCATTCTGACAGTGGCAAGATGGTACCTCAGAATTGTTTTGATTTGCATTTCCATGATGACTAAGGATGTTGAACACTTTCTTAAGTGTCTTTCAGTCATTTTAGATTCCTCTATTGAGAATTCTCTGTTTAGTTCTGTACCCCACTTTTTAATGGGATTATTTGGTGTTTTGGTGACTAGTTTCTCGAGTTCTTTGTATATTTTGGAAATCAGCCCTCTGTCAGATGTGGGGTTGGTGAATATCTTTTCCCATTCTGTAGGTGGCCATTTTGTCTTTCTGACTGTGTCCTTTGCCTTACAGAAGCTTCTTAGTTTCAGGAGGTCCCATTTATTAATTGTTGATCTCATTGTCTGTGCTACTGGTGTTATATTCAGAAAGCAGTCTCCTGTACCAAGTCGTTCAAAGGTGCCTCCCACTTTCTCTTCTAAGTGGTTCACTGTGGCTGGATTTATGTTAGGTCTTTGATCTATTTGGACTTGAGTTTTGTGCATGGTGATAGACATGGATCTATCTGCACAGTCTTCTACATGCCAGCATCCAGTTATGGCAATATCATTTGTTGAACATGCTTTCTTTTTTCCATTGTATAACTTTAGTTTCTTTGTCAAAAATCAGGTGTTCCTAGATGTGTGGGTTAATGTCAGCATTTTTTATTCAATTCCATTGGCCTACCTGCCTGTTTTTGTGCCAATACCAAGATTTTTTTAGGACTATAGCTTTGTAATAGAGCTTGAAGTCAGGTATGGTGACGCCTCTGGAAGTTCCTTTATTGTATAGCGTTGTTTTGGCTATCTTGGGTCTTTTGTTTTTCCATATAAAGTTGAGTATTGTTCTTTCAAGGTCTGCGAAAAATTGTGCTGGGATTTTGGTGCCATGACTTGAATTTGATCTGTGCCTGCGCAGGACTTGTATTTGGGCTGTTTTGAATTTGTAATTTGGACCTCAGGTGGGAGACAGACCTGTCCTGAGACTCTGAAGTCCTGCCCTGGACGAAAGTCTGAGGGTTGTTTGATTTGACCATAGGGAAAGCAGATGTGCCTCAGAGGCAGACGTGTCCTGAGACCCCTTGGTCTCGCCCTGGACGAAAGTCCAAGGGTTGTTTGTAATTTTGGTTTGGGGCACCATTCCTTTGCCACGCGGTTTGTCCTGTCTGTTGTGTCTGTCCTTCTGTTTTTGCTGTTTGTGTCTGTCTCTGTACCAACCACCCCAATCCCCAGATTCCACCTTAAGTATGATCGGCAGATATGCCTGGAGGATCACAGACTGCCGCCCTGAGGATACCCAGGAGGTACAGACGGGGGCCAAGGATGCTTGGACCCTCCTCAGTTAGTGGTGATTGTAGCTGCCTGGTTCTGGCGCCCATCTTCCCAGCACCATTCCCTTATAAGTGGCGTGGACAGATTGGGTTGGCATCTATTCTTTTCTGTCTATTCTGTCTTTGTGTTTTTATCATTGGTTTTCAATTCAGGATCCACCATAACACCCCCTTTCGTTGAGTCATGTGGCACCACACTAGGTAACTTTCTTTTGTCTTTGTTTCTGTTTGGTTTCTGTAAAGCCTGGAGGGTTGGAATGGGCTAGGTGACTGGGCAGTTGAGCAGGTTTGTTATCTATGTTATCTGATATGTTGCAGTCCACGAACTCCTGGCCTGCTTTTCGGTGGTGTGTCAGTTTTGTATTTTCAGGTCTGCTGTTTCTGTTAATTTTGTAAATGTAAAGGTCCTATATTAGGGTCACTAGCGACATCTGTAAGTAGGCCTACAAGAATTTTTTAGGGCGGAGGTTCGAGCAGCAGCCTTTCGGAATCTGTAGGTGAGACTTGGTTTCAGAGCAAGTTGATCTCCATGGCATTAGCCATCTGAAATTCCGAATAGGACCCTAGTCTGTGTTAAGCATCTCTTTCTGTCCCTACTGCCCATGCACATGGCATGCATGGGTCAGGGGTCTTTTCTTGCTGCCCTGAGCACGTGGTGCAGGACGGGAGTTCTGTGCACCACAGTTTAGAGTGTGCTGTGGCGGAGTCCCCTGAGGCTGCTGCTCAAAAGGGACTTTGATAAGAATTTTTATGTTGACTGAGAAATGAGAGAAAATGTAAGAGACTAAAATAATAAGAAAAAAAGGAAAAGAGAAATTTGTCTAAGAATGTCTAAGAAAATCAGAGAAATGAACTAAAGGTATATAGAAAGTTATAAAGGATTAAAACAAGTTGTAGAAGGTCAAAGAAAAGGTTGTTAAATGTCAGAGAAAAATGTAAACTGTTATGGTTTCTCATGTCTACAAATAGTAAATTTTAAAAACTGGTAACATAACTTAAAATTTTAACCATATTAAGTTAATTCTGTTTATAAAGTCCTGTTTATTTCTCAAGTAAATTATATATACTTGTTTTAAAATGTTCTATCTGTTTCCTGGCATAACCTAAGTTCTGTTATAAGCATACAGCAAAAACAAAAGGTTCAGGTCACCGCCATTTTGTAGCCAGCCACATGGCACAAAATGACTGATAGCCATTTTGCTGAAGTTGAAAAAGATACTTAAACCACCATCTTGACTAAAGTTGACCGCATGGAAATTAGAGGTACCATCTTAGAAACAAGTTTTTCAGTTAAGATTTAAATTGTTAATGCTTCTATATATTACAGAAAGACATTGAGGGAATTTTAATTTCTTTTTAAAACCGGTTTTTTAAATGTTTATGTTTTTAAATGTTTTTATTAATATTTATACTTAAAGAGCTTCAATTTAGAATTATTTTTAAGCAAAGCCTGACAATGTAAAGTTCTTGTTTTATAAAAGCTGCTAATCTATTACAAGATGTTACAGTTTATGTTTTCAGAAGTTAAGTTTAGGGCGTTGGTGGCACATGCTTTTAATCCCAGCACTCTGGAGGCAGAGGCAGGTGGATCTTTGTGAGTTCAAAGCTAGCCCAGTCAGCAGAGCAAATTCCAGGACAGGCTCCAAAGCCACAGAAAAACCCTGTCTCAGAAAAGAGTTGAGTTTAAGCAAGCAGCTAAAATATGTACATGTAGCTACTGTTTAAGGAATATAAGGTAGCTCTATGCAGTTTTAAATCCAGATGTGCTAAGTTTCAAATATTTTACTAAGTTAAAACTAGTTACAGTCAGACTGAAAATTACAGAAATAAGACCTTACCTAGCCACCTGTATGCTTAATGTATGCTTAAGGCAAGTAACTAAAACAGACAGACAAACCTCTAATGCTTCAGAGACCTGCAGAATATGGCATTTAAATTGTTATCTTTAAAGTTTATAATATCAGACAGAGAGGAAGTTGATAAGAGTTCACTATGCTATGTTACATACAGTGGTTTCTTCATCAGTGACTTATTCCCACATCTCAAGACATTCCTGTAGTTAAAAACTGGTCAGAATATAAACACAAATTTCACTTAGCAAAGAAAAACTCCCCACCTTGGGCAACAAGGCTAAGCTCTGTATCTCAAACACTCTGCTGTTCTCCCTGCTGTAGCGCCTATCCATCTACTTGGAACTCCTATATGAATTGCCCTCACATCTAACAGTAGTAGATCAAACAGCATAACAATATGCCTGGATCCTGCCTGGCACGATTATTGTCAAGTTCTAACTTCAGCTAAGCAAATATAGCTACTGTTGCCCTGTGTATTCTCACAATTTGACTTATGACCATCAGAGGCCAGCAATGAGCTCAGCACTTTAGTTAGACATCAAGTGGCAGAGGTCCAGTCATGGACTACTTCCTTTTGAGTCTCAGAAAGACAAATATTGCATGTTTTCTAACATATGTGGATCCTAGAACTGTATTTTTAAGTGTATGTATGTGTGTGTGTGCTTGTAGAAGGTATAGACCATGGAATTAGAAAAAGACCATGAGGAAGGAAAAAGAAATATTAGAGGAGGGTTGGGAAATGAAAAATAAATGCAGAAATGAATAAAGTACTAGAATGCAAGAGACATGAAAGCAAAATGGGACTAGTATGGGGAGTCATGGAACCAGGAGGCAGGGTACAGGGGACAGGAGAAGAGAAGAGGGAAAATGATCAACAAAAATGAATGAAAAATTAAAAACAAACCCATTACTTTGGGCACTGATTTTTTAAAAATGATTAAATCATTCAAGATATAAATAAACCTTAAAAATAACTAATTTTTTTCTTCCACATTTGGAGTATTCTAGAGCCTGATTTTCAAGGAGGGAAATAGAAAGATTTAGACAAATCTTCACAGGTGATCAGATTTGAGTCAAGACTTACAGGAAGTGCAGAGTTCCACCATGCTGGGATTTGATGGGAAAGCACCATGGGCAGACAAGGCAAAGGCAAGGGACATAAGTCCTGGTAGGGAAATGTGCCCCGTGTACTCCTGGGATAATTTTGCCTCTGGCGTCTTGTCCTTCACAGCACAGGACTGTAGGAGAGTCCTGAGACACTGAGCACTGCTACAGGTGAGTTAGAGATGTTTCATCTGCTGATTCTTGGGCACTGTTTACTTTCATTCTGTTAGGGTCAACTATAACCAATAGTGTCACTATGCCTGAGACAGCCAGCCACCCTGCTCTGGGCCACTGTTTCCCATTGTAAAAATCCCCAGGTTTTAGGAGTCCTCAGTGGTATACCTTGCTGACAACAATACTGAAATGCTATTCAAAGTTAGAGAAAGCCATGTCTCAATCCTGAACAGCAAAACTGAGAAAAATAAGAGCTGTCTTACAGAAATTTTGGCATCTGAACTATGTATTATCATCTCTCATGCATATTAATAGCAACTATATCAACTTCCTTTCTCTTAGTACAACATTTTTCCTTCAATGTCCAGGTCTTTGGCTCATTTCTGCTTAATCTTCTCTCCACATGGATTTGATGATGGAAGTGTCTAGAAAACTCAAGCATCCATTCATTAGGAATAGTCATTGTTTTCTTCTATCTTCTTAGGGTCATTTCTTTCTGGCTCTAATAATGTATTCATGATGCTGAGAACACAGATGACATTAAAATTGGTTTTCATTCCCCTGATGAAAAATCACATTGGGTGTTTTTATATGCTTACTTATTGACTTTCATTTGTGAAGCAGCCAAGCTCTACCATGGTTATTTCTCTTCTTACTGATTTTATAAACTTTTTATATATTTCTCATTTGAATCCTTTTCAGATGTACACATTGCTGTCAAAGGCACTCTGGCTCTTGCCTGTAGTACTTGGGATGGCGAGGCAAGAAGACCACTTGAGCACAGAGTAGTAGTTTTCTGTCAGACGGGGCAGCATGATAACACTACCTCTTGAAAGAAAGGAAAGTATTATGCATTGCAAAAGTAGTTTTCCAGTGTGTGCCTGAACTTTCCCTTTCCTTCTTCTTAAGTTTTTCTGTTTGTTTGTTTGTTTTTAGGCAGAGTGTAGCTGCTACTCTGAGCAGCCTCAACTAGCAAGCCAGACGAGTCATTTAAAACTACAGGTAAGTGCCACTGTGTCCAGCTTGAGTCACCTTTACCAGAGACAACTGAAAACAAATTTCAAGTTCATAGAAAGTTATCCTGAAAGTTTTATTTGTTTTCCTTCAAACTCTTTAAAATGTTTTGTTCTTCATGACTTCTCCACTTCTAATGAAGTATTTGTTTCTCAGAGTAGAGAATATGATTTTTACATGTGTTCACAGGAGTTCACTGTTTGATTTACTGAGTTCTCTAAGTGTGTATTGCCTTCCATTGACTTCCTAAGATTCTCCTGCCAAAATAAGGTTGTTGGCCTTACAGAACCCCTTAGTTCTGAAGTTACCTTGCTGGTTTTTAGTTCAGAAGTGCTTGCTAAAGTCATAGAGAATCATTGAAGACTCAGATCATTACTGATTAGGAACCATGCATCATTTTGTGTCATTTAGTGTTTATTTTGTTGAACTGGGAACTCCAAAGCTCTGTGCACTCACATACACAATGCTTACCCTGTGTGGCTGTGTAGTGGCTTTCTTCATCTCTCTGACTAGCTTTGGTCTGAAGTCTGCTTTCTCAGATACGAGGCTTGCTGTGTTACATTTACACTTTCATTTGCTTGGCCTGCTGATCCCCATCCTCTGACTGCCAGGTTTTGATGTTCTTGTTTATGGGAGGTGTTTCTTTGAGACACAGACAGTTGGGTGTTATTTGTTAACACAGTCAGTAAGCCTGTGGTTTTAATTGATGAGTTGAGGTCACCTTCTTTCTTTTTTCCAAGAGCATAAGTGTGGCCTTTATTTTTTTAAAACATGATCTCATGTGGCACGGGCTGGCCTCAAACTCATTATATTATGTAGCTCTGTCTCACCTCAAAGTCAGTATCCTCACCCATTAGCCTCCTGAGTGGTGGCATTACAAGCTTGTGCCAGGACCCAGCTATTTCTTTTCCTTTCTTTTTAACTAGTCTTCTCTCACACAACATATCCTGACTACAGCCTCCTCTCCCTCCGTGCCTACCACCCCATTAGCTACATTCCCTCTCCCCCAGATCCACTGCCCCTCTGTTTCCCTTCAGAAAAGAGCCAGCCTCTCAGGGATATCAACTGAACACCACATAATAAGATGCAATAAGATGAGGCAACCCAGTAGGAGGAAATGGTCCTGAGTGCAGCCAAAAGATCAGAGACACCCCCATTCCCACTGTTAGGAGTCCCACAAAACCCCAAGCTAAACAACCACAGCATATGTGCAGAGGGCCTAGCATAGACCCATGCAGGCTCTGTGAGGCTGCTTCAGTCCTTGTGAACCCCTATAAGCCCTGCTTAGTTGATTCTGTGGTTCATGTTCTCCTGGTGTCCTCCACCTCTCTTGAGGCCACGTACTTTTAACATTATACTGAGAAGAGTTTGCTGTTTGCCATGGTTTTGTGGGTTATTATTTTGGTTGGTTGGCCTATTGTTCTTTCTTTCCTACCCGGTTCATATTGGAGGGTTCAAGATCTGATATAATCTCCCATTAGCTCTTTTCCCTTTTTTCCTGCTCTTCTCATGAGACGTGAAGTAACTTTGCCAACTGCAGTAGTCTTGATTAATAGGTATTTACTTTCAGGGCTTATGCTTCCCTGGATTCTTATGAGTTCATGTTATTTTCATTTTGCTACCTTTGATTGTTAGTTGATGTTTTTCCCTTATAACCTCCCCTGTCTCTTAACAGAGATTGATTTTGTTACTTTTCTGTATCCTTGAAATCTTTGTAACTATAAGGGACATCTAAATGGTCTTTTTGGGGCTTCTGGATATTTTAATAAGTTATTGAAGTTGTGAAATTTTGTAATAGATGTTATCGTCTTACCACTTGTGTAGCTGTTCTTTGATAATGAAGAACATAGACTTCAAGGTTCCTGCCCACACTTTCACAGCTTTGACTCCTGTCTTCTTGGAAGGTATTATGACGTCTTCCATTCATGAATATTTTAACTAGAGCCCTTGCTTTACCTTGCTGCTCATGAGTCCTTCTTTATGTCCTCTGTTTTTTCCCTAAGTGTTTTCTGAACACACTTGTAAAGCTAGATGTGGGTAAATTTTTATTCTGCATTTTTTATGAATTTTACCCACCAGTCCCATCTTCCTTCAGATTAAAAACTATAATAATAATTTATTGCAATTATGGAAGATTTATTTTAAATAACAATCCATGATTAGAACATTATTCATTTTATATTCTTATTCATTTCATGAGATGTGATTTGCTTAAGGGCTGATGTGAAATTACACAGCGAGGTAATGAGGGCTTCGACAATGTTTCTAATTCCTTCTGGACCACTAAATCTCTGGCCACACTGATTCTCTAGAACGCTTTAGAGGTTTCCTATGGTGTAGTACAGCACTGGTTTTCAGGAACCTGCATTAGGTTTACCCTTTTCCCACATGCTTTCCAGTCATCAAGTCTATTAATCATCTTTTTAGTAACAGTGATTTTTATTTCGAAATATTGGGGTGCTTATTGACTTAAATTATTTCAATTATTGAAAGTTGCTTTTTCCCAATTATTTTTCATTCCCCTGTAGTTTGTGACTTGTTGCAAGCTCCTACCTTTGGCATGTCTTTCAGTTTAGAAAAGATGCAGAAGAGGAAATTTTTAAAAATGTTAAAAATTAAGATCTTGGAGCTGGAGAGATGGCTCATTGGTTAAGAGCACTGGATGCTCTTGCAGAAGACCTGGGATTGGATTTCCAGTACTTACATGGTGTTTTGAACCATTTGTAACTTCAATTCCAGAGGATTTGGTGCCCTCTTCTGGCCTATATTCAAGCAGTTAAAACACTCACACATGTGAAATAAAAATAATAAATTTTAAACAAAATTCAGATCTCAGCTATTCCTCAGTTCTTAATCAGCATCCCCCAAATTAATTTACAAGTAAATCCACATAATAATCCATACAAGCCTTAAAGAAGGGAGTGTGTGCAGGACCTCCCCAAGGCTTAGGAAGATACAAGAAAACAAGTTAGAGAAATCCTGGGAAAACACAGGTGTGGTGGGGAGTTGGAGTCAAAGCCTTACTCTTCAATAAGTGTTCACAAAGTTTTTCATTATTGAATTGTCTGGAAGAAAAGTCATGACAGCGTATAAAGTGACAAGAGCCAGAGGATTAAATCAGGAATAAGCCTCACCTCCTTGCATCTGAAACTGCCACAGACACTTACAAAAAGCCTTCTGCTTCCCAGCTCCAGCAGAGAGAGGTGGTGAACAAGTCAAAATCCTCCAACTGCATTAGAGAGAGTGGTAAACAGTGAAATCCAGAGAGAGGTGGGTGATACAAGGCAGAAATCCTCCAGTTCCCCCAGAGAGAGGTGATACAGGGCAGAAATCCTCCAGTTCCCCCAGAGAGAGGTGATACAGGGCAGAAATCCTCCAGTTCCCCAGAGAGAGGTGATACAGGGCAGAAATCGTTCAGTTTCCTCCAGAGAGAGGTGCACACTACACAGCTGAAATCCTCCATTCCAAAGCTCAGCCCCCTCTACACACCCCTCAGTTGGCTTTCTTATGAGTACATGTCTCTCTGAACAGAAGATGAAGGCTTTGTGGGCAGTGTGTTCTGAGACTCAGCAGGGGTTTGCCTAGTTATATATGCCTGGGGTTGGTTCTTAATGCCTTTTAGATCGGATCTGTATTTCTTTCTTTAGTTTTGGAGAATTTTCTGCTACAACACAATTGAGTAAATGATTTGGGTTTTCAGACTTTTTCTCAATTTCCTTCTGTCCCCTGGATTCCTATGTTTTGTCCCTTTAATGTGTCCCAGAGTTCTCAGAAATCTGGGGTATGTTCGTTAGTTTTCTTTCTTCCCACATTTCAGATTATATTGTTTCACATATTTGAAACGTACTCTGCCTGGTCTTGTCTGTTAATGATGCCTCCCATGGTGTTTTATTTGATTGAACCATTTCTCTATTGCCAGCATTCATATTTGTTTCATTTTCAGAGTCTCAATTTTCTTGCTGAGTTTTTCTTCATGTCTTTGACATTTCCCCTCCAAGTGACTGACCATTTCGTGTACTTTGTAACTTTCTTGCCTATATCCTGAGTTGAATTTCTTGCTTTGCTCGTCTGTTTATTGTGCCCTATCTATTTTCATTAACCTCTCTTCCTTCCTTCCTTCCTTCCTTCCTTCCTTCCTTCCTTCCTTCCTTTCTTTCTTTCTTTCTTTCTTTCTTTCTTTCTTTCTTTCTTTCTTTCTTTCTTTCTCAGATCTGATTATTTACTTACATATTAATTTATGGTAGTGTTGAGTACAGAGCCCAGAGCTCTGTGCATGTTAGGCAAGCGTTCTCCATTGAACTATACCCCTCACCCTTCTAAACATTTTTCTTTATTATTATCTTTTATTTAAATTAGAAATAAGCTTGCTTCATATGTCAATTCCAGCTCCCTCTCCCTCCCCTCTTTCCCCGCTCCCACCAACCTCCCCAAACCCCCACCCAGGGGCAGTCTGAAGACATTTCCTGACATTTCAGCTTATCTTTGGTGCCCCTGTTGAGGAGTTGTGACCTTACAGGGATGTCATAGTGTGTGCTTGTCTTGTATATCAGTGTTTATCCATGAGCTTTGTGTATGTGATGTGAAGGATGTGTTTCCTAACTTTTATTTTTCCCTTCTGTTTTATGACAGGTGAGTTCTCCTAGTGAGTTGACTTCACTTGAATTCCTTTACTTCATGGTGATTTAGCCAGAAAGTGCCTGGTTTAGCAGACATAATGACTTAACAGACTGCCCAGTGTTGACTTCTAGTAGGAGACACTGGTGCACTTTACATGTGTCTTCGGCAGATTTCGGTGATAGTTGCACTCAGGCATTGCTTGGAAGAAATGTACTCTCTGTGAGTTAATACTTAAGGAGCACAAGGAGTAATGACAGGGAAAGAGGAACAAAAGTACCAAAATGAAAATGAGAAAGGAGGCATGTGAGTCATAATTATGCACATTAGAGAAACTGTTAGGAAGGTAAAGGACAGTCATACATCCACTGACAGCCAGATTCAGTTAAAACACAATAACCTACCAAAGTGTAAAACTGCAAATAGTGATACAAAATTAAAGGAGTGTCTTTCAGATGTGATGTGGCTGTTGACCCCATGAACTCACAATAGTGGTTACCTATGACATGAACCTGGGCTACTCAACATTCTGTCATTGATGGGAGAAGGACGGATGAGACTCCATCACTTCATGATGTACTCTAGATAGCGTTAATGGTTGCCTGCAAGAGACAGTATACTCTTCTGAGGTGTAGCTACTTGTCAGCTGCCTTGCACCACTAAATAACCTCCCTTCCATGCAAATGACTCTAGTTGAATCTAGGAGGGCACACACAAAAGCACATGGAAGTAGGAATGGACATTGTCAAGAAGAGGGAAAGCAATAAGAGAAAATAGTGGTAAATATAATCAAATTTCCTTACAGATACATATATTTATAGTTATGAATAAATAAAAATTAAGAAAACTAAAAGATGTAATAACACAAAGTTGAAGGTATCACGTACACAGTCAAGTCTTCGATCTCATATAGATGATGAGGGTTCTCTCTCAGTCTTCACAGATGGTCAGAAGGCTGCTGGTCTCATTAATCTAAACCAATTATGTCAGTGTGTCTTCCCAGAAGAGGATTTCTGTGACCAAGCACACTTTCTGTTAGAATTCCAATGTGAGATCCTCGACCAGCAAGTTGTAATTTGTCTCTGGAGCTTGGGCAACTCTGCACACAAACCTTTCTCTAACCAATTTTCTTAGGGTGTGTGGAAAGCCTGGACAACTGAGTTTACCATTGGTCATATTTTTTCTTGCAGTTCTAAGCACTGAACCTGTGGTGTCAGCTTATGGGACAAGTGTTCCACCACTGAGTTACAGTCGCCATGCTGTGTTCACCATTGTTGAGCCTCCAGGGTATAGTGTCAGGTTCCACAATATGTGTCCTGTGATACTGTGTTCCTTTTCCAGGCAATGGAGGCAAGAAGGCCTTCTCTAGCAACTATCTACCAGTCTCTGCTCCAGGATCTCATATCACGTTTGTGCTTCTTTCTCCCGTGCCTGCTCTGCTTCCACTGGGTCCCTGAGCATGCCCAATCTAGCCTCTGGCTGCATTACTAACGCCTGGATTTTCTCTCCTGCTATCTCTAACCTGTGGCAAGTTGAGTGGCTACATCTCACTGTTGCTCAGACATTAAGCTGTTTCTAATTCCCAGTTTATCTGATTTCTGGGCTTCTTCCCCCACCCCCTTGTCTTATGTGGATAGGATCTATTGTGTTTCTGCTTTAAATCTTTTTCAACTAGTCACACAAAAACATCTTCTAATCTAATCTCTTACCCAGAAGTCCTATGGTAGCTTTAGAGCCTCAACTTAAATTGCTTAGAAATAGATTTCCTAGAATTCCTTTCCCTATCTGGCTGTTTCAGGGTTGGACATGAAAGAAGAAAGAACAGAAGACTTGGAAGACAGGAGTGATACAGCATTTATGTTTTATATGACTCTGAAGATTTGGGTTCCAGGTGGTTCTCTCAACTTCACCCTAAGTAGGAATGTCCCAGGCTCATATGCTGTCAATTCTGTGTGTAGCTCGCTGCCAAATTCCATGCTGTCTTCTGAAGTTCCCCCAAGCAAGAGAGATTGAGGAGGCAAGGGAGGTTTGTCCTTCTAGATTCCAACTGCCTTTCTGGTCTCACTGTACATTCACAGGGCCTAGTAACTAGGGTGTTGCCCCCATGAAATTGTCCTTTCCAACTGCTGGTCTAGCTGACCATCAATACCTCAGGCTCAGTGCCAGGTGCAAACACAAAGATCTGCAGACACTCACCACTCACCTCCAGTGATTTTATGGTTGAATTCCTTATATTAATCTCTGACTACTTTATTCATAATGGTAACTTTCACAAGGAAATTATTTTCTTTGATATTCCAGATACCTAGGTATGCACTGTTATCACTTTAAAAAGAAACTAGCATCTTAAATTATTACGATACATGCTTCCCAAGCTGTTGGAAATGCTATACATGTTCTCTCTGATCTGATTTTTGCTAAAATATATCCAAGACCATGTATTATAATAAGTTACCCACAATAATTATTTACAAATTTTTCAGAAGGATGTATGACTTAGAAACCTACTTCTGATGCAGGCCACAGATGAAGCAGCCAGGGTTGGACCTTCTTGTCTGGGTGTACAGGTGTGCTTCTCAGCTGGGCTCCCTGGGAGGGGGGCTGTGCTTAAGGAGCTCCCACATTTATTCAGCTTGTGCTGTCATTTCCAACACTGTGAGCCAGTTCCCAGAGAGCATATGAATAATTCATTGAATGTTCTAGCTGTGAGGCTGAAATGATGAGGCTGATGGATGTGGTGACTTCTGGAAGATGACAGAATAGTGGCCACTCACTCCTTTCATTCTGACTAGATGAAGAAAACTGATGAATAAGGAAAATCATCTCTCTGCTGAGAAGCTTATGACAGTATTATAGTGTAAGTTCTGCTGTGTTTAATAAAAACAGACTAGGGTGACTTCCTCTCTCTTCCCACCTGTGCTGGTTGGACATGAGTCACTCTGGTCTGCAATGGATCCTGTAGAACAATCAATAAACCATAGCTGATTGTGTGGTGTGAATAGAACAGTGTAGGAATTAGATTATCTTAAGACTGAAGAAAAACCTAACCGAAGACACATTCTGATTTTCTCCAATCCTTGTTCCCTGTCAGGTCCATGTGATTTGTCGTATACCTGGGGCAATGCTTCCTGCTTAATATACCCTTAGCTGTATGAGAGACATCCATCCCAGAGAAGGCCAAAGCCACCAACACACAGCAGGCTGTGGAGAGGTACGTAGGATATGTCCCTCTGTACATATGTGTGTCTGCTTTGCCTCAGCTCGGTGTTCAATGTCTGAGTGTCTGGCAGTGTGCCTGTGTACCACCTGTGTTTCTTACATTGACTCAAGCAGGGAGTGGATTTTGAATGATTATAGGACACAAATTCCATGTAGAGAAAGAGAAAGTGTAGCTCATCACAGACTTTTACTTGCTTCCTGTCTTTCTTGGTAGTTAAAAGAGGAAGCCATTAAAAGGTAGCATGGGATAACCTTTCCCTGCTGATGTTAAAGCTGCTTTGCACACATGGGTGTTGTTCATTAGGATAACGTGGGAGATCCTCAGTCAGATTCATCATGAGCCATGTGCAGTCTTTAATGCACTTATAGACCATTGACCTATTTTTATTTCTTTCCATCCATTGTCTAATAGAGGTTAATAAAGAAAAGGCTACACAGGTGTCTGCATTCCCTGTGAAACACTGGGACCTGAAGCAATCTTCTGCCTGTATAAATGTTGCAATTTTAAAAATTACTTTTAAATCCCATGGTAAAGGGAATTCCATCAGAATTCTAGACGGTCCCTGTAACCCAGTCTCTGTAGGTAAGCAGGAGACCATGGGAGCTCACAGCATCCCCAGGAAACTTTCAATGGCAGGGCCGGGTTCCTACTCTATGCTTTTGACAGACTATGTGCAGGCTCTCCCATGTTCTCGAAAATATGGTTTTAGGGCTGGGAAATTGTTCCTATTAGAAACATTCTCTTTCATTTCTGTGTGATTTAATTGGCTAGCAATATGGTCTGGTAAAGAATAAAGCTTAAAAGATCTGAGAGATGGGTTGGCGATTAAGAGCACTTGGGGCTCATTCATGAGGATGGTGGTTCAGGTTCCAGTTTGCTGGCAGTCCAGCAACTCCTTATTACTGAAATGCCTAAGGTGAGGTCATCCTGTTCTGGCTTCAGTTTGTGTTTAATTAGACAGTTCTCAGCCCTCTACTTCCCTCACCACAATGCTCACACCTGCTTTGGCAACACATTTGAGATGTCTATGATTTTGACCATAGTCCAGATAAGTTAACTGAAATAATTAAATAAACTAAAAAACCAGAAAAGATATGAGTCAAAAATAATTGGCGTGTTATGTCTAAAATAATTACCGTGCTCTTCCAGGAGTGAACATTTCAAGGGTACTTTGATGTAACTTTCATCTAACTTTGATGTAAATTATGGTCTGTGTGTTTTTTGTCTTTAAAATATCTGTACTCATGAACTTGTGCACCAAGAGACTATCAGAGGCACGGGCCTACTCTTTGTCTGACCATCAATAAAAATGACTTAAATTTTTTAATTGACTGAATCAGCATGGCTGTCAATTACCATGTTGCATGGATCATTTCAATTATTCCCATTCCAAAGGATCTGACACCCTCTTGTCTCACAAAAGCACCAGAAATCACTCCCACAACATGTGTGTGGATACATACACAAACACACATGCACACACATACACAAAGAAACAGCTCAAAGTAAATTCTTGAAAACAAAGAACAAGGATAAACAATAAAGGAAGCTTAGAAATAGTTTATTAAATTGATCTGTGATAAGGTCTATGAGGCTTTCCTGAAACAAAATATGAAATCTTCTGATGATGCTCCTTTTTACTCAAGTTTCAACTGTTCTGACTCTGGTTTGTTTGAAGGTGAAGTGTGACCAGACCTGGCTTCCCTGTAGAGACAAACCAGAAATCCTCACCCACACCCTACTTTCTTCTCACCCCAAACCACTAGAACTTCACATTAGCCAAAAACTGCTCAGACAAATAGGCTTGTCAGAATAGGCTTGTCGGGCTGAAGTTTCTGGTTATGTCTCAGACAGCCAATGGCCCAGCAATGGCTGATTGTGATGACACAACGCTGTGGGAATCATAGTGGAAGTCTGGGGAAGAAGCATGAGCTTGGCGGAGCCTCAGTGACTAGATATTTGGTGATGATATTCATCACCGTGGGAGCATGCCCATGTTTGACATGTTCTGCAGTTGTTACAGCTTTTAGGGAGACCAATGACCTTTCATTGACAGAAATGTGGCTATGTGAGCATTGTCCAAAACAAACATTTCATTCTTCAGACACTGAAGGAATAAAAACTCTTCTTTGATGTATACTGAAAATGCCTCTGGTGAAGGAATGTATGTTAATCCCCAAACTCCAAAAGCTGACTTATACCTGGACACCACACGAGCACACCAAATTGGTGATGACTTCACTATTCTAAATCTACTTGACCTCACAAACTCTCTGATTCCTGTAATGATAAGTCTTTACACCAAGCCACGTGAGCCTGCCTCCATGTGGACGCCCAAAGTAACACAAAGATTAATATTAGGTACAATGCTGCTGGCCAATGACTAGGATTTCTTATCTGCTAGCTCATATTGTATAAAGACTTATCTTATAGAGGACGTTGGCGGAATTTTCCTCTTCCTGGGGATCACATGGCAACTATAGAGAAGAGAGGAGGAGGAATAAAGCAATTTCCTACTTGTCCCTGCTTATATTCTGAGTATGCATGCCATGTCACTTCCCGCCTAGTTATGATATTTAGTTCATTTACATTTATCAAGATTTTAAAGAAAATATTCTATCATCTATCCATCTTTGTGAGTCTAAGGTCTTACATGTAACTTATCTTTTATAATAACTAAAGAAAACTATAACTATCTGTCTTCAACTCCAACAAAGATCACACAAGGATAATATATATTTTTGGTTGTGAGCCTAGCCTTTAATGGCTGAGCCATCTCTCCAGCCCAAGGATAACATATAAACTCTAGAACTGACAGAGACATCTTGCTACCTGGACCGTCACCCAAAGTTCCTTTGTAACGTTGGGGCATCCATCTTCAGCCTATAGGCCACAGTGTGTCTGGCACACTTCTCAGTGAAACAGGAACCTTCAGGACTGTTCATCTTGTTTTGTAAGTTCAGCAGTCACTTTCTTGTGGGTCCTGCATGCCCAGTTTATACAGCAACAAACATTCCAGGCAAGAGCAGTTTCTTGCCCAAATGGCTACTAATCTTTCCATGTTGAAAGCAAACTCCATAACAAGTTTCTTCAATGCCCATCTTCCTCTTATACATAATTGGTGTGCCAGGAGCAGTTGTGTCTCTCTGACATGAAAAACCCTAAACCATTTAAATGCCATATATTCTGTAAGGTTTGAAAGGTTTGAAGAATATCTATCCATCTCAAATACATCTCTATATATGTAGAAAACCTAACTAACCTAACTGTAAGTTTTGACTATTATACCTGACTATATACAATCTGTATTTAATTATGCATTATTTTAAAAGATCAGTATAAATACAATACCTAAACAAGAAGAGAAATATACATATCACAAAATTTGACCTTAAAGTTGTATCAATAAATGAAAATCCATACCAATACAAAGTATTCATTTCTATATTCTATTTCCCTTTTTTCCTTTAAAAAGAGATTGACTGTGATCATTACCATTTATAAACAACCCAATTTAAATGAAAACAAACATTTATAAGCCATATTTAGGAACTTGGGTGCCATTCATTCCAAACTGCTTCCTGCTGGTTGGGGGTGATGTCCATACCATGGGTCTCATGATAAAACACAGAAATCCTGGCTGTAGTCATCTATGACTGTATCATCTCAGCTGCTTTGGATGTAGGATCAGTTGGACCATTTCTTCAGGGGGTCTTGCTTGATCAAACCATATTAGTCTGGAAGGAATCCATAGCTTTCCATTTTCTGTGGAAACACAAGCAAAAACTCTTTTCCCAAGGAACCTGTCCTTATATTTAAATTTATAAGTCAAAGCATTTTTAAAAATATAAGTTGGGTTAATTTAGCAGCAAATGTCTTGTAGCGGTTGTTGCTCCTTCCCCAGCAATTAAAGAATTCAAAGACAACACAATAGCATACAGTATCCAGACTCTCTGTGTATTTTCCATCTTTATGTAGCTTTTTTATTATTCTATTTCTTTTACTTCCTCTTTTATTTTTCCTGAGACAGGGTTTCTCTGTGGAAATCTGCCTGCCTCTGCTTCCTTCAGCAAATCCTACCATTGTGCGCCACCACCACCACCACCGGCTTCTCTTTCTTTCTCTCTTTTAATTACTTTATCCTGTTTCTTTTCTCTCACAAGCCTACATATATTTTTAAACACACTATAAACTTTTAGAGGTTTTTCTTCATTTGAATCTGTCTTCACTGTAAATCTTTACCTTTTTCTAGCTAACCAACATTGCTAAAATGAAAGCAGAGGCTGTTTAGCCACTGTCTTTCCAAGATGGGGGTAGTACATTTACCACCAGCACTGAGAGCTGTTCTCACTGCCTTGATCTATGCTGCCATCAAGGAGCATGCTTCCGGCTTGGAGATGTGGTCACTGTCACTGCCAGCTGCTCATACACACCATTTAATTGTCAGCAAGAGTCCTGCATTTTTTTCCACTTATGCTGAATCATGCCACTCTTAAAGGATCTGTGAACCTCTACTTGTTTCTGGCAAACAGAGACCACCCAAGAAAATGCTGCTACCAAGAAGTTGTGCTTGTCTCTATTCTTCTACTTCTAAAATCCCTTTTTTAGGCTTTTGTGAAGTTTTTATGTGGAAGTTCGTAAAACCATGTCCTGACACCATTTTGTAATGATAAATCTTTCTGTCAAGCTGCCCAATCCCCATGTGGGCACCCAGAATAACACACAGAGACTAATATTAGGTACAAGGCTGGCCAATGACTAGGATTTCTTATCTACTAAGTCAGTCTTAATTATCAACGACAATTACTAATCTATATATTTTACAAGAACTTATCTTATTGAGGATGCCGGCCATATGTGCCCTCTCTTGCCAGTGATCACATGGCGACTACAAAGAAGAGAGGAGGAGCAGGAAGAGGGCAATTTCCTGCTTGTCCCTGCTTATATTCTAAGTCTGCCTGCCATGTCACTTCCTGCCTGGATCACAAGACTTCTCTTACTACATTTCCCAGAATCCTCCTCAACTCCTAGTCTTGCCTAACTTGCTTCTCTACTGGCCAACAGTACTTTATCAATCAATAAGACAAACATATACACAGAAGGACCTCCCCCATCAGGTTCCTTTACAAAATTTTCAACCTCATATCCCTCATACAGCACAGGTTCCTGCTATGCTGCCCAGAGGTGCTTCTCCCTCTTGCATCTCAGACTATGCTTCTGCTCTCACACTGTAACCCCAGCATCATACTCTATTTTACTTTTGAACTTTCTACTCAGTGAAGACTGTTCTACGCGCGCGTGCGCGTGCACACACACACACACACACACACACACACACACACACACACACACACACACACCACCCAAGTTTCTGATCTGTTTTTAACTTGACAAACAAAACAAGGAGTTCACATGCTGGCATTGAGTGGGCTGTCTCTTACTGCTAACAGTCAATTGGTTTGATTTGACTTTTTTGCTTTTTGCATATTAAAAAGCTATGTGTTATGGATTGGTAAAAAGATATTGTATATTGTGCATTTTAGGTTAAACAACTTCCCCATTCTTTAGGTTTGTTTCATTTTCCTGGTACAGTCTTTTAATTTGTTACTCAGGCTAGCCTCCAATTCATAGACAAAAGCAATTCTCCCTTAGGGTCCTGGGTCTAACAGAACCTTGAACTGTGTGGCATGAACAAATTTAAAGATTCTTTTTCAATGCAATTTTTGTTGGCATATATGTGGCATCATGAAAGTATGTCTTGCAAAGTGTTAGGCAATAAGAGGTCCTCCTTCCATCGTGTACACTGCTGGGGCCCATAACAACTGCAGCTGCTTCTACTAAGTAAAAAACTATGTCTGAGATGGCTCAGTGGATAAGGCACCTGCTTGTTAGTCTGATGAACTTGGTTCAAACCCTGGAACCTACATCATGGAAGGAAGGAGAACCCATACCACAAGATTCCTTCCAAACTCCACACATGGGTCAACATTTGTTCACTTGCACACATACACGAGGTTATGCATGCACACACACACCACACACACACACACACACACACACACACACACACACACACACACACACATATAGTTTTAAAAATATAACTTAAAATACTTTAAAATATATTATATTTTCTATAATATAATATATAAGTTTCTATATACACATTTGTAATATTACTTGTAGTTACATACTAGAAAACAATAAACTTGTATTGGAAGTCTGGTGACCTGAGTTTAACCCTAGGAATTCGGTTATAGAGGAAGGAGAAAACTGAATTTATAAAACCATCCTTTGACCTCCATGGATGCACTGTGGAATGTATACACACAAACAAACACATGCTAACAACAACAATGCAAACATAATGACAGAATTTCAGAATATCAACATACAATATTTCATTTGTATTTCTGAGATTTCATATAAGTAGTGTCATGAAGTATGTCTCATTCCAACATTCGCTTTTTACACTCATTATATTTTTTAATTCATTGGTGAAAACCACATGTGAAACCATTTCTTTGGTGAAAGTTATATATTTTTGTTACAAGAGTAAACTTCATTTCTCCCCCACTGAGGTCATATATCTATTGTGAACATAAGTGCATCTATGTGAGTAGCTCATGGTTTACATACTTGAATTTCTTGAAGTTAGATGGGGATATAAATGGCAAAACAAAAGGAAGTGGAAGAGATTGGTGGTCACATAAATCACCACGTCTCTGGCCATTAGAGGAGATTAAGGTAAAAGACAATTCTATGTGATTTCTATCACAGAAGCCAAAATCAAAGTCTACTGGCTATGGGCCATAATAACCATAACACTAACATGGTTGACAAGAGTGTAGGGCGATGGAGCTTTATATCATTTACACTTGGTACAAACCAACCACACAGAGCACTATTAATACAACTACTCAGTAAACTATTCAAGTACACTAGTTAAGGAAATAGACGTAAGACTCCATTGGTGCCTGAGGATCAAAGGGAGACTGGGGAAAAGCAGGCAGTGATTTCACCTTGGTCTGTCTGTGGCTGAATGAGTCTAATTCTTACATTCACTGTGTCACCAGTCACCTGCTCCTGCAAATGAAAGCTGCTCTGCACCTCTGCCAGGCTCAGCCCCACAGCAGGGTTTTGCTGGAGCCTCAGCTGCAGGTTTGGGTGTGGGCTGCAGGTGCCTGGAGAGCACTGTGCACTTGCTGCACAGAAGTAGGTGGCTGAGTCTCTAGGCTGAGAATCTGTGATGTGTAAGGAGAGCTGTTTGTCCCTTTTACTCAAGAAGACTGTGAATCTTCCATCTTCCATTTTATTAGACACTGAAAGTATGGCTATCAGGAGCGCAGGGCCTTCTCCAGGGAACTGCCTGTACCATGGGAAATAGTCAAATGCACTGTTCTCATAAGTGCAGTTCAGAACTGAAGTCCCTCCTTCCCAGACTGTCAGAGATTGGGGACTTTGTCTCACTTGCTGCTGGTCACGTTTCTCCTGCTGGCCACTCACCCCTGTGTAGAGAAATAACAAATGTCGTTAGATTCCCAGATCTCTACATTCTCTTGATGGTTTCAACATTCATGATTTTGTCTGGTGCCCCAGTTCTCCCATGCCTCCACATTAATCCCCGTCCTGGGGTTTCTCCTCCATGACTCACAGGCTGGGTGAAGGATTAGGAGTACAAATGATGCTTTCAGGATCTTGTCCATTCCTCCTAGGCTGAAGCTTGGGGAGAATGCAGGTGGCCTTTTCTCTCCCCCACAACACAGACTCTAACCTCACAGTCACCCACTTCTTTCAACAGGCTCCACCCCTCGCAAATACTTTGTCTAAAGCTATTTCTAACATAGGAAGCACTTCCCATTTGGCTCAAATTTTGTTTCAGTGAAAGTACAGTTTTTGAAAATTAGAAATCCCTTGCTTATAAAGAACTATTCTTTACACGCTGGTGTTAACTTATTATAGCATGTTGCTTTAGCCACCAAGAATGGCAGTGTACACATGCTTTACACATAGATCAGTGCTATGTTCATTCCTTATCAAAAACGGTTCTTGAAGTAGATGGGAATTGATACAGACATCCACTGGACAATGTGCTTAGGGTGAGAGACTTTGCAGCACTCAGCCCTAAATGTGTTGTCTTCATCAAAGTACTTCCCCCAAAGTTCAGGGATCTATTTAGAAGAGTGTGTGGGAAGATTGTAAGAGCCAGGGGTGATGACTGACTCCAAGGAACAATGTCTTTCAGAAACAACATGACTGATGCACATATAAATTTACTGCATTTGTGGCAGAATGCATAAAACCTGCAAAGTTTCAAAATAGAAAAATCCAAGCACTGAGAAGGGGACATGTTCTCACCCCTAACAAAGAAGCTTTTTGCAATTGTTCCCTGCTGGGGAAGGGAAAGTCATTCTTCCCCAAATGGAGGGTCACACATTATATCAACCACACTCCATGGCAGGTCCCAGGCCCTGAACTCCACACATAATGGGCTCTTTGCTTCCTTTTGTTTTGTTTTGATATTTTCCCTCTTATTAGTTTTTGCTTTTTAAATTTTTTATTGGAGAGAGAGGGAAGAAGAGAGATCATGAGGTTGGGTAGGTAAGGAGATGAGAGAGGAGCTGGGGAGCTGAAATATGATCAAAATATACTTTATAAAAAGTTCAAATAAAATATTTTTTTAAAGAAACAAAGATCGCCAATGATTCAGTTTTCTACTTGTTGCCATTTATCCAGCTAACTGAAGTCATCAAGCTAGAGAGGTACCTACATACGCATGTTTATAAGGAACCATTACACACTGGTTCCAGAGAAGACCATGATAACCAGGAAGTAGAAACAGCCTGGTGCCACCTGTCACCACACAAATGAAGAAGATATTGCATGAAACAAGAGAGCATGTCTAGCCATATGGAAGAAAGAAATCATGCCATTTGTAAGAAAATGAATAGAACTGGAGGGTGTATTAATCAAAATAAAAAAAATCAAAATTTTTAAAGAAAAATACATACTTGTTCTCATGTGTGAAATATTTCAGTGAAAAAAGAAGAAAAATTTGAGGTGCTCTGAAGACAAAAAAAGCAAGTTTAGTTGAAGAAGAGGATGGAGTGCTACGTATTTGCTGAGTGCCTACTACTGTATGGAAGGGCTCGAGTGTCTTCCTCGACAGGCAGAGTTTCAATCTCCATTCTAGTCTCACTAGAAGCCTACCTAAGACACCTGTGTGTCTAGACAAGACCGTGAAGGAAAGGGTGTGGACACTGATTCCTGAAGGTCAGAGAAAATCCTGATGGAGGAGATTGATCTCCATGAGAAGGCTTTTCAGTGGTAAGGATATATACCATAATTCTAGGCATAGGTCATATAAGGGTTGCTGGAGATTGGACCCAGTGTAGATGACAACCTTACTAATGTACATCAGAGAAGGTAAAGTGGGCCCAACTGTGAAGGACAGCATGTGTCTTTAGTGTTCACTTGAAAATTCCTATTTGTCAACCCTATGGGCCCAGGATAAACAGATACAATATCGGTAAACAGATAGATACATGTATCTGTTGTTCTCTAAATACACTTAAGCAAGTTAGGAGATGATTTATTTTCTGCAGTTTTTAAAATGAAAATGTATTTACCTAAATTACCTTTTCCATCTCCTTCCTCAAATCTCTACTGTATTACTGCCCTGCTTCACTTCCAAAATTCATGGGCCCTTTTAAAAATTCTAGTTACACATATATGTGCAAATAAATATATAAATGCAGCCTGATGGGTGCATAACCTCTGGCTCATTTGTGAGGTTTTAGAAGAAACAGACTTCATATGCTCTGATGCAGCACTGCCACTCTGTGGTCAAAAGTGGAGGTCTTCACTCAACAGTTTCCTGAGCTTCCTAAAGGTTTCTGTGCAGAAACCCTGGCACCAATGAGTCTTCTTCTGGCACCAAAATTCCTTCCCATGGAAAATATCATGTCCTTGTTGAAGGAGCTACAGCATGCTTTCTGTCTTGTACTGACCTGTGCCTCAGGGGATCTGAAGTCTTGCTTAAAATGTTGGAAGAACGATGCCTCTGCAGTGTGACATACATTTCACATCTGATGAGGGGCCTTTTCACAGCACACAGTGGGTCGTCAGGCTGCATTTCTGCTTAGATGATCCTTCTACTCTCATTAAAGTCAAGTCATATAGACAAGAACATGGCCTTATGTAGACTTTTAAATAAAATTTATTAATATGTATTTTATATTCATTGGTGATTTGCCATGGATGTCAGGTCCTCTGGAACTGGAATTACAGACAGTTGTGAGCTGCCATGTAGGTGTGGGAATTGAACCCAAGTTCTCTGAAAGAGCAGTCAGTTCTCTTAACCACTGAGCCATCTCTCCAACCCCCTTATGCAGACTTTAAAATGTAAAACTGTTTGACCTTCTTTCCAGTACTTGTCATAGTCATCATTTTACAGAAAGGCATCATAATAGAAATTATTTGACACCTGGTGTAGAGTGCCTTTCCATGTGGTCATTAATAAGCCATATTCATTCTTTTTCAGACTCTACTAAAACACTTGGTCCATTTTCAAATTGAGTTCTTCTTTTTCTTTTATTCAATAGATATTTTTCCATATTGTTTAAAGTTCTTTGAATAGTACGTGTTTTGAGTACAGTCTCCTGGTTTTTTAATTGTTTTATCAAAGACTCCCAAACCTATTCCTAGAGAATTTCAAAGTAGTGCTGACTAAAGTTAAGGACTGATCATGAAATGGAGCCTTAACTCAAAATAATTAATTAGAAGACTTGGTAGATTCAGTTTCTTTCAGAAGTCTACTATAAATTTAGTGGAATATCATGAAAACTCCCAGGTTTTTTTTTTTTTTTTAGAAATTTATGAACTTAAGACTTGTAGGTAAGATCATAGACTAAAAGGAAGATGCTTTTATGTTAGCTAATGAAGGAATAACAGAATAGGGAAAGATAGGTTTTGTCCCAAACCCAAACAAAGGAGAAGCATCAGAAATCCACAAAGGGAGTGAAAAGGATATCTGAAAAGATAGAGATTTGAAAAAGAGATAGAGAAAGGTCAGTCTAAAATAGTGCCAACTATGCACACATCAAGATGGAGGTTTAGGGGCAAAACAGAAATAGATTTCAAAAGGTAAGTCAGACACAATGCAGATGAGCATGCTTGCTCTACAGATAAGCCCACAGCAATGCTAAGCTGTGAGTAAGTTTTGTGAGTATTGGTGAGGTAGTGACTCCTGCAGTGGACTGGCTAGTGGTAGGGAGAAATCCTGTCTTGTCATTTCTGTTTTGTATGGTGTGATGTTGCTGCTGTAACAGTTTGCATTCAAGAATAGGATGATGAATAAGAACTGGAAGAGGCATCTAAACCAACAGATGACATAGATTATTACAGACAAACAGTATGAAGAAAGGTGATATCAATTTTTCTTTTTTGTAATTAATTTTTTAGTTCAAATTAGGAACAAGCTTGCTTCACATGTCAATCACTTCCCCCTCTCCTCCTCCCAACCCTCCCACAATCCTCTCCCCTGCTCCCCACCCCATCTGCCCTCCACTTCCCAGGCAGGGTAGGGCCCTCGAAGGCGCTCCTCAAAGTCCACCACATCATCCTGGGCCAGGCCTAAGCCCTCCCCCATGTGTCCAGGCCAAGAGTGCATCCCTTCACGTGGGATGGGCTCTCAAAGTCCCTTTTTACACCAGGGAAAAATAATAATACACTACCCAGAACCCCCTAGAGTGCAGAGGCCTCCTCATTAACATCCATGCTCAGGGGTCTGGATCAGTCCTGTGCTGGCCTCCCAGACAGCAGTCTGGGGTCGATGTGTTCCCTCTTGTTTAGGCCAGCTGATTCTGTGGATCTCACCAGCCTGGTACCGACCCCTTTGATCTTCATTCCTCCCTCTCTGCAATTAAGTTCCAGAGTTCAGTTCAGTGTATATCTGTGGATGTCTGCCTCTGCTTCCATCAGCCACTGGATGAGGGCTCTAGGATGTCATAAAAAGTAGTCATCAGTCTCATAGGGGAAGGGAATTTAGGTTATCCTCTCCACCATTGCCTAGATTGTCAGTTTGTGTCAACCTTGTAGAAATCTGGAAATCTCCCTAGTGCCAGATCTCTCCTCGGATCTATAATGGTTCCCTCTGATATGGTATCTCTCATCATGTTCTCCTCTATTTTTTCCCCAACTCAACATTTCTGCTCCTCCATTCCTCCTCTTCCCTCCTCTTTTCCTCCTCTCATTCTGGCAACTCCCTGTCCCCTACCCTCATGCTCCCAATGAGCTAATGAGATCCTGCCCCTTCCCATTCTCTGGGGTCTATGCATTTTTCTCTTAGAGTCCTTTTTGTTTCCTAGTTTCTTTGGTGAAGAGGATTGTAGGCTGGTAATCCTTTGCTCTACATCTGAAATTCATATATGAGTGAGTACATACCATGTTTGTCTTTTTGTGACTGGGCTACCTCACTCAGGATGGTTTCTTCTAGTTCCATCCATTTGCCTGTGAATTTCGAGATTCCATTGCTTTTTTCTGCTGAGTAGTACTCCATTGTATAAATGTACCACATTTTCTCTATCCATTCTTCTGTCGAGGAGCATCTAGGTTCCTTCCAGGTTCTGGCTATTACAAACAGTGCTGCTATGAACATGGTTGAACATATGTCCTTGTTGTATGGACGTGCATTTTCTGGGTATATGCCCAAGAGAGGAATGGCTGGATTTTGATGTAGACTGACTCCCATTTTTCTGAGCCACCAACATACTGATTTCCAAAGTGGTCTTACAAGTTTGCATTCCCACCAGCAATGGAGGAGTGTTCCTTTTTCTCCACATCCTCTCTAGCATAGATTGTCATTGATGATTTTTATTTTAGCCATTAGGGCTGGTGTAAGATGGTATATCAGAGTAGTTTTGAGTTGCATTTCTCTGATGGCCAAGGATTTCGAGAACTTTCTTAAGTGTCTTTCAGCCATTTCAGATTCCTCTGTTGAGAATTCTCTATTTAGTTCTGCACCCCACTTTTTAATTGCGTTGTTTGGTGTTTAGGTGGCTAGCTTCTTGAGTTCTTTGTATATTTTGAAAATCAGCCCTCTGTCAGATGTGGGATTAGTGAAGATCTTCTCCTATTCTGTGGGCTGTCGTTTTATTTTACTGACTGTGTCCTTTGCCTTGCAGAAGCTTTTCAGTTTCAGGAGGTCCTATTTACTAATTGCAGACCTCAATGTCTGTGCTACTGGTATAATGTTCAGGAAGCCGTCTCCTGTGCCAATTCGTTCAAGGGTTTCTCCCACTCTGTCTTCTAGAAGATTCAGTGTGGCTGGATTTATGTTGAGATCTTTGATCCATTTGCACTTAAGTTTTATACATGGTGACAGATATGGATCTATCTGCAATCTTCTGCATGTCCGAATCCAATTGTGCCAGCACCATTTGTTGAAGCTGTTATCTTTTTTCCATTGTATAGATTTAGCGTCTTTGTCAAAAATAAGGTATTCCTAGGTATGTGGGTTAATATCAGGGTTTTCAATTTGATTCCATTGGTCTATCTATTTTTGTGCCAATACCAAGCTGTTTTCAGAACTATGGCTCCACAATAGAACTTGAAGTCAGGGATGGTGATGCCTCCAGAAGATCTTTTAAAAACAGTGCAACTCAAATACTAAATGCAACTCAAATACTAAATGCAACTGTACTGAACAATATAAATTTAGGTGGAGAATTTTTCCTCCATTTTTAAATTTAAATTAGAAATTAGAAACAAGATTGTTTTACATGTCAATCCCAATTCCGTCTCCCTCCCCTCCTCTCCTGCCCCCCCCCCACTGACACCCTACCTATGCCATTCACTTTCTGCTCACCAGAGAGGGTGAGGCCTTCCACAGGAGGGAGTCTTCATAGTCTGTCATATCCTTTGGTATAGGGCCTAGGCCCTCCCATATGTGTGTAGGCTCAGGGAGTATCCCTGTATGTGAAATGGGCTCCTGAAGTCCATTCCTATGCTAGGGATAAGTATTGATCTACTACAAGAGGCCCCATAGATTTCCGAAGCCTCCTCACTGACACCCACATTCATGGGGTCTGGA
Source organism: Cricetulus griseus (assembly GCF_003668045.3). Taxonomy (NCBI): domain Eukaryota; kingdom Metazoa; phylum Chordata; class Mammalia; order Rodentia; family Cricetidae; genus Cricetulus; species Cricetulus griseus. The sequence goes on along the minus strand of NW_023276807.1, from coordinate 208,953,780 downwards.
TCAGTCCCATGCTGGTTTCCCAGCTATCAGTCTGGGGACCAAGAGCTCCCCCTTGTTCAGGTCAGCTGTTTCTGTGGGTTTCATCAGCCTAATCTTGACCCCTTTGCTCATTACTCCTCCTTCTCTGCAACTGGATTCCAGTTCAGTTCAGTGTTTAGCTGTGGGTATCTGCTTCTACTTCCATCAGCTGCTAAAAGGAGGCTATAGGATGGCATATAAGTTAGTCAACAATCTCATTATCAGGGGAGGGCATTTAAGGTAGCCTCTCCTCTGTTGCTTAGATTGTTAGTTGGTGTCATCTGTGTAGATCTCCAGACATTTCCAATGCACCTGACTTCTTTTTAAACCCATAATGGCTGCCTGTATTATGGTATCTCTTGTTTTGCTCTCCTCTATTCTTCCCCCAACTCAACCTTCCTGATCCCTCATGTCATCCCCACCCCTCCACTTCTCCCCTTCTCATTATCCTAGCTCCCTCTCCCCTCCCCACATGCTCCTGATTTTCTCTGGAGATCTTGTCCCTTCCCCCTTCTCCAAGGGATCATGTATGTCCCTCTTAGAGTCCTTCCTTTTTCTAGGTTCTTGGGTATTGTGGATTCTAGGCTGGAAATCCTTTGCTCTATGTCTAAAATCCCTATATAAGTGAATACATACCATGTTTGTCTTTTGTGACTGGGTTACCTCGCTCAGAATGGTTTCTTCTAGATCCATCCATTTGCCTGCAAATTTCAAGATTCCATTTTCTTTTCCTGCTGGGTAGTACTCCATTGTGTAAATGTACCTCATTTTCTCTAGTCATTCTTCAGTTGAGGAGCATCTAGGCTGCTTCCAGGTTCTGGCTATTACAAATAATGCTGTTATGAAGATAGTTGAAAAGATGTCTTTGTTGTATGAATGTGCTTCTTTTGGGTATATGCCTAAGAGTGGAATTGCTGGATCTTGTGGTAGACTCATTCCCATTTTCTTGAGGAGTCGCCATACTGATTTCCAGGTGGCTGTACAAGTTGGCACTCCCACCAGCAGTGGAGGAGTGTTCTCCTTTCTCCACCTCCTTTCCAGCATAAACTGTCATTTGTGATTTTGAGTTTAGCCATTCTGACAGGAGTAAGATAGTGTCTCAGAGTTGTTTGATTTGCGTTTCCCTGATGGCTAAGGATCTTGAGTGCTTTCTTATGTGTCTTTCAGCCATTTTAGACTCCTCTATTGAGAATTATCTATTTAGTTCTGTACCCCACTTTTAAATTGGATTATTTGGTGTTTTGGAAACTAGATTCTTTAGTTCTTTGTATATTTTGGAGATCACCCCTCTGTTGGATATGGGATTGGTGAATATCTTTTCCCATTCTGTGGGCTGCCATTTGGTTTTGCTGACTGTGTCCTTTCCCTTACAGAAGCTTCTCAGTTTCAGGAGGTCCATTTATTAATTGTTGATCTCAGTGTCTGTGTTACTGGCATAATTGGCAATCTCCTGTACCAATTCATTCAAAGGTACTTCTCAATTTCTGTTCTAATAGTTTCAGTGTACCTGGATTTATGTTGAGGTCTTTGATCCATTTGGACTTAAGTTTTGTGCATAGCAATAGACATGGATCTATCTGCAGTCATCTACATTCCAGCATCCAGTTATGACAGCACCATTTGTTAAAGATGGTTTCTTTATTCCATTGTATAACTTTAGCTTCTTTGTCAAAAATCAGATGTTCGTAGGTGTGTGGGTCCATATCAATTTGATTCAATTGGTCTACCTGTCTATTTTGGGGCCAATACCAAGCTGTTTTCAGGACTGTAGCTCTATAATAGAGATTGATGTCAGGAATGGAGATGCCTCTGGAAGTTCCTTTATTGTACAGGATTATTTTTGCTATCCTGGGTCTTTTGTGTCTCCATATAAAGTTGAGTATTGGTCTTTCAAGGTCTGTGAAGAATTGTGCTGGTATTTTAATGGCATTGAATCTGTAGATTGCTTTTGGCAAGATTACAATTTTTACTATATTGATCCCACCTATCCAAAAGCATGGGAAATCTTTCTGTTTTCTGGCATCTTCTTTAATTTCTTTCTTTAGAGAGTCAAAATTCTTATGGTATAGGTCTTTCATGTTTTTTGGTTAGTGTTACCCAAGGTATTTTATGTTGTTTGTGGCTATTGTAAGGGTGATGTTTCTCTGATTTCTTTCTCAGTGCATTTATAATCTGTATATAGTAGGGCTACTAATTTTTTTGAGATACTCTTGTATCCTGCCACTTTTCTGAAGGTGTTTATCAGCTGTAGGAGTTCCCTGGTAGAGTTTTTTGGGACATTTATGTAGACTGTCCTATCATCTGCAAAAAGTGAAAGTTTGACTTCTTTCTTTCCAATTTATATCTTTTTGATCTCCTTTTGTAGTCTTACTGTTCTAGCTAGAACTTCAAGTAAAATATTGAAGAGATATGGAGAGAGTAGACAGCCTTGTCTTGTTCCTGTATTTATGGGATTCACGTTGAGTTTCTCTCAAATTATTTTGATGTTGGCTATTGGTTTACTGTATATTGCTTTTTTCATGTTTAGGTATGTTCCTGTTATCCCTGATCTCTCCAAGACCTTTATCATGAAGGTATGTTGGATTTTTTCAAAGGCTTTTTCAGCATCTAGTGAGATGATCATGTGGTATTTCTTTCTCAGTTTGTTTATATGGTGGATTACACTGATGGACTTTCATAAACATCCTTGCATCCCTGTGATGAATCCTAAATTGATCATGTTGGATGATTTCCCCGATTTGTTCTTCGATTTGATTTGCCAGTATTTTGTTGATTATCTTTGCATCAATGTTCATGAGGCATATTGGTTTGTAGTTCTCTTTCTTGGTTGTGTCTTTGTGTGGCTTGGGTACCAATGTTATTGAAGCCTCCTAAAAAGAGTTAGGCAATGACCCTTCTGCTTATATTGTGTGGAACAATTTGAGGAGAATTTGTATTAACTGTTCCTTCAATTTCCGGTAGAATTCTGCACTGAAGCCATCTGGTCCTGGGCTTTTATGGTTGGGAGACTTTTGATGACTACTTCTATTTCATTTGGGGTTATAGGTCAATTTAAGTTGCTTATCTGCTCTTGATTTAATTTTGGTAAGTGAAATCTATCCAGAAAATTGTTCATTTCCTTTAGATTTTTGAATTTCGAGGGATACAGGTTTTCAAAGTATGACCTTATGATTCTCTGGATTTCCTCTGTGTCTGTTGTTATGTCCCCTTTTCATTTCTGATTTTATTAATTTGCATGTTCACTCTCTGCCATTTGGTAAGTTTGGATAAAAGTTAGTCTATTTTATTGATTTTCTGGAAGAACCAACTTTTCATTATATTATTCTTTGTATTGTTCTTCTAGTTTCCACTTTATTGATTTCAGCCCTCAATTTAATTTTTTCCTCACATCTACTCCTCTGGGGTGCATTGGCTTCTTTGTGTTCTAGTAGTTTTTATACACCCTCTTCCTCTATTATTCCTGAACCTTGAGAGGAAGGAATATGAAAAGGATATCCCATTTACAGCTGAGCATGTCATAGTCACTTTTTCTGGGTACATTTCTGTGTTAATTGACATCTACTGCTAATAGAACCTTATCTGATAAGGGCTGAGATTAGAGTCAGCTTCTTAATATGTTCATTTAGTGGCACAATAATAGTGTCCCCAGGTCTTCCCTGGTGATTTGACCTGTCTATCCACAGGTTCTTAGCCTAATAATGGTTCCAGGTATGGATTTCATCTTGTGAAGTGTGATTTAAATACAACTGGAAAGTGGTTCATTACTCCTATGATATTTGTACCAGTATTGCATTTGTACCAGTATTGCACCAGTGTAATTTTGAAATATTTTGGGTAAAAAAGACCAATGACTTGAAACAATAGATGAGCTGCATCCAGGACCTTGGGAAGAAGTTCAGCAGCAAAGAGGAAAAAGTCAGCAAAATGGAACAAGAATAAAGCAAGGAAATTAAAATTTGGAGCAAACAAAAGAAGAGCTATTGAAAATGAAAAACATAATGAATCAGAACACACAACGAAAAGTATTATTTAAATACTCAACCAAACAGAATGAATGAATGAAGAGACTATTACTGAAGGGGCGTTGCTTAGAATGAACATCAGGAATAGAGGTGGTGAATACTGCATTCAAACATTACTAAGAAAATAAAACAGGAAGGAATGAGAATGACTACAATAGCCAAGACTTCTGGGAAATTATGTAAAAACCAAATTTCCAGACTCGTGTGAAAAAGGAACTGAGGAAAACACTAGTAGCATAGATACAGTATTCAAAATATTGTAATAGAAACATTCCCAAATGTACAGAAAGAAACAAATATTTGAATACCAAAGGTCCTTAAATAGACATTACCAGATAAGAATTGGTGTAGGAGATATTTTGGTTAAGATGTCAAAACAAAAAGAGAAAAAAAGAAACAAGAAAAGAGGCCTTGAAAAAGATGCCATGCTGCTGAAGGAGTAACATGCCGGATTACAGGTAAGTCACAGCCTCGTGGCAATACATAGATTAATAGAAATGGGTTAATAATTAAGACAGAGATAGCCAATAAGAAGCCTGAGCTATTTTCCAAACATTTTATACTTAAAAAAGCAAAAAAAAAAACAATGTGAAAAGTCATAAGGGAAAAACTCACTATATACAAAGACAAAAATGTCAGAATAACTTCAGATTTTCCCCTCAGTAGTCCTCAAAACAAAAATGATATAATTCAAGCACTGAAAGTAGATAAGTTTTAACCAAGATTGCTCTGCCTAGAAAATCAGCTTTCGAAATTGGTGGAAAATAAAGGCATTTCAACAAAAGTATAAGCTAAGGCAGTTCATGGCCATCAAACTAGCACTGCACTAGATATTGAAGAAATAATATATACAGAGGAGGAAGAAAGTCTCAATCCGTGAGAGAAAGAGCAAAAATATCCCTACTCTTTAAGTCTCTTACAGGTCAAGCTTCCAGTGAGCTATGGTATAGAACTAGGCTCGAAATCCTAATATTTACCAGAGGAAAAAGCCTTTAACCTTGACAATTTTAGGGACATTCAACATGTACACTGTATGAGATTCAAATAAGTTAAAAGAATGGGAACGTTTACATGCTCTGCAGCAACTGTAAAGGAGCTGTGTTCATTACACTACTGTTAAATCAAGTATATGGTGGCTCCAAACTGACTAGAGACAAGGAATCTGCTTTTATTATTTTCAAAGTTTCATAGAATGTGATTTGATTATATGTACCCCACTCCTGTCAATTCTTCCAAGATCCACCCCCATTGCCCTATAAAGCCTGCTTTGTGTCCTAAACAAAACAAAACAAACAGAAAACTCAAACCCTTTTAAGACAAATTTATACTGCCCAAATATTCTTGGATGTGTAGGTTCACACTGTACTTTGTTCTATTTATTAGGGTGACATTACTACAGAATATCAGGGGTGACTCTCATACAGAAAACAGTCTCTCCTTCTCCCTTAAGCTAACAGTTGCCAGTACCATCCTGACTGGTGGTGGAGCTCTGTCACCACTTCCCTCTCAGTTTTGGAATTTGGCCTGGTTGGGCTTGCCTAGGTTTTGTTCATGTCATCACAACCTGTGCGTTCATATGTACAGCTGTCCTGTTTCTGTATCGTCATTTACCAACTCTGGCTGCTACACAAAATCCCCCTCTGCTTCCACAACAGTTCCTGAGCCTTGGGGGAGGGGTCGTGCTAAATATGTTCCCTCTAGCGGTGAGAACTCTGCATTCTCTTATTCTCTGCACCCAGACCAGTTGCGGCTCAATGCGTTTAATGGAAAATAGAAGCTTCTCAGATGAGGGTGCAGATCTGTCCATTTGAAGACACTTTTTAGCTGTGTCCATTCAGCAAAGTAATGGGATTAGCGTCTCATCCAAGACCTATGACATGTCTATCCACAGATTCTTGACCTGAGTATGGTGCCAGGTATGAGTTTTATCTTATGGAGCAGTGAATACATTTTTCCCTTCCTACACACCGTTGTTAGAATTTACTGTCTTTTTTCCCCTTTTCAATTCTGACTGATGTAAGACAAAAATTTCAAAGAAGTTTTAATTCACATTTCTCAGATGGCAGAGGATATTGAACATGTTTGTGAGTGTTTTATAGCCATTTTTAGTTCCTCTCTAGAGAACTGTCTGTTTAGTTCTATGCCCCATGTTTTAGCTTGAGTTGTTTGTTTCTTCATGTTTAATTTTTGAGTTCTTTATATATTTCAAATAGTAGCTCTGTCAGATGTGTAGCTGATAAGACTGCCTCTTTTCTTGAGCAATGATGCCCTGTATTGAACAACAATGTAGTTTCATGGGGTTCCTTTTATTAATTGTTGGTCTTCATGATGCACTTCTTGAGAGTGTTCAGAGACTCTTTTCCTGTGCTGATGAGTTAATGCATATTCTCTATCTCATCTTCTATCAGATTTATGGTATCATGTCTTATGCTGAGGCCCTGACCCATTTGAAATGGAGGTTTTTGCAGGGTCAGAGATGAGGATTGGATTTTACTCTTACACATATAGCTATCCAATTTGACCAGTACAATGTGTTGAAGATTTTTTCTCCAATGTATACTGTAGGCCTCTCTCTAAAATTAGTTGGCTGTAAGAGTGTGAATTTATATGTTTCCTCAATTCTACTCCATTGATCAATGAGTCTATTTCTATGCTATGATCATGCTGTTTTTATTTCCATAGCTCTGTAATATAACTTGAAATATACCTCTAGCTGGATTTTAGTTGTTTAGGATGGTTTGGCTATCCTATGTCTTTTGTATTTCCATATCAAATATGACAGTTTTTTAATTTCTGTGATAAAATGTTTTGTAATTTTGGTAGGATTTTGTTGAATCTCTAGATTATAATTGATAGATTTCATTGTCCTAACTAGGTTTGTCAAGTTTGCTCCTATTAGAGATATCTGGGAAAGGAGCTTCAATGTCTCCTGCAGAAGATGGGGAGCAAGAATTGTAGCAACCAGAGGGGTCAAGGACACCACAATAAAATTCACAGAATCAGCTAAGTTTTAATTGTATAAGTTTAACTTCCTTGACTAGATTTATATATGTGCGTGTGTATGTTTATATACATACATATACCTCTCCTTCTCTCTCTCTCTCTCTCTCTCTCTCTCTCTCTCTCTCTCTCTCTCTCTCTCTCTCTCTCCTCTGTGTGTGTGTGTGTGTGTGTGTGTGTGTGTGTGTGTGTGTGTTGCTTCCTTGGTTTTCTTCTTGAAGTGTTTGTCTTTTGTAAATAGGAAGGCTACTAATTTTAGTGTGCTAATTTGTATTTTTTGTTTCTTTTTAAAATTCATTCTTCTCTCATATATGACATCCTGACTACAGTTTCTTCTTCCTCCTCTCCTTCCCACCACCACCCCTCTCTCCTAGATCCACTCCTCCTCCATTTCCCTTCAGTAAAGAGCAGGCCTCCCAGGGATGTCAACCAAACATGGCATGTCAAATTACAATAATACTAGGCTCATCTCCTCATATTAAGGCTGGATGAGGCAACTAAGTAAGAGGAAAAGGGTCCTAAAAGCAGGCAAAAGAGTCAGAGATGCCCTCTTCCCCAATTAGGATTCCTATAAGAACACAAAGCTACACAATCATAACATATATGCAGAGGACAGAGATCAGACCCCATGAAGGCTTTCTGATTGTCAGTTCAGTTTCCATGAGCCCCTATGGACTCTGGTTAGTCAATTCTGTAGGCTGTTTTCTTGTGGTGTCCTTGAACCTACAATTCTTACTCTGCCTCTTCTGCAGGATTCCCCAAACTCTACCTAATATTTGGTTGTAGTTCTCTGTATCTTCTCCATGAATTTTGAATGGAGCCTCTCTCATGACAATTATGCTAGGCTCTGGTCTATGTTTGGGTCTATCCTAGGGCTCTGGGCTATCCCAGATTCTGGTTCCTTACACTCCAGGAAGTGTCATGCAAATACATACATATACCTCTCTCTCCTTCTCTCTCTCTCTCTCTCTCTCTCTCTCTCTTTCTCCCTCCCCCCCTCTCATCATGGGTCTCAAGTTGAACCACTCATTGGTTGGCCACTCCCACAAATATACCTAAACTTATTCTACATAATGAAAGCTGTGCTAAGAGGAAACTTCATAGCACTGGGTGCCTTCATAAAGAAATTGGAGAGATCCCATACTAGCTACTTAACAGTGCACCCAAAAGCTCCAGAACAAAAAGAAGCAAACACACCCAAGAAGAGCAGATGTCAAGAAATAAACTGAGGGCTGTAATAAATAAAACAGAAACCAAGAGAACAATACAAAGAATCAATTAACAATGAGTTGATTCTTTTAGAAAAATCAACAAGATAGACAAACCCTTGTCCAAACTAACTGAAAGACACAGACAAAATATCCAAAATACCCAGGACCAGAACAGAATTCTACAAGACTCTCAAAGAAGAGCTATACCAATACTCCTTAAATTATTTCACAAAATAGAAACTTAAAGAACATTACTAGATTCGTTTTATAAGGCCACAGTCACCCTGATACCCAAATCATACAAAGATTCAACAAAGAAAGAGAATTACAGACCAATTTCCCTCATTAAGATTGGTGTAAAAATACTCAATAAAAATACTCACAAATTGAATCACAAAAAAGTCCATCCACCTTTATCAAGTAGGCTTCTGCCTCCTTCAGTTAGTTTGGCTAAAGTTTTGTCAGTACTGCTCATCTTTCAAAGTAATATTCTTTCTTTTATTATTTTTATAGTTTCTCTTCATTCCCATTTCATTAATTTCTTGATTTTAATTATTTCTTCTTGATTACAGATTTGTAAATTATTTTTTCTTATGTTACTAGGGCCTTCAGGTGTGTTACTAACTTAACTAATTTGAGATCTCTCAATTTTTTTGACATAGGCACCTAGTGTTTATACACATTCCTCTTATATCTTCTTTCAATGTATTTCACAGATTTTTAACAAAAATTAAAGATGGATATGAGCAAGAGATAGGAAGTACACAAATATATGAAAGCCAAATAACACACTACTAAGCCAAAATTACCCACCATCATTACACTTCAGTTGATCTGTGGTTTTAAGTTAAATACTGCTTATTTTATGAAGTGAGTGATCCTATGTTTGGTGCATATACAATACCTTGTTGGATTTTTTCTTCAATATATTAAAAATATCCCTCCTATGTCATCTGATTGTTTTTCTTTAATGTCAATCCCGTCAGATCTTAGAATGACTAGACATCCTTGGTTTTGGTTCATTTGCTTAGGTTACCATTTTTCATCCTAACATGGTACCTATCATTCCTAAGGTGTGTTTCTTGGAAGCAGGAAATGTTGTATCCTGCTTTCTGATCTAAATGTTAGTCTGTATCTCTTCATTGAGGAGATGAGATCATTAACAGTAAAGGTTATTATTGAAAATGTGTATTTATTCCTGTTATTTTGTTGCTTTTGTGATTTTCTGTTAGACCTCTTTTGCTTCAATGTACTGAAACTATTTTTATGCCTTCTTGGGCCTGTTTAATCATTTCTTCAGGCTTAAATATTACCTATGGTATCTTTTGTTGAGCTGGTTTACTGGTTATATATTATTTAAGACTATTTTATCATAGAAATTTTTCCTTTTCCTTCAATTATGGCTGATAGTTTTCCTGGGGTACAATCTTGGCTGGCATCTGTGGTCTTTCATAACTTACAGAGCATCTACCTAGTGGTTTCTGGGTTTCATGGTCTCCACTGAGAAGTATGCTGTTATTCTGATAGGCCTGCCTCTGCATGTGGCTTGATCTTTCTCTCTTGCTTCTTTTAATATATTTCTTTGTTTTGTAAATTTATAGCATTAATGATTATACAACATGGGTTTCAGGAGTAAGTACAGTTGGTAGAATGAGTCTAGTGTCTACCTAGAGAAGGGATGTGAACAGTGATGATGGGTAGAGATAGTGAAGGTAGACAGAGTTGAGTTTAGGGGTGAATCTAGTCTCCCAGGTTGAGGATGGGGTCAAGGGTGAGCAGTGGGTTTGGAAGTGTTTATTTGAGAGAATTGAATATCCCTACCTGAAGTGGGGTATGCCAAAGGATGTGAAGGAAGGCAGGTCAGTTAGACACCATGTGTACCTTAGCAGGTAGTGGGAGTATGTGGAGTTGTTGGTCTAGTGCTCCTCCCTAGAGAGGGGTGGTCCTTGGGTTGCAGGAATGGGTTGGATGGTGTTGCAAATCTGATGTCTGCCTAAAGGAGAAGCTAAAAGTGTCCAGTTGGATGGGTGGGGTTGGCAGGGTGTGTAGAGCTCAGTTGGGAGGAATCAGCTATGGAAGGAAGTCATGGATGCCTGGTCAGGGAGGATGAGGCTAACAGTATGGGCTGGACTTTCCATGGAAAGGGGCACAGGAAGGCAGCTGAATAATCAATCTCAAAGTCAGGGACATAGACCAATGGCAGAGTGATTTCCTCTGTTGAATCCTAAATAAATAAAATGTTATACATTAGGACATTATAGTACTTATATATGTACCTAAAAACAATCATTCAAATACATGAAGCAAAAACTGACTGGGCTTCAATAGAAAGAGATCATTTAACAATAATAGTTGGAGACTCAAGTACCTTACTGATAATGCTAAGTAAGTGACCCGTCCCGCGGGTCAGTCATTCAGGGTTCTGAAGGGGGACTGCCTGAAAGAGTCATGGGCGAGAGAAGGAAGGAGACCAAGTGGCGCAAAAGAGGGGACCAGAGTCCATCTGTGCAATTGTCAAGGTCTCGGTTTATTGGGGCTCAGAGTGGGCTTATATAGCCCTGCAACAAGGAAATTAGGCAAGTGAGGGATAGCAGGAAGGAACGTCTGGTATTTGCTGGGGCTGGAACATTCTTGCAGTATCTTCGAAACAACAGGCAGAAAGGCCCATGCCTTTTCTCGGAACGCAGTCGTTAGCAGTCCCACTTGGCCAAACTTATCTAATTATGGGTCACATGAGGCTCACATGGTTGTCTTTAAGCCGAAAACTTTAAAGGTCATAAAAGCTTACAAAAAGTGGGCTTTAAACCCCATAGATTAGGGCCCACGGCCCTTAACAAGTAAGAACAATGAAAAGAGTAACAAAAAGAAAATAGACTCTAACAACACTATAAAGCAAGGAGAGCTACAGCTATCCACCCAGCCAAGGACTTATTCTTAAACATGCAGAGAGCACTCTTTAGAATAGGGCAGGTTCTTTGTCCAGAGAAACTCCAAGAATATGAACAGAACTTAGGTAGGTGAAGGAAAAATACACCTTAAGTGATAGTAACATCTTTTTTCACAGTGTAGGAACATTTTGGGATATTTTCCAACTGTATCAATAGGTCAGAGGCAAGTGTCCACCTTTGCAGTGGCCCACAGGACTGGATGTGCTTGAGACACAACTGAGTTGGATGCCGTACCCCATCTTTGTGGGGCTTCAGTTGGATCCAGGCAACTTACCCAGTTGATATTTGAGATGGGGAGTGTGAATTGAGAAATGGCAGGTGAAGATACTAAGGAAAAGACAGAGACACAGGATAGAATCAGGAGGGCAATCCAGTGAATATTGAATGCCCCAAGTTTATTCTTTAACATTCTTAAATACCTCAACCAAAAAAAGGAAAATGGAGGAAGACTTCTTTATCAAGATACAAAGAAGAAACAGACTTTCTTCCTTAATTCTCCAAACATTTAGAAAACATGCCATAGACTAAATCTCTTGTTATCTGGCCTTGAGGGTTAAGAGTAATCACACCTCAGATTAAGTCTCTTGTTATTTAGAGAAGACATCCACGATTAAGTTCAAACATCCTACAGTAGCCACTCCTTAGACCTTTAAGTCTTATGACTTTAACCTGGGAAGAGTAGGGATAGTTTTGAATGCTCTGACCCGAAGGCAAGATGAAGTGAAGCCATTTTTATGGGCCCGGTTAGCTGCATCACTGTCCACATCAGTTTGCCTTTCTTTCCCTTTTCTCCTTACCCCTTACAGCTTAAGCAAACTGTGGTTTAAATGTTCAGATAATTCAGTACCCATCAGCTTTTCTGTTAATTCTAAGATGAACATTTCTGTTTCTGGAGGGAGTATATATTGAGAAATGAAGTTATAAAAGATAAGAGGCATTAAACAAGACAGATGCTTGTTGTGGTTTCTGGATATCTTGTGACTAGGAAAGGCCACACCCACCCTTCTGAAGGTTTGTGTACTGGCTGCAGGTGTGTGGGGATCACTGTGGTTCCACAGCACAGAAATAAGTGCCTGAGTCTGTGGTCTGGGAGGAGGAAATGTACAAGGAGCTGCGATATTCTTTAGCTACTGTCGTGGATGTCAGTCTTCCCCTCTGCTTTGTTCCAGAAGGATTGACAAACAGGCTGATGAGGTGTCCACCGGGGCTTTGGTGAAACCACTGCATCTGGGTTGCACCTATGGAAAAGTTGCACTGCAGCTCTGCCCTCTCTCCCTCCTGCAGAACCAAGGACACAGGACTTTGCTTCACTTGTTGCCCTTTCACCCCTGATCAGAAACAGAGAAGAGACACAGATGGAGGTCACTGAGCATCCTCAGAACCCTGACCACACCCATGTCCTCTGAGAAGGAGGGAGCTCTGCAGGACTCCTGAGCTGCTTCCCACCCTCCATGCCCTGAGCACAATCCTCTCTGTCCCTGAGTGTGGACAGCCAGACTCACAGCAAACCTGGGAGCACAGCATCCCCAGCAGAGAACACAGCAGCCTCTTCATGGTGCTTGTTTGGATGCTGGAGACAGAAGCAAGTAACCAAGCCCTGGGCTGTGGTGTCAGGATGGCTGTTGAATGTCCCTCCTCCTGCACCAGGCAGCTCCACCCAGGAACCCTGCCAGGCCAGACACTGCAGAGTTCCCTCCCAGCCTTCTGAGTCTGAAGCTCCTCCCAACCAGACCTGGCTGAGAGTCTGGGGAGAGTGTAGTAGATGGTCCTTTTTTGATGACATCGGTGTTGTAAGATATGTGAGGGACTTCTGAGGAGGAAGGGACCTCCTAAGAAGAAAATATCTCAACTGGTGTATGGTATAGAAAGAACAGCTAATTATTATATCCAGAAATTAGATGCTCTGACTAAAATATCTTTATTGACCAATGAATTGATTTAAAGGAGATGCTCCAAACATACAGAGAAACAAGATAATAATTATTATGCAATATAGATTTAGTGGTCTCATTTTCTTGGGATAAATAAAAATATGTGCATTTGGACACTCATGTTGCAACCAGGTTTGTGGTAAATATTTTTAAAGGACCCATAAGGAGAAGGTTGAGTGGGAAAAACAAATCAAATTCGGTAAGTTCCAGATGACAGGACCAGCAGTTCTGGTGTGCTACAGCACATGGTGACTTCAGGGGACAACAAACTGTGTATTTGTAACAATACGAATGGTGGGTTTTTTTGTTTGTTTGTTTGTTTGTTTGTTTTTCGAGACAGGGTTTCTCCATGTAGCTTTGGAGCCTATCCTGGCACTCGCTCTGGAGACCAGGCTGGCCTCGAACTCACAGAGATCCACCTGCCTCTGCCTCCCAAGTGCTGGGATTAAATTAGGCGTGTGCCACCAACGCCCGGCCAGAATGGTGTTTTAAAGTTTTACAGAACACATTAAATTTCTGAAAGTATCTCTGAGAATGGGACCCTGGTCTCTTACTCTGCAGTCTTGAGTGGTTTGTCTCCAGCTCTGCACTTGTGACTCGGGGCAGTGGAGCACCCGGCTCCCTCAGTCCGGCTGTCAGAGGATCCTCAGGTGGAAGGAGTTTCCTTCCTGCCTACAGTAAGTCTGAAAGCCCTTCATGCTGGGGACAGGCTGACTTCCTGGTATGAGATTCAGGAAGTGCTGGGAAGACCCTGAGAGGCAGAAATAAGTAGCTGTGCCTCAGCCCCAGAACAGCTGCTGCAGATGCACAGATGTAGCCATCAGGCTGGGCACCACCTGGGCTCTGCATCCTCGTGCAGCACCAGTGCTGTCGGGGGAACTCTACCAATAGGAAAGTCTGTTCACAGTGAAACAGTGCAGTCAGTGTTCCTTCTGTGAAGATAGATTGAAGCACAGTGACACTCACAGAGCACTCTAAGCTTCAGGGTGCACAGCGAGGTCACCGTGGTGATGAGGAAGCAGCTCGCTCTTTGCTGGGAGATCTCCAGAAAGCAAATACAACCAGGACACCAAGAGAAGTGAACAGAGGTTGCTCTGAGCTTAAGGATGCCTAGATACCTTCACTATAGGGAGTTCGAAGGGACTGCCAGGAAGAACCATTTTTGGTAATCACCTTCCTCTGGCATCTGAGAGTCTTCCTCCAATACTGTCTAAAATATGATCAGTCAGGATTCTTGCTGTAGCAGTAGAGAAAGTAGGTTTTTGCATCTCTCCTTTAATCAACAAAAGCTATTTCCTATTTAGAAACAGTGCCCTCTAGAGGGCAAATTTACAAAATAGGAAGTTTACAATTTTGCTGTGGTCCTCATTGTCTGGTTAGTTTTCTCAACATGAGTCACTTGGGAAGAGGAAACCTCAACTCAAAAATTGCCTCCATCAGGTTGGCCTGTGGGCATGTCTGGGGGGCATTTTCTTGGTTAATGATTACTATTGGAGGGCCTAGCTCACTCTGAGCCTTGCCATCCTGGATTGTGTAAAATGGCAAGCAGAGCAAGGTATGGGAAGCCAGTCAATAAGCACCATTTCTTCACGGTTCTTCTGTTTCTGCCTGGATTCCCTGCCCAGATTTTCCTCAATGATTGACTACAGCCTGTAAGCTGAAATAAACCCTTTATTTTTCAAGTTACTTTGGTCAATGTTTTAGGTGAGCAACAAGACAAGTAACTAGGACAGAAATTGGTGCCCATTCTGATGGATATGACCATGTGGTGTTTTATGCCCTGAACTGTTCTGTAGAGGATCTCAAGCTTTTGGCCATGCTTAATGAGATGTTGAAGGAGTCTGGATGATTACATGCTGATAATGGGTTCTTTGTTTGCAAAGTTTCAGAGGGAAGCTTGGGAGTCCACCACAGACTCTATTTGAAATGTTTGTGTGATATTTTGTATTAAGAGTCTGTAGTTTCTGGTCATTTAGGGCTGAAGAATCATCTGTGATTGACAAGAGACAAGTACCTCTGAAGCGAAACTTTTGCTTTACTGAGACAGTTGATGCTAGTTAGAAGGATCTGAAAAATCATCTGTGATTAATAAGAAATCAGTATCACTAAGGTGAAATCTAAGTACTTCATCAGGATTTACACACGATGTGAACCAGAGGGGACTGAAACTATACCTCTAGATGGCAGCCAAATTTGCTCAATAATATATAAATGTCTTTCAGGAAAAAACATAATAAAATAAAGAGGTCATTTGGAGAATTTGATACTTGTTACCTTGAGGTAAGGCCAGAGTCCTTGAAGATGCCATAAGAGGCTATTAGTAAAGGTAAAGCCTCAGTTGCAGTTGAGGCCCCAGCATGGTGAGGATGTCATGACGACTGTGGATGACTACGAAGACTGCAGTGGTTATGGAGTGGAGCTTGCCTAAGCATGAGACAAGCTATGTGTGATGCGTCTTGCAGAACCAGATAAATTGAACTGACAAACCCTTTGTGAGCTAATATCATGAGTGAGCTCCAGAGACCAGAAACTGAGCTACATTATTTGATCAGTGCTAAAGAATGTTGGGTTTTGCTTTGATCCCACTGTAACTGTGCCTTGGTCCTTCCATTTTGAAACAAGGACATGTATGTCTTGTTTTTGATTTTTCAAGAGAGTTTGGGTATTTTAAGGAGACCAAACTTTTAAAGTGTTCAAATGTTTTAAAGGCTGTAGGGCTTTTAAAGTTATACCATGCTTTATATCAAGATATTAATGGGAGACCTTAGAAAAAACAAGAAAGGAAAGGTTGCTGCTAAGTTGATAAGGGGTCAATTCTATGGTCAATTTTGTCAACTTGACACAAACTAGAGTCACCTGGGATTAGTATTTGGGCATATCTCTGGAGGTGCTTTCTTGATTAGTGATTGATCTGGAACTGCCCAGCACATTGTGGACAGCTCCACTCTCAGGCAGTTAACTGGTCCTGGCTTGTATGAGAGAGCAAGTTGAGCAAGTCACAGAAGCAAGCCAGAAATCAACATTCCTCCCTGGTTCTGATTTTATTTTATTTTGTTTTATTTTATTTTATTTATATTGTGACTGCAGCCTCCCCTCCATCCTCTCCTCCCACTCTCTCCCTGCAATCCACCCCCCTCCATATTTGCTCAGAAAGGGGCAGGCCTCCCATGGGCATCAGCAAGGCATGGCCTATCAAGCTGCCATAAAACCAAACACCTCCCCTGTATTTAGTCTGGGTAAGGCAATCCAGCATGAGGAATAGGTTCTCAAGAGCCATCCAATCCACCAGGGGACAGTCCCTGCTCTCATCATCAGGAGTTCTACAAATAAACAAAGCTACACAATGATGTCATATATGATGAGGGCCTAGGTCAGTCCCATTCAGGCTCCTGATAGTAAGTTCAGACTCTGAGAGTTCAATGAGCCAGAAAAGCTATTTCTGTGGGTTTTTCTGGCTCCTACAATCCTTCCTTGCTCTCTTCAGCAGGACTTCCCAAGGTCAGCCCAATGTCTGTCCTTGGGTCTCTGAATCTGCCTCCATCAGTCACTGGATTACAACTGGGGTAATCATAATCACAAATCTGATCACAGGAGATGGCCATTTCAGGCTATGCATCCACTTCTGCCAGGAGTCTTAGCTGGGTCCAGTCGTGTAGATTCGTGGGAGTTTCCTTTGCATCTAGCTTCTAATCAACTCATAAATCCCCCCTTTCCAGGCATCTTTCTCAGGACTCTCCCCGTTTGCCCACTCCCTAACTCGATCCCTTAAGTTCCCATACCCACCCACCTCCAGTCCACCCAGGAGACCTCCTCTACTTCCCCTTCTCAGGGAAATCCACACATTCTCCCCCTTGGACCCTCCTTGCTACCTAGCCTCTCTGGGGCTATGGCTTGTAGCATGATTATCCTTTACTTTATAGCTAATATCCACTTATGAGTGAGTATATACCATGTTTGTCTTTCTGGGTCTAGGTGATCTTACACAGGATGTTGTTTTTTCTAGTTCAATTCATTTGCCTTCAAATTTCCTGATGTCTTTTTTTTTTTAACCACTGAGTAATACTTCCTTATATAAATGTACCACATTTTCTTTATCCATTTTTCATGTGAGGAGCATCTAGGTTGTTTCCATGTTCTGGTATTATAAATAAAGTTGCTATGAACATATTTGAGCAGGTGTCCTTGTGGTATAATTGAGCATCCTTTGGATATAGGCCCAAGAGTGGTATTGTTAGGTCTTGAATGCACTGGCACAGGAGACAACTTCCTGAATGGAATACCAGTTACACAGACACTTACATCCAAAATTGATACATAAGACCTTGTGAAACTGAAAAGTTTCTGTAAGCCAAAGGACACTGTCAATGGGATAAAATGGCAGCCTACAGACTGGGAAAAATCTTCACCATCTCTACATCTGACAGAGGGCTAATTTATAAAATATATAAAGAACTATGGAAACTAGACACCAAAAAACCACATAATACAATTTAAAAATGGGATACAGACCTGAACAGAGAATTCTCAACAGAAGAATCTCAAATGTCAGAGAAACACCTAAAGTATTGTTTATCATCCTTAGTCATCAGGAAATGCAAATCAAAACTCTGATGGACTCTGAGATTCCATCTTACACCTGTTAGAATAGCTAAGATAAAAAAAAAAAACAAAACAAATGACAGCTTATGCTGGAGAGGATGTGGAGAAAGGAGAACAATACTCCCTTGCTGGTGGGAGTGTAAACTTTGTATACTCACTTTGGAAATCAACATGGCAGCTCCTCAGAAAATTAGGAATCCCTGTTTCTGCTTTAGTTCCTTCCTGGAGTCCTGGCCCTTACTTCCTCAATGGTGAGCTATAGTCTGCAAGCTGAAATAAACCCTTTCATTCCTAAGTTGCTTCTGGTCCATAGTTTATCATAGCAACAGGAAAAGTAACAAGGAAAGTCATATATCACGGAAAATTTATACTTTCTAAGGCATTGAGCTTGTGAATTAAAAAAAAAAAAACGTTAAGAACTGAAAATGTCCACAAAAAAATTCGAGTGAGAAAAATACAGAATCTTAATATGTTTTAAAGGAACCTACCAGAAATACCACAGTTCAGAAAACTATGTAGTATCTTATTGCTAAAGTTCTAAACATCAAAATGCACCTGAGTAGTAATTTGACTGATGGCACTAGGAATAAGCATGGCATTTTTTTTCTCCTCATAGAAAGTATTATAAATGTACTGTCATATGAAAACCTAATTAAGAATTATAGAGCCAAAAAGAATTACAGCCTGAAACTTAAAGTCACTATACTAACTCAAAGTCAAATCCAACATGTGTCAAACTGATTATGAACTTAGTTACATATGCAGAAATATTTTTTACCACTCTTATGAGATATAACCTAATCCCAGGAATGATACTTGTCATATTGTAGTTTCTGCTAACAGAAGATTATGCCTGGCTTGCACACCAGAGGGCAGGAATCATGAGCATAACCTTCCAACTCTACTACAACAATCCTAGTTCACGAAAGGTATTGTGTGTAGTAAATTATGTAAATAAACATATGATGAGTCAAAATAGGTATTGTAAGCCTTAGCAGGTACCAATCAGCGAGGCAATTTTGTGCCAAAAGAAGAATACAGAGGACAGAACCCTCTTCAGATGGAACAGAGTGCACAGTATGGCAGGGTGAGCAAGGGAGAAAAGAACATTGGAAGCAGTTAGGGAGGGGAAATGCAGATTCCAATGCTGAAACCTGGCAGGAAATAAACTGTGGCTCCAAGTTAAGTAACCACACAGGAAAGCAGTCTCAATGTGAAATAGCCATAGCTAAAGGCTCTGAAATCTTGGTAGCAAAATGGTGTACAGTGAGATAAACGTTGGTCACACAGTTCAGTGCAACTCAATTATTCACTTCAGCTAAACCCAAAATATGTTTACAGCCACTTTTATCATCACCTGGAAAAGCAAAGTTGCAATAATCAGCATTGGCCAATTCTAAGTGTGTATAAGTTCATCAAGTTGGATAGATTCTGGGTCAGATTAATTTTGATGTATGGTGTTTATTTATTTGCAAGCTTTTCTTATAAATAAAGTTTATAAAATGTGAGATAAATTGTAATAAAGGGGAATTCTGAGAGGAAAAGCCTTCAAAATATATTACTTTTAAAAACAATATAAAACTCAAGACTATGTGAACATACCACTGGGCTCTTCTTGAACCTAGAGCTAAAAGTAAGGGACTCTGAAGCAATGCTTCATTAATCCTACATCAAATCTTTTAGATCATTTCTCACTAACATGACCCCAAAACAAGAATTAAACATGTAAGTTTATCACATTAATACTCATGCCACTGAAGAACAAGAAATATTCATATCATTGATTTTCTAATATGAGGAAGGCTATCTTTGAGACAAAACAATCTGCTATTACAACCTAAGCCAATGCATAACCTATCCATTATCCTGTCAGAGGACATGTAAGGTGTGCCCATTTCCTGGCTAGTGCGAAGAATATAGCAATAAGCATAGATGTACAGGTATTTATGTGTTGTATTGACTTAGGGTCCTTTGGATGTATGTCTGAGTCATATAGTCAGAGAATATGGCAGTTCTAATTTTATTCTTTAAGGAATCTCCATACCTATTGGCATAGTAGTCACACCAGTTTACTTCCCCTGCAGTATACAAGAGCTTCTCTTTCCCCATATTTTCAGCAGTCTGTTGTCAGCTTTAAAAATGATAATCACTTGGCTGAAGGGAAATGAACTAGCCTTTATTTTCCATTCCTTGATAGCTAAGGATGTTGTACATTTTTTCCAATACTTACTGGCTGTTTGTATTGAATATCCATCAAGGTCATTATTGATAATAAACAATGACCATTTCATAAATTAATTAGACAATTAGGTTCTTGAGTTTTTTAATTTTGAAGCTCTTTGTATAATCAGATATTAAATCATTATCTGATACATAGTTGACAAAGGACATCTTCATATTTGGTAAGCTGCCTGCTGACTCTATTTACAGTTTCCTTTGTTTTCCAAAAGGTTTTTATTTTCCAATAATCATAAGTGTCTATCCTTGGGATTGTTTCCTATGCTTGTATTGATGACATTTTAAGAAAGTTCTCACCTATACCTGTGTGTTGATCAGTTTTTTCTTTATAGTTGCATCTAGTGGTTTCTAGATTTCCAGTTTGACTTTAATTTTTTGATACAATTTGGGCTGTTTTTTTTGTTGTATGTGTGCAGAGTGGACCTTTATTTTTCAACATGTGGATATTCTGGTTTTCCAGTACTATTTATTAAATGAGTTGCCATTTTTATGTTTTTTCACAGCTTTGTCAAAAATTAAGTGCATATCGTTGATGGCTGCTGAGGGAAAGAGAGAGGCACTCTCTTTGGGAATGAAGCTGTTGTTGGTTGCTTATGAACTAGTGGATGACAACACAACTATGTGCATTTGGGCAGCACTAGCTGTACTCAAGTGACTATTGCTAATAAAGTAAATAAATAAGGACATGAATCTGGGAGAGTTATGAAGTGAGGGGCAATTAGAAACATTTGGAGGGGGGCAGTGGTGGCTGGGTATGATCAATGTATGTCATATACATGAACAAAACTTTCAAGAAATAAAAAATAAGGTGGCTATCACTATATTCATCTAGTTTTAAGTCTTACCTCCTTTCCAAGTGTATACATGTCTGCTTCTGTGCTACCACAGTGCTGCCTTCTGAGTGTAGATTTGTAAGACAGTTTGAAATATGACATGGTGATGTCTCCAACATTAACCTTTGTTCCAGATTGATTATTTTGGTATTTGGGGTCTAAGGGTTTCCACATGACTTTAATTATTTTCTATTTCTATGAAGAATGTAATTGAGATTTTGATCCAGATGGAATTGAATCTGTAGATCACTTAAAGGATTATAGCCTTTTCTACAACATCAGTTCTGTCTATTTATGAGCACAAGAGGTTATTTTATCTTTTTGCTGGCTATTTTATTAAATGCCAATTTGATACAGGCTATGGTCACCTGGGAAGAAGGAATATTAATCAAGAAAATATTTCTACATGACATGTAGGCAAAACTGTAGGGCATTTTCATGATTGATGGTTGATGTAGTATGGCCAGCTTATCATAGGCAGAGCCACCCATGAGCTGGTGGTCCTGGATGGAATGAGAAAGCAGGATGAGCAAGCCATTGGGAGCAAGCAGGTAAACAGCACTCCTCCAGAGCCTCTGCATTTTCTGCCTCTAGGTTCCTGCCCTAACTTCCATGGATGATTCTCCACAGGCTATATGATGAACAAATACTTCCCTCTATAGTTTGTTTTGGTCATAGTTTTTTATCACAGCAACCAGAATCCTAAGGTAGAAACTGGCACTAGGTCATGGAGCATTGATGTGATAGATATGAGCATATATTTTTGTGATGTCACTTGAAGTCTAGGTTGGAAAAGTCATTGAGTTCTGAGAGCTCAATGAACTGTTCTGTAGAAATTTAGAAGATAAGAATGTTTAAAGCAATGTCAATGATGGAGGGCTGGCTTGTGAGGTTTGAGGAGAAAGTTTATCTCCTGAAGACTCTATTGAGGCCATTTATGTGATGTTTTTAATTAAGAATCACTAGAATGAAACCTTTGCTTTGCTTAAAAAATTGATGCTGATTAGTGGTAGCTGAGAAATTAGTGGTGATTAAGATGAGCCCAGTAACATTGAGGGTTGTAAATCTGGGAGTATTTCTTCATAGTCCACACATAGAAGTTGGAGCTGAGGCCACAGCTCATGTTGGCAGCCAAACTTGGTGATGTAGAAGAGTCATCCAGGATGTACTGGTTTTGAAAGTATGAAATGATCAAAGAGAGCCACTGAGACTTGTCACTGTGCAGCAGAGCTGGAGTTCCTGGAGAGACGAGAAGAGGCCATTAGTGAAGGTGCAGCAACAGGTGCACTAGAAAGACACAGGACCGAAGAGGTCATGGGGTCATTGTAACTCAGGGTAGTATCAGAGACTCTG
The DNA here is from genome assembly GCF_003668045.3 of Cricetulus griseus. Taxonomy (NCBI): domain Eukaryota; kingdom Metazoa; phylum Chordata; class Mammalia; order Rodentia; family Cricetidae; genus Cricetulus; species Cricetulus griseus. Next base: position 208,931,627 of record NW_023276807.1, on the reverse strand, counting down.
AAGAGAGCCAAGGAGAGGTTTTTAGTGAAGGTGAAGCTCACAGAGGACTCAGCATTTTGGAGATGCTAGTACCATGAGATGACCGCCAAGGACAGCAACAGTCATGTAGTAGAGCCAGCCTGCACCCAGAAGACAAGCTGTAGATGTTGTGAATGTCATAGCCAGAGAATTGCAACTGCCCAAGGCCTTTGGAGCCTAGACCATCATGAATGAATCACAGACACTGTACACTGAGTCATGTACACAGTTGGAGTTTGACTTTGCTTTGGTTTGATTGTGACTGTGGCCTGTATCTTTCTTCTTGAAGTAAGAAAGTGTTCAATTTATTTTGATTTTACAGGAGCCCACCACTGAGAGACTTTGAATTTTTAAGGAGACTTTGGAATTTTAGAGAAACTTTCCAGTTTTAGTGAGATTTGGGTGTTTTAGAGACACTCTGGATTTTTTTAAAAAGATTGGGTATTTTAGGGAGATGTAACTGTTAAAGTGTCAACATGCATAAAAACTGTGGGACTTTGAAAGTTGGAATGTTTTATGTTTTATATTGTCATATTAATATTAATATGATCTCTGGGGAAATAATAATGGAAAACTAAGTCCTTAATAAATGATGTATTTGTGTGTTAAGTTGACAAGGAGTCAACTGTGCTGGCTAGTTTTTATGTCAGCTTGACATAAGGTCAGGTCATAAGAGAAGAGGAAATCTAAATGAGAAATGCTTTAACTAATGAAGAAATTTCCTCCTTATGGAAGGATAATGAATATTGGCAAATAGCTCTTACTGGCTTTTTGGGAACGATTAGCAACAACTATCCCAAAACTGACAGAATTAAATTCATAAAAAAGACAAGTCTGGATTCTTCCATGTACTGTAAGACAAACTCCCATCTCTGGAGTTCTTACCTTCTACACTGATGCCAACAAATCAGGTAAGGCTGGTTATAAAGCAGGTGAGGTAAGTAAAGTAGTCCAAAGTCCATGTACATCTGGACAGAAGGCAGAATTATATGCAATTCTCATGGTGCTTATGGATTTTACAGAACCTCTAATTTAGTTACTGATTCTCAATATGCAGAGAGAGTCATGTTACACATTGAGACTGCAGAATTCATTCCCGATAACACAGAATTAACTTCACTGTTTCTACAATTACAGGAAACAATCAGAAACAGAAGTAATCCTCTATACATTACACATATCAGATCCCATATGGGTCTGCCAGGCCCACTAGCACAAGGCAATAATGAGATTGATCGTTTATTAATTGGAAGTATGCTAGAAGCCTCAGAATTTCATAAGAAACATCATGTAAATAGCAAAGGTTTAAAAAAGGACTTCTCCATCACTTGGCAACAAGCCAAGGAGATAGTGCGAAATTGTCCTACTTGTTCCTTTTATAACCAAACTCCAGTGCCAGCAGGTTGTAATCCTAAGGGCATTCAGAGGAATGAGGTCTGGCAAATGGATGTTTTGCACTTTACAGAATTTGGAAATTTGAAATATGTGCATCATACTATAGACACATTCTCAGGTTTCCAATGGGCTACTGCTCTCAACTCTGAAAAGGCTGATTCTGTTATTACACACCTGCTAGAGGTGATGGCAGTTATGGTTATACCAGCACAAATAAAAACTGACAATGCTCCAGCATATGTCTCCACAAAAATGGAACAGTTTTTCAAATATTATAACATAAAGCATGTCACTGGTATACCACACAATCCTACGGGACAAGTAGTGGTTGAGAGATCTAATAGAACACTTAAGGAGATGCTCCATAGACAAGCTGGGAAGATAAAACCCCCCAAACATAGGTTGCATAATGCTTTATTGACACTAAACTTTCTTAATGCCAATGAAAAAGGACAAACAACTGCAGAAAGACACTGGACTATGGAAAAAACTGCTGAACTGAATCAACCAGTATACTTCAAAGATGTACTAACCTCTGTATGGAAACCAGGACATGTGTTACATTGAGGTAGGAATTTTGCATTTGTTTCCACTGGAGAAGAAAAACTTTGGATACCATCAAAGTTGATCAAGATTCGAGTTGAAAAAGACAAACCTCTCAATAAGGATGAGTGACAGGTATTTTACTAGGCATATCTAGTAAACTAAATAGAAACCTCCCAAAGGAAAGGGAAGTGTTTTCTTCTATCTTCACAGGAAAATTCATCTCCAGAATCCAAGAACACTACATGGATAGATGCTTAAGAAGAGAAGGTAGTTATAACCATCAAACAAAAGGAACATGCCATATGGTAAACTTTACAGCTCTCTCTCAAAGAACTCTATTTCTCTTTATTTTCCTAGTCACTATTCAAATAAATCAATGCTGGATTTGGAGGTGAATTTGCCTTTCCTCCTCTAAAATCCAAGCATGTTTGTTTAACTAAACTTTAGAGTTTCTGTATTGTATCAAGAAGCCAATTGATGTAATACAGAACAAGAGAAGAATTTGGGGACTGTCTTTGTCTTTCTTGGCTCTTTCCTTCAAGGTGTACACAGACTCATAATCATTATTTTTCCACAATTGCCTTTTCCAGCATGCATACATATACAAGCAAGCATTTCTCTGCTAACACTTATGTTTGAGTCCCACACAGCCAATGAAGCCCCACCTGACAGCAATCCCTGGATACTCTTGAAAGAAATTGGGCCATACCTCCTAGACTGCACTGGATACAACTTAGTCCATTTCAACTGACACTCTGACCAGAGCTTCAGGTACTAACTTCAATCAAGTTGAAGATTTCAACCTAGATCTTCAATCAAGCAAATCCCATCTAACATGAACAGGATATAATTCTTTAGATACTTTCACTATAGTAACATTTTCTTCCTAGAGGACCCCATGAGGCTGCTGTCCCATTTCAGCAGAAAGTAACTTGGAGGATGGTATGTCCCTGTCCCCCTTATTGTCTATTAGGGCAGTCAGTGTAAGCCTAGTTCGGGATAACTTTCTATTGTTTATGGTTGAGATTGGAAGGAGGTGTTCAGGCTTGGAAACCTCTTTTCAGATAACTTTAGGGCTTAGCTGATGGAGACATAGTTAGGATGTGTCATAGCAGATTATTGTATCTTCTTGTATTTCACCTTTATGATTGTTAATTTTGGACACTTTACACTCTTAAGCTTTAATCCTCTTTTAGACTCAAAGGGGAATTGTAGGAGACAGTGTAAGCCACGCCTGCTAGAAGCTGGCTACAGATGTACCTGACCGCGCCTGTCGGTGTGTGGTCAAGGCGAGGTCAGGATGACTCGTGATAGGGTTTTAAGGGACAGACAAGACACATGAGAGCCCCTTCTCTCTGGCCTCCCTGCCTTGCTGCCCCTGGCATGCTATGGCTTGCGTTTGGCTAGTGTTTTTCTAACTTAAGGATATCTTAACCTCATCGGTTACTAAGCTCTTTCATTAGTATGCCAAGTTCATTATTTGTAGACAGAAAGGTTTCTCATACCTTTATATTGACTTTATTATCTTGCTCTTTTTACTGCATATTTATCAGATGTAAGAGTTTTCTGGTTGGGCTCATTTTGTTCTAAGAACAAGATTGGGATAGTTAATATCAACTGTCAAACTGCTGAGATCTAGAACCAGCTGGAAGATAAGCATCTGGGCATGCCTGTGGGGGATTGTCATGGTTAGTTTGAGTAAGAAAGACCCATGTACCATGGATGTTACCATTCCCTGGATTTTGGACCTGAGCTTCATCAAAATTAGAAATCTAGTTGACTCCCAGGATTCATTGCTCTTATCTTTCTGGTTGCTTATACAATGAGTGAGACCTGCTGCTTCAAACTGCTGATGCCTTGCCTCTCCACTATGGATTGTATCCTCAAACTGTGAGTGAAGAAAATCCTCTCTTACTTAAGTTGCTTTTGTCAATGTGTTTATCATAACAACAGAAAAATAACTAAGAAAAGGATCACAACTCAAAATTACATCTTTCTTTCTCCTAGTACTCTTCTTATTCCCCTTTCCTGTGTTTTCCTCGATCTGATCCTTCAGGCACTATACTGACTAACAGTGGTAAAAGTGTTACCTTAAGTAACTTGCCTTCTTACTGATTTTAGAAGAAATGTTTTTAGTTTTCTAGGTCCACTATAAAATTGGTGTGGTGTTTTTTTTTAAATAGCCATTATTATATTGACATAAGATTCTTTTAATTCCTAGATTTTTCAGAACTTTGTGTAAGGAAGAGATGTTGAACTTTGTCAAAGATATTTTCAGCCTTTACCAAAATAATCTAGTTATTTTTGTCTTTAAGTTTATATATTGGCTGCATTAATTGATTTACCTATACTAAGGCAAACTTGCATCCCTAAAATGAAAACAACCAGATCATGATCTATGAACCTCCTCCTCCTCTTATTATTAGTTGTCATTATTATCATCATCATTAGTAGTGTTATCATTATTATTCAGCACAAACCTTTTTTATTCATGTAAGTTTATTTTAAACTAATGATTTCAGTGATCCTTATTCATCTCATATTTTACTAAAAATGATATTTTAAAAAACTAGCTTCTGAGCTGGGCACTGGTGGTGCACACCTTAATCCCAGCACTTGAGAGGCAGAGGCTGGCAGATCTCTGTGAGTTTGAGGCCAGCCTGATTTACAGAGCAAGTTCCAGGGCAGCCTCCAAAACAATACAGAGAAACCCTGTCTCGAAAAAAAAAAAACAAAACAAAAACAAAAAACAAAATAGGTTCTGAGAAAAGATTTCCAACTTCACATAAAAACATCTGTTGTCTCTATTGTACCAACTGACATAATAGATAAATTGCTTCATTTCTGAGTACTGCATGTGATTTTTCAATATATAACTCACTTCTGAAATTCCTTTGAAGAGTTCATAATATATAAAATAAAATATTATCATATATCATATGTTCCCCCATTCCCTCCTCCATTCGCCACCACTTCCACCTCCCAATACTCCCTTCCTAACTTCTTGCCTTCTTCTTTTCTTCTTTGATAACTAATTAATTCCCACCAGGCTATCCATTCATGTAGGAGTGTAGGGTCATCCACAGCAACACAAATTTTTCTTTCATGTTGCTTACTTTTCATTCATATTTCTGATTTTCTCATACTGACTTCCTTCTCTCTGCAATCTGACTTTCTTATTATTCCCTATATTGAATTCATCTTTGAATTTAGTCTTTGAACAGTTATGGGTTTGGGTGTATAAAATTGTAGTTTTCATAGGTCTTATGTATTGTGATATTATTTGCACATATATAATTTTGAATATCTCTGACAGTTTTATTTGGGGAGTTTGCATTGAACAGCCTACTCTTGAAATGAGCAGAGGTCAGAAATGAGTAGAAACAAGGTTAAATAAAAAAATAAATGAAGGTGAATTTTATAGTGAAAAGAGAAATATACTAGAATACAACAAAAAGAAAAGAAAAAATCCCAGTAAAGAGAAAGTTAAAAATTTAATAAATTCAAGAAGGGAAGTAAAAACTGCAAACAACAAAAATACTGCTAAAAACATAATAGAAAGGAAGAAAGAAAGAAAGAAAGAAAGAAAGAAAGAAAGGTGTGAATAAAAGTCAATGAATGGGGAGAAGGAATGGGGGTGAGGGGAGGGGGAGGGAGAGGGGACTTACATGTGAAACAAGCCTGTTCCCTAACTTGAATTAATAATAATAATAAAAAGAGAAAAAAAAGTCAATGAATGTATGAAGGGGCATGAAAAAGGAAAAAAAGTTTTTTAAGCACTGCTAAGTAAATACACACCTACCATTCAAATAAAAAAAAGAAAGAAGATGAAGATTTTGAGCAGTTTCTTTGTGGTTTCTCAAAAATTGGAGAAAGTGGATTATACGCAAGAGAGGGGTGACTGTCTAGTGACTACTGTCTTTCTTCTGGTTTATGCAGTACTGAATCTATTTTGGACAAGTGTTTGATGTTGGTCAGAGATGCTTTTCCTAAATAGTTTCCTTCTTTGTGTACCTGGAGCCTTCACTAGACACATTTAGCTTTACCGTTCATAAGCTGGACAGATTCACTCATCTTCCCAAGATTCCCAGATCATATTCTTTGGGATGGCTAATGTTCTAGCTGGAGGAATCTCTCAAGTGTGCTGTGACTATGAGAAGCAACCACATCACTAAAATCTATGTAAATGAGTCTCCTCTTTCTCTCTCATTTAATGTGCATGTACGTGTATGTGTACATAAACATAGATACAAGTGTGTAGAGGCCAGAGATCTATGTTAAATGTCTTTTCCAAACACTCTGTGCCTTAGTTTTTGAGATGGGGACTTTCACTGATGCTGAAGCCCATTGATTCAGCTGGGCTCTCTGGGCAGTGAGTGCCAGGGATCTCCTTTCAGATTCCAAGCACTTGCCACTAGCCCTAGCTTTGCTTAAAAATAGTTTTAATTAAAATAATATTACATCATTTCCTCCTCTCTCTCTTCTCTCCACTCCCATTTGTGGTCTTCCATCCCTGTCAAACCTGTGCCCTCTTTTTTCAACTATGATTGTTACACACACACACACACACACACACACACACACACACACACACACACACACTGTATGTATGTTATGTGCATGCCATTATGAGAATAATTATATAAATACAACATGCTGAGTCAGTCCAGCATTTCTCCTATGTACTATTATGTCATTTGGTGTCAGGGAACACTAAGCTACTGAGCCTGTGTCTTTCTGTCTAGAACAAAATGATAATAAGAGAAAGCATAGCAAAGTACATGGGTTGTGGGCACATCAAACTAGGTCAAAACAAAGGCAATGGTTACAAGTAGACAAGTAGCAGGGCTAATGGGTAAGAATCAGAAATTCTTTGCATCAAATGTAGTATGTGCCTATCTGCTTTCATTGTCTTTTCAAAACAAAAACGTACACCAATACACTGGATGCAGAATAGAAAGCCAGATAAGCAAAGGTTCAGGACCCTGGGCAGTTGGAGGAGAAAAACAGCTCAAAGAGCAGACTGGTGTTACTTTCCTCTACTGCTTGACACAGACCTAATGAAAAGCTCTAGTGAGGGACACCGTAACAACAAAGTGGAGATATAATGAGCAAGATCAAGGGCTCTGAGAAATGGGGTGGATGGTGAATAATTTAGCAACCCCCTAAAATAACAGAAAACTCGCTAGACTGTAGCAGAGTGTGGAGCCTGGTGGCCATTATCAATCACCTTGTTTACAAAGTTGGAATAACTCTGAGGTAGGTGTCCTGCACTCTGTGATAATGGGTCCATGGCCCCTGCATTCTATTATGTCTTCTGTGCATGGGCCTGTCCACCTTTAACATGCTTGAAGTTAAATCTTCTATGTAAAGTGAAACCATTCACTGTTGGATAACCTGTTGACATACCCACTGTACTCAGAGGAATAGTTGGGTTTGCCCATCACCTATTTCATTCTCTGAAAGCAAAGCCCTGCGTCAAGTGACACAGTATCAGAGTCATGTCCTTCTAAAAACTTGACTGCCACACTCAGTCTGCTCTTAGTACCTGTGAACCTTGGCCTTTGTAGTCCAGCACTAGCTGAGGCTCTGATGTTGAAGGGGCATCACCCATGTATAATGTCCTTAATTCCTCTAGGGATGGAATAATAATGTCATGTTATAAGGGGGATTTAGAGTCTCTATGACTCATAAGCCTCCCTACCCGACTCCTCAACTAGACTGTGCCACTAGAAGAGCCAGCTAGCTGAACGAAGTTCAGAGTGGTCATATGAATATCTTCCATGTTTCCTCAGTCTAACATACTCAAGAAAGAACATTGTTAACGTCTCATGAAAGAAATCATAACATCAATTCAATGAGAAACCACATTCCTTAAGCATCAACACCTTCTCTCACCCCAATTTTCCATTCACCTCCCTTGACATCCTGAATCCCCCTCTCTTTTTCTCTCTCCCCTTCTCTGTCTTCTTACTCTCCTCCTGAGCCACATTTGTTTAGACACAAGATAGACACTGCACTCTGACATCTGATGTTCATTGACACGGTAGCTGTCATTTGGCAGTGTGTAATAATGAAAAGACATGGACAGGCTATCGAGAGTCCCACCTGAAATGTCCCCTCAGCAAGAAGCCTCCAAATAAGAGCAATGTATTTAGAGAGTTTTCAAAATATTTTTTGCCCAGACAGGTTTGTGGAACACTCTATATTTATTCTTGTTGCACAAAAGGCTTTCATAATATGATTATAGAAAGAGGTCTAAGTTAAAATAATCTATTATATCTGTTTGCATCACAATTCTATTTTTTGGGAAAATCAGTTTGAGACATCTTATTTAAAAGTTGATTAGCCAGTTATGCATTCTATACAAATGATGCAGACATGATTCTGCAAGTTTAACAACTTAAGAGTAGAATTATTCGTTTTGTCTTAATGGTTTGCCCACCTCAAAAAAAAAGCAACACTAGATTAAAAAGATATATTAAATTGTGTTTTACTTTTCTTCTCAGCATGGTCTATACATTTAACCCAGAAGTTTTTAATCAAATGGCTGAGTGCTATTGATCTGCCTGGATACAAATTGTGGGTAGTTAAGGAGGTACTTTTCAAGTAGTCTTTGGTCACCTCTGAGCTACAGATGTGCACTACTACATCTGGCTCCCAGTCCCTCCCTAACTCCCCTCCTACCTGGATACACTCTTTTTCTATATCTCATTAGAAAGGAACAGGCTTCTAAGAGATAATAACAAAATGTAACAAAAGAAATTATAGTAAGATAAAATAAGACCTATCACATCATAGTTGGACAAGACAAGCTAACAGAAGGAAAAGAGACCAAGAGAAGTCACAAGTTTCAGAGATCCATTCCTTCACTCACTCAGGAGTCCCATAAAATCACTAAACTGTAAGTCATAATATATACCCAGAGGATCTGGTGCAGACCCATTCAGGTCCTGAACATGCACACTTCTTGTGACTGATAAAGATAGGCAATCTACATGAATTGAACTAAGGCTTCTTGCCAGCCCCTCTCCAGAGCTGCCACAGGCTCCACCTCTCCCTGTCTGCAGAGTCTTTCCTCAGAGCCTCCATCTGGTTGAGGTTTTTGTGGGGCTCTTGTAGACACCTCTGCCACTGTGCCTTCTCTCATAGCACAGAAATACACTGCTGAGTCCTCGATCTGTGCGGCTGTAATGATGAGTCTAATGGAACTCTCTGAATTCTGGAAGTTCAGAGAATAACGACCTTTTGTTGCATTTTCCTCTTTGTAAGACTCCTGACGAATAAGGAAAACCATTTCCCCACTTGTTGTTTGCTTGTACCAGAACAAGTAGTAAGTACTTTCCCGGGTTTCATACCCACAGTCCAATGTCACAGTCTTCTTCTCCATCACAGAAATTGAATTCTGAGCCTGAGTCACCTTCTGGGCCATGCTGGCTGCTGATGGAAAGAGCACAGAGACATCAACCCTTATCTGTAACAATGGGAATCTAAAGGATGAAGTAGCTTGTGAGCCAGAGTTCTGATGATCCCTCCCTTCTGAGCCTTAGCAGAGGACAATGACTTCCACTCCCTATGACCTTGAGGGATAAGGGCTTGATCCTGAGCTGGGTAACATACTTACCAAAACAAATAGAGCTGAAGGTTGCTCCCAGCAGGCTAAGGATCAGCATATTGTTAGCTCTTGTCTTGAATGATTTTTTCTATGATCTGTCTCAACCCAGATCCTAATCTGTACCTTGTGCTCAAGAGGAACAAGCACAATTACTTGTCTATGAGGTGCAAGCACCCCAACAGGAAATGTGGTTAGCAGTTATGGGGCTGGTCTAATTGTGTACTGTCACACCTCTTGTATGGGCATGGGAGAATACTTGAGGATCTAACTGTTGGTCTTATTATAGTGAGCCAGAAGCCATCAGTAGTAACATGGACTGATTTTCAGATCAGTTTTTGATGGATAATACAGGACATAATATTTATTATGAAATCTAGTAATAAGTGGATGGCATAGTCATGTTCTTTTTTGGACTTATCAATACACCCCTTTTCCTAGAGGAAAAATGGTTGACAATTTAACAAGAATGTCTACATTTCTAATAAAGAGATGGCAAATTTATATGAGAAATATATTTTTCTTAATGAAACTTTTTACATCATGTCCCCAAAGAAACAAAATCTGTCATATGTGTGCCATGTCAAATAACAGAAAGAATAACACACACACACACACACACACACACACACACACACACACACACTGTCTTTCAATCTAGATGTGTGTGTGTGTGTTGCATACTTACAAGAATAAACAAAAGTAAATTCACAAAATTTTATTGAATGACAAGGTGCCATGACTTTCTCACATTCAAGGATTCTTAAAACCTCCATTTCTCATGAAATCAGCACACCAGACATTTTTCCATTTCTCCATGCTGGCATCCTTTTCTGTAGCATGGTGTATTGAAAACTATTTTACTCTAGTAAAGTGGAAGTAGTATATGTAGTATATTCTCCTCTAAGATCCATGCCCCAGGTACTTGACTAAGTGTCTAGTACAAGGCACATTTTTTTCCTGTTGAGCAGGTCTTAAGTCCCATTAAACAGCTCTTGGTTACCACCAAGGTTTGAATACCACTATTGCAAGATAGGGATGGCTTGCCATGTTGCTTATTGTTGTGGTTCATAGGTGTCTCAGCTGGATAGGACTATTTGTTGCTTCCCTGTCTTGCCAGTTTACATAGCACCTTCTTATACCGTGAGTGGTAGACTGTGGGAGAAAGACTCTCAGGTTAGATCCATTCCAATTTTTGGAGTCCTGTGTCCACAGTGTGTGGTGTCTTCACCTATAGTGACTTACCTTCCATCTCTGAGAGGTAACTAAGACCAACAGCAATAACCTATTGTTATGAGAGTCATATTGGGGTTATTGCCTCTCATCAAAGAAGCTTCTTTTTGCAGTAATGGAGGCTCATACAGAAAAACACAACTGGCACCAAATCATTTATGATATTTTTAAAATTAAAATCTCTCTCATATATTAAGAGAGACAGACACTTCCCCCCAAATCATGCCACTGTATAGAGACTGAAGGCTGGGTGATGTGTTTAGAAGCAGTGGGTAAATTTGTTTATCAAATTTACAGCTTAAAGGAATACCTCTCCCTTGTGGTTCCTCTCTGTACTGCAGCATGGTCTTCTCTGTATGTGGTAATTTATCCTGTATCTTAAACTGCAGATACTAGAGAAGGATAACACTGTAGTCTAGGTAGGAGCGCAAGAAGGGTACAACAAAAACTTTCTGCAGAGTTTACCGGGTAATCTAAGGCCTCAAGAGTGGGTATTACCTTGTCATCTCTTTGATGTGCAGAGGAAAAGGATTCCTTGTTTCCCCAGTCTATGAATATAAGGTCCATCCTACCTCCCTTTATAATAATTTAACATCTTACAGCTTGCTGTGAGCATGACAAAGCATGTTCTGAGATCTCTTCTGAATATGTGGTCACTATTTTCTTGGAGCCAGGGATGTACTCCTTGACTAGATACTTTCCTACCTGTCTTCTGTCTTGCCTGGATCACCCCCTGTATTCTTTAAGGACTAATGTATCACTGGTTTTTCTGAGTTTTGTTTTTTTGCAATTTTTAAACTACTTGAAGTGTTCTTTAATAAATCTTCAGCATACAATGTCATTATTTGACAAAGACACAAAATGTCATCTCATCAAAGTATATATAGTGCCTTTAATGTTATTGTATGTCTATTGAATTTCAATTATACACATATAAATAATGAGTATTCTCTTTCAGCAGGAAGACAATGGTGACATTGTGAACAGTGCAGATTCCTTAGAGTTTGTTCTTCAGTAGGCTGTAATTGAAGTCATATTCATGCTGTCCTGAAAATTTTACCAAGAGAAACATCAATGATACATGGATTTGTGGAATGTCATTATCCCACTTGTCCTTAGTTTGCTGAAAATTATATAATAAGAGCCCAAAATCAAGGAGGATGTTCTTTCCTAAGATAGTTATACAGGTAATTGAAATTTGATTACATGCAAGAAAAATAAGGATTGGATTATATCAGATTAAAAAGGTTCTGCGTAGAATTCAAACAACCTGTAAAGATAAGACAACTTACAGAGTAGGGGAAATTATTTTCCAATCATTCATCTGTCACAGGATTAATCTGAAAACAATAAAAAGAAGTTACACAATAAATGATGATCTTATCAGAACAGAGAAGAACACAAACAACCAAGGAGTAGATGAGGAATGGTCAATGTCATTAGCCATTGATGCAATGTAAAACAAAGCCACGATTAGACACCAGATCACTCACCACGTCAAGATGTAAGTGCTGATGAGGATATATGTAAAGGGATTTCTTGAATGCCTATGTAGGTGAAAATAAACAGTCACCTCACCGCAGAGAGCATGTGAAATGCTTCAGAAAATCGAAGTCAGAACCACTGTTTATCCTACTTTTGGGAGCACACTCAGAGAAGATGAAATTGACATACATTAGTCACACACACACACACACACACACACACACACACACACACACACACACACACACACACACACACTTATGTGGCTCTAGTCATAACATATGAAGTCAACTTAGGTTGCCATCAGCAAATGGGCAGATAAAATGTGGCATAACCACAAAGAATACTATATAGCCAAAAAGATGAATAAAATTGTCATTTTTCAGCAAAACTGATGAACCTGGAGGGCATTAAGTGAAAGAAGCCTGACCCTCCTCCCCAATCTGCCCTGCAGAATCGTGCAAGTGTCCTGTGTTCTTCCTGGATTGTTTTTTTTAAACTTCACCTGAAAGCCTAGATGGCATGGGAGGGGTCCACAAAAAGGGAAGGCAAGATTTGATCAGTTTGTACTATATGCATGTGTGGGATCATTTCTCTGAACTTTAACAACACATTAGCACACTGATGAAACAAACGCTATAGGAAAAAAGTCTTGTTCAGGTTAGGGGTTTTTTTTTGTATTTTTTTTTCAACTTGATGCCAACTAGAGTCATCTGGAAAGAGGGATCCTCAGTTGAAAAATTGCTTCCACCAGATTGGCCTGCAACCAAGTGTGTTGGACATCTTGATTATTGATTGATGTGTGAGGGCCAAGCACTGTGTGTGTAGGGGGAACAATCTCTAGGAAGGATTCGTGGGTTGTGTGTAAATGTAATGAATGAGTACTCTCACAAGAAGGTGGGAAAACATTAGTTCTCAAGGATGAATGCAGTGATCTAGGCAAGGACAGATGAGTGATCTTTTCACAAAACATAGACTTCCAATCACCTGGATCCCATTTGCCCTTCCTAGCCCAGGCTTTCCTCGTCTGGGGTGTGCTGCTATTCTCGCCATGTGCTATCCAAAAACTGATTTCATTTCTTACCATAAAAGGATGTGTTCTTCTTACATGTCTCCTCCTAGCAGTTTCAGTATTCTTCCTTCCATAGAGCACACCAGAATGTGGCCACAGAGACCATGCTTCCCCACACAGATGGGGAACTGACTTTCTTATAGGTTTTCATTTACCCAGTGAGTAAATCAGGGCCTGAAAATCACAGAACTCTTAATGGCAGAAGATGATTCAGATGTTTGTTCTTTTCTTCTGAGATTCAGATCTTGGCCTCTCTACTGTGCAGTGGCTCCAATCTCCAGCTGAAAGGGAGAGGTATAATTAAAGTGCTTGGAGGTCTCCTTGGTCTGTTGTCTAATACACGCTCACTGTCCTGGAACTAGAGAGATATAAGAATGATTTTGGCCTCTCAAGGAGCCAACTAGACCTTAGGACAGCACAAGGGACAGATACAAGGATACAGTGCTTATTAAAACCAAAGCTTTGAAGGCTTCTTAGGTGCAGTGGCCTAGAGTCTACATGCAGAAATCGGAGAGGCTGCACTGATGTTGAGCCTGAGGACACCTAGCAAGGACATGCCGAACAAACCTTGACATTCGAGCATCCTACTGCTCTCTGCCCTGCCCAAGGAGCTAAAAACAAACAAAGAGAAATGACACAATTAAATGGGTTCTCTTTTCCAGTTATCAGCAGACACTCACGTGACAACACGAGCAACATTGCACCCACTATTGGGGTCTAGGAAACAGCTCTGAGGGTTTGTGTCAGTGCTGCAGGTGCCGTCTGTGCACTGTGCATCTGTGGCACAGAAGTATGCAGCAGTATCTTCAGGCCGGGCAGCAGTGATGGACAGGGAACTGCTCTGGGTGGAGGCGTCAAAGGTCGCTTTTAGTCTTCCACTCTGTTTCTCTCTCTCATTTGAACGCATTAAGATTAACAGGACAGGGCCTCTGTCTGAATCCTGTTTGTACCACTGTACAACGGCTGAATAAGCTTTGTAACTGCAGTTCATGGTGACATTTTCACCTTCCTGTGTGCTCAGAGCCTGAGGAGTTTCTTTTTCCTGTTGGCTCTTTATCCCTATATAGAAGCACAGGCCAGAGGACAGGAGTCAGCAGTTATACTTTCAAGTTGCATTTCCCAATGAACACTTCTCATTCCTGTGGCCTCTGAACTTAGGTCTCCCCATCCCCAGCACTACCAACCCCAACTCACTGGCTAGTTGAAGCCATAGAATCACCAAAGACACTCGAAGAAATTTGTTCATTCTTCCTCCTTTATTGATGTCACAGGGAACACGGTGCTGTACCCTGAAGCAGAGCCTGGTTCCTAAGACAGAAGATTCAGTTCTGATTGGTGAGTTTATACTTAATCTTTTGTCCCCCAGGGTCTCATGTTTTTGCTTAGCCAGTCAGAGACAGGCTTGGTTCACCACATTTCCCCAACTCCAACCTCAAACCCAACCTCCATCTTTCTGACAGAGGCACTGCCATCTGGTGGTGGCCACAGTATACTGCCACTAGAACATGCTTTGGGATGGAGAGGGTGCAGATCGCACCAATTACAAGCCTGTTTATACTCTGTCTTCTTCCTGCACATAGTGAGAAGATACACAGACTAATTCCAGTGAGAGGTCAGTGGAGAAGAATGGTGAAGCCCAGAATTTACAGAATACTTCTGAAAAGCCCCACTAGGATTCCTAAGTAAATACAGCTCCTGAAAGGTCCTGGATAGATGTTCTACAAATACTAAGGGAACATGAATGTCAGCTCAGACTAATATACCCAGCAAAGCTTTCACTCACTTTAGATGGAGAAAACAAGATATTCCACAACAAAACCAGACTTAAACAATACATATCCATAAATCCAGCCCTACAGAAAGCTCTGGAAGGAAAACTCCAACCAATGAAGATAACTACACTCACAAAAAGACAGGTAATTTTGATAATCCCAATTTATCAATCTCCAACAGAAAAAAGGGGCATCCACACAAAATACCACCAACAGCAACAAATCCAAAACAAACAAAAATTGACAAAAAATGGTCACTAATATTCCTCAACGTCAATGGTGTTAACTAGCCTATAAAAAGATACAGGCTAACAGAATGGATACAAAGACAGAATCAGTCCTGCTGCATGCAAGAAACAGATCTCAATGTCAAAGACAGAATAAAGGGCTGGGATAAGATTTTCCAAGAAAATGGACCAAGAAACAAGCTGGTATAGAAATCCTAATATCTAACAAATTAGACTTCAAACTAAAATCAATCAAAAGAGATGAAGAAGGTCATTTCATATTCCTCATAGGAAAAGTCCATCAAGATGAAGTCTCAATTCTGAACATCTATGTCCCAAATACAAAGGTACACACATCCATAAAGAAACATTACTAAAACTCAAATTGCACACAAAACCTCACACATTTATAACGGGAGACTTCAACACCCCACTCCCACCACTAGACAGGACCACCAGACAGAAACTTAACAAAGAAACAAAAAACTAACAGAAGTTATGACCCAATTGGGATTAACAGACATCTATAGAACATTCCATCCAAACACAAAAGAATATACCTTCTTCTCAGCACCACCTGGAACCTTCTCTAAAACTGAACACATACTATGCAACATAGCAAACCTCAACAGACAAAAAAAATTGGAATAACCCCAAGTATCCTATCAGATCACCATAATTTAAAGTTAGAAGTCAAAAACAACACAAATTACAGAACCCTACAAAATCATGGAAATTGAACAATGCAAAATTGCAACAATCCTGGGTCAAGCAAGAAATAAACAAAATTAAAGACTTCCTAGAATTCAGTAAGAATGAAGACACAACATACCAAAACTTATAGGACACTTTGAAAGCAATGTTAAGAGGAAAAGTTCATAGCACTAAGTGCCCACATGAAGAAACTGGAGAATAATCACAATAGAGAATTAACATCACAACTGAAAGCTCTAGAACAAAAAGAAACAAATTCACCCCAGAGGAGTAGATGCCAGGAAATAAGCAAATTGAGGACTGAAATCAATAAAGTAGAAACTAGGAAAACATTACAAAGAATCAACGAAACAAAGAGTTGGTTCCTCCAGAAAATCAACAAGATAGACAAACCTTTATCCAAACTAACCAAAAGGCAGAGAGAGAGAGAGAGAGAGAGAGAGAGAGAGAGAGAGAGAGAGAGAGAGAAGGAGAGGTATATGTATGTAAACATACATAGAGTTAAACAAATGCAACATAAAGAATGCAACACATCTTTGCATCATTAAACACATATCCCAAAGTATAAACAAATGTAATGCATCTTCAACTAATATTCCACAACAGCCCTGTTTTAAAATATAGTATTGTTTTAATTACCTTTTAGTAACCTTTGTTTTAATGAGCTTACCTCCAGTATTGAAGGTTTACTTTTTGAGGAAAGTACTATACAACAGGAAGGTTTGTTTTTCTAGGTTCCAGGCAGTCTTATAATATCTTTATAAGTCTAAGTGCATCCAGGTGCTGCGCTCATGGAACCATCATTTCCAACTGTTGGTCCAGCTGACTGTCTCCAGTGACCTCCAGTAATTTCATGGAGTGAATTGCTTATAATTTATTTATGACTTACTTCATTTGTGATGACTCTTCTTCTCTGGGTACAACTTTCATAAAAGAATAATATTCTTTCCTAGTCCAAATTCTTAGACATACATGTATGCTATTATCATCTTTAATAGATCCAACAGTTTAAGTCATCATAGTGTAAGATTTTGACTGTAGAAATATTTTTCATAGATTACAAGACCTGATTTTTATTTAAAAATTTCAAGGCAATGTATTGAGGGAAAAATTGCTCATAGTAACTGTTTCCAAATTTTAAAGACTGTTTTACTTAGAAATACACTCCTGACTGCACATGAAGCAGCTATGGTTGGGACTTTCTTGTCAGGGTGTGCAGATGTGCTTCTCAGGAGGGCTCCCCCAGAGGGGCTGTGCTTAAGGAACTCCCATATTTGTTTAGCTTGTGTTGTAACTTCAAACAATGTGAGCGGGTTCCCCCAGAGCACAGAACCTGTGAGGCTGAAATGATGAGGGTGATGGACTTGGCTGACTTCTGAAAGATGATAGAATAGCGGCCACTGCTTTCATTGTGATGAGAAGATGAAGTTTGGCGAATAAGGAAAATCATGTCTCCATTAGGGGGTTGTTTATACCAATAAAGTTGGTAAAAACTCATGCTTGTCTCATATAAACAGTCCAAGCTGACCTGTTCCCCCTCCTGCTTGTTTAGAGCTGGTTGTATTTGAGTTGCTTTTTGGGCTATAGAGGATCCTGTGGGAACAATTAGAAAACAGAGATAAATCTGTAATGTATAGATTAAAACATTGTAGGAATCAGAATAACTCAAGACCCAAAGATACATTCAGCTTGCTTCTTCCAATCTCTGTTCCCCTCAGGTTTATGTAACGTAGTATATGCCTGGAGCGGTGCTTCCTGCTTAGTATCAATAGCTATCTGTAAAACATACATACCAGAGAAGGTCAAGGGCGCCAACACACAGAGCAGGCTGTACAGAAGCCTGTGGTGCATCTCCCTCCGTATGAGTGTGTCTGCTGTGTTCAGCTTGGCGTTCAATGACTGAGTACCGTGGTGTTCATGTGTACTGCCTGCATTCTTACACTACACACCGACCAGGAAATGGGGGATTGTCTAGTCCTAGGCTGTAGGGGAACCTGTAGCCACGCCTGCTTAGGGGCTGGCTAAAGGTGTGCCTGACCACGCCCTCGGCACACCTTTAGCTAGCCCCTAAGCAGGCGTGGCTACAGGTTCCCCTACAATAGGCCACAAGTCCCAAGTACAGAGAGAAAAAGTGTAGCTTGCCACAGACTTTTACTTGCTACCTGTCTTTCTTGGTGATTAAAAGAAGCAGAGCTTAACGGGAGTATGAGAACATCTATCACGGCTGAGCAGAGATGCTGAGCAGTAATACGTATTGATTGTTAACCTGTGTTTACTCTTCTCCATCCAGAATCCAATATAACTTTATTTTTAAAAAACTACCTCACAGGTGTCTGTATTTCTCTGTGAAAATATTGTTACTGAAAATGATTTTTGCCCCCTTTCCTTCCTTAGAGAGTACTAGGGTCGATTTAAATTCTGTAACAAAGCTACTTCTAAATCTCAGGATTAAAGGCCACCCATCAGAATTTCAGAAGTTGTTCATTTACTGATGTTTTGTGAAGTTATAACAAGAATAAATATTAATTCTTAGGAGTAGGAGAGATGTTTCAGTGCACAAATTGCTTGCTGTACAGCATGAGGTCCTACATTAGAATTTAGGCATTGTGAGGTGCATCTGTATTCCCAGCACTGGGAGACAATAACACAGATACAGAAAGGTTTGGGGACTCACTGGTTTGTCAGTCTGGTCTGATCAATGGGATCTAGATTCAACTTGGGCTCTATGGCTACCTTCTAGGGACTTCCACACCCTCTTGGTCCCTTTGAGACTTGCCAAAATCTGAGCCTGTTCCGTAAGGATTCAAGCCAATATCTATGAACCAGAGGCCCTAATCCCTGCCTTACTGAGATCTAGTTGCTTTATACATCTCTGAGGCACAGGACTAGTTCACCCTGCCGAAAGAAGCTTGTCCTAACTCTTAGACTAAGTTCCTGGAGGCACATAGTAGAAGTACTCAGGAAAGTGTCACTGAAAAGCAGAAGATGTCTGTAACCATCAAATACCAGACAATCTGAAGAGATCCACAGCTCAACCATACTATGAATTAGCCCCCTCTTGAACATTGTAAACATCCCTGCTAAAAGAACAAAAAGAAAAGAAAAATCCAACCAACAAACTAACTCTGGATGCATAATACCACATTGCCCAGGCTAGCATGAAATTCACAAGCTCAAGCAATTTTCCTGCCTTAAATTCTATGTAGGTGGGGATACCAGAGCCTTCAACTATGAGGTATGAACATATACCTTAATTAATAATCACATTTTCAATGGGATTTTGTTGGCATTTTTGGCATCATGGAAGTACATTTTGGAAAGTGTTAAATAATAGGAGATCCCTCCTCCATTCTGTGTACTGCTGGGGACAATAAAGTCTACAGATGCTTCTATTAACTACAAAACTCTTAGACCTATGAGATGGCTTAGTGGGCAAAGGCATCTGTAGCCAAGCCTGATGACCCAAGTTCAATCTCTTGGAGACCCGTATAGTGTGAAGAGAGAGTTGACTCCAGGAAATTGTCCTGTACTTCTAATCATGATATGATACACAATGTGCACACACACACACACACACACACACACACACACACACACACACACACCTCTCTCTCACACATACACTCTTCTCTTTCATAAACACCCCCTCTCTCACACACACACACCTCTCTCTCCCTCTCTCTCTTTCTCTCTCACACACCTCTCTCTCACACACACACCTCTCTCTCTCATACACACACCTCTCTTTCTCTCTCTCACACACACACATACACACACTGTTTTCTCTCTCACACACACACTTCTCTCACACACATACTTCTCTCTCACACACACACACATACACTATGACATCCAAAAATATACAATTCTTAAAATATAGTTTAAGACAATCTTTAAAAATCATCACATAATTCCCATATGTAAAAACACAGAAAATGATAAAATAGACACCTTTACACTGAGCAATAACACTGAGAAGATAATAAATTACACTTTGTCTCCTGAAGATCTCCCCCTCTCTCTTGCTGTGAAGTAGATCTAATTCTGTCACAGGCTTTTTTTTCACTCAACAGGGATTGAGGACTTTGCTTCACTTGTTGGTGCTCATCTCTGTTGTCCACTCCTCTGAGAGAAAGAATAAATATCATTAGATCCCAGGGTGTTTACTTCCTGCTTAAAGTTTCCCTGCTTATGATTTCGTCTGGTGTCCATATTTTCTCATTCCTTTAAAGTAATCAAATATGATGGGGATTGTCCTCCACAACTCACAGGCTAGGTAAAGGCCTAGAGTTAGCAATGCTCCTTCTGGGTCCTTGCCTAGTTTTTCCAGAGCTGAAGCTCAGTAAGAACTGTGGTAGTTTTCCTCCTACAAATAGAACTCCTACTCTCACTTGACACTCCAGTTCTTTCAACAGGCTCCAACCTTTCTCAGGTATTTTGGATTAAAGATTTTCTGACATAATAAGCACTGCCCCATATAAGAAATTATTTTCCTTTGAAGGAATCCTTACACACTTTGGGTGGAAATGTGTATTAATGGGCACACAAAACAACAATATGAGGTTAATCAAGGAATGAATAATTAGTTGCATACAGGTATATACATGAGCAAATAATACAAGTAGAACTACTAATGATCTAGGTTTACCACTTGTAGGCATTTATCCCATGAAGCTGAGGTCACCACATGAAAGAGACACCCGATATGCATGTTTATTATAGCACCACATGGATGTTAAGATATAGAACCTTCTTGGTGCAACCTGTCAATGGATGAAGATAATTTTGTGCATGAAGCAACTTAGTAATGTTCAGTGATAAATAAGAATGAAATCATGACACTTGCAGGGAAATGGATGGAATTAAGAGATATGATAGTAAGTAAGATAAGTCAGACATATATCATGTGTGAAAAGAGAAACAAAGGTGATGAGGAAATAGAACTGAGGTAATTAGAGAGGAGAGGACAACAGAGAGTGAAGGCAGGAAGGCTATGAGGAAATAGCCATAAATTGGAACACTGAAATGTCACTGAAAACCACACTAATTTGTAATTTTGTTGTGTGCTGATAATTATGATAAGTATATGATTATAGAAAGGATCAATTTAAATTTTTTCTCTGGTAATCTCATTCTGTTCTTTTCCTATTGTTAAACACTGGTCCAAGAATGGAGTCCTGTGGAAAAAATTCTGAGTGTGTGTGTGAGAAAACTCTAAGAAAACAAGAGTCTTGTGACCTCAGTTTTTGCAAAAATAGGGAATTGTTCTTGGAACAATTGGATAGAAGTGAGTTTACTTCAGATAATTCACTACCACTGGCTAGTGCTATTTGTTTTTATGTGGCTATGGAAAACATGCTTTTCTCACTTGCAGCTTGCCCTTGTGATGATCTGCAGCTTGAACTCCCCATGAGGACTTTACTTATGTGATCTTTCTTAACCCTAACTTAGCCTAACTATGTATTAATACTAGCAGAGTATTAATTGTCTGAGGCTCTGAATAAAGTTGGCTATTACATGAGACTTTAGTCCACCTCATTTTTAGGCTCCACTCTTCCAGGTCCCATTACCTCTAGAGTAGTAAATACCCCATTTCCTCAACCCTCTTCTATTTACATCATAAGATAGTTGGGCATGTCAAAAGAAATTATTTTATACTCACAGAAGAGAAAGAATCTTCTGATGCCACAATATTAGCAAGAATAAGTGTATTTTATTTTGTTGAAAATATTAATAAGTTTTATTAAGGATGCACATTGAAGATCATATACCATTACCAGCTAAACTCATGGATCAGAACACAGACAATATGGTTTCTTTGTCTTAAGGGAATTTCAATTTCATGTGTGTCCATATTTTACATAATCTTACAAAACGATATAAGGAAATTAAATAAGTGACAGTTTCATTACATTTTTATCACATAAAGATCAGGTTAATTAAATGTATCTGAGAAACTGCCTGTGGGAAAGAAATTATAAAGTACTGGAGTGATCTACTCTGTAGGAGTTTTGATCTTCAAATGAGTAACAGAGGGTGGCAAACATCCTGCAGCTAGGCTAGGGTAAAACAAAAAGTATGAGAATGTGGTTTGGCTTGACATATTGATGGCAGTAAGACATGGAAAGAGGTTTAAAAGGAAACAGCAACTCCTGAAGTAAAGATCCTCTGTGTTATAAATAATAGTAGTTAAAAGAAGATAAGGAATATGCACAACACTCAAGAGGGCTTTTACTGGATATGTGGAGTCATCACAAGTCCAATCAAAGGCAAATGCCAACACTGTCCAACAGTAGGCAATGGGCCACATCCCTCAAAATCTCCAAGCATGGGCAGGGGATGTAGCTGCCCAGGAGTGTCAGCATGAGGCCTTGAGTTTGTTTTCTACTACCATATAAACTGGTTATGGTTCACACACACATAGGTCCAGCATTTGGAAAACAAAGGCAGAAGAATCAGGGATCCAAGGTATTCTCAGTTATGTAACAAGACAGAGATCAGCCTGGGATACAAGAGACCCTGTTTCAAAACAAAAACAAAAACAAAACAAAACAAAACAAAAAAACAGACAGGTAATAAACAATAAAATGGAAACAGATTATACTCTAGGGGTTTTGTAATTACTCTTTACACATTGGTGTCTTTTTTTTTTTCCATTTACTCCAACATATACTATTCCACCATCTGTGGGAGAAACAATTCATGATGTCAATTGAATGCCTCAAATCACAAATAGTACTGAACTCGGGGCTGGAGAGATGGCTCAGTGGTTAAGAGCACTGGCTATTCTTCCTGAGGACCTGTGTTCAATTACCAGCAACCACATGGTGGCATGCAACTGTCTATAATGAGATCTGGTGCCCTCTTCTGGCTTGCAGGGAAACATGCAGACAGAACACTGTATACATAATAATAAATAAATCTAAAAACATAATACTGAACTCAACACATGCCATGTTCTCCCAGGTACACATACAGCACCTATGAAAGTTTTCACTGCTTCAACTGAAAAAAGCACGTGTGACTTTCATTTGACATGTCTAAATCTCAGCACCACACAACACTTCCTGAACATTCATTTTGATGACTGCTCAGTGTCAAATGGACAGGTGACACAGACAGCAGAAAAATGTTAGACAAGATGATGCAGATCACAAGTGTAACACAGCAGAATAGCAGGGAAATTTGTCATGCCACTCAGAAGACTGAGCAATTGAAAAAGAATGAATTGCTTATTTCTGGATTTTTCATTTAAAATTATAAGACCACTGCTGATGGAGTGCAAAACCCATAGTAAGTTAAGGAATGAAGAAAATTTTCAATGTGTGTAACAAGTGTCTAACTGCCTACTCCATGGGTAGTGCTTGAGTGACTTTTATGAAAGGCACTGTTCCAACCTTCAAACTTATGGCCAGGACACAAGAAGACAAAAAATGAAAATATTAATGACACCTGTATGTCCAGACAAGATGACAAAGGAAAGGATTTGATACTGCTCTCTGATCCTGATGGAGATGGTTGAGCTGGCTTCAAATCATGAGTAGATTTCCTGGTGCAGAGTATGCATATTGTAATTTTAGGCACAGTTTATTTCAGTGTGGCTGAAGAGTATACCAAATGTGGGTGACAAAAGTAGAAATGTACATTAGAGATGCTAATGTGGCCCTGAGCTTCAAAGATAGTCTGCATATTCAAAGTGTTCCCTGCAGTGCCCTATTTATAAACTCTATGAGCCTGGGATAAACAGATAGAGTTAAGGATTTGATCTCTACTTAAGAAAGGTGGGATATAGTAACTTATTTTTAGTAATAATATCTTGCTTACTGATGCATTTGTGAAAGATAAATTTATCTGTTCTGATGCAGCACTGCCACTCTGTGGTCTAAAGTGGAGGTCTTCACTCAACAGTTTCCTGAGCTTCCTAAAGGTTTCTGTGTAGAAACCCTGGCATCAATGAGTCTTCTTCTGGCACCGATATTCCTTCCCATGGAAAAGATCCTGTCCTTGTTGAGGAGCTACAGCACACTTTCTGTCTTGTACTGACCTGCGCCTCAGGGGAATCTGGTCTTGCTTAGAATGCTGGACACACCTGGGAAGAACGAGGCTTCTGCAATGTGGCATATGTACTGCACCTGTCCTGAGGTCTTTTCAGAGGACACAGTGGTCCTCCAGGCTTTATCACTGCCTAACCTTCCCTTCCTTCCATGGTAAAGTCAAATCAGAATTAGCCTTTCACATTGGCAAGAGCATGTTCTATATAGACTTCAACTTGGATAATTGTGTGCCACCTTTCACAACACTGGATGCACTCATAATTTTGTACAAAGCAGAAAAAGTAGAAAAAAGGCCAGAATTGATAGGAGTCATACTTTGTTGACCCCTAATGTAGAGCATCTTTCTATGGAGTTACTAATAAGCCATACTCATTCTGCTAAAACATTTTGCTTATTTTCAGATTCTTTTTCTTTCATTGAATTAGAGCTTTGTACATAGTCTATCTAAAGTTCTTTGAACAACATATTTCAAGTACTTCCTCCTGGAGGTTTGTTTGCCATTGTTTTCTTAAAGACCCCCATACCTCTGCTTAGAAGATTTCAAAACCGTGCTGACTAAAGTTAAAGAAAGATTAGCAAATAGAAAAATAACACATGGTAATAAATTAGAAGGTTCAATATATTTAATTTTAGTTTCTTGTGAAGTCTACTAAAAATTGAATGAAATATCAATAAAATTTCCCACATACTTGGGCTTCAGAAATCTACAAAGAAAAAGGGGGAAGGAGAGAGAGAGAGAGAGAGAGAGAGAGAGAGAGAGAGAGAGAGAGAGAGAGAGAGAGACCCAGAGAAGTCATTTTAACAGCTTTGGCTGTGAAATTCTCTGATTAAGGTCAAGGGCCCAAAGCAACAGTTTTTTTTAATTGAATAAAAATTATTTTCATACAATATATTTAGATCATTGCTCCCCTTACTTTTAATTCCTCCTAGATCCACCCAAGAGCAACTTTAGAAGGTAAGAGACTCTATCCTCTTAAGAAGCACACAGAAGTAACAAGCTACAAGTTTGTTTTGTGGGTATCAGTGGGACAGTGTTTCATCAAGCGAACAGGTAAGGAAGAGAAGTCCCCTTTTGCCAAAACTCAGACTAGAGGTCTGCCTAGAAAAAGTCTATGATTCCATAATGACCTACCCTGGAGGGTTGGGATCACAGAGTAACGACTGGCCCAGAAGCTGTAATTTGGCCACACTTCAGGGTAAGGAAAGGACAAGTAGTGAAGTTTTGAAGAGTGGAAAGGTAGAGATATCAGAAGAATCAGAAGTGAAAAGGGACTGATGGCCCCACTCTCAGTGACCACAAAAAGACCTCGCCCGCTGAGGTAACCTGGGGTTTGAGAGTTCTCAGCCTGAGGCCATTCATGTTCTGGAGCCACCTATCTGTCATTCCTGGCTGTAGAGCCTGGGAACTCTGAAGTCCCAGGAGAGAGGATGAGATATACATTTTTTTCACTCAAGCAGGATGATTAATTCTCAGGAGGTCGTGGAAACACAAGGTCAAGTCCTGTGCCTGTGTGATCTCGGCTGTGGTGCTTCCCATGCTCCTAACACACTTGAGACATATTAGCAAACTGAAACATTATGTGACCAAAACAGCAACCAATGTGGGGAGACTTGGGAGGGTGAAAAAAACAAAAACCACAAAGCTAAGTGCATCCAGCAAGAGCCTGGTCCACACTCAGTATGATGACTACTCTGTTGGGCATCGGACACTTGTTCAGCATAGTCTCAGCAGCAGCATAAAGCACAGGAAAGAATATGAGTCCACAAGTTCAGTGACCATGTGCCCATGGATACAGGAGTCTCCAGTTTTCCAGCACCCCAAAGCAGCCTGATGCAACATCTTATCTTTCTTTTTCCTTTTTGCACTCATTTTAACCCTTGTGATTTCTTTTTTAAAACCACACATTTATTAGAATTTTTCTTTATATTTTAAAAGCTTGTATTTTCATTCCTTTTAAGAATTATTTTATTATTCCTTGAGAAATAATACCTCCCACTTCCTCCTCCGTAACCTCCAAACATTCCAAACATCTCTCCCTCTCAGTTTCTTGTTTCTTTCTCCTTTTCTCCTTCTATATCCCACTAAGTCCAACTCTTTCTGCTCGCACGTGAATGGGTGTGGAGCCATCCACTGGAACACTGGTAATCTACCAATACCACATTCTCAAAGATCTTCCTCCCTAGTAGAATAAACAGCCAATAGTTCCTTAGCAAGGGGTAGGTCCTAGAGATACATTTCCCCATTTATACATAAATTTTGGTTGGCTCAGTTTGTATAGTAGGTGTTTTGCAGGCAGCCACAGCTGTTGTGAGTTCAAGAGTGTGACAGCCATGTCATGGCCAGAAGATAGCATTTCACAGGACTCCTCTCCACATTTTGGCACTTACATTCTGTCTGCCTTCTCTCTCTCAATGTCACTTGGGCCTGAGTGGGTGTTGGCAAAGTTGTCCCCTAGGGCTGTGTGCTCAGTATCTCATTTTCAGTACTCTGACCAGTTTTATGTCTGCATTGACTGCTTCCCTCTGCAAAGACAGCAGCCCAGGACTGCAGATATATGCATACCTATTTAGAAGGCAATCTGACATAAAATGTAGCAAAATAACAATGGAAGTTTTTACTCTAGTCCTATAACCTCCCAAGCCATGGGATTTGTTTTTCAGATATTCATTTATTTTTATTCTTATGTGTATGGGTGTTTTGCTTATGTATATACCTCTGCATTGCACATACTCAATGTCCATAGAGTCCAGAGGAGAATGTTGGACTCCATGAAACTGGAGGTGTAGTGATAATAGCTGCCATGTAGATGCTGGCAAGTGAACCTGAGTCCACTGGGAAAGCATCCAGTGCTCTTAACCAATAAGCTGTCTCTCTAGGTCCACGATGGGCTGTTGGCGAGGATTATAGTTCAGGGCATGCCATTTCTCACCCAGGCTTCCAACCCAGGAGGAATGTGGGATGTTACTCTAAAAGTGGTGCCACTATTTCACCAGCTGGCAGCATACAGGAACCACCTGTGGGTAAGATCACTGAAATATTTTCTTCATTGATGTCTTTTCTTCCCAGGAGCCTGCATAACATCTTTCAGTACTATGTAAGGCAGCCAGTAGGAAAGAAGTTTCCTGGTCAGTTACAACTGACTTATTTATGTCCTGTAGCCAAAGTATGTGGTCTCTTTAGCAGTGAGGTCTTCTCATGTAGTTATGGTGAGTAACCGAGGGCAAGGGCAACAGCTTGTGTTTTGGAGACCTTTGAGAGCTCCTTGACCAATAACACAGAGAGGTATTCCTTGTTTGTGCTTTAATTTTTTGTTGAATGATTCTTATATTCTGGTAATACATTGCCCATTCATTCATTCCTCTTGAACTCATTTAAATTATAGTTTGTAAGTGTACCATATTTTCATTTTCCATTTGTCAGTTGATGGACATCTAACATGTTTTCATTTCCTAGTTATTGTGTGCTCTGTGTGTGTGAGTGTGTGTCTGTGAATTGTTTTGTGGTATATATTTGTGTATTGGTGCATATTTCTGTGTTGGTATTATTTATGTGTTAGTGTGTATCTATATGTTGTTGTGTATCTATACGCCTGCATGTGTATTCACATGTGTTTGTGGAGGCCACAGTTTGATATCACATGTCTTCCTAGATAGCAGTACACCTTATGTTTTGAGACAAGCTCTCTCATAGAACCCAGAATTCACTGATTCATCTAGACTAGCTAGCCAGCAAGACCCAGGGTCCCTCCTGCATCTACATCATCAGCACTGTCATTAAAGCTGTGCAACACTGTTCCTGGCTATTTATATGGCCATTGGGGTCCCAAACTCAAGTCCAGGTCCTTCTGCTTAAAAAACAAGCAACTTAATGTCTGTCTGAGCCATCTCCCAAGCCTCATTTCTTGTGTCAGTTTAGTACTCTAGGTTTTCATTTTTATACCACCAATTACCCCAATCTGATTTTATAATGTAACTTACTCTTCCACAAACAAAAGATCAAAATAAAATTACTAGCTAGATAAATGTCAGCCAGATATTGAAAACAATCAGGTAATAATGTTCAATGACTAAAGAGAATAGAAGCAAATGAACTCATTCCAGGACCTGGAGATGGAATTCAGCAACCAAGATAAAATCAGCCAACAAATGGGTGTGAAGTCAGAAATGTGGATAAAAATGTCAGAAACTTAGACAAAAGTAATGACTGCAACATTCAAATGCCATTGAGAAAGATGAAGTCAATGAACATGACCACAATGACCAAGACTTCTGGGAATTGCTCTAGAGACCTATGTCCTAAATTCATGGTTTAAAAGAAGGATCTGAGAATAACACAGATGACACAGATACTCCATTCAGTGGGATTATAGCAGAAAATGTCCCAAACTCATTGAAAGAAACAAACATTGGAACACAAGAGGCCATGGCCAGAGAAGAACCAGTACATGACACATTTTAGTCAGATGTCAAACATACCAAGCAAAGAATAATAAAAGCTGTGTGTCAGTTACATTTCTATTGCTGTGGCAAAGCCCCATGACCAAAGCACCACATAAAAGAAAGAATTTAATTGGCACTCATGGTTTCAGAGGGCACTGGAGTCCATGAGTATCATGGTGGGGAGCATGGCTGCAGGCAGGCAGGCATGGTGCTGGAGCAGTAGCTGAGAACTTACATCAGATCTATAAGCAGGAGTGTGTGTAGGGTGGGACTAACTGGGAATGGTGTTGGCTTTTTAAACATCAAAGCCCACCCCCAGTGACAGACACACCTCTTCCAACAAGTCTTGACCTTCCAATCTTTCCCAAGTACTACCATCAACTGTGGACTAAACATTTAAATATAGGAGCCTATGGAGGAGGGGCATGCTTACTCAAACCACCACAAACTTCAATAATGGTAAAACTACTCATATACAAAGGCAGAAATACATAAAAATATCAGCAGCCTTTAAAGCTGGAATGACAAACATAAATACCATGCCCTGACAATATGTAGCTGTCAATCAAGATTACTATACACAGAAAAATTACCTTTCAAGTTTATGGCAAAAAAAGACATTCCAAGACAAGAACAAATGTGTAGTGATTTAACTCTTTTACAGTTGCCATATAGCCAGCTTAATTTCCTAGGAGGGACTGAAGGGCACAGGCCTTTTGTTCTTTCTCTCATTGATTGTTATTCTCTTCCTCCTCTATGTCTATTACTCCTTTAAGTAACTTCTGTAGGGCAAGGTCCTATGATCTTTGCAATCCAACTAGGCACTACTTCTCCACAAGGCCAAGTTGGAGAATGAGTCTTTAGCCTTGAGCATCTGGGAGACTTTTAAGGTCTATACTGTAAGAGATACAAGTAAGTTAAAGGAATAGGGACTTTATTTTTTTTCTCCATTTTTATTTGAATTAGAAACAAGATTGTTTTACATGTCAATCCCAGTTCCCTCTCCCTCTCTTCCTCCCCTGCCCCTCCCCCAACTAATACTCTACCTATCCAATACCATTACTGCTCCCCAGGGAGGGTGAGGCCTTCCATAGGGGGTCTTTAGTGTTTGTCATATCCTTTGGGATAGGGCCTAGGCCCACCCCTGTGTGTCTAGGCTCAGGGAGTATTCCTCTATGTGGGATGGGTTCCCAAAGTCCATTCCTATGCTAGGGATAAGTACTGATCTACTACAAGGGGCCCCATAGATTTCCGAGGTCTCCTCACTGACACCCATCTTTATAGGGTCTGGATCAGTTCCATGCTGGTTTCCCAGCTATCACTCTGGGGACCAAGAGCTCTCTCTTGTTCAGGTCAGCTGTTACTGTGGGTTTTACCAGCCTGGGCTTGACTCTTTTGCTCATCACTCCTCCTTCTCTGGAACTGGATTCCAGTTCAGTTCAGTGTTTAGCTGTGGGTGTCTGCTTCTACTTCCACCAACTGCTAGATGAAGGCTATAGGATGGCATATAAATTAGTCATCAATCTTATCTTCAGGAGAGGGCACTTAAGATAGCCTCTCTTCTGTTGCTTAGATTGTTACTTGATATCATCTTTGTAGATCTCCAGACATTTCCCTAGTCCCTGATTTCTCTTTAAACCTATACTGGCTCCCTCTCTGATGGTATCTTGTATTTTGCTCTCCTCTATTTTTCCCCCTACACAACCTTCCTGCTCCTTTATGTCCTCCTCACTCCTCCTCTTCTCATTCCCCTAGCTCCCTCTCCCCTCTCCCCATACTCCCAATTTTCTCAGGAGATCTTGTCCCTTTCCCCTTCGCTGGGGGACCATGTATGTCTCTCTTAGAGTCCTCCTTCTTGCCTAACTTCTCTAGTGGTGTGGATTGTAGGCTGGTAATACTTTGCTCTATGTGTAAAATCCATGTATGAGTGAGTACATACCATGTTTGTCTTTAAGTGACTGGGTTACCTCGCTCAGAATGGTTTCTTCTAGTTCCATCCATTTGCCTGTGAGTTTTAAGATTCCATTGTTTCTTTTTTTCCACTGAGTAGTACTCCATTGTATAAATGTACCACATTTTCTCTATCCATTCTTCAGTTGAGGGGCATCTAGGTTGCTTCCAGGTTCTGACGATTACAAATAATGCTGTTATGAACATAGTTGAACAGATGTCCTTGTTGTATGAATGTGCTTCTTTTGTGTATATGCCTAAGAGTTGGATTAATGGATCTTGTGGTAGACTGCTTCCTATTTTCTTGAGGAGTTGCCATACTGATTTCCAAAGTGACTGTACAGTTGGCACTCTCACCAGCAGTGGAGGAGTATTCTCCTTTCTCCACATCCTCTCCAGCATAAACTGTCATTGATGTTTTTGATTTTAGCCATTCTGACAGGAATAAGATGGTATCTCAGTGTTGTTTTGATTTGCATTTCTCTGATGGCTAAGGATGTTGAGTACTTTCTTGAGTGTCTTTCAACCATTTTAGATTCCTCTATTGGGAATTATCTATTTAGTTCTATATCCCACTTTTTAATTGGATTATTTGGTGTTTTGGAGACTAGCTTCTTGTGTTCTTTGTATATTTTGGAGATCAGCCCTCTGTCGGATGTGGGGTTGCTAAATATCTTTTCCCAATCTGTAGGCTGCTGTTTTGTCTTGCTGACTGTGTCCTTTGCCTTACAGAAGTGTCCCAGTTTCAGGAGGTCCTATTTATTAATTGTCAACCTCATGACACATTACACCAGTCGCACAGACACTGACATCGACAATTAATAAAAGGAATAGGAACTTTAAATGACTGTATGGCAACTATATAATAGCCAAATTACTATACAGTTGTTACATCAACTATACTGTGACTCCAAATTTACTCAAGATAAAGAGGGAACATTTGCCATAGTAGTCTATTTTAGGGTTAAGATATTAGTTTATTGTGTAGGGGAGTATGGACTCTGGGACTTTGGATTAGGAAAACAGTGGAATGCTTTAAGCACTGCTTAATGGGCCACACTAGA